>NC_135235.1:137081907-137706907 GCF_051348905.1 Ranitomeya variabilis | reverse complement strand
TGCTGGTGCCGGGTTCTGTTCTGCGCCTGTGCGAGCAGTGCGGCCACCCTGTTACTGAATCCCCGCCCCGCACTGTGTTATGCATTATGCACAGTGTGGGGCTGGGATTCCTGGGCATGCGCACTGCACTTGTCAGACGCTCCCCAGGTCCCCCGCCTTTCAGCGTTGCCGGAATATACAGGTATCCTTGCCGGCGTTTGGAACAGCCACACAGAACAACGCTGGAAGGCGGGGGACCTGGGGAGCGTCTGACAAGCACAGTGCGCATGCCCAGGAATCCCAGCCCCGCACTGTGCATAATGCATAACACAGTGCGGGGCGGGGATTCAGTAGCAGGGTAGCCGCACTGCCCGCACAGGCACAGAACGGAACCCGGCACCAGCGCTAGGACGGCAAATGCTCTATGCGCCTGCGCAAGGCAGAAGAGTAGAGCGCAGGTGCAGGATTTCAGACAATAACAGCGCTGAGAGGGCGGCGAAAATCAACACAGAAGAGATGACTGACGGCGGTTGGGCGCTTCAAAGAGGAGGCTTCAGACCCGCCTCCAGGTACAAAGAGAGGTATTTGAGCTACTTTATAAATACCTTTATTGTGGAAATAACACCAACAAAAACTAAAAGAGTCACCTTGTTAGACTGCAGCATTACTGCTGCACAAGGTGGCTCTTTTAGTTTATAACGGCTGGAGAAGGTGACAGTGTCCCTTTAAGTTAATATTGTTTTAAATAATTTTGAATTTTGCCTTATATTCAAGTCATTATGCAGGAAAGAATGTTTCTGAACTTTTTTCCCATATACTCCAATTTCTTATGGATTTTGAATGTTTCATTGTCAGTCTTTAAAGTGGAGTAAAAGTATGACACTGTTGTTATCAACAGCGATCTGGGAGTCAATGATGCTTCCAGGGGACTTCCCCATTCTTTTCTCCTTCAATTCAGTACTTTTTTATCCATTTCAACATTTTCACTGCCCCCAGATTTCCTTGTAGGGTCTGCTGGAAAAATTCTCGGATTTCCCATTGACTCCAATAATACTTGTTACTTGAAACAAGCATTGAACATTAGGAATTGCTCAGTTAGAGTAACAAGCATCCGAGCATTTTAGTGCTTGCTCATCCCTAATGTACATCCATTATGTCTTTTCTAAGTTGTTCAATAGGTTACCTAAACATAAATAAAATCTTTTCTTAAGAATGTATAAATAAATATTGTCAACAAATGCAAGAATCAAGATTGAAAACTAGTTTGCCTGGGCAGGAATATTTATTGGACTAATTAATCTGTTTTGCTTGATATGAATGACCTCCCATAGGACAGATTGTATAATCAAGATCATTATTCTATTTTTGCTTTAAAGCAGTGGCAAACAGCCTCCTATGACTGCTGTCAGGGCTGCATAATTAATTAACCATTAACATGAGGAACCCAATGTCTGATTCAGATTACTAGCTAGGGACTATATATTCATTTACAAACCATTTCAAGACCCTTGCTATTCTAATATGCCCTGCAACAAAATTAAGTTTTGAAAACATATTATTTAGAAATGATTCAGTATTGCTATTACTTTTATAACTAAGCCAGTGTTCATTGCCATCATAACCTATTTGACAATCTCATTTTTGTTTTTACAAGTGAAGGCTACAGTGGAAAATCTGTAATATTCAAAACAATAAATTATCAACTTTTTTTTTAAAAAAAGAAATAAACTACAAAGCAACATGTCACCCAGCATATTAAATCATTGTCATGTTCGCATTCCCTGAACCTGCAGCTGACCATAGATAGCAGGAGGAATTAATAACTGGAGGGGAAATATATTTCAGAACTATATGAATAGAACAATTTTGGCAAGTTTCAAGAACTGCTGGATTTTGCATAGTTCATTGTCATTTAAAACAAGTTTCATGGTGATTTTAAGTTTGATATTTGCCTTAAAGGGGTAATTTTCTACTGGATAATCATTTTTCAATGCCGCCAGTGAGCTAACGTCTACGTACAGCCTGGCCACTGATGGACTGCAGGCTTCATAGTTCCATCAGACACAACAGGTCTATCTAAGGGCACTGTGGAAGTTACAACACATCAAGGACCACTGATAGGCTGGAGTGTTTCCTTGCCATAAACAACATCACAAGATTACAGGAGGACTCTTTGTTTTTTCATTTAACACATTGCTGACATTCCAAAGGAAAGATTCAGTCGTTGACAATTCCTTTAAAGCTGGTATAAGTATAAAATGCTTTATAAAGCAATGATTACATGCATAACTATAATCTGTTACCCATTTTCGTTCTGGATTTTTGATTGAATATTGCAATAAAATTTTACAGGATAAAGTTCAATCTAAGTCACTTTCTTTGCATTCAACTTCAACCTGGTTGCATTAGCATTTTTTTTTTTTTTAATCTAATGTGTGTTGAAAATCCTGTAAAATAGTCATGTAACCTCACTGCCATAGCAAATACCAAACTGCACACATTTTTGTTGTGTCACAGTTGTGCAACCTTATGTTACACAACCAAAGTCTCCTCGTAACCCCCTTACTTAAAGGGGTTTATCTATATAAAACAGGTGTCCAACCCACAGCGATCAGCAGAATGGGGAACTCTTATCCCTGTAAGAATAGAGAATTAGGGCGCATGTTTGACGACAGCTCCATTCACTCCCTAATGCTGTGTTTGGCTCACCCTCCAGCAAACCCTCATCCATCCCTCATCCATCCCTCATCCATCTATCAGCAGTGTGATACCCACTATCCTTCTGTGTAGGCATGAATAAACTATTTCACATTGGTGAGGCTAAATCATTGCAACTCATATAAATAACAACAATTTTACAGTTAGATTGTGTTTTATCTGTTTTTGAATATTCACTTGAATTTATATTTTTTTTAAATTTAGTATTATTCCTCTTCACACATCCGTATAAAACACTTATATGAAAAACTGGTAAGAGTGTCATCAGGGTTTTCCATCAGTCTTTCATCCTTTCATCAGTGTGTCTGTTTCAGGCCACGTGCACACGTTCAGTATTTGGTCAGTATTTTACATCAGTATTTGCAAGACAAAACCAGGAGTGGGTGATAAATACAGAAGTGGTGACGTGTTTCTATTGTACTTTTCTTCTGATTGTTCCACTCTTGGTCTTGGCTTACAAATACTAAGGTAAAGAACATGGCATGGCCTAACCCTTAGTTTGTCATCAGTGTTTTTTCGGCATGGATAAAGAAATAAATAAATTACTAAACTGCTCCTATACTTTAAAATGTTAAACATGGACAGTACATCAACGCCATCTGTGTGCTCTACGTATTTTTCATGGGCCTGCAGACTTATATTGGCCCTTCTCATCCATGCTGCTGGAAAAAAAAGACATCTCCATGTGTTGTATATGAACTCATGGTCCATGTAAAAGCAGGGATATGTGCACATCTCCATAGGTGATAATGGGAACAGGTGGTATCCGTCAACAATATGAATAACACACTTACTGGAAAAAATGGATGTGTGAAGGAGGCCTTAAAAAGGGCCGCTGAGAAAATTCACATTATTTAATTACCAGAGAATGGAAAATAGTAATCATGGAAGCCATTTTTTATTTAAATCTGTGTGCCAATTTCTGCACAAGGGCACGAGCCAGTGCAGGGGAGTTCACACCAGTCAATCCACAGAAAATCCTAATTTTTATGATAAATATAGGATAATAATAATGAAATTAGAAACCATTTAGTTATGGATTTTTTCAATTTTTTTTTAACATTTTGTACCCCATCCTGTGCTGGGCCTCACCAAGGGAATACAAACCAGTCAATGCCCTGAAAATCCTTATTCTTACCTAGAATGATGAAGGGATAAGTAGTTATAAGAAATAAGTTGGATGCCATATGCAGCCTCACTGTAGCCTACGATTTTTATGGAAACAATGCAATTCTGTTACATAAGAAACTGTAAATGGTCTTGTTTTTCTGTTATTTGTTTGATTTCACTTGGTAAATGTCTATTTTTTATTTATTTTTTTTAATATTTTTTAACACAGTTTCCATTTTACCAAAATGACCACTCAAGAAACTTGCCAAAAAAAACAGCAGCATTAACAGGCCGTAGTATTGGTGTGTACCAATTGCAATTAATTGACTATTTGTATGCACACTTTGTGATGCAGAAAGACACACCAGTTTTGGTGACTCGACAAATACCACCACCTTTATCTACTCCTGAGCTGCATTCCACATGTGTGTCTATCATCTCTTGACTCCATCTATAAACTCCCAAAAGAACCATTTTAATTGCTTCCGTGCTGTATTTAAATGAAGATAGTCTGGTCCAATAAACATTCTCTCCTTGGCTTCTGTGCCTTCTCTCTGCTCCTAGTCACCATCCTCTGGCTATAATTGACCTGAATGACGCATCCTGAGTCATCCACATAGCGAAACAAGATTTCACACCCATGCAGTAGTCTTGCAGAGCAAAAAACATCACTGCGCAAGCGCCAAGCAACATCATTTTCAGTGGCAGGGTATGTTGGAGTTAGAAGGCGCCCCTCGGCATTTGCGCTGTGATGCTTTATGTTCTGCCCACATTAGGGTAGAGCAAATTGCACCTGCTCCTGCGCGGGCCTGCGAGGTTACTGCACATGCGCATCATCGTGTTCTTCTCTAGCTGATGCAATCATCTGCAATGTGTATAAAGGCGGTGACCATTTTAGATGATTTTCGGAAAGCTAATTACAAATTGTTCCATCTATCTTGGTTACATGAATTCCTAAAACTTTGAGACAAACTGCACATCAAATTGATTATCTCATCTCTAGTCTTCTAGTCGTCTCTGGAGTTTCATCATCTACCCTAATTGTGAATGTCCAAGAAGTAGCACCTGGAATATCTACACACTCCACCCCTTGTATTATTGTTGCAGTGCGGTGCTACAACATTGACATTGATTAAAATAACATACAGCTTAGTACCTTATCAATTACAAACAAATCAATAAACTCTTTTCCTACTTTTTCCAATTAAAAGGGCATGGAAAAAAAGAGGAAGACAAACAATGATAGCTAATCAATGGCTATTTCTGCTCCAGTAATCAAAAGGGGCAGGATGATGGGTCTTTTGTCAATAACACCGAACCTTTCTTGTAGCTTCTTCTGTCTACAATAATTCTTATCGTTTGCTTGTGTAAAGATTGAACAGCTTTTGAGTTTTAACACTTTGCAAACATTTATCACAAAAATAAAGTTTAGAATCAAAACTTCATATATTTAGAGGAGAAAGTTCAGCAATATATACACACACATATATATATATATATATATATATATATATATATATATATATATATATGTATATATAGTGTCTGGTACATTAAATAAGATCCAGTTTTTATTTGCTTTGTGGTAATTGAATGAAGAAAATCATTATGTTCTGCTGACACTTGTGTTGGGGAAGCCTCTGTCAGGGTTTTTCTTCATCCTTTCTGCAGGGTATTTATATTTAAGAAGAATAAATCCATTTCTAATGCTATAAATTCTGACTGCATGTCTGACATGACAGGTTCCTTTAAACTGTTTTGGTGCAGAGAGAAGAACTATGAATTTACCCCTTAAATTTGTAGTCAGGAGACGACCATTCCCTGCAAAAGAGAAGGTTGGATTTGCAGTAAAGCTAGAGTGGGTTATTGTATTGTTTTAAAGACATATAATGCAAGACCACTCAATCAATTGTTTAGAAAATATCAATAAATCTACAGATGGATGAGTCTTTTGAAAATGAATTTTGCCAGATTCGCCAAAATTTTCCAGGAAAATGTAAAAAGCCATCCAACTCCAATATCTGGATAACACTATTCTCTATTCCTCGCGCAATCTTCTTCTTCACAGTTATGATGTCATATATATTATCTGTGGTTTCTCCAGTGTTTTATGGCTTTTTCGTCTTATCTCAGGGGTGCAAACTGACAGCTTGGGGCGACTATACTAGACGTGTGAATGGATCCCTCTTATATGGTGACAAAGCTGCACAGTTTACATATGGTGTGTGTATATATATTTTTTCCATAATTTACTATATTATTATGTATAGCACAGACTATTATTACATAGCATCTAGTGATGAGTGAATGTGCTCACCACTATGCTCGGTGTACTCGGCGAGCACCAAGTATTTCCGAGATTATTCGGCGGGAGCTGGGGTCGCCGCCCTGCAATTCTGGTGCTCTTTAGAGTGCCAATGACAATGCAAGGATTGTCTGCCATACACTGTAAGGCCTGTCCCACACGTCCAGATAATTCTGGTACCGGAAAAAATCGGTACCGGAGTTATCCATGTCCGTGTGTCTGTGAGCTCACGTAGGCCATCCGTGTGGCACACGTGCGGCAGCCGTGTGCCGCCTGGGTACCACACAGACAGTGCAGGAGAGACAGCGCTGCAGTAAGCGCTGTCCCCCCAGCATGGTGATGAAGCCGCCATTCATCCGCTCTCTCCAGCGCTCGCTGGGGAGAAGGGATGAAAAATCTTTTTTTTGTTGTTTTTATGTGTTTAAAATAAACTTTAGGGCATCCTCCCCCCTCCCACCCCCTGTGCGCCCGGCCGCCGGCATTAAAATACTCACCCGCCTCCCTCGACGCTTTCTCTCCGCCCCGCAGATTCTCCTGCACTGAGCGGTCACATGGTGCCGCCCATTACAGTTGATGAATATGCGGCTCCACCTCCCATAGGGAGAGAATGGATTAATGGCGGCTTCAGCACCATGCTGGGGGGACAGCGCTTACTGTACGCGCTGTCTCCAGCACGGCACACGGACTGCACACGGAAAACATCCATGTGCGTTACGTGTTTTACACGGACCCATTGACTTTAATGGGTCCGTGTAATATGTGCGCTCCCACGAACACTGACATGTCTCCATGTTTGGCACACGGAGACACGGTCCGCAAAAAATCAATGACATCTGCACAGATGCATTGATTTCAATGTGTCTACGTGTGTCAGTGGCTCCGGTACGTGAGGAAACTGTTACCTCACGTAGCGGAGCCACTGACGTGTGAAACCGGCCTAATGCTGCAGCCATCCTTGTGGTATTACAGTGATTGGCTGGCCGCACAGCATCATCAGGTCTATAAGAGACCTGGCGCCGCCCTGCTCGCGTCATTCTGCTCAGAACTTAGTGAGTGTAGGGAGAGCTGCTGCTGAGATAGGGTCAGAATCGTCCTTTTAATAGTTAGTGCAGGTCTGCACCTCTTCAGTCCACAACTCCTGAGAAACCAACAGTCCTTTTTAGGGCTAATTTGGGGGTCCAGAGATTGCAGCACTAGGTAGGCAGGGGAGGCTATGTGCACATATCCACATCAGTGCAAGGTCTGCAGGCACTGTATGTGCGTACATAGCTCTCACTGCATACCTCCAAAAGCTCCATCCCTGTCTCCTGCTGCTTATTTAATATATGCCTAGCTGCAGTTTTCTCTGGCAATTTTTTTTTTCACCTTATACCTGCTCCTTTTATTCTAAAGCAATCCATAGCCCCCTTACTTCAATATTTATTTGCTTGGTCACGCTGCAGACTACAGCCAGGTTATTGTAATCGAAGAGGGTGCAAATCTAAGAATTTTTTTTTCTGCCCCAGGCATCAGATGTGAGTGCGCCAAAAAATCTTTTTTTTGTGTGTCATAGCCAACTTGTTCACAAAATTCAGTTGTGCCCACAAAAATCAAGGCCACATTTAGATCCATCTGTTATTTCAGGCTGGTGGTTGGTGTAATTGTGGTGGAAAAATCGTAGCTTTGCAGACATAAGTTTTCTAGTTTTGTCTGCTAGCCTTGTTTGACATTTTTTTTTTAATTCACCAAAAAAAAAAAAAGAATACAATCTGTTATGTCAGGCTGAGGCCTGGTGTATCTGTGTTGGAAAAATCCTAGTTTTGCAGGCATGCATAGCATAGTTCTGTGTGCTAGCCTTGTTCTACTCTTTTTTTTTCAAAAATTCACCAAAAAGAAAAATAAAAATGGACTGGTGTATCTGTGGTGGAAAAATTGTTTTTTCGCAGGCATAAGTTTCCTAGTTCTGTCTGCTAGCCTTGCTCCACTCATTTTTTTTTTCAAAAATTCAGCAAAAACAAAAATAAAAATTTATACAGTCTGTTATGTCAGGCTGAGGCCTGGTGTATCTGTGGTGGAAAAATCGTAGCTTTGCAGGCATACATAGCATAGTTCTGTGTGCTAGCTTTGTTCTACTCATTTTTTATTTGTTTCCAAATTTCACAAACAACAGGAAAAAATATATACAGTCTGTTATGTCAGACTGAGGCCTGGCGTATCTGTGGTGGAAAAATTGTAGCTTTGCAGGCATAAGTTTCCTAGTTCTGTCTGCTAGCCTTGATCCACTCATTTTTTTTCCCAAAAATTCAACAAAAAGCAAAAAAAATGTATACAGTCTGTTATGTCACGCTGAGGCCTGGTGTATCTGTGTTGGAAAAATCGTAGTTTTGCAGGCATACATAGCATAGTTCTGTGTGCTAGCCTTGTTCTAATTTTCTTTTTTTTCAAAAATTCACCAAAAACAAAAAAAAATGTATACAGTCTGTTATGTCAGGCTGAGGCCTGGTGTATCTGTGGTAGAAAAATCTCAGCTTCGCAGGCATACTTAGCAGAGTTCTGTGTGCTAACCTTGTTCTACTCATTTTTTATTTGTTTCCCAATGTCATAAACAACAGAAAAAAAATTATGCAATCTGTTATGTTAGGCTGAAGCCTGGTATATCTGTGGAAGAAAAATCGCAGCTTCGCAGGCATAAGTTTCCTAGTTATGTCTGCTATCCTTGTTCCACTCATTTTGTTTTAAAAAATTCACCAAAAGCCAAAAAAAGTGTATACTGTCTGTGATGTCAGGCTAAGGCATGGTGTATCTGTGGAGGAAAAATCATAGCTTCGCAGGCATACGTTTCCTAGTTCTGTCTGCTAGCCTTCTTCCACTCATTTTTTTTCAAATATTCACCAAAAAACAATGTATACAGTCTGTTATGTCAGGCCTTTTGTATCTGTGTTGGAAAAATTGTAGCTTCCCAGGCATATGTAGCATAGTTCTGTGAGCTAGCTTTGTTCTACTCATTTTTTATTTGTTTCCAAATTTGACAAGCAACAAGAAAAAAAATTATAGTGTGTGTTATGTCAGGCTGAGGCCTGGTGTATCTGTGGTGGAAAAATCATAGCTTCACAGGCATAAGTTTCCTATCTCTGTTTGCTAGCCTTGTTCTCATTTTTTTTTCCAAATTTCACATACATCAGAAAAAAAAAATTATACAGTCTGTTATCTGGGGCTGCGGCCTGGTGTATCTGTGGTGCAAAAATCGTAGCTTTGCAGGCATACTGATCAGATATAATTTTACTCCAAATAAATACATTTGTCTTGCGCTTTTGAAATAGTTCAGTAGTCCATTTAAAATGGGTAAGGCAAGGGGCAAGGAACGGGGAAGTGGATGTGATGCTGATGGTGCATGCAGAGGAGGAGGCCATGGCCAAGCTGAAAGTGGGCCACAACAAAGACCCAAATCTTCTCACTCGACCTTCCTGTCCCAGTTTCTAGGGGACCACAGCACATCACTATTGAAACCAGAGCAGTGTGAAACGGTTGTCGGTTGGATAGCGGATAATGCTTCCAGTCACTTAGCCAGCACCACCACCACCATGTCTTCCACTCGGTTAAGTCTGAGTAGCCGTGAGTTTGGACCAGATATTCCTCACCCTAATCCTCCTTCCTCCCACCATGCCGCTTGCCCTGAGACAACTGATCCCACACTTGGACACTCTGAAGAGCTGTTTAGTTTTCCATTTAAAGATTCCGGACACTCGGCCGGTCAACTTGAAGTGGGGCCAGATGAGATCGCATGTAGCGATGCCCAAAGTTTTGACCAGCCACGTCAGATGATGATGATGGTGGGAAAGTGTCACAAGTGGTGGACGATGAAAGCTTTCTGCAACCTGATGGCGGCGGCCATCCCAAGGTACTCAGTCCCCAGTCGCCACTATATCTCCCTGTGTGCCGTACCGGCATTACGCCAGCATGTGTCCCACAACATTAGCTGTGCCCTCAACAATGCTGTTACTGGGAAAGTCCACCTAACCATGGACACGTGGACAAGTGCTTCTGGGCAGGGATGGTACATCTCAGTGACGGCACACTGGGTTAACATAGTGACATCTAGGACCCAGTCGGACCTTGGAATGGAACACATCCTCCCCACGCCAAAGGTTGTGGGCCCTACGTCAATCAGGGTTACCCCCACAGTCTGCAGCTTCTGCACCTCCTCCTCTTCAGCCTCAATCTATGAAATCAACACATCAGTCAGAAGCTGGAGGCACTGCAGCATTGCCTCAGCCAAGCGGCAACAGGCTGTGCTGAAGCTGATCTGCAAAGGTGACAAACCGCACAATGCAGAAGAGTTGTGGACAGCGCTGAAAGAGCAGTCAGATATTTGGATGAGACTGCTGAACCTACAGCCAGGCATGGTCATGTCTGACAATGACCAGAACCTGGTGGCGGCTCTGAGGCAAGGTGAGCTCACACACGTACCTTGCCTGGCCCATGTACTTAACCTCGTAGTTCAATGTTTTCTGAAAAGCTACCCGGATCTGCCAGATCTGTTAGTAAAATCACTCCATCTGTCTGACTGTTTTATAAAGTCAGCTACAGCTTCAGCCGCCCTTGCTGTGCTTCAGCAGCATTTGCAGCTTCTGGCTCACTGACTGGTGTGTGATGTCCCCACGCGTTGGAACTTTACACTTCATATGTTGGAAAGGATTTGTGAGGAGAAGAGGGCAGTTGTTGACGACCAACATCAAAAAGGCCGTCAATATTCAGTTCAGACTCCACACATAAGACCACTGGAGTTGACATGGATGTCAGACATATGTACTGCACCATCCTACAAATCTTTGAGGACTGCACCAAGATGGTGAGTAGCAATGATGCCATAATTACCGTCATCCTGCCGCTTCTCAGCATTCTGAAAACCTCTCTGCTCACAATTAAAGAGGATGCATTGTAGGCAGAACATGAAGACATGGAGCAAGGAAACATTCAGTTGGGTTACACTCAGCCCAGCCTCATGTCTTCCCAACGTGGATTTGTAGGCAATGAGGAAGAGGAGGAAGAATAGGAGCTACTATCATGTGCTATAGACGGTACTACAAGCACAGCTGTCACAACGTCTGTTCGGGGGGATGGCCGGAGGATGAGGAGGAGGAGGACAGCATGGTCTGTCATCCTGTTGGTGAGGACACGGACATCTTGCCTGTTAGCAGTCTGGCATGCATGGCTGACTTTATGTTGTGCTGCGTTTCACGTGACCCTCACATTATAAACATTTTTGATGACACTAATTATTGGTTGGTGACACCTCTAGACCCACGCTACAAGGCGAACTTTTAATCTCTTCTGCCAGAGGCAGAGAAGTGTGCTAAAATGTTGCAGTACCAGAGGGCCCTTGTAACCGAATTACTTAAAAAATTCCCATGTGAGAATGCTGGCAGCAGATGTCAGAATTTGTTGCACAAACAAGGAGTCCAAGCAAGAGAGACAGAAGTACAATCCAGCTCAGGCAGGGGAACAATGGCAAAGTTCTGGCACAGTTTTCTCAGACCCTCCCATCATGCCGGCACAGAGGCAAGGGGTGCTGGAACAAGAAGTGCAATGTTTGGGAAGATGCTGAGGGAGTACCTTGCAGATCATACAAACGTCCTCCGTGCCTTTTAATTATCGGGTATGCAAGCTGGACACATGGCATGAACTGGCTCTCTATGCCTTGAAGGTCCTGGCCTGCCCTGCTGCTTGCGTTCTGTCAGAGCAGGTTTTTAGAGCTGCTGGTGGAATTATAACAGATAAGCACATCCACCTGTCAACTGAAAATGCTGACAGGCTGACTCTTATAAAAATGAACAAGGGCTGGATTGGGCAAGACTTCTGTACACCACCAAGTAAAAACAGCAAAACATAACCTGTAATACATTGTCTTTTTTGTGGCGGTGTATTGTCATGCACCTCTCCCCAACCACACATGGGTATCTGCTTCCTGATTTGGTCTGTTTGGTGTTATCCTCCTCCTTATCCTCATCCTCATCATCCACAACCAATACAACACCAGGATGAATGTATTCCGTGATGCTAAAGTCACTGAATTTTTGAGCAAAGTTGTTTTTATAAAGCCCGTTTCTAATTGGAAACCAAAATAAACTGCCCCAGGGGGAACTGCCATCAAAATGAGATGTACGTATATTTTTCCCATTTATTCTTATATTTTACAGTTTTAATATCTCTGAACCGTCCTTTTACGACATAGTGTATTCCTCTACAATATGAAAGTATTGAAATACTATTATATTAAATTTGTATTTATATCCCTGTCTCTGAGCTGTTGCTAGGGACAAACATATCTCCCTTTTGTTATTTACTTTCATTGGTGGGTTCACATCCTTTATTTATTTGTTTGATTTCAGTATGATTTATCTTTATGTCTCCTCATTCTCCACCACTAGATCACCAGACTTAACGTGTTCTGTGCTGCTACAGGCAGTCCAATTTTTGCAAGGGTGTCTATGATGCCCATAGTATATTTTAAAAAATGTATCCCCCTTGGGGAAATGTTTGTCAGCCCATGCACTGCGTGTATGGGCATTACAAGTCTAGGAGTCACACTCCTTTACATTGGGCCTAGTTTTTAATGAGGCATTCAGCAATATCTCCTCATTCTCCACCACTAGATCAACAGGGTTAACATGTTCTGTGCTGCTATAGGCAGTCCAATTTTTGGCAAGGGTGTCTATTATGTCCATAGTATATTTTTTTAAAAATGTATTCCCTTTGGGGAAATGTTTGTCAGCCCATGCACTGCGTGTATGGGCATTACAAGTCTATGAGACACACTCCTTTACATTGGGCCTAGTTTTTAATGAGGCCTTCAGCAATGTCTCATCATTCTCCGCCACTAGATCAACAAGATTAACGTGTTCTGTGCTGCTATAGGCAGTCCAATTTTTGGCAAGGGTGTCTATGATGCCCATAGTATATTTTAAAAAAATGTATCCCCTTTGGGGAAATGTTTGTCAGCCCATGCACTGCGTGTATGGGCATTACAAGTCTAGGAGGCACACTCCTTTACATTGGGCCTAGTTTTTAATAATGCCTTCCTCAACAGATCATCATTCTCTGCCACTAGAACACCATGGTGAACGTTTTCCGTGCTGCTACAGCCATTCAATTTTTGTGCAAGGGCATTTATGATCCCCATAAATAATTTTTCAATATTGTAACCCCCATGGGGAAATGTTTGTCAGCTCATGCACTTAGTGTTAGGGCTGGCGGAACGCACCAAATAATTATAAAGATTGAATAAGGTGCGTTCGCAGCCCTGGGTCCACCGTGCTGATATGATACCTGCTGCTAGGTAATGGCAGACAGTAAATGGAGGTATAATGAAAACACACATGGGTTAGCTACACCCGGTATGAAGGAAGAGAACCCTGTTGCATCACAGGGCCGCAATACCGCAGAGGAAACGCAAGTATAGAGTCACAGAACTCTGCCCCAAGACCCAGGATTAGAGTCCCTCTTGACCACTTGCGTTCGGCACCGGAGCTGCGGTGCCAGGTAAAATAAACACAAATAGATTTAGCGCACTGGGTGCAGCACCCCTCTGGCGGACACCACTAACCGCCTTAATTAGGGACAGGTAAGCACACTGGTTGCGCACGGTGCCGCACTGGCTAACGCTGCATATAGATGCTATTAGATTGTGTCTGGTGCTGGATGGCACTAACTGGCGCTAGATAGCTCCAACATTCGCAAGCATTCATCAACACTAGAGATAGGTATGATTCGGAGCTTTCACCAGAACAGGCATACATCCCCACACACACAATAACTGATTAATACTTGTGCATGGCCGTACGGCCATGCTAACCTTTTATAGCAGAAGATCTTCCTAGAGCATGTGACCCCCGACATCCAATGAGAGGTCATCCCTTGGGCATGCTCAGAAGAAGAAAAGCAGGACTTAGTCCCAGGAGTGCCTGCTCACCGCTGATCAGTACTGGTTATGATGGCTGAGCCTGGAAAGACAGCAGTAACCAGCTGCACAGTATCAGCTTGAGCCAGGACTGACGTGTCTGCTGAGCAGGCTCACTGTGGCTGGAGGAGAATGGGAGACTGCAGTGGACATGATTCAAAATGCCCCCTGTGCAGCCGAGGGAACTCGACACCTAACACTTAGTGTATGGGAATTACAAATCTAGTATACCCGCTCCTTAACATTGGGCCTAGTTTTTAATAATGCCTTCCTCCACAAATCATCATTCTCTGCCAATAGAACACCATGGTGATCATGTTCTGTGTTGCTACATCCATTCAATTTTTGGGCAATGGCATCTATGATCCCCATGAATAATTTTTTAATAATGTAACCCCCATAGGGAAATGTTTGTCAGCCCATGCACTTAGTGTATGGGCATTACAAGTCTAGAAGACCAGCTCCTTAACATTGGGCCTAGTTTTTAATAATGCCTTCCTCCACATATCATCATTCTCTGCCACTAGAACACCATGGTGAACATGTTCTGTTCTGCTACAGCCATTCAATTTTTGGGCAAGGGTGTCTATGATCCCTATAAATAATTTTTCAAAAATGTACCCCCCATGGGGCAATGTTTGGAAGCCAATGCACCTGGTGTATGGGCATTACAAGTTTCGAAGACCCACTCCTTTGTAATGGGAAAATTGTTTTTATGAGGCCCTCCTCCATGATTCTACTAGAGGGGATTGTGTTGCATGCAAATTTGGGTCAAGGCGGCCCTTGCATAAAGATGCATAAGGAAACAGTATGGCACGAACAACTGAAGAATGTGAAGTGGGTTTTCCTGTGGCCATCTAGTACCTGGGTTCAAAGGCTTATCGCGTTGCATATGATTTGGTAGCAAGGTAGGCCTTGCATTCAATGCAACTTTTTTCAGGAGGCCCTCCTGTACCTCTCGTGAAAGGAGTATTGGGGTGCTTTGTAATTCTTGGCAGCCCAGTCACTCACTGCATAGGCAATAATGGCATAGGAGACCCAATGTTTAATAATGTCCCTTTAAGAATATTAATGCTGCCTGATCCCCCTCTAAAAATAGGCTTTGTGATTTTAAGAGTACCTCCTTCAGAAATTAAACAAGATGTGTCTCCTTATGTGTCACACACCACATGGCCAGCTAGGGTTGTTAAATGTTACAATGACGTTTCCCAGTAAATGCATTTGTATGGGTTGAAAGCAATGTGAAAGTTGAAAAACACATCAAAAACGCTACTTGTGAACATATCCCAAGTGGTGAAGGAACATTTCAGTTTGGGGTAAATTATTTTATCTTTATATACAAGTCATTACCCTGGAAAGGATGAACCTTAACATATTTCCCAGCAAAATCCATTTTGGTTTCGTTTTTTGTATGTTTTTTGGTGCACCTGTAAAAATGGCGTGGAACTCTGACAACATTGCTTACGGCTGTGACCTAGGAGTCAGAAATGCTTCCAGGGGTGATCCCCATGATGTTCTTGTCATTTCTGCAGTGTATTCATCATTTTCAGATGTTTTTAGACCATAAAAGAACCCCCGGGTCGGGTTTTCCATAGACTTACATTGGGATCGTTGCTCGGGTCGAGTACCCGAGTATTCCAGTTTGCTCGACCCAAGCATTTTAGTGCTCACTCATCACTAATAGCATCATTTCTTGTTATGTACAGCATCATCCCTTTTTAAACAACAACCCATCATGTTATGTACAGCACCATCCTTTATTATGTAGCATCTTCTCTTGTAATGTATAGCAATGTTACTTATATAGCTTATACTTTTGTTATGTTTAAAATTTATAAGGCCCTCTTTTATTACATACTATAGCTTCCTCATTTGTTGTTAATAATGCTCTATCTTTATTTTATAGCCTCGACCTTTCTTAGATATAAAATAACTGCTGATGAAATTTGAAAGTGATTAATTTTAAATGAAGAAGACTAATTTACTTGTCTTCTGTCACTGCCTGCTACATCTATTTTATTTTACAGTATATCTAACAAGAGATGACTCTATGTAATAAAGAGTGTTGTGAATAACAAAAATAACAAGAGTGTGTGCTATGTGAGGGACAGTGCTATTAATAACAAGAGATGATAATATGCAATAAAGGGGTGGCACTATACATAACAGAGGTCACTGTATAATAAGGGGTGGTACCATAAATAACTAGAAAGGATGCTTTGTAATAAGGGATGGCACTGTGCATCGCAAAAGAGGATTCTTATAATAAGTGACAGTGCTATACATAATAAAAGGAGACTGTGTAATTAAGCACAGCTTGTTCTCTGTTGTTCCTTCGTCATCTGGTTAGACGTTTTTCGACATCTTCTAGTCATGACTAGCCTTGCCATACTGATTACCACAGCCCTGAAAATAACAAGGTCACATATATTGTATATATACATTTGCCTCCTGAATAGAAAATACCCCACAATGAGCCCTGGAATACAATTACTGTATGTTCCACACCATTTCTATACAATTATCCCTGCACAATTCAAAATACAAAATTGATAATCTAGCACTGTGCCCACCATTACCTATAATTTACGCTACCCAATAAAAATAAATTAATCAGCCACTGTGACGCTCCCTCCAATTTATCGAAGTCTTTGTATAGTGTTATAATGAATTGGGGGTTGGTAGAAAATGCTAATCAGGGACATTTAATGAATTGGTGAGGTAGGAGAGGAATCTATTGGGGACGTAAAATAAATTTGAGCCTAGAAGAAAAGTCTCTGGTAGCATTTTCCCATTTACCCCAATTCATTATAACTCCCAGATAGCATTGTATCCCTCATTTTCCTCATTGTACTTTCTCACTTTCTCTTAATTATGTAAAAAACAATCCACATGATCGCCACATGGCATTGCTTCCTTCCTCTTCTTGCCAGGTATTTTATAAATTATACATGTGGTATGATGACATCATTATGCAGCGCATATGTGCATCATGGAGAAAGCACCAGGCAGGAAGCTGAGAATGATTTCCTGTTGTTCTCCTACTATTCTCTACCATAGGCAAGAAAGCTGCAGAACGCTCTCTGTATGGCTTGCTGCTAATGATGAGGACAATGTGGCCATGGGATCCCTGTAACCTTGAGCCATGAGCAACAGGCCAGACTGCCCTCATTATCCCCTTGGTCTTTTGCCTTCGGTGGTGTTTAAATTCGAGTGTTGCCCTGTGTGAATTAATTACATCATCTCCATTGTGCTATTTAAGGCCCATTTAGACACATTCCTGTGTCTTGGGATTGAGACTCTAGTTCTATGTTCGGTGTGCTCTATGATCTGGGTTTTTTGTGTTTGTGCTTGCATTCATTCCTGATAAGTTCCACTTCATCCACCCTTGAGATTCCTGTGTGCCAAGTTCTTGCTGCCCACTTGCCTTTCTGCTTGCTGCATCAATGCTCAGGGTCCATGTGTCCACCCAGACCAGAGGCTTAAAGAATCCACCTCACCAGGTGAGCCTAAAGGGTAATCTGTAAACATCAAGCATGATCAAACATGCTTTTTTTTTGTTGCTTTAATAGTTAATATAGTAAAAATGCAGTAGCAACAGATATCAGCTTAGAAAATCTAAAAAAACTATTTAATAAGGATGTTTAAGTGTTAACACCTATTAAAGAAAGGTCATCTTAATGTTTAGCACTTAATGATTTTGCATTGGTACATTTCATTACAACAAGAATAGCTTTAACTAACTGTACACCTTTTTTTTTTTTTTTTTTTACAAACTAGATAGTTGCATTTTTAACAGAGCTATTAATTTTAGATCCAAAATAGAAACTGGTACTTAATAGACAAAGGTAGGAAGGCAAAATACAATAATCTCCACAGCATAAACAATCTTATTTCCGTTCCTTCAAACTACAGTATGCTCCAGCTGCAAGTCATCAAGCACCTTATACGAGCCGTCCATCTGTACTACAGGACTATTTTATTGCTAATATTATGGTTCCTTTATCATAGATTTATTAGCGAGAAAACAGGAAACAATTGTTTGCATACAGATCAGTCAGCCAATCAATGGCCAGAAAAGTAATTGATCCCTTGCCCTGTCTATTGTAATTTTTGTAAATTTTTAATGGACTTAAAATAAAGAAAGAACTATTTTACCAGACGCTGGAACAACAACTTTTTTTTTTCCTTAAGTATATTATCTGGTGTGGATCCACCTGGTTCCATGCAATCTGGACTTCAAATACTAGGTGAGCTGGCTTTCTCATTACTATACCAGAAAAGTAATACCTGACAATTAAAATGTATAATATTTATATTAACAGGAAAAACAAACAGATTATTAATGGCAAATGGGATTTGTGTACAACTTATTACTGTAAACTGAAGATTACATCTTAGATGTGTGTTTGTACTGAGGATTTTTAGTAGTATGTCAATGAATGGAAGAGAAAAAATGGAGTATAAAGGTACTAGTGACCATATAGTATGACAGACAATCTGAATACTATAAAATGTAATATATAAAATATTTAATATGTGAACAAAATTACATTAAAACAATTAAAAAGCAAAAAATAATGATTTTTTTTTTGCAATAGGAGAAACTAATGTGTCCATCACAAATTATGTGGAGATCCTCACCATCTCCTTACAAACCAATATGGAACAAAATACAAAAATATATACTATGATAAATAGCCAGAAGAAAAAATGAAAAACAAAATGAAAAGCAGCCAGTCAAGAAGTACAAAATAAGGAATAGAAGAAATAAAATAAAAAAAATGGTCATAGTATGACAATAGATCATAAAAGAATTGGGTAAATCTAATAAAATAATACAGATACCAGATCAAATATATGTGTCTGACCTTGTAGTGCTTCCCAGAAAATATAAGAAGGAAGGAAGGAAGAGAGTATGAGCCCCACATGTTTACACACCAGCTATTCTATTTATTGCTTTTTGGGTGTATGGCATAGTACCTTGTTATCTGGGTGGTGCTAATCCATCTTTTTTTATTGTAGCTTTTTTGTAAGTTTGCAGTGAATTGTATGGAAAAACAAGCAGAAATATATGAGTTGTATATTTAAGACCAGTAGCCATAATATAGCAATTGGGACAATATGGACATAATATGTTATGTATAGCTCAAGGTATTTTTAGTTACTTCATTAATTTAATACAGCAAACAACAGTTCAAGATTCTTCTAAGATCAACCATCTTTCATGTTTTGACCTACATAGAGATGGTAGAGCCATAGAAGTAAGAGACAGGCTGTGAAGTAGTAGAGTACTATCAAGTAGAAAACTTCTATTGACCCCTTGTAGTTAGAAATGGAAGTGTATCCCTGAGATTACTTGAGACCGGAGAATGTCTTAGGGCTCCTTCTCACTTGCGAGCAACTCGGATGAATCTCGCATGGTAAAAACCCAGCTCTGCACCCGGCACTCAGATCGGAGCGTGCGGCCACATAGGAATACATGCAGCTGCACACTCTGCTCCTCTGTGCCTGCAGCAGCGCCGGGTATTGCCGTGCGAGACTCATCCAAGTCTCGCACAAGTGAGAAGGAGCCCTTAGAGCCAAAAGGGCAGGGTTGCCAAATTGTCATTCTTGACATTCTGCCTATAGTGTGTTATGATCCTAGTGGCTTAGGATCACAAATCTAACCAGCTAAGTAGAAAATAATAGGACAAGCTCTGGGGATGTGGTAACTGGACTAACCACAAACCTGATCCTAACCGCACACACTATAGGCAGCCGTGGAACGTTTCCTGAAATCCTAGACGTCTCTTCACGGCCTGAGAAACTGACTACCCCTAAAGAGAAAGTAAAGACCTCACTAGCCTCAGAGAAATCCCCCAGAGATATAGAAGCCCCTCACAAATAATAACAGTGAGTTAAGAGGAAAAGACAAACGCAGAGATGAAACAGGTTAAGCAAATGAGGCCCGCTAACGCTAGATAGCAGAAAATAGCAAGGGATCTGTGCGGTCAGTAAAAAACCCTATGCAACAATATCCACGCAGAGAATGCGAGAACCCCCACACCAACTAACGATGTGGGGGGAGCAACTCAGCACCCCAGAGCACCAGCAAGCAGGGAAATCACATATTAGCAAGCTGGACAAAAACTCATCATATACTAGGAAACATCTTGAACACAGATGAGCAAAAATAAGCAAACAGAACTTAGCTTCTCTTGGAGAGACTGATAACGGATGTAGACAGGAGCAATCAGAATAGCACTGAATACAACGGCAACAGGCAAGGAATGAAGGACCAGGTGGATTAAATAGGAAACCTAACTAGCAGATGACGAGACAGCTGATCCTGCCAGAAACCTGCAAAATAACAAAAAGAGCCACCAGGAGGAGCCCAAAGAGAGAACTCACACAGTACCACTCATGACCACAGGAGGAAGCCCGGAAACAGAGTTCACAACAGTGAGTGTGTGGGAGTCTGTCAGGGTGGACACACTTCCATGTGTCCTGGCTGGACACTGCAGAGTGGCCTGTGTGTTGGATGGTTCCAAGTGGGGACAGACATCCTGAACAGCACACAGAGACCATATTCAGGCTGGAGAGCCTACGTGCAGGACATAGCACAGTCTGTGTGCCCACAGACCTGAGAGAGCGGAGCTCTACTATGGACATTGAGGATTTATCTGTCTGATGTAAGACTGTTTACCTGTTGTTCCTGTTGCTATGTGGTTTATGGAGCAATAAACCCTGTGAACTTTTAATGGAACGTGTCTCCTGAGTGTCACCCGCCGCACCTGAGCGAGTACAACCCCTACAATTGGTGTTTCGAATGCGGGCAACGATCCAAGGAACACATGTTGCAGCTCTGGCTGGTCTGAGCCAGAAGAGTGGATGGTCTTGACAACCGTGAGTAAATACTGACCGGGGTCAGTGAGAACTGCTGTTTATGGGATACCTCTGAGGAGAAGAGGGATCCGGGAACCTGTGTGGCAATGACAGGTAAAAGATGGAGATCCATGATGTACTGACCGGGGTTAGAGTGAAAAAAGAGAGAGACATTGTGTGTGGGCACCTCTGAGGCCAAGGGGTGTCCAGGAACCCGTGAAGGTTGCCACTGGGTAACGGTCTGAAAACCGTGTATTATGCTGATAGGGATCAGTGAGAAACTGTGTTTGGGCTGTAAAGCTGGGTGTGAACAGACAGAAGTCTGTGCTGTGCTGACTGGGGTCAGTGAGAGTGTTTTTTTTTCTATAAAGCACGAGTCCATGTATTTCTTTTTTTCTTCTCTGATCAACTTGCTGTGGCTCGGTGGGGCCACGAAGACTGAAGGCGTCTGGCGGTAACTCGGCGGGGTTACGAAGTTTGCTGTGGATCGGCGGGTCCACGAAGTCTGCGGTGCAGAGCCTTGTGAAGTGTAGCTGCAGTTGCAGAAAAAAGAGAAAAAAAAAACATTGCTGGACTAGGTCGTGCAGACTCTTAAAGGGCCAGTGCCAACCTAAAGAGACATATACTGTGGAAATATTGGGGCTTTTGAGTACTGTGGAGAAGTCCATAGGGTGTACCCCAGAGTGGGGTGGTGTCCCTAAAGGGGGTGGAGTCCCAAAAACAGAGCAGTGACCCAAATAATTATGATTGGCAAAAAAAGGGGCCGGGCATCCCAAAAAAGGGGCGATGTCCCAAAAGGGGGTAGTTGCCCAAAAGGGGGTGGAGTCCCTAAAGGGGGTGGTGGCCCTAAAGGAGAAAATAGCCCACAAGGGGGTGGTGGCCCTAAAAGGGGCAGAGTCCAAAAAGGGGATGGTGACCCAAAAAGGAGTGGAGCTTTCAAAAGGGGAACAGCAATGTTTGTGTTTTACGTATTCCGAGTGCGGCATAGACTTCCCGTTTGATGACAGGCCGCAGGTGTGTACTGTTATGTTACACCATGAAGGAGTTTCTGTACTGCTGGACTCAATGAGTCAGGTGACTCTAATGGGAACTCCTCTCGTTCTCTGTCTAACCGAGAAAACGGTCAAGGTTAGCTGCATCCATGGGGTCAGTGTGGACTATACTGTGGACAGAGTGATCATTGATTTGTTCAAAAGTGTAGAGTGCCAAGATGGCGGTATAACACCAAACTTGTTCTACCCCTTTGAGAGGGGCCGGGACTTTGTGATCTTTGAAGACATATGGGAAGTTGACGCAGTGTGTGGTTATTCAGAGGAGAGACGGAATGCTCATATTGAAGCCCCACTACAGCAGCAGGCTGTGGGGATTCCTGTTATTGGGATGTGTAAAGAGGAAGTAGTGCCACCTAATGTCAATAGTCCAGAGCTACGGGTGACTGGAAGAAAGTGTGGGTCTGACACCTGTTTAAGTGGGGACTTGTTGTTCCAGGATGACAGGGTGAGAGGGGGTGACTCCTATTCAGACTTTGACTCAAACGCAAAGGGAAAAGAGTGCAGTAAGGGGGAGCCAAGTAAAAATGACACATCTTCATCTCGTCGTGGGGGCCGCGGAAAGACGGGGTCACGTGCAGATCACGTTATCGTCCCTGATGAGGGGGTTACTTTATCTCTGACAAACCGTAGCACTGAGGTAGTTAGTGATGGGCTGGGTTTAGAACAGACCTGTAGTAGACCCACATTTGCAATGCCCGGAAAGAGTGAAGTGGCTCAGTATGATGATGGAGCAGCCCCCAAATGCAGGGCAGTGGGGTACTCAGTACCGGGTCCCTCGGTCTCGGTTCTAGGGGTGTCACGGTGGCCCGACCCAGTCCGTGGCCCTGCTAAGGGGCGCCCAAATACAGGTGTAGGTGAGAGTTTGTCAAGTGTTCATGACGCCACCTGTGGTATTCGGTCAGGATGACCGATGCTGCTAGGGGTCCGCTGGGGTAATGGAATGGCAGCTAGATGGTGTAACTTCCCACAGGTGAAGTATGTCCCCAGGGCTTCCCTTGATGAGTAGATGGTAATGGTGTAGGTCGCAATAAATGACGAGGACACAGGGTTGCAGTCTCTTTACCTTTTTACTGAAGGCTTCGGCATCCACAATCCAGAGCACTGCTAACAGGGCTGGCTGAGACCGGCCAGTCCGAAGGCACATCCAGAGTTCCCTTTGCAGGTGGACATCAGTAGCCTTCCTACTAGCGCCTGTGTTGTAGTACCTCCCTGCTGAGCACCACAGGATAGTCCTCACAACTGTCGTGTATGTTTCTGTTCTCTCTCTCCGTTTCCAGATGGTATGGATAGGACACACCCATATGACGGGGTAGGCCTGGAGTTATTTTATAGGGACCCTAGAGACGCCCCTCTCCCACAATTGCCTCCGTTGTCTTCATTAGGTGTAAAGGTGAGACAGCCAACCTAGAGTTAACTGCCCTGCCATAGTTCAAAGTAATGCGTAGAGCCTATTACTTCCTCGGCGTTCCGACCACCGGCTACTCGCCTAAGAAGGATGTTGCCAATCTTGGGGCATGACTCCTCCTGGTTCTATCACCTTTGTGCTGTGATCTCGTTTCTCACTTCTCCACAATATACTTCACTTCATGTCCTTTCTTAGGATGCCGCCGCAATGAGGTGCAGGCACGGCTCCGTAACGATCTGTCTCATGCTAGGCCACTGTCAGGATCCCACCCCTGACAGAGACCTCCCTGAGCCTTCCCAAGCAACTCTCTCTCTCTCACTAGATGTTACCTGGGCAAAACCCAGTCAGCTTCTCCCTAACTTCCTATCCGACTCCCAGTTTTACCAGAGTGTGAGGAGTGGCCTAATACATAGAACCTTTTGCTCCCCCTGGTGGCCGGAGTGTGAAGTGTAGTGTGTGACTGTGATACCTGGTCAGGTGAACTCCTTTAGTGCCATCAGACGTACCATCACTCCCCCTTGTGGAAGAGCAACAATACTGCAACAACCATGACTCTGGGGCGCTGCACTGAAGGCTCCAGAGTACCTGAAGCTGAAAAGATGGAGAACTCTGAAGTTACCAAGAGTCAAGAGGTATCTAAGAGTAAACAGACAGAGAGCCCTGCAGAGACCATAGATGTGGGTGGGCAAGAGACCTCATCTGAAAGTTCAATTAAAGAACTGGTGGTGCGACATGTGCTAGCCATAAGAGAGCAGGACCATAACATAGAGCTGCTTAAAAAAACAGTTGAAAGAGAAAGGGTCCTGAGGCAAGCAATTGAGCACAGAGTGGGTGACCTAGAGAAGGAAGTCTCGGAGCTCAGAGGTCACCTGTCAGCATGTCAAACCATAAATAAGGCCGCATTAAAAGATATGAAGGTGCTCAGAGAGGCCCAAGAGAAGAATCAGCAAGAGCTTCTCCAGAGAGAGGATGAGCGTCGCTGCTTGGAAGAAGAGCAAGATAAAGTTCTCCAAGAGCTCAAGACAAAGGAGACTAATCAACAGCTCCAGAAATCCATGGATGACCAGGAAATCAAACTGTTGCGATCTCCCGATCTGATCGCTATGAATGAGAGTGAGCTGGAGAGGCTGACCAAAGAAGGGGCCTCCACAGAGGAAGAAATCCAGCAAGGGAAGTGCCACGCAGATGGCCGAACAAAGGACATCAAGGTCTTGGAAAACTGCACTGACGCTAAGGATGAGGAGGTCCAACGATATGACCAAGAAGGCGAGACTTCGATCTTCAAGTGCGTAATGGACGTACCCAAAGACATGCAAGAAGCATGTGCCAGTGAGGAGGTGCATGAAGCATTTAAAAGGGCGGTCGAAGCATGTAGGGTGCACTGGGCTCCTGAGACTCATCAACTGGTCATATTGTCAACTAGGGAAGTCACAGTGAAGTGGGTGGCTGTCCTGAGTGAGATGCATCTACAATGCCTCCACACAAAACAAATGATCATGTTGAAGAATAAGGAAGCCGCTCGACATCTGGAGCTAGCAAGAGAAGCTCAAAGTCGGTTGGGTATTGTAGAAGATGTCGTGCAAGTGCCCAGAGGTCTGGTGAGGAATGTCATCGGAAGATTTGGCAAGGTGATGCAAGAGATGGTGAATAGGTCCGGTGTTATGAGAGTGAGCATTCCGGCTGATGATGAAGCCCAGGTCATGGGTGAAGATGGGATGGTTCCATTCCTTGTCGTCGGATCCATGGAGAGCCTTGGGAATATCCAAATGCTCCTGGGGTATCGTGTGGCATACCTGAAGCAGATAGAGCAGCTAAGACGTGAGAGGGAGCAGATCAATATAGAGCTGCAAGGATTGGCAAACAGATTGCCACCACCTTCAACTCGCGGTCTAGAGAGACATAGAGGTTCTCTAAAGACTGGAAGTCCTCAAGCTGAAGTTAACAAAGGATATAGAGGTAAAGGGAAGACCTGCTCTCCGAAGAAAGACAATAGGAGAGGTCAACAACAGAGAGAGAACCGAAGGTGGTCAGATGGAAGAGCTAGAAATAGTGACTCCTCAGTTAGTTCAGGGCTCAGTGACCGAAGCGGGAGATCCTGTAGCAGAGGAAATGACAAGGGGTCGTCTTTATCAAAGGGTGTGACGGAAATGGTTGACGAATGCCGACGAAAGGGTTCAGTAACAGGCCCTGACTTTGACAGACAGTTTGACTGTTAGGGACGACTGAGAAGGATCTCTGGTAGGGTAATAGAAAGTGCCAAGCCCCACAGCTTTAGGCAGAAGGGGGGAATATGTGGCATAGCGACTGGTCATGTGGTTAATGGGCGGTATGTATTGCAGAGGTGGGTGGCCCTGTGATGGAAGCCTGGGTGTGTTTTGCTCAAGCAGATCTACTGCTGAGGGATTTGTTTACATTGGGAAGGCTTCCAGGTGATTGGAGAGATGGGTGGGTCCAGTCACCTACAAACCCACCCAAAGAGGCGTGTTTGAACACCTAAGATGGTTTTGTGTTGAAGGACCTTTGGTGAGGTCACGCTCACCTGACTGGCCATGTGACAGGTACCTGGGTGTGGTTACACCTATGTAAAGGAGGTGTGTGTAGCACATGGTGTGAGTGTGTGGGAGTCTGTCAGGGTGGACACACTTTCATGTGTCCTGGCTGGACACTGCAGAGTGGCCTGTGTGTTGGACGGTTCCAAGTGGGGACAGACATCCTGAACAGCACACAGATACCATATTCAGGCTGGAGAGCCTACGTGCTGGACATAGCACAGTCTGTGTGCCCACAGACCTGAGAGAGCGGTTGTCCTGGCTGGACACTGCAGAGTGGCCTGTGTGTTGGACGGTTCCAAGTGGGGACAGACTTCCTGAACAGCACACAGAGACCATATTCAGGCTGGAGAGCCTACGTGCTGGACATAGCACAGTCTGTGTGCCCACAGACCTGAGAGAGCGGAGCTCTACTATGGATGTTGAGGATTCATCTGTCTGATGTAAGACTGTTTACCTGTTGTTCCTGTTGCTATGTGGTTTATGTAGCAATAAACCCTGTGAACTTTTAATGGAACGTGTCTCCTGAGTGTCACCCACCGCACCTGAGCGAGTACAACCCCTACACCAGTTTAAGGCCCGGTTCACACATTCAATATTTGGTCAGTATTTCACATCAGTATTTGAAAGGCAAAACCAGGAGTGAGACAATCAGAGGAAAAGTATAATAGAAACCCGTCACCACTTCTGTTTTTTTCACCCGCTCCTAGTTTTGTCTCACAAATACTGATGTAAAATACTGACCAAATACTGAATGTTTGAATGTGGCCTAATGCAAATTAGCTATAGAACCATTTATTTATAGCACAGGCATTTGAATGCCTAAACATGTACCATACTTTAATAGTAGGCCACCGATCACATGACTGTGGAATTATCTCCTATGGATCTGAGCACAGCTATTCAGTTGGTCATAAAAGTAATAGCTTTCTTTAGATGCGTAGCATCAATCACAGCATTCAAATTGACATGTTATTTGGACATGGCTTATTAATATTATAATATTCAGTCATTAATTACTAATCAGGTTCCTTTGGCACTTCTTAGCTGTTTAGAATAATGACATACACAACCCATTTGTCACAGATTTTCAAACTGGTAATCATCTAATGCATGATAATTAGTATTTGCAGAGAATAACTAATTTATAGCTTTTCATAAATTCTGACAACAAATATTAATTGCCATGCACGCTTTTAGATTTAAAGTAGTTTTCATAACTGTATTTCAATTAATAGGGTGTTAGTTTTCTGCCTGTTTTGATATATGCTATAGAATTTGTCATTTAAAATATATTTGTGGAATATAAAGTCAGATGCAGTACTGTAGATGAAACATGTGCTTGAATTGACAAAGCAGTTTTTACATAGAAGCAGTTTCTCTCCTCCCTAAATTGATAAAAATATAAAAATAATCTAAATGGGTTAAATAAAGATCTACTGGTTATATCTATTCTACCAGAAAAGATGATGATGGACTTCCTGTAAATAAATTATAGAGCTACTTTTTCTTATTAGAGCAATGCTGCTTATTTCATGTTCCCTTCATATTGCCCACTAAAACACTCTATATAAGCAGACCGTGACAGTCTTATAACTTTCTAAGAGATATAATTGTTATGGTCAATGTACCAGATAGTGACAACAGTATTTTTAGACTATCTGCATGAAGTTCATGAAAAGGGGTTGTCTGGTCTAAAACAATAAGTCTGCAGTCACTCTGTTTGATTGCAGACTTTTGAGCCCCCTCTCCCGCATGCACTGTGTGCTGTGAGAATTGACTGATTTCTCAGATTGAAACGGTGGTGATGTACAGTAAAGAACAAAAGTTTGGACACTCCTTCTCATTTAGAGATTTTTCTGTATTTTCATGACTATGAAAATTGTACATTCACACTGAAGGCATCAAAACTATGAATTAACACATGTGGAATTATATACTTAACAAAAAAGTGTGAAACAACTGAAAATATGTCTTATATTCTAGGTTCTTCAAAGTAGCCACCTTTTGCTTTGATGACTGCTTTGCACACTCTTGGCATTCTCTTGATGAGCTTCAAGAGGTAGTCACCGGGAATGATCTTCCAACAATTTTGAAGGAGTTTCCAGAGATGCTTAGCACTTGTTCGGCCTTTTGCCTTCACTCTGCGGTCCAGCTCACCCCAAACCATCTCAATTGGGTTCAGGTCTGGTGACTGTGGAGGCAAGGTCATCTGGTGTACCACCCCATCACTCTCTTTCTTGGTCAAATAGCCCTTACACAGCCTTACACAGCCTTACACAAACATCACTATATCAGTAACTTCCCTGAGTCTGCTGTTGGCATGTGTCATAAAGTTAGTATAAAAAATTCTATTGGATAAATAAATAACATATGTTTATCTAGCAGTTGTGCGACTTGTGCAAAGCCTGCAGAAATACGCAAACGTCTCTATTTACCAGCAAAAACAATGTCCTTACTCTGCTGTTACAAAGAGAAAAGACTAGACTAATGATGGTATGCACACCGGAAAATTAAACAAAATCAGAAAACTTTTATTACACCTCAAAAAAGACAGACACAGATAAAACCATTTAAAAGGGCCTAAGATATAGGACCGATAAGCGACACCCCTATATATCACAAATAAAGTATAGTACAACCAAAAAAACATTGTAATTATAAGCAAATATGCATAATATAATAGGCTATACAGATATAAATAACAAAATGTCTCTTGCTCATAGGTTAAATAAGTCAAATCTCCTAGTATTGAACCAAAACAAAAAGAATGTAATGACACACAATGTGCTGCAAACATATACACACATAATTGAAACCCTATAAAAAGGCATGACTATAATGAGTAACAGTGTTATCTAAGCATGCTCAATGCCCGGAAATCCCAAATACCAATATTCATATCACAATGTTAGGCTTGAATGTAGGCACAGACCCCACAATGATATATACGGCTATACATTAAATAAAAGTATTGTCTGAGCATGCTATTATATTATGCATATTTGCTTATAATTACAACTTTTTTGGGTTGTACTATACTTTATTTGTGATATATAGGGGTGTCGCTTATCAGTCCTATATCTTAGGCCCTTTTAAATGGTTTTATCTGTGTCTGTCTTTTTTGAGGTGTAATAATAAAAGTTTTCTGATTTTGTTTAATTTTCGGGTGTGCATACCATCATTAGTCTAGTCTTTTCTCTTTTTTGCTGTATCTAGTTTGCCTTACAGACTAGGTTTTGCACCCTGTATCATCATCAGTATAGGGGTGCACCCCTTTTACATATACTTACTCTGCTGTTGGCATGTGTCACAAAGGCAATATATAAAAAAATTGTATTGGTTTCATAAATAGCTAATATTTATCTAGCAGTGGTGCGACTGGCATAAAGCCTGAAAAGATACGCAAACATCACTATTTACCAGTAATTTACCTGAGTCTGCTGTTGGAGTGTGCCATAAAGGCAATATAAAAAAATTATATTGGTTAAATATATAGCGTACATTTATCAATCAGTTGTGCGACTTGCGCAAAGCCTGCACAGATATGCAAACATTACTACTTACCAGTGCCAATCATTTTCCTCACTCTGCTGTCAGTGTGTGTCATAAAAGAGATATAAAAAAAGAATAAAAATACCTATTGGTTAAATAAATAGCATATATTTATCTAGCAGTTGTGTGACTGGCGCAAAGCCTGCAGAGATATGCAAATATCACTATTTACCAGTGCCAATAATTTTCCTTACTCTGCTGTTAGAGTGTGTCATAAAGGCAATATAAAAAAATTATATTAGTTAAACAAATAACGTACATTTATAAATCAGTTGTGCGACTTGCGCAAAGCCTTCACAGATATGCAAACATTACTATTTACCAGTGCCAATCATTTTCCTTCCTCTGCTGTTGGTGTGTGTCATAAAGGAGATATAAAAAAATAATAACTTCCTATTGGTTAAATAAATAGCATATATTTATCTAGCAGTTGTGCGACTGGCGCAAAGCCTGCAGAGATATTATTTACCAGTGACAATAATTTTTCTTACTCTGCTGTTGGAGTGTGTCATAAAGGTGATATAAAAAATAATAATTTTCTATTGCTTAAATACAGAGCGTATATTTATCTAGCAGTTGTGTGACTGGCGCAAAGCCTGCAGGGATATGCAAATGTCACTATTTACCAGTAATTTCCCTGGTTGGCGTGTGTTATAAAGTCGGTATAAAAAAATCTGTTGGTTAAATAAATAACGTATATTTATTTAGCAGTTGTGTGACTTGGGCAAAGCCTGCAGAAATACGCAAACATAACTATTTACCAATCCAAAAAATGTCCTTACTCTGCTGTTGTTATGTGTCATAAAGGCAATATATGAAAAAATAATTTTCTATTGGTTAAATGAATAGCGAATAATTATCTTGCAGTTGTGCGACTGGCACAAAGCCTTCAAAGATATGCAAACGTCACTATTTAACAGTAATTTCTCTGAGTCTGCTATTGGAGTGTGTTGTGAAGGCAATATAAAAAAATTCTATTGGTTAAATAAATAGCTTATATTTCTCAATCAGTTGTGCGACTTATGCAAAGCCTGCAAAGATATGCAAACATTACGATTTACCAGTGCCAGTCATTTTTATTACTCTGCTGTTGGTGCATGTCATAAAGGTGATATAAAAAAATACTAAATTCCTATTGGTTAAATAATAGCGTATATTTATCAAGCAGTTGTGCGACTGGTGCAAAGCCTGCAGAGATACACAAACTTCACTATCTACCACTAATTTCCCTTAGTCTGTTTTTGCCGTATGTTATAAAGCTCATAGCTAAAAAAATTACTCACACATTGCTAGATACAGGGAATTTGTACATAACACCTCTGCGAGGGTACGTGTGAAAAATAAAGCCAGGATTTTTATTACGGCACATTTAATATGAGAAAGGGTGTAGTTAAGGAACAGGGACATGGATGTGATGGTGTTTGTCAATGCCGTGTGACAGATAAGAAGGTGAATTTATCTCATTCTATCTTCCTGTCAAAATTTGGTCTGCGCACTACACCACTGACGAACCAAGACAAGTGCGAGGATGTTTTGGGTTGGATGGCAGATAATGACTCCAGTGTGTTGACAAGCAGTACCACCGAGTCTTCCACATGGTTCGGTTTCAGTAGCTGAGAGGCTGGGCCTCACAATTCTCAACCACAGTTTCACAGAGCCCCCCCGCACTAGGCTAGATAATAGGCCAAGGGTGCCTTGTTCCCCTGTATGGCAGTTTTTTTATGAAAGTTCTTCACACAAAACAAGTGTAATTTGCAGCATCTAACATACCAAGCTGAGAAGAGGCAAGAACACTGCCAACCTGAGCACCAACAGCATGCAGAAGCACATGGCAGCCAAGTACCCCAGTAGGTGGGTGGAACGCCTGGGTAATAAATCTGCGTCTGAGGGTATGTGACAGGTCTACCATATGGAACTGTCCTGAAGCATAAAGAATGCCAAATTGGGTAATAAAGTGCAAGAGTAATAACATAAAACAGGACTGCCATATAATTAAGAAGTTCAGAACCTACCCATAATGTAGTATAATGCCTATCCACGATGCTACAAATGCCCCGATGCGTGTTTCGCTGATGTGCTTTCTCAAGGGGAGTGTATGTCGTATCATACCTCATCCTGTTTTTAAATCATCTGGCCAGGAATAGAGCAAATCCTGTGTTGCGAGTGTCACCACTGTCCCCGGGTCCCAGGTGCATTGTATTCAGGCACTCAGCCCCGGCGTGTGTGGAGAAAATGCCCCGTGACATCATATACACAGGCCGGAGGTTGAATTAGGCCTTTGGGCAATGCAGGAACAGCGGAGACAGTGTGCAAACACATCACCATTTTCCTGAAGCCAGATAATCACTATCATCTAGCATCCTGTGTCCGACATACTGCCCATGCGTGAGCAAGTTGACATTTTTTAGAAGTCTATTGGCGGCAGCCATTTTGGATTGTATAAAAATGGTGTATAGTGAAAAATACAAGGAAAGAAGGCTGAATAATATGCAGAAAAGGTCTCAGCCATTCATGGTAAATATAGTTGCAAAAGTGAAAAGAATCATTTAATATATATGGTGAGAGAATTTAGAAAAATGTACTATAAAGTGCAAAAAGAGAGGGAAAAAAGGGGTTATATAGGAAAAATCATAAATCAATGAAAAATACATATAACATGATATGCAATACATAAAGACTGATACATAAATAATTACAGTGTAAAACAAATAACAGATGTTATCCCAATGTACTGATGTGAAAGTTTGTGATATACAAAGGGAATCCCCATTTATTCCGGTGCTAACATCACGTTTGTCTGGAGGTTCCAATTTTCCGGATACTGACAGAGGCAAACAAAAAGACAGGATGAATGTGATTAAATTACTAAAATAGATAAGATACAAAACAAATTAATGGACAGACATAAAAAAACATAATTAAAAAAACCCTATAGACTAAGACTATAAAAATGGAGCAAAACTTAATTTCTCATTGAGTCCCAGGGGGAACATAGTTCCCAGGTCAACAATCCACCTGGTTTCAGATTGCACCAGGATTTGTTTCAAATTGCCCCCCGATACCCCCAAATACTCTGTCAATACCTCTGATTTTAAGACACCGAGGATCAGAATTGTGATATTGTCTGAAATGTCTGGGCAAAGACTTCAGCAGCGAAGGATCACCCATCTCTCCCGCAACAAAAATGTTCTCGAACCTGTTCCCTTGTTCTGACATGCAACTCTCTGGATGTTAATCCAATATATATATTTGAACAGGGGCATTGAGTGTAACAGATAACATAGGAGGTAGTGCATGAAATATAATTAGTGATAGTGAATTCATGAGCTCCATCAGCCGAAAGAAATGATTTGGCTCATTGGATATTGTTATGGTTACAAGCCATACAATTTCCTTCCCAAATTGTTAGTTAGATAGGGCATACGTATTCGTTAGCACTTTACATTGTCCAGTGCAAGACCATTGCTGGCTTTTCCCGGCTCCTAAATGAGACTTGTGTCTCTCTGTTAAACTGTTGCTTCAATTAAATTTTCAAAGTTTTGGTAAAAAATAAAATGATGATGGGGTACTGGCCAGTTTCTGTACAGTTTAAGCAGGCTGAAAAGACTAGGTTAATATGCTCCACAAAAACTATTCAGGCCACAGCCTTACACATATTGGAACATGGTCATTGCCATGCTAAGGCCTTTACCTGAGCTCTGTAACACTGCATGTCACCTGAGTAATACACTCCTCATCACTCTCTGGGACATATCCTGTAAATACTCCATAGTTGCTCAAAACCATGCAAAAAGATAAATTCTGCCTGGTTCGGTAGTTTCCAGAAGAAGTGTGTAGGCTTGTGCAGATTGGTCAATGTCACTCCTGTCTCTTTCCCTTGAGGAGGCTGCTTCCAAGTAAAATGAGGCTTGTACATGTTCCTGACATAAGTTTCAGGCCTGACAGACTAAACCACAATACAAACTCTCGCTTGCATACACTATATTCAGAATTTAATTGTAATGCTTATGGTGTCTGACAGAATCCAATTTACTGACATTGAGCATACAGCTCCCCCAACTCCTGTATATATAATACACCTTACAGCAGCTTCATGCGCTATGACAGTGGCTTTATTAAGATCCAGTGGCCAAAATGAACTGTGGAGCTGTCAAAACTCAGGTTTCATTGCATCTGCTGGCCCTCTGAAAATGTCAAATGAGATTGCATAATGACATGGTGGTGGACGTGGTGGTGGTGGCAGTCGAAGCCCAAAATTCAAATGGACATGTTATAGCTGGCACTGTAAAGTGCTGGGGAATATGTATTCCACTATATAGCTAAAAATTTTGAATGAGGGAAGGACCTCTGAAATGGAGGAGTGAGAGCGCTCCCAAATGTATGATATAGGACCACCTAAGGGCCCTTCCTAAACTCAGGTTTCACGGCACCTGTTTTCCCTCTGAAAATGTCAATCGAGAGCCGCATAGTTATATGGCAGTGGATGTGGTAGTGGTGGCAGGCGAAGCTTAAATATCAAATGGGCATGTTTTATCTGGCATTGTAAAGAGATGGGGAATATGTACTCCACTATCTAGCTAACAATTTTGAATGAGGGAGGGACCTCCGAAATGGAAGAGTGAGAACTCTCCCAAATATGATACAGGCCCTTCATAAACTCAGGTTTCACAGCACCTGTTTGCCCTCTGAAAATGTCAAGCAAGGGCCGCAAAATGACAGGGTGGTTGATGTGGTGGTGGTGGTGGCGGGCCAAGTTCCAAATTCAAATGGGAATGTTTTAGCTGGCATTGTAAAGTGATGGGGAATATGTATTCCACTATCTAGCTAACAATTTTGAATGAGGGAGGGACCTCCCAAATATAGGAGAGAGAGTCCTCACAAATGTAAAAGGAAAAGCTAAAGCCAAAATGCTCCTTGTGAACATATGCTAAAGGGGAGGTATAATTTTTTATTATTATTATTTTGTGTTATATACTTGTAATTATGAAGGAAAAAATATTTCTTAGTATTGTTCCCTTTAAAAATAATTTAGGTTTGGTTTGGTAGGTAGGTCTTCTTATAAATCCGTAAAACTAGTGAAATAGTCTGACAACATTATTCCCAGATACCATATGTGAGTCAGAAAGGCATGCAGGCATCTTCTCCATGCTGTTCCCATTTAGTTTTAGCACTTTCCCATCCATTTCAGCTTTTTTCTCAGGTCCATAGACCTGTTTGTTGGGTCCAGCAGAAAAATATTCGGCTTTCCTATTGACTTGCATTGGATTTGTTATTTGGTATGAATACACGGCTATTAGAAATTATTTGTGCCAATTTTCCCAAATCCGAATATTTCACTATTCGCTCATCACTAGTGAAGAGTAAACATATAGGATTTTATTTGGTGGGCCCCCAAAAATCACATTCCAATGCAATGGTATTATGGTTGCAATTTACGGTTAAGTTCTCACAAGTTGTTGTTGAGTTTTGTCAAAGCAAATTATCAGGAAGTTTCAAACACAAAGCAGCATTATTTACCACATGAGTTAGAAATGTAATTAAAAATCTAAGTAACCTAATGTACATAATATATGCATATATACCGCAGGAAATCTACAATGTTAAAAACTCACCAACTACTCATTGTGAGAACGTGACGTTTTATGAAACTGTGATATTTATCTCTTTTTGATTTTGTCATGTTTGAAACACATCTGCTTTCATTTCGATGCTTCTTGGTATTTGGCATTTATAAATCTTTATTGATATAGTCATGTGTAGAGTAAATGCGTTTTAAGTGTTTTTCTTCACCATAAACACACTAAAAACGTATGTGTTTTTTTCCCTTTTACTACAATTCCATGGGGGAAATTCGCAAATAAAACTGAACTTATCTACAAGAAAAGATGACATGTTGTCAATATCAAATACGCACTGCAGATTAGTTTAGGCAGCGTAAATAAAAGCACTGTGCCATGAGATTTCTTGAAAATCTCATCCACTTTGTTAAAACTGTAAAATATTGCATTTTTTTTTGCACAGCGAAAATTTGCAGCATCAAAAACTCATCAAAAATTCTTTGTGTGAATTTAACCTAAATAACAATGAAAATAAAGAGGGTGGCTGCTGAAAAGTTTTTTTTTCTTGGAATGTTCAACTTATGTCTGTAAAGTGCAGTGGAATTAATGATGCTATATAATTGAAATAAATAAATAAATAAATATTTATGGTTAAATTGTTAAGTAGAGATAAGCGAACCTTTCAAGGTTCAGTTTGGTTCGATTCGCCGAACGTTTAGACGTTCGCTAACCATGTTCGCCGAACATACCTGAACGCCATTAAATTCAATAGGACGCCAAACCAAACATATACACAACACATTAATGGGTGACATAAAGATTCCAAACAGTTAAAATTAGGGGCAGACATCATGAAAAGTGGCATAAATTGACCCACAGTCCCACAGTAGAAATCTGCAAATGGCACAGCAGCAGTCAGCCACTGATTATCAATTTCTGGGACACCATTTATAGCTTGGAATTGAAGTTTCAAAGAGGAACTGGTGATTAAGGGAGCGGTGTAAGCCATTTTAGCTGGGAGCCCTGATACCTCATGCAACACATTGAATTTTTTTTCAGCCACATTCAGATGACACAAACATCAATTTCATACAGTACTATTGCTAGAAATATGTAAAAAAAATAACACAGGTAGTAGACTGATCAATGGATCCACAGTTGAACCTTTTATAATGGCACAGAGGCAGTCATGGGCCAAGCGTGAGGAATCAGGGTTTGGCCCAGCATTTACAGCTTGGAATTGAAGTTTCAATGAGGGCCTGGTAGATATGAGAGTGGTGTAAGCCTTTTTAGCTGGGAGCCCTGATACTTTATGCAACACCTCCATTTTTTTCCAGCCACACTCAGATGGTGCAAACATCATTTTCATACAGTACTATTGGTGGAAACATGTATGGAAAGTAACACAGGTAGTTGACTGAAAGTAAGATCAGCCCTGCCTGTCTGGGAGCCCTACTTTCATAGGTAACCCACCAGATGTAGACTGAACTTGGAGTCTCCACATTTCAAAGAAACTTTGGTCATACACCACTAAAGCGGCATCAATTTCTACAAAGTAGAAACAGTATAATAGGCATCTGACACACCTTCTACTATAGGCAACCCACCAGATGGAGACCGAGCTTGCAGTCTCCATATTTAAAAAAATGATTGTCACACACCGCAAAATTGGCATCAATTTCTACAGAGAAGAATATTATAAAAAGACTCTGACACATTTTCCACTAGAGTCAATAACACAAGATCAATGCATAACACAAAAAACAACACAATCGCTTAGTCTGCCTAGTGTGCGACCAGGGTGCAAAAGTCATTGGGCATCCATGACTTGTTCATTTTGATTAAAGTTAGGTGGTCTACACTTTCAGGGGACAGCCAGATGCATTTATCCATCAGGACACCACCCGAAGCGCTGAAGGCACGTTCTGAAAGACCGCTGGCTGCTGGGCATGACAAAAACTCCAAGATGTGACAAGTGAGCTCAGGCCACTCTTCCATTTTTAAAGTCCAAAATACAAAAGGGTCCAAACATCCACTGACTTGTACTCTGTTAGGCAGGTGTATGGGCTGGTCTAAAATATGTGTGAATCGACCCACAGAAATTGCTTATGCCACTAACACTGCTGCTGCTAATGTTTTTGCAATGAAGCCTTGATGTTCCCGGGGTTGGACGTCACGAACTGGGATGCAGATTGTATGCCTCCCTGCTGTCTTGGGGAAAAGTAGAAATTTATTAAATGATAACCCCAAATTAGTATTTACCAGAAAACTAAACAAGAACTAATTTAAACAATATCTTTATTTCAACGTTAGGATAAACAAACCAACACAACCCCTTAAAAAACCCTTCTATATGAGACAGGGTTAACTACCTGGTCTGCATGTACGTGGGCAGAGGGGTGGGGTACCTATCTGAGATCTGACACCTATACGTCCCTATGGTGCCCCCTACCTATCTGCGGAGGTTGGCACCCTCTTGGACGCAATGTGGCGCCCCCGCTCCTCGACGGCTGACCCTCAGTGCCCTATGGATCCCTAGTACACAGTTTATCGTGGACACCTCACACCTGCCCACACCTAGGGCCCACACATTACAAAACAGTTACCAGATGAAATTTTCACCCAAATACCACAATGCCAAACAAGTACACTGCCTCCCAAGGCTCAATTGAGTAAATATGGCACACTTAACCGTCTGTTCTAAGCCTCCTTCACTGGCTATTACACCCTTATGCGTCCCTACCCGCACTGCCCTGCCTGACAGCGGAGCTTGGCACCCTCTTGATCGCAAAGTGGCACCCCCGCTCCTCGGCGGCTATCCCTTGGATGCCCTAAGCAGGTCCCTAAAGACAATTGAACCCGCTAGGGAAAGGTGCCTATGGGGCTGTACTAGTGCATAGGCACCTTTCCCTAGCGGGTTCAATAAGGGTGTAATAGCCAGTGAAGGAGGCTTAGAACAGACGGTTAAGTGAGATCAAGTGGGAGTTCCCACCCTACACTGACCGGTTGTCAGGACTAATTAAAGATTACTGCACAGAGTGCGTACAGCGCCGCACTGGAGGACGCCACTAACCACCCTTACAAGGGTTAGGAAAGTGCTCTAATTGTGCATGGCGCCACACTGGCGCTCGCTGCTGGTTAGGCGCAGTAAGGATCATGCTGTTGTGTTAAGGATAGCAATGTCAGGCGCTAGGTAGCTCCAACATTCGTGAACATTCAACAACTCTAGAAATGGGAATGATTAAGGAGCAATCACCAGAACAGGCATACAACCACACACACAAGATTACAGGTTTATACTAGCGCATGGCCGAGTGGCCATGCAAGCCTTTTATAGATGTAGCCTTCCGGGACCTTCCTAGTGGTCCAATCAGAGCCGCTACAGGACCTGAGCATGTGACCTCCGACCTCCAATGAGAGGTCATTCCACGGGCATGCTCAGTAGATGAAAAGCAGGACTTAGTCCCTGGAACGTCTGCTCGCCGCTGATTAATGCTGGTTACAAAGGCTGAACCTGGGGCAGCAGCGGTAAACAGCCGCACAGTATCAGCTTGAGCCAGATGCTGGGACCAACGTATCTGCTGAGCAGACTCCACTGTGGCTGGAGAAGAATGGGAGACCGCAGAGGACATGTTTCGAGATTCACCCTGTGCAGCAGCAGGAACTCGACACCTAACAGGGATTCACCCTGGGAGACATATTTTTTTTTCAGGGAATGAGTGATGTTGTCGGTGACATACTGGTGTAGTACAGGCAAAGTTTTCTTAGAGAAGTAATGATGACAGGGCAGCTGGTACTGGGGGACTGCGATGACCATCAACTTTTTGAAACCATCTTTATCCACTAGGTGAAAGGCAGCATTTCTATGGTCTACAGACTGGAGATGGTTTAGTTCAAGCTCTGAGCTTTGGCATGTTTAGGAGGAAACATTATTTTGTGTGATCATAACTGTGAGATCAAGGGTTGGCTGCTGTCCTGAGAGAGGATGGAGTATGGAGAGCAAGACAAAATGCTGGACTGTGAGTGAGGTGCAGGCAGAGATATCATGGTGGATTGAGAAAGATGTGTTGTTTTAGGTGACACCAAAACAGCAGTCATGTCCACTTCGGCAACAACTGATGGGCTCTCACTCACCCCAACTGTGGGGTGTAAAAAGGTGGAGTTTTTGTGGCCAGAGTCCTGTGTGAGAACACTTGGCATGGTGATGGAGGAGGAAGAAGCAGCACATGGGGTTGATGGGATGGCCGGTGTTTGGCGAAGCATGCTAGTCCACATTTTAGAGCAGTGAGACTCCCACACTAAGGCATTGTTGATCACGCATGTGCCAGTTCATGCATTTAGTTGTTAAGTTATTGCAATTTTGCTTCTACTGAGCTTTTATTTGCAAATTTGGCAGATAACGTAAGTTGGGTCATGCGTTGCAGTATCAAAAAAGGAACAGGCTACACAACTCTTTCCACCCCTGCGAACTGCATACTCTCGACTGGTAACAGCCAGAGTTGGGGATAAGAATGCAGTGCTTGTCACGGTTGCATCACTTCGTGACAGTGTGGGAAGCCACAACATAAATGCCTCATCTTCCTCCTCAACCTTCTCTACTGCGCTACTCAGCTGCAAACCTCTGGGTTAACACCAAGTGGGATCTACAACCTCATCGTCATCCTCTCTGTTCTCATACTCCTCGCCCTGACAATCACCTTCCTCCTCTTCCTGCCCAGATATCACAGAACAGTCTGTGTATGCCTCTGGTATCTGAGTCTTTTCATGATCAACTCCATTCCCCGTGGTTAATGTCTGTGATGGCGGTCTTTATTCTGCTCGGACCCTATATCATCTTGCCCTGGAACCATCATGAAAAAAATTGGGGCATAGGTGCAGATACTTTCCTCCTCGGATTCTATAAATCTTTAGAACAGACCTCTTATACCCATGGACTAGAATGTGTGAACAGCTGTGTAGAATGGCCCATCTGTGGTTACCTACAGTCAGTTGGCGTTTGAAATTTTGTGATACGGGTGGAAACAAGGGTGATTGGAATACCACTTCTGAGAATTGAAATGTGTGTGATGTTAAGGTGCAGGAAAAGGAGAGGCACCTTGATGCAGCATATTGCTGTGTGGCTACCAAAGAGAGGGAGTCATGTAGACAGCCAAGGAACAGATGTCAGATAGGACGAGACATTGATTTTTCAGTTGAGCTTTCATAAACAATTGTACCTAACCCACGTACACATCAAACACCAAGCCTATATCCCCTTTCACTCATGTTGTGGTTACTTCTATAACCTGATTTTTTACAACCTTATGCCCACACCTGTCAGTCACATGTCACTAAATGAATAATCACTATTTATTGTCTAAGATAGTGTGCCTGAACAGAAATGTGTACTCCTGATTCCTCAGTGTAACACAGTTTTATTACAAACTATTTCGATTAGCTAATTGTGCCTCCTGGCTGCACCTCAATATTAGGCCTAATGATATTTAAGTGGAAATCTGGCCTTCTGATTTGTCACTGAAACACAGTTTTAATCAAAGCAAAAAAGGCCAGACAAAATTGGGCATGCACACCTGTTGTTCTGCACTGAAAATATTTGGTGATGTACCCACCTGCGGAGACATGAGCAGCATGTCACATTTCACTAACTCGAAAAAAAATTTTCACTGCAGGTACCAGTGTGAATGAAGGTGCCCTTGTGGACTTGCTTGAGCAAGCAAACAACAAGCTGTCACGTCACTCAAAAATAACAGCACATTTCTCATCAAGGAGGACGACAAGGATGGTAATTTGTTTTTTTGGCCTACCCACATGTACTTGGAGGAGGCCAGGAGGCAGTTGTGCAATCCTAAATTTTACTCTAAATTGCCCTCTGACCCTACACCTGTCTTCCTCATGAAATTCCAGACTTTATTGTCTAGGGCAGAATATTATGGAATCATCAGTCCGAATGAAAAAAAAGTTCATGTGGGTTGACCAACCAATTATTTCCACTTTTTATATGTTGCCAAAGGTCCACAAGATCACCATTTAATCCACTCTGTCGGCCTATTGTTTCAAGCATTGGGAGTCTGTGTGAAAAAGCCTGTACCTATCTGGATTTTTTTATCCAGCCCATATTTCCACCCTTACTTTCATACATCAGTGATACAGCCCATTTCATACAGGTTTGTTGAGGTATCACACTGCCAGCAAGCTTCCTCCTTGTGACCTGTGATGTCGAGTCGCTTTACTCGAACATTAGCCATCAAGATGGGACCAATGCTGTTGCTTTTTTTTTTTTAAAGATGTGATCGTGTGGATCAGAGGCATGACTCCTTTATTATTGATCTCCTGAGAATTATTCTGAACCACAATTACTTTCTGTTTGATAGAACATTCTTTTGGCAGGTCTAAGGAGTGGCGATGGGGGCTCGTTGTCCTCCGGCATATGCTAATATGCTAATATCTTTCTCGGATGGTGGGAGGCAGCTACAGTCTATACATCTGACGTCTTCAAGAAGCAGGTTTGCCACTGGTATCGTTTCATAGATGACATCTTCTTTTTGTGGTTGGGTACAGAAGCAGAATGCACTAAGTTTTTGGGTGACCTTAATGTAAATTCTTACAACATCTTTCTCACCCACTCCTTGTCTTCCAGCTCTCTCACCTTTCTGGATTTAAAGGTTTTTGTGCAGGACAGCCACATGACCACGGATCTCTTCCGAAAGCCTACTGTGACTAACTCTCTGTTACGATATGACAGCTTCCACCCCACACACACGAAAGCAGGGGTCCCCATGGGCCAGTTTCTCAGGTTCCGGAGAAACTGTATGCATGATCAAGACTCTTTTCTTCAGGCCAAGGGCCTTACTGAGTGATTTCTTCAACATGGGTACCCAAAAAGGACCATGTCCACTGCCTTTCAACGGGCCCGGCGACAGGATCAGGCCTGGCTATTGTCTTCTAACACACGTAGACAGGATCCCTCTTTAAGATTTGTCACCAACTATAAGAGCAGTTGGCACCAGGTGAGGGGCATCTTATCCAAACACTGGTCCATGTGATGCTTTTGTTGATCCCCTTAATCAGAGGAGACATCTCCTCAAGTCTTACATTAACTGTAAAAGCAGGGATGTAATTTATGCGCTGGTTTGCCCATGTGACAAGGTTTATGTAAGACAAACCTCGCAGGAGCTCAGAAAGAGAACTCAGAAGCATGTGTCTACTATTCATTTGGCTGCGGAACACCAGAAGAAGGCTAAGACCCTTACTCCGGTGGCTGCCCACTTTCTATCTCACTATCAGGGTTCGTCTAGGAATATCAGATTTGTGGGCCTACAAAGAGTCACCAGTAATGGTAGAGGGGGCAGCAGTCATCGACGCTTATTACAAACTGAGTCCAGATGGATATTTGAACTACAATCTGTGATTCCTACAGGAATAGATGAGGAACTGTTATTTACTGTTTTTTGGGTTGAGTTGGGATGACTTCCACAAATCCCATTAAGTACATTTCCTTGCCCTTTTTCAGTCCTATGATCTTGGCAACTTTGGCCTAACACGGACACCATCATTTGATCCTGCGTATATATGAACTCCCCTTGAGTCACCATCTTGGTTTAATCATCTACAACTGATCGTTGGGACTCTACTTTTGGACATATACCCTGGAGGTCTCACAAGCTTTGACATCCATACATACTAGTTCCATAGCATCATTCTCTCTATGTGGAGTTCTGCTTGTCTATAGATATTGGGACCAACTTACTGATCACTGGATATATATTTGTTTCCCAAATATTATGGATTGGTATGGACAACATTAAATGTTCATGGAGTGGATGATACACTGTTTATCCCCTGGGGCATAGAGTCAGTCACCATGGTATTGATCATTTGATACTACATGTTGATTTCTATAGGGAGTTGCCCCTAAATCTCACCAGGCCTTTTAATGGTACACAGTGTTATGGAAGGCTCCTGCATGACAATCTCTGTATATATTGCCTTGCTGTATGTGGGCTGTTTCTATACCTGTCATTTGTCCATTATCCGTATGTGCATATCAGCAGTCACATCTAATATTATACCTTTAATACTGGGAGCTTCCTGCATGGTATGTGTCACATATTGCATGGTATTTGTCACCATTACTACTTACTCTATGGTCTCGTGAAATAAAGAATAATTTTTCAGATCCATAATCATCTGGACCTCTTTTTTTTCTCATTACTTTTTCCCAATTTTTTTTCCTATTTTCCTTGTACATATTTTATTATTTTTTTTATATTCATCAATTTCTCATTATTTTTGCTCTTTTTAGCAACATTGTTCCATATGCAATTGATTCATTTCTCCTTCTTCCTCTTTAATACTGCATCGGTACTTACAATATATTTCTGCAGTGTTTCCACCTAGTTGTGGGCTTCTTCCATGCTTTTATGCACACTTACTTTTCCCTGCAGTGATATAGTCTTCTATCATTGCCCATGTGTGGCTTGATGTCGACATTGGCTTTACCTTACTATGCATGCACAAGACTGCGGCATCTTCTGGGCTGACAAATGTGCTGTCATCCACAGTTTACATGTTGTTGCCACGGTCCCTTACCACACTCACCTCTGTGACCACTTGGAATCTTCTACCACATCATTAAAGAATTCTTGCTAATTTATCCTTTGGTGTATATATGTTATGTTTTGAATCCCAGGGCAATCTTTCCCTGATCAAGCTGTCCTAAGACAGCAATACGTGTGGGTTCTCCCACCCACCCCTTCAGGTACTGCCCACCATGGCAGTTTTTTGCTGCTTCCTTTGTGTCTTCAGGTATATATGCCTATGGACTTTTTCTTCAGCTCACTGGCTCACTCCTATTGATATCCTTAGCCTCTCCTCCTCCCACTCTTCCCCTTTCTGCCAGCTGACGGAATAATACATCAGCTGGCAGTATCCCCTGCTTTGAGGTGGGCTCCGGCGGTGAGTTTTCAACAGCTGACATGTACCCGCAATGGGCGTGAGCGTAATCGCAAGCCGCCTGTGCCTAAAAACTTGTTAAATGCCACTGTCAATCTCTGACAGTAGCATTTAACAAGCGCTGCCAGCCGCGCGGCCGGAAGTACGTGCACCGCTGACCCATCACATGATTGGAGGTCATCGGTGTGTTGTCATCACAACCAGAGGTCTCCTGAAGACCTCTATGGTTGTTGATGGATTGTTAAGAGCACCACCCTGTGGTTGGCGCTCATAGCAATGCTGTTATTAAGCTACATAGAGGTGATCTGCCAATCACCCGATCTATGAATAAAAAATAAGGATTAACCTGACCGCTAAACGTCGTAGCGAGAGAAAAACTCAAAATGCCAAAATTACATTTTTTTGGTCGCCGCGACATTGCATTAAAATGCAATAACAGGCGATCAAAAGAGCATATCTGCACAAAAATGGTATAATTAAAAACATTAGCTCGGCATGCAAAAAATAAGCTCTCAGCCAACCCCAGATCACAGATCACAAAAAATGGAGACGCTACAGGTATTGGAGAATAGCGCAATTTTCTTTTCTTTTTTTTTTAGCAAACTTTGGAAATTTTTTACCACTTAGATGAAAGAGAACCTAGACATTTTTGGTATCTATGAGCTTGCAATGACCTGGAGAATCACAGTAGCATTTAGTGAACCTTGCAAAAAGCTAAGCAAAAAACAAGTGTGGGATTGCACTTTTTTGCAATTTCATCGCACTTGATATTTGTTTCCCGTTTTCTGTTACATGGCATGGTAAACCAATGGTATCATTCAAAAGTACAACTCGTCCCACAAAAAATAAGCACTCACATGGCCACATTGATGAAAACCTATTAAAGTTATGGCTCTGGAAAGAAGGGGAGCAAAAAATGAAAATGAAAATGAAAAAACAAAAAAAGCTTCGGGGGTTAAGGGGTTAAATAGACATTTCTCGCCTTTCTTTGTGTTTTGTGACCTCCATACCATGCAATTCTAAACTCAGCTTACTTACATCTAACCCATTAATGCAGTGGATGACTGGGTCACATTCTGGAAATTAATAGGTCAAGTTTGATGTTCGGTCATGGTTGCTATGAATTATTAGTCATGAATTATTCTCACAATCTATTGTAATTTATTGACTTGTGATTCTGTCTTAGCTAGTGTTGAGCATTCCGATACCGCAAGTATCGGGTATCGGCCGATATTTGCTGTATCGGAATTCCGATACCGAGTTCCGATATTTTTGTGATATCGGAAATCGGAATCGCAAGTTCCCAGTGTATGGTTCCCAGGGTCTGGAGGAGAGGAGACTCTCCTTCAGGCCCTGGGATCCATATTCATGTAAAAAATAAAGAATTAAAATAAAAAATATGGATATACTCACCCCTCTGGCGGACCCTGGACCTTAGCGATGTAACCAGCAGCCTCCATTCCTAAGAATGCAGTGAGTATAGGACCTGCGATGACGTCGCGGCTTGTGATTGGTCGCGTGAGCGGTCACGCGACCAATCACAAGCCGCGACGTCATCGAAGGTCCTTCACTCCCTGCATTCTTAGGAACGGAGGCAGACGCTTGGACCGGTGAGAGCTGAGGCCGTCTGAGGGGTGAGTATATCAATATTTTTTATTTTTATTCTTTATTTTATACATGAATATGGATTCCAGGGCCTGAAGGAGAGTTTCCTCTCCTTCAGACCCTGGGAACCATTCCGATATTTTGTGTCCCATTGATATGCATTGGTATCGGGTATCGGTATCGGCGATATCCGATACTTTTTGGATATCGGCCGATCCAATCCGATACCGATACCTTTGCATATCGGAAGGTATCGCTCAACACTAGTCTTAGCATATCATTAATTGCCAGTCTTGTAAAGTTGATTCAACACACGGTTGTGAAAACTGACAGGTTCTCACCATTTAATATTGAGGGGTGCGGGTTAACCGCCATGATGCATATTTGTTTTTAATTGTTTTTGTTTGTGGATTTGTGTCCTGATGTCCAAATAAAGCTATATATTTTATTATTATCTTGATCTGAGTTTTGAAACAAGTATGCACACCCATTTGTGTCTGGTCTTTTTTGCTTTCATTCATGTTGTATTTTCAGGCACGGTGTGGCACCCTCCTACACATATTGACATGCAGACTATCTAACGGAGGTGCACCCTATTTTCTCCCCTGAAACACAGCTTTATCACAAATGATTTGGATTAGCTGCACCCCAATATTAGGACTAACAATTTTAAGTGGAAATCTGGCCTTTTGATTAGTCACTGAAATATAGTTTTACCACAAACAATATGGATTAGCTAATTGGGCCTCCTGGTTGCACCCCAAAATTAATGATTTTTTAGTGGAAATTTGGCATTCTGAATTCTCATTGAAACACAATTTTATCACAAACCATTTGGATTAGCAAGTGGGGCCTCCTGAGACTGTCACACAGTTTTTTCACAATCTGGTTAGATGCTGGAAGAACAATTTCACAAAGGACAGGATCCTATCCTATCTAACTAACTGACAAGTTCACTTGCAGCACTAACAGGAGCTACTTTTCTGCATTGTGACACTGAGAAAATGACATAAGCACAACAAGATGTCCACATTTTATATGATCAGGAACATGTGATTTCGGCAGCCAATCACAGAAGACCTTGTGTCATGACATTTTGGATGGTTTCTGCACACTGATTGGTTGCCGGAATCAACACACATAAAGTTAAGTGAAAAAAAAGAAAGATTGATTCGCTCCTCTAACCTCTGCACACCCTCTCCCATCATCACACATACCCCACCTTTCCACCCTGCCCATCATGCAGCACCACTATCATAGCCAAAGTAATAGCAAAAGCATTAGTGGAAATGTGATGATGTTTTCAGTAAAAATGCTTGTGAAACTGGACACAAATCCGAATGCGCTATGTTTATGCCAAATTTTAGATTTGTGATCATTTTCCGAACAAGTTCGCTTATCTCTACTGATAAGAACTAAGCTATGCACACATTAACCCCTTCTTGATATATGATGTACTGGTTTGTCTTATGTGAGGTACCAATGTATGGAGTGGATTGAGGTGCTGCACCATACTTGGGAGATGACATTTTTTCCCATTACTAGTAAGAAATTTAATAAAAAACATATCTGTTGTTGCCACATCCTCAAATCTATCTATCTAGAAAAAATAAGGAAGCAGCACACCTTTCCTTTAGTGCAAAAAGACTTGAAAAAAGGCTTGAAGAAGGCTCACATATAGAGCCGAAACATTGCACAAATGGGCCATTAAAATAGTCTTTTTGCACTAAAGGAATGGTGTGCTGCTTCCTTTTTTTTCTGTTATAAGGACTGGTATGTACGATGAAGCTTTGCAAACAATTGGAGTTTTTTTCAGGTGCTGTTTTTTTATTTTTTGTTTTTGTATTTATCTATCTATTTGAAAAAAAAATGGAAAAGCAGACTATTTAATCAGTGGGTGCACAGGCCTCCCCAGAAAATCATCTGAACTTGCTAAAAATATAGAAGTTAAAAAGAAAGGCAGCGCTCCAATATTTATCAAAAAAGTAAGGTGGACTTTATTCGGCCCACATGGCGTGATGATGTTTCGACTCACATGAGCTTGAGATTTTTATTTTTTTTCCATTTCAGTGCACTTTGATTTTTTTCTATTGTGCAGTATAATTGAATAATGTATTTCAAAACTGCAAGTTGTCTCATATATGTTTATGTTGGCAGTAAAATAGAAAAGTATTAACTCTTAGAAGAAGGGGAGGAAAGGGATGAAAACACAAAAAGATAAATTGTTGGTTATCAAAGAGGTTAAAGTTATTCACAGAAGTCAAACTTGACCACATGAGTTAGTCCCTCTAGGTTTTTCGGAAGATTGATTAAGTGAAGATAAATTCTGCTTATAATTGAGGTATATTTCTTTCTATAAGGTAGTAACCTTTTCAAGTGTTCCTTCAATGTCTACTGTGCATATAATTCATGATGAGTGAGAGCCATTTGTTCTTAAGTGACTTATATACATGACAAAGCTCATTTAAACAGACACACAGGACAGACATCTAGAAAAGATCTTGAGGTTAAAATAAAAATCCAGTGACTGTAGAAGTCAGAGAAGTGTTTAATTGGTAAATTTCTGTTACAGACTGATAAGCTTTCATTGATTTTCTGTAAGGAGAAGTCTTCGTTGTGCTGAACAGTGTGTCTTTTCTTTTTATGTCCCTCTCTCTAATCTGCCATTGAATGCACAAAACCTGACATCTCATCTTCAAAATGGGCAGTTTAGAATGTTTTTTCATTTATATCATCCCCAAGTCACTATTTTTGTGGACATTAATAGATTTCACATTGTGTCCAATCAATTCAAAGATACTGCACAATTCATGTCTCAATTTTACAGGTTATTTCAAGAAAATCTGTTACAAATATAAAAATAAACTGTGCACATTGTGTAACAAAAATAAAATAACACACAAGCAAATGCTTAACCCCTTAATGACCCCTGATATGCCTTTTAATGGCCGCAGTTAAGGGTACTTATTCCTCAGCGCTGCTTTTTAACAGTGCTGAGAAATAAGGTAATAGCACCCCCCAGCATCAAAAAATCTCCGTGACCTCAGCTACTGATGGTAGCCAAGACCCCAGAGAAAATGATTTGGGTCAGTTTTTACCGTTCTCAGTGGCAATAGCCATTATTTACAGAAAAACAGTGACTGCAAAAAAGAGTCAGATTTCCCATTTATTTTTCTCTCCTCTGATATGATCTAGCATACCAGAGGAGAGACAAATGGGGTCCCCGAGCCCCCCCAGTACCTCCGGCATACCTCATCCCTCGGCTCTGCCGCCTGATCCTTGGCATCTTCTTCCAGGAAGAAAATGGTGGGCACATGCGCAGTGCTCCCAGCGAGATCTGCCGGCCGGCACCTGGCAACAGTAGGAAATTTTTCCTATTGGTTTATTTTGATCACTATGATAGACCCTATAACGGTAACATAGTAACATAGTTTTTAAGGTTGAAGGAAGACTTTAAGTCCATCTAGTTCAACCCATAGCTTAAGCTAACATGCCCTAACATGTTGATCCAGAGGACGGCAAAGAAAACCCATGTGGCAAACAGTAAGCTACATATTGGGGAAAAAAAATTCCTTCCCGACTCCACATACGGCATTCAGACTGGTTCTCTGGATCAACGCCCTATAAAGGAATCTAGCATATATAACCTGTAACATTATACTTTTCAAGGAAGGCATCCAGTCCCCTCTTAAATTTAAGTAATGAATCACTCATTACAACATCATACGGCAGAGAGTTCCATAGTCTCACTGCTCTTACAGTAAAGAATCCGCGTCTGTTATTATGCTTAAACCTTCTTTCCTCCAGACTTAGAGGATGCCTCCTTGTCCCTGTCTCCGGTCTATGAGTAAAAAGATCATTAGAGGTCTTTGTACTGTCCCCACATATATTTTTACATTAAAATAAGATCACCACTTAGACTTTTTTTTTCTAAACTAAATAGCCCCAAGTGTAATAACCTATCTTGTTATTGCAGACCCCCCAGTCCTCGAATAACCTTGGTCGCTCTTCTCTGCACCCGCTCTAGTTCAGCTATGTCTTTCTTGTACACCGGAGACCAGAACTGTACACAGTATTCTAAGTGTGGTCACACTAGTGACTTGTGTAGAGGTAAAATTATGTTTTCCTCATGAGCATATATGCCTCTTTTAATGCATCCCATTATTTTATTTGCCTTTGCAGCAGCTGCCTGACACTGGCCACTAAATGTGAGTTTGTTGTCCATCCATACTCTCAGGTCTTTTTCAGTGACAGTTTTGCCCAGTGTTTTACAATTAAGCACATAATTATACATCTTGTTTGCTCTACCCAAGTGCATGACCTTACATTTATCTCTATTAAAGCTCATTTGCCATTTATCAACCCAAGCTTCCAGTTTACATAAATCCTCCTGTAATATAAAATTTTCCTCTTCTGTATTGATTATCCTGCAGAGTTTAGTGTCATCTGCAAATATTGAAATACTGCTCTGTATGCCCCCTACAAGGTCATTAATAAATATGCTAAAAAGAAGTGGGCCTAATACTGACCCCTGTGGTACCCCACTGCTAACCGCGACCCAGTCCGAGTGTGCTCCATTAATAACCACCCTTTGTTTCCTATCCCTGAGCCAGCTCTTAACCCACTTACACATGTTTTCCCCTATCCCCATTGTTTTCATTTTATGTATCAACCTTTTGTGTGGCACCATATCAAAAGCTTTTGAAAAGTCCATATACACTACATCCACTGCATTCCCTTTGTACAGTCCGGAATTTACCTCTTCATAGAAACTGATCAGATTAGTCTGACAGAAACGGTCCCTAGTAAACTCATGTTGATATTGGGTCATGAGTAGTGTTGAGTGATACCTTCCGATACCAAAAAGTATCAGTATCGGATTGGATTGTCCGATATCCAAAAAATATCGGATATCGCCGATACCGATACCCGATACCAATGCAAGTCAATGGGACACAAATATCAGAATGTAAATAAGCCCTTTCTGTTCTTCTACATCCTGTTCCGGAGGGGGGAAGAGTGTGGGCGGTCCGTGGGCAGACACTGTGCGTGTCTGTGTGTGCAGGCGGGGTCTGTGCGGGCCTGCCGGGGATCTGTACAGGCGTCTCGGGGTTCTGTGCGTGCCTGCTGGGACTCTGTGCGTGCCTGCTGGGGCTCTGTGTGGGCTGCCGGGGCTCTGTGCGGCATGCTGTGGCTCTGTGCGGTGTGCCAGGGCTCTGTGCAGCACGCTGGGGCTCTGTGGGCACGTTTTTTGTCCGTCGCGTCTGCCGTTTTCTACCACGCATTCGTGGCCGAAACTCTGCCCCATTTTCCCCGGACATCAGAATGGGCAGTGGATGCGTTGAAAAACTGCATCCGCTGCCCATGTCATGCACAAATTTCACAACGTGCGTCGGTACGTCGGCCCGACGCATAGCGACGGACCCGCACTGATGCGGGTGTGAAAGAGGCCGTAATGAGGGTTGAATTTAAAAAAAAATGAAAAAACAGCATGGGCTCCCGCGCAATTTTTTGTGCCAGAGGGGGAAAGCCGAGGGCCAATATTTGTAGCCTGCTATGATTATCAGCCTGCAGCTGTCTGCGTAGCCTTTACTGGCTATTAAAATAGGGGGACCCCCCAAAAAATGACGTGGGGTCCCCTATATTTTATAGCCAGAAAGGCTACGCAGACAGCTGCGGGCTGATATTCATAGCCTAGAGAGGGACCATGGATATTGCCCCTCCCAGCTACAAATACCAGTCCGCAGCTGCCCCAGAAATGGCGCGTCTGTAAAATGTGCCAATTCTGGCACTTAGCCCCTCTCTTCCCACTCCCGTGTAGTGGTGGGATATGGGGTAATAAGGGGTTAATGTCACCTTGCTATTGTAAGGTGACATTAAGCCAGGTTAATAACGGAGAGGTGTCAATAAGACGCCTATCCATTATTAATCCAATAGTAGGAAAGGGTTAATAAAACACACACACATTAGGAAAAAAGTATTTTAATATTCTTCATTTATCCATACTTACCATACTTCAGCGCCTGCAAAAAAACATAAAATAATAAACCGCATGCTACCTGTCCGCTGTAGTCCAATTAATAACGAGTGTCCCATGACGATCTCCCCTATAGAGCAGTGACATCGGGTGATGTCACTGCTCTATAGGACCTTCAGTGACACACTGACAGGAGACAATGGCTCCTGCAGTGCATCACTGAGTGGATACCTTAGGACAAAGTCTCACTTTATGGCAATTGCTGCCTGGGAAAATTTCTCACACAGCAATGCCAAAAGTGAGACTAGGGACAATTTTTTTTTACAGCGGTGGAGGAATACAGTGCGGAAGGATACTTTCCTCCCGTCATTGTGTTCCTGGAGCCCCTAGAGAGCGGTCGCATTAGCTGATGCTGCCGTTCTCCACGGGAGATCGACGTGGGACACTCGTGGATTTCTGCGGACAGGGAGTATATTGGTTGTTTGTTATTTTAATCTTTTTACAGATGACACTGGTTTTGGGGAACAGAGTGATAAGTGATGGTGGGTATGAAATCTATGTTTAATGTACTGTATGTCTGTATGTATGTATTGTATATAATGTATGAATGTATTGTATGTAGTATGTATGTAGTATGCATGTAGTATGTATATATGTAGTATGTATGTAGTAGGTATGTATGTTACATACAGTAGTTACATAGTTACATACAAGTGGTGTTCAAAAGTCCTGCATAGGCATGAAGAAAACTATATGTTTCATACTTCTGCATCTCTGCAGTGAAACTGGTGGAACATATGGAACATATATGTTTTTGTAATCCCTCATTGTATGCCATACTCATTTTTGAATGTCCCAAGTGTATAAATTGTTATGGTATGTGCATTTTTAATATTTTTTTTTACAGCATAACCATACCTACACCAGTACAGTGTGTAGAATGGTGAACAGTAGTGTTGAGCATTCCAATACCGCAAGTATCGGGTATCGGCCGATACTTGCGGTATCGGAATTCCGATACCGGGATTCCGATACTTGCCGCGTATCGGATACCGGAATCGGAAGTTCTAAGATTCAAAAAGCAGAAATTCAGCCAATGAGATTGATTCCAAGTGTGGGCACATCCTGTTTAGCATGGAGGGCATGAAACTACTGGCAAGGCTGTGATTGGCTGGTGTAATGATGTCATGATGCAGTTTAAAAGTCGCTGGCGCCATTTTGCGATCACTCTGCTGTGAATTCAGTTAGTGACAGGACGCTGTTTGCTGACTGAGGGACAGTTTAGAGATAGCGATTTGCTTCTTTGTGCTTTCCAAAGGCTAATTTAGCAACCGCTGTGTTCACCTACTATTCACCTTGCTTTTGCCTTGTAGCGCTGTTTTCACAGCGATCTGCAGGGTCTGTGTGTGTGTGTGTGTGAGTGCAGCCCAGTCTCCAGTCTGAGTGCAGCCACATAGGCCATCCATAGTTGGTTGTATTCAGTTCAGGGAGGGTGGTTCATTGCCTCATACTGTTCCTTTTTTTTTTTTTTTTCCCAAGTAGTGTAGTCTGCTGCTAATTTATTCAAAAAAATCCTATTAGTGTCTTTCCACCCGTCTCCAGCTAATTTGTGGAAAAACACTACATAGGATAAAGTAGAGGAGGGTTTTTGGGCCTTGCAGCGCCGTTTACGGCTGTCTGCACGGTCTCCGTGTGACTGCAGCTCGCCCTGTAATCTGTGAGCAGCTGTAGCCTGGTTGTCTCCAGCTCAGGGTTTTTCACTGCGTCATACCGCCAAATCAATTTTCTTTTTTTTCAAAGTAGTGTAGTCTGCTGCTAATTAATTTAAAAAAATCCTATTAGTGTCTTTCCACCCGTCTCCAGCTAATTTGTGGAAAAACACTACATAGGATAAAGTAGAGGAGGGTTTTTGGGCCTTGCAGCGCCGTTTACGGCTGTCTGCACGGTCTCCGTGTGACTGCAGCTCGCCCTGTAATCTGTGAGCAGCTGTAGCCTGGTTGTCTCCAGCTCAGGGTTTTTCACTGCGTCATACCGCCAAATCAATTTTCTTTTTTTTCAAAGTAGTGTAGTCTGCTGCTAATTAATTTAAAAAAATCCTATTAGTGTCTTTCCACCCGTCTCCAGCTAATTTGTGGAAAAACACTACATAGGATAAAGTAGAGGAGGGTTTTTGGGCCTTGCAGCGCCGTTTACGGCTGTCTGCACGGTCTCCGTGTGACTGCAGCTCGCCCTGTAATCTGTGAGCAGCTATAGCCTGGTTGTCTCCAGCTCAGGGTTTTTCACTGCGTCATACCGCCAAATCAATTTTCTTTTTTTTCAAAGTAGTGTAGTCTGCTGCTAATTAATTTAAAAAAATCCTATTAGTGTCTTTCCACCCGTCTCCAGCTAATTTGTTGAAAAAACACTACATAGGATAAAGTAGAGGAGGGTTTTTGGGCCTTGCAGCGCCGTTTACGGCTGTCTGCACGGTCTCCGTGTGACTGCAGCTCGCCCTGTAATCTGTGAGCAGCTATAGCCTGGTTGTCTCCAGCTCAGGGTTTTTCACTGCGTCATACCGCCAAATCAATTTTCTTTTTTTTCCAAATAGTGTAGTCTGCTGCTAATTTATTCAAAAAAATCCTATTAGTGTCTTTCCACCCGTCTCCAGCTAATTTGTGGAAAAACACTACATAGGATAAAGTAGAGGAGGGTTTTTGGGCCTTGTAGCGCCGTTTACGTCTGTCTGCACGGTCTCCGTGTGACTGCAGCTCTATCTGTTGTCAGTTCAGCCCCCAAAAAATAAATAAATAATAAAGTTCACCAAACACACCAGTTACACCACTTTACATTTCTGTAGGCCACATTAGCTCATATTAAAGTCTAGTCCACACTTTAGATAATTAGTGCTTCTTATACCTGTTAGGAGGAGTTGCTCAGGAATAAGCACACAAATCCGTTAGTACTTTTCTGCTTATCTTTATCAGTCAACCAAGATGAAGAAGGCAGTGAGTAAGGCACGGGGGCGTGGGAGCCGTCGCGGAGCAGGGAGGGGACGTGGGGATTCTGTGCCTGCTGCGGGCACCGGTGACTCATCAGCACCCACTTTCACCAGGCAACAGTCGTTCATGCGAAGCTTTGTGTCCGAGCGCCGTACACCGCTGCTGCGTGAAGAACAAATTGAAGCTGTTGTCGGATGGATGGCAGCTAATGCATCAACTTCCATTAGTGCCACATCCTCTCAGACACAGAGCACTGGAGAGCAGCCATCTGTCTCTTCACCACCTGCCAAATTGCCCAGGCAGACAGAGAGCCCAGGACAGGAGCCGTCTCTACTTCTGTTCTCTGAATCTCTTGGCTTGGAAACAGGGGGCCAGCCAAGCAGCATTGGAGAAATGGAAGAAGAGGCAGGGTGCAGTGATGCCCAACAGCTTTTTCTGTCTTCCTCTGAAGAGGCGGGTGGGCCAGTGGCTCCGGTCACCACATCGCAGGCCGCATCAGCTGATGATGACACTCAGGTGCCACTTACTGGTGCGTGCTCTGCTGCTGAGACTACCCAGGAGGAGCAGTTGGGGGCAGAGGGTAGTGTAGATGATGAGGTCCTCGACCCATCTTGGCGTGAGGGACAGGAAGGTGGTGGGAGCAGCTCTGAGGAAGAGATTCCCCGTACGGCCCAAAGAGGGAGAGGGAGGGGGAAGACTGCGGATCCTGCAGCCTCCGCTTTGGCACCCGTTAGGAGCATGTCTCTTCCAAAAGCCAAAAAGGGCGCTCCCAAGACTTGCAGTGCCTGGTCCTTTTTTGACACAGTTGCAGATGACATTTGCTATGTCAGATGCAACGTGTGTCATCAAAAAGTCAAAAGAGGGAAAAATGTCAGCAACCTCAATACCTCCAACATGTGGAAACATGTGCGCAACAGGCACCCGGCGGAGTTAGAAAAACACACTGAAGAGGTAGGCCAACCAACAGCGGCAGCTACCACCTCTTCAGCTCGTGTTGCCTCTTCCTCTACCTCACACGCAGCTGGTTCGGCGTCCTCCCAGGATCGCCGTGGAAGAACCTCTGCCCCTGTTGTCCAGAGACCTGCTGTAATTCCACCCGCAGCGCCACTTTCCCAGTCATCCACACACTCCCAGCCCAGTCTACAGCCATCGGTAGTACAGGCATGGGAGAAAAGGCGGCCTTTCTCGTCAAACCACCCACGAGCACAGGCTCTGACTGCAGGCATTGCCAAACTTCAGTCACTGGAAATGCTGTCATTCAGGCTGGTGGAGACTGACAGCTTCCGTGACTTGATGTCATTGGCAGTCCCACAGTACAATGTGCCCAGCCGCTTTTACTTCAGCAGGCAAGCCGTCCCTGCCCTGCAGAAGCATGTGGAGGGACACATAAAACACGCGCTACTGAACGCCGTCAGTAGCAAGGTCCACCTCACCACCGATGCGTGGACCAGTCAACATGGACAGGGGCGATACCTTTCCCTCACTGCCCATTGGGTTAATGTCGTTGAGCCGGGTACAGACCGTGCGAGTGGCGCAGGACGTGTCCTGCCCACTCCAAGGATTGCAGGAATCCATTCTGTACGCATTGACTCCTCCTCTTACACCAGTTCCTCAGAATCATCGCTGCAGGAGCCGTCACAGTCCACCTCCACATGGACCCGTGATGAACGTGTACCTGTTACGACCGACATGAGCACAGCCGTGGCCAAACGTCAACAGGCCGTCTTGAAATTAATTTTCTTGGGGAATCGTAGCCACACAGCGCAGGAGCTCTGGAATGCCATCAAGCAGGAGAGCGATGTGTGGTTTGTGCCAGCGAATCTCCAGCCAGGCATGGTAGTGTGTGATAATGGCCGAAATCTGGTGGCAGCTCTGGGCCTCGGCAACCTCACTCACATCCCATGTCTGGCACATGTGCTCAATTTGGTCGTGCAGAGCTTTTTGAGGGACTATCCGGATCTTGATGCACTGCTGCACAAGGTCCGTCTAGAGTGTGCTCACTTGCGGCGTTCCAGCACGGCAAAAGCGCGCATTGCGGCTCTGCAGCGCCGACACCGCCTGCCGGAACATCGCATCATATGTGACCTACCTACCAGGTGGAATTCCACGTTACATATGTTGGAGCGGTTGTGTGAGCAGCAGCAAGCTGTAATGGAGTACCAGCTGCTTCAGGCGCAAAAAAGTCGCAGTCAGCGCCGTACAGACTTCACAACCACAGAGTGGGCCACTATGAATGACGTCTGCCAGGTTTTGCGTCCCTTTGATTATTCCACGCGGATGGCGAGTGCAGATGATGCACTAGTCAGCATGACTGTCCCCCTTATCTGCCTGCTTGAAAAATCACTGCAAGCGCTAAGGGATGATGTTGTGGAAGAGGTGGAGGATGAGGATTCACCATTTCCATCATCTTCTGGACAGTCAGCGCCACGTGGTTCCTCACAAACGCGTAGGCAGGTGACCGTTTGTGAGGAGGATGAGGAGGAGTCAATGGAGGAGGAAGACATCCGTCCAGAGGAGGGAGTTACACAATTGTCCAGTACTCAGTGTGTACAGCGAGGGTGGGGTGATGACGAGCGGGCAGAGATCACGCCTCCAGCAGGGGACAGCGTTTCTTGGGCAGTTGGCAGTCTGCAGCACATGGTGGATTACATGCTGCAGTGCCTGAGAAACGACCGCCGCATCGCCCACATTCTCAACATGTCTGATTATTGGGTGTTCACCCTCCTCGATCCTCGCTACCGGGACAACGTAGAAAGCCTCATCACACCGTTGAACCGGGAGCGAAAAATGCGGGAGTACCAAGACACACTGGTCAATTCCATCATCTTCTCCATTCCAACTGAGAGAAGTGCTGCTAGTGCATTCCAAAGCAGCTCAGTGCGTCCAGGCCGTGGTGGAGGCTCTGCACAAAGAGGGAGCAGAAGCAGTGCCTCTGCCCAAGGCAAGACCAGTATGGCCGAACTGTGGCACAGTTTTCTGTGCCCGCCACAAAAGTCTACACCATCACAGACGGCTCCAGTCAGCAGGAGGCAACGGTTCCGTCAGATGGTGACAGACTACATGTCTTGCCCTCTTGCTGTACTCCCAGACGGCTCTTCCCCTTTCAAGTTTTGGGTCTCAAAGCTGGATACATGGCCAGAGCTAAGCCAGTATGCATTGGAGGTGCTGTCTTGCCCTGCGGCCAGTGTATTATCGGAACGTGTCTTTAGTGCTGCAGGTGGTGTACTAACTGACCGTCGCATGCGACTATCCTCCGATAACGTTGACCGGCTTACTTTCCTGAAAATGAACAAGGCCTGGATCTCGCCGGAATTTGCCACTCCTCCTCCTGATTGAATAATTAGGTCACTGTATACGTTATCCAGGTCTCCTGTTGTGTTCATCTTTCTACCACCTGAACTTAAATTCCTGGGCTCCAACACCGCCAGTTGAGGCTCAGACGTGCCGTCTGCACAGTCAAAACATACGACCCAGTGTTATTGGGTTTCAGTAACGTCAGCTGATCCCCAGCTGTGTAGCCGGCAATGTGTCATGCGACCGCCACGCTGACACAACAACTGAAATGTAAGGGAATCTGTCCCCCCCCCCCCAAGGCGTTTGTTACTGAAAGAGCCACCTTGTGCAGCAGTAATGCTGCCCAAGGAAAAGGTAGCTATTTTTGTTTAGCTCCTTGCACACGCAGAACTTAACACTTATAAAATGTGTCCACTGATACCGTAAAACCGTCCCGGAGGTGGGACTTTCCTTCGTAATGTGACGCAGCCCAGCCGTCATTCCTACCCCCCCGGCGCCGCGCACCGGCTCCTCAGCGTTGTTTTATTCCGTCCAGGAGCCTGCGCTGTTATGTTATCCCGTGGCCAGGCACACTTAGCGCTGCCCGTCTTCTGGCATCATTTGGTGTCTGGATGGCTGCGCCTGTGCGGCCGCGCTGGCAGAGAGCCCGCCTCGCAGTGTCTTCTGATTTAATCCCACTGGGGGCCTGGGATCCATGGACATGCGCAGTGCATATCTGAACCTCCACCTCTCACTCATTTCCCTATGGCTTCTTCAGACTGTTCGGTGTCAGCTGGTCCCTAACAGCATGCCACGGCCGTGACACCGCACAGTCTGAAGAAGCCATAGGGAGATGAGTGAGAGGTGGAGGTTCAGATATGCACTGCGCATGTCCATGGATCCCAGGCCCCCAGTGGGATTAAATCAGAAGACACTGCGAGGCGGGCTCTCTGCCAGCGCGGCCGCACAGGCGCAGCCATCCAGACACCAAATGATGCCAGAAGACGGGCAGCGCTAAGTGTGCCTGGCCACGGGATAACATAACAGCGCAGGCTCCTGGACGGAATAAAACAACGCTGAGGAGCCGGTGCGCGGCGCCGGGGGGGTAGGAATGACGGCTGGGCTGCGTCACATTACGAAGGAAAGTCCCACCTCCGGGACGGTTTTACGGTTGCAGGGGACACATTTTATAAGTGTTTAGTTCTGTGTTTGCAAGGAGCATGATGAAAAGAGCCACCTTTTCCTTTTGCATCTTTTGTGCTGCACAAGCTGGCTCTTTCAGCTACAAACGCCTTGGGGGGGGTTAAAGGTTCCCTTTCGACTTTCTCAGGCTTCGGCCTACATTGTGTTCCTCTGCTTTTCCACCTGTCCCTGGGCTCCAACACCGCTAGTTGTTGCCTGGTAGTGCTGTACGCACAGTCCCAACAGTCGCTCCTCTGTTATTGGGGTTCAGTAACGTCAGCTGTTCCCCTGCTGTGTGTGTGGCAATCCCTCCTACCTCCTCCAACCTCCTCCTCCTCCACCTGTCCCTGGGCTCCAACACCGCCAGTTGCCGTCCAGAAGTGCTGTACGCACAGTCCCAACAGTCGCTCCTCTGTTATTGGGGTTCAGTAACGTCAGCTGTTCCCCTGCTGTGTGTGTGGCAATCCCTCCTACCTCCTCCAACCTCCTCCTCCTCCACCTGTCCCTGGGCTCCAACACCGCCAGTTGCCGTCCAGAAGTGCTGTACGCACAGTCAACAGTCGCTCCTCTGTTATTGGGGTTCAGTAACGTCAGCTGTTCCCCTGCTGTGTGTGTGGCAATCCCTCCTACCTCCTCCAACCTCCTCCTCCTCCACCTGTCCCTGGGCTCCAACACCGCCAGTTGCCGTCCAGAAGTGCTGTACGCACAGTCAACAGTCCCTCCTCTGTTATTGGGGTTCAGTAACGTCAGCTGTTCCCCTGCTGTGTGTGTGGCAATCCCTCCTACCTCCTCCTACCTCCTCCTCCTCCACCTGTCCCTGGGCTCCAACACCGCCAGTTGCCGTCCAGAAGTGCTGTACGCACAGTCAACAGTCCCTCCTCTGTTATTGGGGTTCAGTAACGTCAGCTGTTCCCCTGCTGTGTGTGTGGCAATCCCTCCTACCTCCTCCAACCTCCTCCTCCTCCACCTGTCCCTGGGCTCCAACACCGCCAGTTGCCGTCCAGAAGTGCTGTACGCACAGTCAACAGTCGCTCCTCTGTTATTGGGGTTCAGTAACGTCAGCTGTTCCCCTGCTGTGTGTGTGGCAATCCCTCCTACCTCCTCCAACCTCCTCCTCCTCCACCTGTCCCTGGGCTCCAACACCGCCAGTTGCCGTCCAGAAGTGCTGTACGCACAGTCAACAGTCCCTCCTCTGTTATTGGGGTTCAGTAACGTCAGCTGTTCCCCTGCTGTGTGTGTGGCAATCCCTCCTACCTCCTCCAACCTCCTCCAACCTCCTCCTCCTCCACCTGTCCCTGGGCTCCAACACCGCCAGTTGCCGTCCAGAAGTGCTGTACGCACAGTCAACAGTCGCTCCTCTGTTATTGGGGTTCAGTAACGTCAGCTGTTCCCCTGCTGTGTGTGTGGCAATCCCTCCTACCTCCTCCAACCTCCTCCTCCTCCACCTGTCCCTGGGCTCCAACACCGCCAGTTGCCGTCCAGAAGTGCTGTACGCACAGTCAACAGTCGCTCCTCTGTTATTGGGGTTCAGTAACGTCAGCTGTTCCCCTGCTGTGTGTGTGGCAATCCCTCCTACCTCCTCCAACCTCCTCCTCCTCCACCTGTCCCTGGGCTCCAACACCACCAGTTGCCGTCCAGAAGTGCTGTACGCACAGTCAACAGTCCCTCCTCTGTTATTGGGGTTCAGTAACGTCAGCTGTTCCCCTGCTGTGTGTGTGGCAATCCCTCCTACCTCCTCCAACCTCCTCCAACCTCCTCCTCCTCCACCTGTCCCTGGGCTCCAACACCGCCAGTTGCCGTCCAGAAGTGCTGTACGCACAGTCAACAGTCGCTCCTCTGTTATTGGGGTTCAGTAACGTCAGCTGTTCCCCTGCTGTGTGTGTGGCAATCCCTCCTACCTCCTCCAACCTCCTCCTCCTCCACCTGTCCCTGGGCTCCAACACCGCCAGTTGCCGTCCAGAAGTGCTGTACGCACAGTCAACAGTCCCTCCTCTGTTATTGGGGTTCAGTAACGTCAGCTGTTCCCCTGCTGTGTGTGTGGCAATCCCTCCTACCTCCTCCTACCTCCTCCTCCTCCACCTGTCCCTGGGCTCCAACACCGCCAGTTGCCGTCCAGAAGTGCTGTACGCACAGTCAACAGTCCCTCCTCTGTTATTGGGGTTCAGTAACGTCAGCTGTTCCCCTGCTGTGTGTGTGGCAATCCCTCCTACCTCCTCCAACCTCCTCCTCCTCCACCTGTCCCTGGGCTCCAACACCGCCAGTTGCCGTCCAGAAGTGCTGTACGCACAGTCAACAGTCGCTCCTCTGTTATTGGGGTTCAGTAACGTCAGCTGTTCCCCTGCTGTGTGTGTGGCAATCCCTCCTACCTCCTCCAACCTCCTCCTCCTCCACCTGTCCCTGGGCTCCAACACCGCCAGTTGCCGTCCAGAAGTGCTGTACGCACAGTCAACAGTCCCTCCTCTGTTATTGGGGTTCAGTAACGTCAGCTGTTCCCCTGCTGTGTGTGTGGCAATCCCTCCTACCTCCTCCTACCTCCTCCTCCTCCACCTGTCCCTGGGCTCCAACACCGCCAGTTGCCGTCCAGAAGTGCTGTACGCACAGTCAACAGTCCCTCCTCTGTTATTGGGGTTCAGTAACGTCAGCTGTTCCCCTGCTGTGTGTGTGGCAATCCCTCCTACCTCCTCCAACCTCCTCCTCCTCCACCTGTCCCTGGGCTCCAACACCGCCAGTTGCCGTCCAGAAGTGCTGTACGCACAGTCAACAGTCGCTCCTCTGTTATTGGGGTTCAGTAACGTCAGCTGTTCCCCTGCTGTGTGTGTGGCAATCCCTCCTACCTCCTCCAACCTCCTCCTCCTCCACCTGTCCCTGGGCTCCAACACCGCCAGTTGCCGTCCAGAAGTGCTGTACGCACAGTCAACAGTCCCTCCTCTGTTATTGGGGTTCAGTAACGTCAGCTGTTCCCCTGCTGTGTGTGTGGCAATCCCTCCTACCTCCTCCAACCTCCTCCTCCTCCACCTGTCCCTGGGCTCCAACACCGCCAGTTGCCGTCCAGAAGTGCTGTACGCACAGTCAACAGTCCCTCCTCTGTTATTGGGGTTCAGTAACGTCAGCTGTTCCCCTGCTGTGTGTGTGGCAATCCCTCCTACCTCCTCCAACCTCCTCCAACCTCCTCCTCCTCCACCTGTCCCTGGGCTCCAACACCGCTAGTTGCCGTCCAGAAGTGCTGTACGCACAGAGCCAAACACCTCGCCAATGTGTTAGTGGGGTTCAGCACCGCCAGCTGTTCCCCTGCTGTGTATACGGCAACGTGTACTGCGACCGCCACGCAGACACAACAAGTTAAATGTAAGGGAACCTGACCCCCCCCCCCCCCAGGCGTTTGTTACTGAAGGAGCCACCTTGTGCAGCAGTAATAATGCAAAGGGAAAAAGTGCCTCTTTTCGTGATGCTCCTTGCACATGCTGAACCTAACACTTATGAAATGTGTCCCCACACAGCGTTAAACCGTCCGGTAGGTGGAACTTTCCTTTGTCGTGTGACGCAGCACAGCCATCATTTTTACCCCCTTGGCGCCGTGCGCCCCCTCCTCAGCGTTGTTTGAATCTGTCCCGGAGCCTGCGCTGTTAGGTTAGCCCTTGGCCATGCACACATGTTGCGCTGCCCGTCTTCTGACCTCATTTGGTGTCAGGCTGGCTGCGCCTGTGCGGGTGCGCTGGCCGAGATCCCGCCTCGCAGTGTCGTCTAATGTAATCCCACCGCGGGCCTGTGATCCGTGCCCGTGCGCAGTGCATATCCTGTCCTCTCACTCCCCTCCCTACGGCTTCTTCAGACTGTGCGATGTCAGCTGGTCCCTAATAGCATGCCACGGCCGTGACACCGCACAGTCTGAAAAAGCCGTAGGGAGGGGAGTGAGAGGAGAGGATATGCACTGCGCACGGGCACGGATCACAGGCCCGCGGTGGGATTACATTAGACGACACTGCGAGGCGGGATCTCGGCCAGCGCACCCGCACAGGCGCAGCCAGCCTGACACCAAATGAGGTCAGAAGACGGGCAGCGCAACATGTGTGCATGGCCAAGGGCTAACCTAACAGCGCAGGCTCCGGGACAGATTCAAACAACGCTGAGGAGGGGGCGCACGGCGCCAAGGGGGTAAAAATGATGGCTGTGCTGCGTCACACGACAAAGGAAAGTTCCACCTACCGGACGGTTTAACGCTGTGAGGAGACACATTTCATAAATGTTTGGTTCCGCATGTACAAGGACCATAATTAAAAGAGCTAAGTTTACCTTTTCCAGCATTAGTGCTGTACACAATGGCTCTTTCAGCTACAAACGCCTGGGGGGGGGGGGGGTTAAAGGTTTCCTTTCAACTTGCTCGAGTGCAGGCTTCGGCCTACACTCCGCTCCCCCTGCTCCTCCTGCTGACCCTGGGCTCTAACACCGCCAGTTTTTGCCCAGATGTGCTAGCTGCACAGAGAAAAACACCAGCCAATGTGTCAGTGGGGTTCAGCACCGCCAGCTGTTCCCCTGCTGTGTAGCCGGCAACGTGTCCTGCGACCGCCACGCAGACACAAGAACTGAAATTGAAGGGAACCTGTCCCCCCTCCCCCAGGTGTTTCTATGTTTTACAGCTACCTTGAACAGCAGTAATGCTGCATGTGTTCAAGGTGGCTCAGAAACTTATTCTCCTTGCCCATGTTGAAGTGAACACGTCTAAAATGTGTCCTCTGTGACCATTAAAACGTCCCTCAGGTGTGATTTGACTTTGTATTGACACACGCAACAAGCTCCTTGGTAACGCTGCCCGTCTTCTGGCATCATTGTTTGGCTGGCTGCGCCTCTGCGGCCGCCCTGACCCACACAACGCCCCTCGTTGTCTTATTTATTGGGACTGCGAGGGTGTGATTGATGGGCAGGATCAGTGCATCAGTTCGCCTGTCCCTCCTCTCCTTCCGCCTTCTTCGGACTGTGCGGCTTCATGGCCGTGGCATGCGATAAGGGATCAGATGACGCCGCACAGTCTGAAGCGGGTGTAAGGACCCGAGTGTGAGAGGCCAACATATGTGCTGCGCCAGGCCCTGAATCCCAGCCCCGCAGTGTTTTAACAATGTTAAGACACTGCGGGGCTGGGATTCATGGTCATCGCGAACCGCACCGGCCGACATTACATGATGCCAGAAGATGGGCAGCGCTAACGGCGCTAGGCCAGGGGATAACACGACAGCGCAGACTCCTGTACAGCAAATAACAACGCTCGGGAGGCTGCACCCAGCACCAAGGTGGGATTCTTGACACCTGTGCTGCGTCTCATTACAAAGGGAACTCTCGCCTCCATTACACAGTTTGACTGTATAAAGGGCTAAATGTTATACGTGTTCCATTCAGCGTGTGCAAGGAGAAAAATTACAAGAGCAACCTTTGACTTGCGCAGCACTGCTGCTGCATAAGCTGTGGCTCTTCTACTTTGTAACCCCTGAGGGGGGGTTAAAGGTGACTTTTGAAATCGGTTCAATTAGGCTTCGGCCTACACTCTGCTCCACCTGCAGAGCCCGGGCTCCAACAACGCTAGTTGCTGTCCGGAAGTGCTGGCTGCACAGAGCCAAACACCTCGCCAATGTGTCAGTGGGGTCCAGCACCGCCAGCTGTTCCCCTGCTGTGTAGCCGGCAACGTGTCCTGCAAAAGCCACGCAGACACAACACACCCAAAGCTGCCGCCTGTGCAGGCTTCGGCCTACACTCCCCTCCCCCTGCTCCTCCTCCTCCTGCTCCTCCTCCTGCTGTCCCTGGGCTCTAACACACCGCCAGTTTTTGCCCAGATGTGCTAGCTGCACAGAGAAAAACACCAGCCAATGTGTCAGTGGGGTCCAGCACCGCCAGCTGTTCCCCTGCTGTGCAGCCGGCAACGTGTCCTGCAAAAGCCACGCAGACACAAGAACTGAAATTGAAGGGAACCTGTCCCCCCTCCCCCAGGCGTTTTTACGTTATCCAGCCACCTTGTACAGCGGTAATGCTGCATGTGTGCAAGGTGGCTCAGAAACGTATTCTCCTCGCACATGTGGAACTGAAAACACGTCTGAAATGTGTCCTCTGTGTGACTGACCATTTAACCGTCCCGGTGGTGTGACTTTCCTTTGTAATGACACGCTGCAACCCCCTTGGTAGCGCTGCCCGTCTTCTGGCATCATTGTTTGGCTGGCTGCGCCTCTGCGGCCGCCCTGACCCACACAACGCCCCTCGGTGTCTTATTTATTGGGACTGCGAGGGTGTGATTCATGGGCAGGATCAGTGCATCAGTTCGCCTGTCCCTCCTCTCCTTCCGCCTTCTTCGGACTGTGCGGCTTCATGGCCGTGGCATGCGATAAGGGATCAGATGACGCCGCACAGTCTGAAGCGGGTGTAAGGACCCGAGTGTGAGAGGCCAACATATGTGCTGCGCCAGGCCCTGAATCCCAGCCCCGCAGTGTTTTAACAATGTTAAGACACTGTGGGGCTGGGATTCATGGTCATCGCGAACCGCACCGGCCGACATTACATGATGCCAGAAGATGGGCAGCGCTAACGGCGCTAGGCCAGGGGATAACACGACAGCGCAGACTCCTGTACAGCAAATAACAACGCTCGGGAGGCTGCACCCAGCACCAAGGTGGGATTCTTGACACCTGTGCTGCGTCTCATTACAAAGGGAACTCGCGCCTCCAACACAGTTTGACTGTATAAAGGGCTAAATGTTATACGTGTTTCATTCAGCGTGTGCAAGGAGAAAAATTAAAAGAGCAACCTTTGACTTGTGCAGCACTACTGCTGCATAAGCTGTGGCTCTTCTACTTTGTAACCCCTGAGGGGGGGTTAAAGGTGACCTTTGAAATCGGTTCAAGTAGGCTTCGGCCTACACTCTGCTCCACCTGCAGAGCCCGGGCTCCAACAACGCTAGTTGCTGTCCGGAAGTGCTGGCTGCACAGAGCCAAACACCTCGCCAATGTGTCAGTGGGGTCCAGCACCGCCAGCTGTTCCCCTGCTGTGTAGCCGGCAACGTGTCCTGCAAAAGCCACGCAGACACAACAGACCCAAAGCTGCCGCCAGTGCAGGCTTCGGCCTACACTCCCCTCCCCCTGCTCCTCCTCCTCCTGCTCCTCCTCCTGCTGTCCCTGGGCTCTAACACACCGCCAGTTGGGGCCCAGATGTGCTAGCTGCACAGAGAAAAACACCAGCCAATGTGTCAGTGGGGTCCAGCACCGCCAGCTGTTCCCCTGCTGTGCAGCCGGCAACGTGTCCTGCAAAAGCCACGCAGACACAAGAACTGAAATTGAAGGGAACCTGTCCCCCCTCCCCCAGGCGTTTTTACGTTATCCAGCCACCTTGTACAGCGGTAATGCTGCATGTGTGCAAGGTGGCTCAGAAACGTATTCTCCTCGCACATGTGGAACTGAAAACACGTCTGCAATGTGTCCTCTGTGTGACCATTTAACCGTCCCGGTGGTGTGACTTTCCTTTGTAATGACACGCTGCAACCCCCTTGGTAGCGCTGCCCGTCTTCTGGCATCATTGTTTGGCTGCCTGCGCCTCTGCGGCCGCCCTGACCCACACAACGCCCCTCGTTGTCTTATTTATTGGGACTGCGAGGGTGTGATTGATGGGCAGGATCAGTGCATCAGTTCGCCTGTCCCTCCTCTCCTTCCGCCTTCTTCGGACTGTGCGGCTTCATGGCCGTGGCATGCGATAAGGGATCAGATGATGCCGCACAGTCTGAAGCGGGTGTAAGGACCCGAGTGTGAGAGGCCAACATATGTGCTGCGCCAGGCCCTGAATCCCAGCCCCGCAGTGTTTTAACAATGTTAAGACACTGCGGGGCTGGGATTCATGGTCATCGCGAACCGCACCGGCCGACATTACATGATGCCAGAAGATGGGCAGCGCTAACGGCGCTAGGCCAGGGGATAACACGACAGCGCAGACTCCTGTACAGCAAATAACAACGCTCGGGAGGCTGCACCCAGCACCAAGGTGGGATTCTTGACACCTGTGCTGCGTCTCATTACAAAGGGAACTCTCGCCTCCATTACACAGTTTGACTGTATAAAGGGCTAAATGTTATACGTGTTCCATTCAGCGTGTGCAAGGAGAAAAATTACAAGAGCAACCTTTGACTTGCGCAGCACTGCTGCTGCATAAGCTGTGGCTCTTCTACTTTGTAACCCCTGAGGGGGGGTTAAAGGTGACCTTTGAAATCGGTTCAAGTAGGCTTCGGCCTACACTCTGCTCCACCTGCAGAGCCCGGGCTCCAACAACGCTAGTTGCTGTCCGGAAGTGCTGGTTGCACAGAGCCAAACACCTCACCAATGTGTCAGTGGGGTCCAGCACCGCCAGCTGTTCCCCTGCTGTGTAGCCGGCAACGTGTCCTGCAAAAGCCACGCAGACACAACAGACCCAAAGCTGCCGCCAGTGCAGGCTTCGGCCTACACTCCCCTCCCCCTGCTCCTCCTCCTCCTGCTCCTCCTCCTGCTGACCCTGGGCTCTAACAAACCGCCAGTTGGGGCCCAGATGTGCTAGCTGCACAGAGAAAAACACCTCGCCAATGTGTCAGTGGGGTCCAGCACCGCCAGCTGTTCCCCTGCTGTGCAGCCGGCATCGTGTCCTGCAAAAGCCACGCAGACACTTGCTCTTGTACCTTCTGCTCCCCATCCTGGTTCCAGTACCGTCAGCTGGTTCCGGGCAGAGCCTTTGGCTTAGGTGCCTCCCTCTGGGTATCCGAGTTCCACCAACGTCAGGTGGTCCTTGGTAGTGCTTTCAGGCACGGGTACCTCCTGCTTAGTAACCGGGTTCCAGTAACGTCAGCTGGTCCTCGGTAGTTCCATTGGCTCTTGGACCTTCGGCTACCCATCCGGGTTCCAGCACCGTCAGCTGGTTCTCGGCAGTGTCTTTTGCTCTTGTACCTTCTGCTCCCCATCCTGGTTCCAGTACCGTCAGCTGGTTCCGGGCAGAGCCTTTGGCTTAGGTGCCTCCCTCTGGGTATCCGAGTTCCACCAACGTCAGGTGGTCCTTGGTAGTGCTTTCAGGCACGGGTACCTCCTGCTTAGTAACCGGGTTCCAGTAACGTCAGCTGGTCCTCGGTAGTTCCATTGGCTCTTGGACCTTCGGGTAGCCATCCGAGTTCCAGTTCCATCAGCTGGTTCTCGGCATTTTCTCAGCCTTCTTGTACCTTCTGCTACATTTCCAAGTTCAAGAGACTAAACACGATGACCCGGAAGAACACCCCTAAGATGACGACGACACCAGAGACGACAACCACCGTGATGACGACGACCCTGGAGACGATGACCCTGAAGACCACCCCGATGACGACGACCCCGGAGACCACCCCGATGACGACGACCCCGGAGACGACGACCCTGGAGACGACGACGACCTGGAAGACCGAGAAGCAGAAGAACAAGAGGCTGCAGAACAAAGAGCAGAAGGACATTAAGCATAACACAAAATATCAGAGCAAAAAAATATTATGTAAATTATAAGCAGAAGAAGACTAAGCAGTGTATGGGGGTGAGTCCGTTCCTCCTCGTGGTGCCCCTGGATAAAGCCTGATGCTGCAGGCCAAACTGAACGCGGACAAATGTAACTGGTTTGTGACAGGCAGAACGGAAGGTGTAATCTTCAAACTTTTATAGATAACAACTATGGGAATGCCTGTCACAAATAAGAATATGATGAAGAAGTTGAATATGATGAAGATAATAGTAAAATAAAAAGAATATGAACAATGTAACCCAAAAAATAATAGGTAGAAGATGAAGAAGAAGATGAATAAGGTGAAGAAGTTGATGTCAAAGAAGCTGATTATGAGGATAATTAAGAAGAAAGCGTGGGAGAAGTAAAAAAGAAGGTGAAGGGCGTGGAAGTAGTGAAACATCAATATCTGACATAAAAAAAAAAAAAAAATAACATAGTCAAATTCTTTCTAACGCCGAACTTCATAAAAAAAAATTAAAAATCCTGCTATTCTATTACATTGGGCTAAACCTCTGTCCCTTTAATATCTCCGCCACGTCCCCCAATACATCCTACATTATTCTTAGTTGTTTTCCTTCATGTAGAATGAACCTACAAGTTTATAAAGGGTTTATTTTAATTCCGATATTTTCGTCCCATTGACTTGCATTGGGATCGGGTATCGGTATCGGATTGGATCCGATATTTTGACGGTATCGGCCGATACTTTCCGATACCGATACTTTCCGATATCGGAAAGTATCGCTCAACACTAGTGAACAGGTTTCTAAGTTCATTAACTTCCAATGCAAGTTCACACAGACTTAAATTTTACTTTTTAAGATTTATTATTTTTTATTTCAGAGTCCTGAAAAGGGCCTTTTGAGTGCATCTTTAGCTTCTAATACTTTATTGGCCAGCCTTTGCTCTTGAGCACCAGCTTGCATCTCTGTGGCTTTGAGTGAACAAGCTTCTGCAGATGTTCACAAGTGATGATGTGGTTCCAGGCCTGTATCAGAGCCTCAATCACCTCACTCACACAGCTCAAACACTCTGGCTTGTACTCTTCATGTGGGAACCTTCTCACATAAGACTTGCCATCATTTCCTAAAATGCAAAAAGTGCTTTCATCACTAAATAGCACTTTTTCCCACTCCTCCTTCCTCCATTTTAAATATTTCAATGCCCACAGTTTTCACCTTTGTCTTTGTATGGCTGTCATCAATGGCTTCTTTCGGGCCTTGCACCCTCTCAATCCTGCTTCCAAACATCTCTTCCTAACAGTTGATGTTGCTACCTCAATATTGCACTTTTCTTGCCATTCTCGCAGAAGCTGAGGAGAGGTGAGCTTTCGATTGGCAAGGGATGTTTTTATCAGTACTCTATCCTCCCTTTTAGTTGACTTTATGTGCCAACAAATCTGGGCCTGTCCTGGGTAATTCCAAGCTGCTTATGTTTCTGCAAAATTCTTACGACTGTACTCTGATTACAGCCGACCTTCCTTGCGATCTGAGGACAGTATAACCCTCTTCATGTAGCACCACAACTCGCACACGATCCTCCGCTGCCAAAAATCTGAAGGCTCCCATCATAAAACTCTACAGTATGATTCACTAGATAGACCAACAGATAAAACAAACAAACAAAGCAGCAGATGTGATGCAATGTAATGCAATGTGATTGGCTGCCATATCCAGGTTATGATTGGTCACAAGAACCTCATCTGTGATTGGCTAATTTTGAATCTGAAGCTGTACAATATTTAGTTGTGCTTTCAATTCCCATATTGTTGCAATAATTTCAGACAAAACTGCTTCAAAAGCTAAAAATATTACAGGGAGAGAATGCAAAATTGTATTCTGAACAAAACCATATATAATATGTCATATTAGCATCGAAGATATTCAACAAAAAACGTTTAAAACTTGAAAAATCAATTTATCCTATGGCTATGCAGGACTTTTGAACACCACTGTAGTTATTAAGGTTGAAGCAAGACTTTAAGTCCATCTAGTTCAACCCATAGCCTAACATGCCCTAACATGTTGATCCAGGGGAAGGCAAAAAAAACCCATGTGGTAAGAGTAAGCTCTACCATGGGGAAAAAAATTCCTTCCCGACCCCACATGCGGCAATCAGACTAGTTCCCTGGATCAACGCCTTATCAAGGAATCTAATATATATACCCTGTAACATTATACTTTTCCAGAAATGTATCCAGTCCCCTCTTAAATTTAAGTAATGAATCACTCATTACAACATCATACGGCAGAGAGTTCCATAGTCTCACTGCTCTTACAGTAAAGAATCCGCGTCTGTTATTATGCTTAAACCTTTTTTCCTCCAGACGTAGAGGATGCCCCCTTGTCCCTGTCACCGGTCTATGATTAAAAAGATCATCAGAAAGGTCTTTGTACTGTCCCCTCATATATTTATACATTAACATAAGATCACCCCTTAGCCTTCGTTTTTCCAAACTAAATAGCCCCAAGTGTAATAACCTATCTTGGTATTGCAGACCCCCCAGTCCTCTAATAACCTTGGTCGCTCTTCTCTGCACCCGCTCTAGTTCAGCTATGTCTTTCTTATACACCGGAGACCAGAACTGTGCACAGTATTCTAAGTGTGGTCGAACTAGTGACTTGTATAGAGGTAAAATTATGTTCTCCTCATGAGCATCTATGCCTCTTTTAATGCATCCCATTATTTTATTTGCATTTGTAGCAGCTGCCTGACACTGGCCAATGAATATGAGTTTGTCATCCACCCATACACCCAGGTCTTTTTCATTGACGGTTTTGCCCAGAGTTTTAGAATTAAGCACATAGTTATACATCTTATTACTTCTACCCAAGTGCATGACCTTACATTTATCCCCATTAAAGCTCATTTGCCATTTATCAGCCCAAGCTTCTAGTTTACATAAATCATCCTGTAATATAAAATTGTCCTCCCCTGTATTGATTACCCTGCAGAGTTTATTGTCATCTGCAAATATTGAAATTCTACTCTGAATGCCCCCTACAAGGTCATTAATAAATATGTTAAAAAGAAGAGGGCCCAATACTGACCCCTGTGGTACCCCACTACTAACCGCGACCCAGTTCGAGTGTGCTCCATTAATAACCACCCTTTGTTTCCTATCCCTGAGCCAGCTCTCAACCCACTTGCACATATTTTCCCCTATCCCCATTATTCTCATTTTATGTATCAACCTTTTGTGTGGCACCGTATCAAAAGCTTTTGAAAAGTCCATATACACTACATCTACTGGGTTCCCTTGGTCCAGTCCGGAACTTGCCTCTTCATAGAAGCTGATCAATTTAGTCTGACATGATCGGTCCCTAGTAAACCCGTGCTGATACTGGGTCATGAGGTTATTCCTCTTCAGATACTCCAGTACAGCATCCCTTAGAATGCCCTCCAGGATTTTACCCACAGTAGAGGTTAAGCTTACTGGCCTATAATTACAGAGTTCAGTTTTTGTCCTCTTTTTGAATATTGGCACCACATTTGCTATATGCCAGTCCTGTGGTACAGACCCTGTTATTATGGACTCTTTAAAGATTAAAAATAATGGTCTATCAATGACTGTACTTAATTCCTGCATTACTCGGGGGTGTATCCCATCCGGGCCTGGAGATTTGTCAATTTTTGTGATTTTTAGATGCCGCCGTACTTCCTGCTGGGTTAAGCAGGTAACATTTAATTGGGAATTTTTATCACTAGTCATATTGGCTGCCATGGGATTTTCTTTTGTAAATACTGATGAAAAAAAGTCATTTAGCATATTGGCTTTTTCCACATCCTCATCCACCATTTCACCCAGACTATTTTTAAGGGGGCCAACTATCATTTTTTAGTTTCTTACTATTTATGTAGTTAAAGAATATTTTGGGGTTATTTTTGCTCTCTCTAGCAATGAGTCTCTCTGTCTCAATCTTTGCTGCCTTGATTTGCTTTTTACAGAGTTTATTTAATTTTTTGTATTTATTTAATGCCTCCTCACTAACTACTTCCTTTAATTCTCTAAATGCTTTCTTTTTGTCACTTATTGCACCCCTTACAGCTTTATTTAGCCATAATGGTTTCCTCCTATTTCTAGTATGTTTGTATGTTTATTCCCATACGGTATATACTGTGCACAGGTCCTATCCAGGATGTTAATAAATGTCTCCCATTTTCTTTGTGTACTTTTATGTCTCAGCATATCGTTCCAGTTAATTGCACCAAGATCCTCTCTCATCCGTTGGAAATTTGCCCTCCTGAAGTTTAGTGTCCTTGTCACCCCTCTACTACACATCTTATTAAAGGAGACATGAAAACTTATTATTTTGTGATCACTATTCCCCAAGTGACCCCTAACCCTTATATTTGATATGCGGTCTGGCCTGTTGGTTAATATTAGGTCTAGTAGTGCCCCCCTTCTTGTTGGGTCCTGAACCAGTTATGAAAGGTAATTGTCTCTCATAGTTGTCAAAAACCGATTACCTTAACTGGAATTGCAGGTTTCTGTTCCCCAATCTATGTAGTATGTATGTAGTATGTATGTAGTAGTTAGTATGTAGTACGTATGTAGTACGTATGTAGTACGTATGTATGTAGTATGTATGTATGTAGTATGTATGTAGTATGTATGTAGTATGTATGTAGTACGTATGTAGTACGTATGTAGTATGTATGTATGTATGTAGATAGTATGTAGTATGTATGTAGTATGTATGTAGTATGTATGTAGTATGTAGTATGTATGTATGTATGTATGTATGTAGTATGTATGTAGTAGGTAGTATGTATGTAGCATGTATGTATGCATGTAGTATGTATGTAGTATGTATATAGTATGTATGTAGTATGTATGTAGTATGTATATAGTATGTAGTATGTATGTATTATGTGGTATGTATGTAGTGTGTATGTAGTATGTATGTATTGTTTTTTGTTTTTGTTTTTTTACATTCAACACATTAGCCGGATGATGGGAGTACTACTGTCCCATCATTGGCTAATGTGTCAATCACTGTCACTGTTGCAGGCATCGTCCAATGGGACGCACAGAGCCCTGGCATTCCACACATAGCCCAGCACAGAGCCTCAGCACGCCGCAGAGAGCCCGGCACGCCACACAGAGCCCCGCACAGAGCTCCGGCACGCCGCACAGAGCCCCGGCATGCTGCACAGAGCCCTGCACAGAGCTCCGGCATGCCGCACAGAGCCCCGGCACACCGCACAGAGCCCCGGCACGCCACACAGAGCCCTGGCACGCCGCACAGAGCCCTGGCAGACCCTACAGACCCCGCCCGCACACTCACAGTCTCTACCCATGCACCGCCTACACTCCATTATAGTGCATAATTGTACTATGGGAACTTCCGATTCCTGTATCCGATATCGCAAAAATATCGGAACTCAGTATCGGAATTCCGATACAGTGAATATCGGTGATACCCAATATTTGCAGTATCGGAATGCTCAACACTAGTCATGAGGTTATACTTCTTCAGATACTCCAGTATAGCATCTCTTAGAAAACCCTCCAGGATTTTACCCACAGTAGAGGATAAGCTTACTGGCCTATAATTTCCAAGTTCAATTTTTGTACTCTTTTTGAATATTGGCACCACATTGATCAAAATAAATAATATAGTAAACCAAACTCCCCTTTATCACCTCCTTATTTAGGTAGAAATAAAATAAAAAAGAATATTTTCCATTTTTGAATTGGGTTAGAGTTAGGGCTAGGGTTGGGGTTGGCGCTAGAGTAAGGGTTGGGGTTAGAGCTAGGGTTAGCATTGGGGATAGAGCTAGGGTTAGAGTTGGGCTAGAGTTAGGGTTGGGGCTAGGGTTGGGGTTAGGGTTGTGTTGAGGTTATGGTTGTGGTGTTAGGGTTGTGGATAGGGTTATGGTTAGGGTTGGGATTAGGGTTAAGGGTGTGTTGGGGTTAGGGATGGGGCTAGGGCTGTGTTAGGGTTGGAGTTAGTTTTGGGGGGTTTCAACTGTTTAGGTTCATCAGGGGGTCTCTAAATGCGACATGGCGCCCTTCATTGATTCCAGCCAATAATTAGTTCAAAAAGTCATGTGATAAAACAGTAGCTTTCCCCCACATGCCAGATATCGGCATACTAAGGAGAAATTGCACAACATATTTTGTGGTCCATTTTCTCCTGATACGCTTGTGAAAAAAAAACAATTTGGTTCCAAAGTAAATTTTTTGTGAAAAAGAAAAAATGTTAATTTTTTCCTTCCACATTGATTTAGTTCTCGTGAAGCACCTGAAGGGTTAATAAACTTTTTGAATGTGGTTTTGCGCACCTTGAGGGGTGCAGTTTTTAGAAGGGATGGGTAAACCAGAACAGTAAAGTTTGGGGTCTGAGCGGAATATCTAGTGGCATAGACCCCAAACACGGACTTCTTTGGCATGACTGCACAAGAAACACCTGACCCCTAGCCTAAAAATAGCAGTGCGCAAGTGTACTTATCTGCCCTGTTGAGGGCAAAGCAAAGTACTGCAATGCACAGGTGCTGGGCCTCTCCATCCTTTCCTGGTGCCTGCGCACTGCAGTACTTCGGTCTGCCCTCAACAGCGCAGATAAGCACACCTGTGCAGGAGTGCAGTGCCGGGGAGCCATGGCCAAAGCAGAAGGACGGCAATCATAAGAAGATGGGAGGCACTGGACCCGGATCTGCGACACCCATCGGACCGGACTGCCCCCGGGTGAGTATAATAAAACTTATTTTTATTATCTTTCAGGTCATATTGGGGCCTTATCTACAGCATTATAGAATGCTGTAGAAATGCCTAGAAAGGCAGTGGCCGTATCTTATATCAGCCAAACCAGGTGACAGGTTCGCTTTAAATCTTTTCAATCCTGGCTCTGAGTTCCATAGACTTGTATTGAAAGAAGTGACTTCCGCAACACACAGCGATCCATCAGCTTACGAATCCTTTTGGCACTAGAGCAACCAAACTATAACAAAGGAATTGAAAAAAACAGTCTGAAGGCGTGCTTTAACATAATTCCTCTTTCCCAAAATGGAACAATAATTCCAATTATAGTTAGTGGTAGATAAATTCCCAAAAGATTTCAGGCATAGACTGCATACATTTTTTTGTTGCAGGCAGCAAAATACATTGACTAAACAGATGCAGTTCTGTGTATGAAATGCAGACGTTATACACAGATAGCCAGTCACAATAAAATTGTTGTTTTTCTTTCAGCAATATTGGGTGACTGTGAATGAGTCACATGAAGAAATGCAAAAAAATTGAAAAAACGAGCAGCCATTAGTCAGTGCATCAGACTAACACAATGATTTAATCTGCTCTCCTATCATTCTCCCTGTCAATTAAATCTACAACCTCTGGCAAAAATTATGTAATCACCAGCCTTGGAGGATGTTCATTCAGTTGTTTAATTTTGTTGAAAAAAAAGCAGATCACAGACATGGCACAAAACTAAAGTCATTTCAAATGGCAACTTTCTGGCTACCCTGCTGTTCTGTTGGTCAAAAATGACCGTTTTTGAAATTCTATAATGTTATAAAAATTCAGCGTGTGATTCTGAGACTTGAGGGTCCCTGACTTTTCATCATTAGGGGGTACTCTCTGTGGGAATTTTTTTTTTTTTAATTTTTGTTTACTTTATTTGGTACAATTTTTTAATGTGAAATCTAAACAGAACAGCAGGGTTAAGAAATAGTAAATGAAATCCAGAACAAAAAATGTGGTAGTCAGTAATGGTGTAACCAAGCATAGGGTAAAAATTATAGAGTCACTCAATTATGAAGGAAAAAATTATGGAATCACCCTGTAAATTTTCATTCCCAAAACTAACACCTGCATCAAATTAGATCTGCTCGTTAGTCTGCATCTAAAAAGGAGTGATCACACCTTGGAGAGCTGTTGCACCAAATGAACTGACATGAATCATGGCTCCAACACGAGAGATACCAATTGAAATAAACGAAGAGGATTATCAAACTCTTAAAAGAGGGTAAATCATCACGCAATGTTGCAAAAGATGTTGGTTGTTCACAGTCAGCTGTGTCTAAAATCTGGACCAAATACAAATAACATGGGAAGTTTGTTGAAGGCAAACATACTGGTAGACCAAGGAAGACATCAAAGCGTCAAGACCGGAAACTTAAAGCAATATGTCTCCAAAACAGGAAATACACAACAAAGCAAATGAGGAACGAATGGATGGAAACTAGAGTCAACGTCTGTGACCAAACTGTAAGAAACCGCTTAAAGCATATGGAATTTACATACAGAAAAGCTAAATGAAAGCCATCATTAACAAGTTACAACTAAACAGAAAAACATACGGTTACAATGGGCTAAGGAAAAGCAATCGTGGACTGTGGATGACTGCATGAAAGTTATATTCGGTAATGAATCTCGAATCTGCATTGGACAAGGTGATGATGCTGGAACTTTTGCTTGGTGCCATTCCAATGAGATTTATAAAGATTACTGCCTGAAGAGAACATGCAAATTTCCACAGTCATTGATGATATGGGGCTGCATGACAGGTAAAGTCACTGGGGAAATGGCTGTCATTACATCTTCAATAAATGCACAACTTTATGTTGATATTTTGGACACTTTTCTTATCTCATCCAGTGAAAGGATGTTTGGGGATGATGAAATCATTTTTCAAGATAACAATGCATCCTGCCATATAGCAAAAACTGTGATAACATTCCTTGAAAAAAAGACACATAAGGTCAATGTCATTGCCTACAAATAGTCCGGATCTCAATTGAATTGAAAATCTTTGGTGGAAGTTGAAGAGAATGGTCCATGACAAGGCTCCAACCTGCAAAGCTGATCTGGCAACAGCAATCAGAGAAAGTTGGAGCCAGATTGATGGAGAGTACTGTTTGACACTCATTAAGTCCATGCCTCAGAAACTGCAAGCTGTTATAAAAGCCAGAGGTGGTGCAACAAAATACTAGTGATGTTTTGGAGTGTTATTTTGTTTGTTTATTTTTCATGATTCTGTAATTTTTCCCTCATAATTGAGTGACTCCATAATTTTTACCCTATGCTTGGTTACGAAAAGTAACCATAACTGACAACCACGTTTTTTGTTCTTGATTTCTTTTGCTGTTTTTTAAAGCCAGAAAGTTAGTTGCCATTTGAAATTACTTTAGTTTTGTGCCATGTCTGTGAACTGCTTTTTTTTCAACAAAATTAAACAACTGAATGAACATCCTCCAAGGCTGGTGGTTACATAATTTTTGCCAGGGGTTGTATATACTTTTCTGTTATCCTCATACACTTAACTTCCCTGCTGTCATGCACATCGGTAGAGTATATTCTATGTATTAAATATCTCTATCTTTATGACTGAGCTCAGAGCTTGACATGTTAAGTGCTATCCACAATCCCCGCAAAATGGCTGATGCATTTCCGGTTTCTGCTTTTATGCAAGCTATGATTCATCAGCTACAGTCCATCCTGATTGGCTGTGCAGTAGCCAATAGCATGTGATGATAACTGCAAGTCATTGTGGTGATGCAAGTCATCTGATCAGTGATGCCTGAGGTCATGTGATGTTGTGCATACATATACGTACATCTATGTACGTATGAGTACATAGAGATATCAGAGTATATGAAGAAGCACATAGTCAAGGACAGGGAGAGCAGAGAATGATAAAAAGGAGACTTGCTCTTAAGACTGCAGTGCTCATATTTTTGCAATATTTATAACAGCATCTCTCTTGAAAAGATATGAGGGAGAGGGATGGAAATGAGCAGCTAACTGTTGTATAGAAATGAATGGGTTGAAGATACCGTGAATTATATGAAAAGAACTAGAGCATGGGCTCCATGGAAGCAAGCTCTACACTATAAAAGATAAAAACTGTTATTACAGAAAAATAATAGCTAATAGAAAAAGCAAGTCAAATGCAAACTTGTTAATTTCCATGCTATCTAACTTAGTGTTGAGCATTCCGATACTGCAAGTATCGGGTATCGGCCGATATTTGCTGTATCGGAATTCCGATACTTGCTGTATCGGAATTCCGATACCGAGTTCCGATATTTTTGTGATATCGGAAATCGGAATCGGAAGTTCCCAGTGTGTGGTTCCCAGGGTCTGAAGGAGAGGAGACTCTCCTTCAGGCCCTGGGATCCATATTCATGTAAAAAATAAAGAATAAAAATAAAAAATATGGATATACTCACCCCTCCGGCGGAACCTGGACCATAGCAATGTAACCGGCAGCCTCCGTTCCTAAGAATGCAGTGAGTGTAGGACCTGCGATGACGTCGTGGCTTGTGATTGGTCGCGTGAGCGGTCACATGAGCTGTCACGCGACCAATCACAAGCCGCGACGTCATCGAAGGTCCTTCACTCTGCATTCTTAGGAACGGAGGCTGCCGGTTACAGCGCTAAGGTCCAGGGTCCGCCGGAGGGGTGAGTATATCCATATTTTTTATTTTTATTCTTTATTTTTTACATGAATATGGATCCCAGGGCCTGAAGGAGAGTCTCCTCTCCTCCAGACCCTGGGAACCATACACTGGGAACTTCCGATTCCGATTTCCGATATCACAAAAATATCGGAACTCGGTATTGGAATTCCGATACAGCAAATATCGGCCGATACCCAATACTTGTGGTATCGGAATGCTCAACACTAATGTTCAACATCGTGAAATTCTACTCTACACATGTTACAGACGCTGTAGCAGCAGCAACAAGCCCTGGTGCAGTATGTACTTTTGCATAGCCTGGGCCAATGCAGTCCGGACTTGGTGCAAATCATAATTGCAGAATGGGCACAGGTAAAGGACCTCTGCACCCTTCAGCATAGTTTTGAAATGGCTACTAAGATGGTTAGAGCTGATGATGTCATCATCAGCATCACTATTCTGGCCATCTCCATACTGATGCACACTTTGAATAGCTGCGTGAGCAAGTGAGGGTCACAGAGGAAGAGTTGGAAGAAGAGGAGGATGAAAAAGGAATAATAATATCTCAAATTTCCAGACTGGTGTCGCGCAGGCAGGTGCCATGGGAGGAAGGCTTACAGCGATCAAGGTGTGCACATGGTACCAGACAAACTGTTGGTGAGGATGGAGGAGACGAGGAACAAATTGAGGAGGACAAGGTCATGAATGCGCAACAGTCAGGAGGTGAAGAGGATAATGATGTGTTCTCTGTTGTCTGTGGTTGGTGAGAGAGGACTGAGGAAGCAACCTTGAGTGTCACCCCGCTACCAACACAGCATGGACTTGGACCTCATGGAAGCACCCGATACATGTGCGCCTTCTTACTGCACTATCTTCAACACGATGCCTGTATTCCTAGGGTTAGATATAGTTCTGACTACTTGATTGTCAATCTATTGGATCCACGTTACAAGAGTAAATTTAGCCAGGTGCTTCCCCCTGTAAAGGGATGCGCGCATGCTGGAGTATCAAAGTACGCTTGTGGCATAAGAAATTTCTGTCATTTTCAGAGCAGTCCGTGCACCAGCAGCACAAAGTACAAGACTGACACTTTGTTTGATATACAGTATAAGCACATCCAGCTGTCCCCTCAAAGTGTAGAATGACTAACTTTCATAAAAATGAACAAGTCATGGATCTCCGATGACTTTTGCACCCCAGTCACAGATTGGGAAGACTAGGCGATGGTGTCATCTTAGTGTAATGTAACGTCTCACATTTTTTCAGTCTGTGCCATCTTTGTGGTGTCTTCTGTGCCTGCTGTTGCTACTGCTGCTGATGTTACAAATAATTTTTTGAAATGTGGAGACTCCAAGTTGGGGCTCCATCTGGTGGGTTGCTTGTATTAAGAGGTATTTCAGAGGCCTATTATACTGCTTCTACTCTGTGGAAATTGATGCCACTTGAGTGGTGTCTGACAATTATTTTTTTGACATATGAAGACTCAAAGATGGGTCTCCATCTGGTGGGTTTCCTGTGGTAGAAGCTGTGTCAAAGTCCTATTATACTGTTTGTACTCACCCATGTAAGTAGAACTCCCAGACAAGCAGGCCTGCGCTCATTCAATTACCTGTGTTACTTTCCTTACATTTTCCTACCAATATTACTGTATGAAACTGATGTTTGGCCCTTCTAAGTGTGGCTGGAATGATAAAAAAAATGGAGGTGTCTCATGAGGTATGAGGTCTCCCAGCTAAGAAGGCCTTACTCCCTGAATCACCAGGTCCTAATTGAAACTTAAATTCCAATCTGTAAATGCTGTGCTAGTCCCTGATACCTCATGCATGGCCCATGGCTAACTGCTTCTGTGCCATTATAACAGGTTGTACTGTGAATCAATTGATCAGTCAATCACCTGTGTTACTATTCTTACATTTTTCTATCAATAGCTGTCTAAGTAACTGGTGTTTGTGCCATCTGCATGTGGCTGTAATTATAAAAAAAAAAAAATTGGAGGTGTTGCATGAGGTCTCTCAGCTAAGAACACTTACACTGCTCCCTTAACCATTAGGTCCTCATTGAAACTTCAATTCCAAGCTGTAAATGCTGGGCAAGACCCTGATACCTCATGCATGGCCCTTGGTTGTTGCTGCTTTGCCATTTGCAATTTCTACTGTCGCTCAATTGATGCCACTTTTCATGGTGTCTGCCCCTAATTTTAGCTGTTTGAGAAGATTTTTGTCACCCCTTAATGTGTTGTCTTTGGTTCTGCCTCCTATCAAAGCTAATGGGGTTCTGGTACATTCATCGAACAGTTCGGCGAACTGTTCGGCGAATCCTACTGAACCAAACCTTGAAAGGTTTGCTCATCTCTAGTATCAGATACCAAGTCGTGAGAACTAACCAAGTCAGTTAAGTGCTTATTATTTTACTGTTTTAGTCTTCCAATTTTATGTCACTAATTATACATTTGTTGTTTAATGTTATTAATACAATGAAACTATATATTTCATAGGTCTTTAGATGTAATCATATGTTTGCATCATTTCGTGGTGACTCTAGGGTTATATGACCAGCAGTCAACGCCACATGCACATTTTATGCCAATCTGGTACTTCATTAAAGAAATACTAATCCATGTTTTGTATTACACAGAGAGAATAAAGGCCCCTTGAAAACACTGATAACCACTAGAGGAAAAATTGATGAGATTATAAGAGAAGTGACATGCTTGTCATCGAGGGCAATATGGAGCTGCATCTAAGTATGATAAAAAGTTTCCCATGGGAAATGCGTTGCTTAGCTCGACGCATTGACATGAGTCAGATAAATATAATAAGTGAGCAACAATGTTCATAAGAAGATTAGCTCAATCATGGGGACCATTCTCTGGAAATAGTCTCAAGAGAATTTAGATGACATCCTTATGCCTTATCAAAAAAATGAATTTTTCTGTTTTCTTCATCTCTAATCATATACAAGGTCAATTTTCTCTGACCATTGTGCTGTGCAATGCAGAAAACAGTTCAAACAGGAAGGATAAACAGTTAGCTTTAAGTCTTCCTAGCATAGCAGTCTGGAACTGTGCTGAAAATCCTGAGACATTAACATTTAGTAAGTCTCTGGAAATAATTTGATGTGACGAACTCGTTTGGGGCTGTTATCCCTAAAGGATTCATACACTTTCCAGATTACCTGCTGTCTTATCACTTCAATGCTCAGAAGCCATTGAAGAATGTAATATCTTGTATTGTGTGCCAGGATACCCAGATCTGTGCAAGTTGCAGAACTAAACTTATCATATCCCTCTCAATAAACAGTGTGGTTTTAAGAGAAAATTGAAGAAATTGAACATTTAGCTTTTCTTACTATTTATTATTTTTTATTTCTCACTCACTTTGTAGAGGAAAAGCAATCTTAATCACTTCCAATATGGAGGTGTATCTTTCTAGATCAATTTAAAATATAAATTGTTTATATTAAAATAATATCAAACAAAATGATTATTGTAATAAAAATAATAATCCAAAACACTTTAAAATACGTACGTTTTATTGAAATATTGATTTGGATTGTAATCGTCAGTCATCTGAAGCTGAAGGCTAATAATCCACTTCAAGACTCCTCATTCAGTACTGTCATTAAAGCTGCCTTAACCAAATCGTAGGTGGCTACGGATGACATGCTGAAAATTTTCAATTTATTCTAAAAAAGTATAACAAATATGATACAATTATGTTTAAAAAATATATACCACTTCACTTCATGTGTCTGCTGCTTGATGGCTGCCCAGGTTTTAACACATACAGTAGCAATGTTCCTGTAGTGCATCTTCCAGAAGATGTTTGTATGCAACTATACAGTGGAAACTTGTAAACATGTATTTTCAATTATTAGATTCATTTTTTAGTGTAACATTTTTGTATGTGCATGGTTAAATATTTTCAGTTTCCTTGTTGCAGTTTAGTGCACTTTGCTGCTTTAACCCCTTAGTGACAGAGCCAATTTGGTACTTAATGACCGAGCCAATTTTTACAATTTTGACCACTGTCACTTTATGAGGTTATAACTCTGGAACGCTTTATCGGATCCCGCTGACTCTGAGACTGTTTTTTTCGTGACATATTGTACTTCAAGTTAGTGGTAACATTTTTTCGATATTACTTGCGATTATTTATGAAAAAAATGGAAATATGGCAAAAAAATTTAAAATTTTGCAATTTTCAAACTTTGTGTTTTTATGCCCTTAAATCAGAGAGATATGTCACGAAAAATAGTTAATAAATAACATTTCCCACATGTCCACTTTACATCAGCACAATTTTGGAAACAAAATTTTTTTATGTTAGGGAGTTATAAGGGTTAAAAATTGACCAGCAATTTCTCATTTTTACAACACCATGTTTTTTTAGGGACCACATCACCTTTGAAGTAATTTTGAGGGGTCTATATGAAAGAAAATAACCAAGTGTGACACCATTCTAAAAACTGCACCCCTCAAGCTGCTCAAAACCACATTCAAGAAGTTTATTAACCCTTTACGTGCTTCACAGGAACTGAAACAATGTGGAAGAAAAAAAATGAACATTTAACTTTTTTTTGCAAACATTTTACTTCAGAACCATTTTTTTTAATTTTCACAAGTGTAAAAACAGAAATTTAACCACAAATTTTGTTGTGCAATTTTTCCTGAGTACGCCGATACCCCATATGTGGAGGAAAACCACTGTTTGGGCGCACCGAAGAGCTTGGAATTGAAGGAGCACCGTTTGACTGTTTCAATGCAGAATTGGCTGGAATTGAGATCGGACGCCATGTCGCGTTTGGAGAGCCCCTAATGTGCCTAAACAGTGGAAACCCCCCACAAGTGACACCATTTTGGAAACTAGACCCCTTAAGGAACTTATCTAGATGTGTGTTGAGCACTTTGAACCCCCAAGTGCTTCACAGAAGTTTATAACGTAGAGCCGTGAAAATAAAAAATCGCATTTGTTTTCACAAAAATGATATTTTCGCCCACAAATTCTTATTTTCACAAGGGTAACAGGAGAAATTAGACCACAACAGTTGTTGTGCAATTTCTCCTGAGTACGTCGATACCCCATATGTGGGGGTAAACCACTGTTTGGGCGCACCGCAGAGCTTGGAAGTGAAGGAGCACCGTTTGACTTTTTCGATGCAGAATTGGCTGGAATTGAGATCGGATGCTATGTCGCGTTTGGAGAGCCCCTGATGTGCCTAAACAGTGGAACCCCCCACAATTGATACCATTTTGGAAACTAGACCCCTTAAGGAACTTATCTAGATGTGTGGTGAGCACTTTGAACCCCCAAGTGCTTCACAGAAGTTTATAACGTAGAGACGTGAAAATAAAAAATCACATTTTTTCTACAAAAATGATCTTTTTGCCCCCAAATTTTTATTTTCACAAGGGTAACAGGAGAAATTAGACCACAAAAGTTGTTGTGCAATTTCTCCTGAGTACGTCAATACCCCATATGTGGGGGTAAACCACTGTTTGGGCGCACCGCAGAGCTTGGAAGAGAAGGAGTGTCGTTTTAATTTTTCAATGTAGAATTGGCTGGAATTGATATCGGACGCCATGTCACGTTTGGAGAGCCCCTGATGTGCCTAAACATTGAAACCCCCCACAAGTGACACCATTTTGGAAACTAGACCCCTTAAGGAACTTATCTAGATGTGTGGTGAGCACTTTAAACCCCAAGCTGCTTCACAGAAGTTTATAACGTAGAGCCGTGAAAATAAAAAAATCACATTTTTTCTACAAAAATGATCTTTTTGCCTCCAAATTTTTATTTAACCAAGGGTAACAGGAGAAAATGGACCCCAGAAGTTGTTGTACAATTTGTCCTGAGTACGCCGACACCCCATATGTGGGAGTAAACCACTGTTTGGGCGCATGGCTGAGCTCGGAAGAAAAGGAGCGCCATTTGACTTTTCAATGCAAAATTGACTGGAATTGATATCGGACGCCATGTCGCGTTTGGAGAGCCCCTGATGTGCCTAAACAGTAGAAACCCCCCAAAAATGACCCCATTTTGGAAACTAGACCCCCCATGGAACTTATCTAGATGTGTAGTGAGAACTTTGAATGCCCAAGTGCATCACAGAAGTTTATAATGCAGAGTCGTGAAAATATTTTTTTTTTTTTTTTTTAACAAAAAAGATTTTTTAGCCCCCAAGTTTTTATTTTCACAAGGGTAACAAGAGAAATTGGACCCCAATAGTTGTTGTCCAATTTGTCCTAAATATGCTGGTACCCCATATGTGGGGGTAAACCACTGTTTGGGCGCATGGCTGAGCTCGGAAGGGAAGGAGTGCCGTTTTGGAATGCAAACTTTGATAGAATTGTCTGCTGGCGTTATGTTGCGTTTGCAGACCCCTAATGTACCTAAACAGTAGAAACCCCCAACAAGTGACCCCATTTTGGAAAATAGACCCCCCAAGGAACTTATCTAGATATGTGGTGAGAACTTTGAATGCCCAAGTGCTTCACAGAAGTTTATAATGCAGAGTAGTGAAAATAAAAAATATATTTTTTTCCCACAAAAAAGATTTTTTAGCCCCCAAATTTTTATTTTCACAAGGGCAACAAGAGAAATTGGACCACAAAAGTTGTTGTACAATTTGTCCTGAGTATGCTGGTACCCAATATGTGGGGGTAAACCACTGTTTGAGCGCACGGCAGAGCTCGGAAGGGAAGGAGCACCATTTTGGAATGCAGGCTTTGATAGAATGGTCTGCAGGCGTTATGTTGCGTTTGCAGACCCCTAATGTACCTAAATAGTAGAAACTCCCAACAAGTGACCCCATTTTGGAAAATAGACCCCCCAAGGAACTTATCTAGATATGTGGTGAGAACTTTGAATGCCCAAGTGCTTCACAGAAGTTTAAAATGCAGAGTAGTGAAAATAAAAAAATATTTTTTTTCCCACAAAAAAGATTTTTAGCCTCCAAGTTTTTATTTTCACAAGGGTAACAGGAGAAATTGGACCCCTAAAGTTGTTGACCAATTTATCCCGAGTACGCTGATGCCCCATATGTGGGGGTAAACCACTGTTTGGGCGCACGGCAGAGCTCAGAAGGGAGGAAGCACCATTTGACTTTTTTAGCGCAAAATTGTCTGTCGTGTTTGGAGACCCCCTGATGTACCTAAACAGTGGAAACCCCCCAATTCTAACTCCAACCCTAACTCCAACACACCCCTAACCCTAATCTCAACCCGATCCATAATCCTAATCACAACCCTAACGATAATCACAACCCTAACCCCAAAACAGCCCTAATCTCAACTCTAACCATAACCCTAATCAAAACCCTAAATCCAACACACCCCTAACCCTAATCTCAACCCTAACCTCAAACCTAACCCTAATCCCAATACACCCCTAACCCTAATCCCAACCCTAACCTTAACCCTTATCCCAACCCTAACCCTAATCCCAACCCTAATCCCAACCATAACCCTAATACCAACCCTAATCCAAACCCTAACCCTAATCCCAACTCTATCCCTAACTTTAGCCCCAACCCTAACCCTAACCCTAATTTTAGCCCAACCCTAGCCCTAACCCTAACTTTAGCCCCAATCCTAACCCTAAATGTAACCCTAACCCTAGCCCTAACTTTAGCCCCAACCCTAACCCTAAGGCTACTTTCACACTAGCGTCGTACTCGGCCCATCGCAGTGTGTCGGGCCGACGTACCGACGCTAGCGTTGTAAGCGCCGCACAACGGGTGCAGAGGATGCTGTTTTTTCAACGCATCCGCTGCCCCATTGTGAGGTGCGGGAAGGCGGGGGCGGAGTTCCGGCCGCGCATGCGCGGTCGGAAATGGCGGACACGTCACACAAAAAAAGTTACATGTAGCGTTTTTTGTGCCGACGGTCCGCCAAAGCACGACGCATCCGTCGCACGACAGATGCGACGTGTGGCAATCCGTCGCAATGTGTCGCTAATGCAAGTCAATGGAGAAAAAAACGCATCCTGCAAGCACTTTTGCAGGATGCGTTTTTTCTCCGACGCATTGCGACGGAAGCCAAAAAACGCTAGTGTGAAAGTAGCCTAACCCTAACCCTAGCCCTAACCCTAAATTTAGCCCCAACCCTAACCCTAACCCTAACCCTAGCCCTAGCCCTAACCCTAACCCTAGCCCTAACCCTAACCCTAACCCTAGCCCTAACCCTAACCGTAACCCTAACCCTAATTTTAGCCCCAACTCGTCTCTCCTGCCGGCCGGCAGATGGCAGCAGATGGCGGGCGCACTGCGCATGCGCCTGCCATTTTCTTTGCAGAGGAAGAAGCCGGCCGGCAAGAGGAGACGCAGGAGGATCCGGGGACACCAGGTGAGTATGATAGGGTCCCCGAATCCCCCTATTTCTCTGTCCTCTGATGTGCGATCACATCAGAGGACAGAGAATTACAGATCGCTTTTTTTTTTTTGCGGTCGCCGGTAAACAGTTAATTACCGGCGATCGCAAAACAGGGGTCGGTAAAAACCGACCCCGATCATGTTCTTTGGGGTCTCGGCTACCCCCGGCAGCCGAGACCCCAAAGATCTTCCGGGTGCCGGGCGGCGGGCGCACTACGCATGCGCCCGCCATTTTTTCCCAGAAAAAAGATGGCGGCGCCCATCGGGAGACACGAGGAGCACCGGGGGAGATAGGTGAGTATTGGGGGCTATTGGGGGCCATCGTGGACACTATTTCTCTGTCCTCCGATGTGCGATCACATCGGAGGACAGAGAAATTAAATGACAAATCGCGTTTTGTTTTTTTTTGTTGCGACCGCCGGTAAACGGTTAATTACCGGCGATCGCAACTCGGGGGTCGGTAAAAACCCCCCGAATCATGTTCTCTGGGGTCTCGGCTACCCTCGGCAACCGAGACCCCAGAGAAAATCTGACTCTGGGGGGCGCTATTCACTTTTTCCACAGCGCCGTTAATTAACGGCGCTGTGGTTTAAGTACCCTTAGCGGCCGCCATTAAAAGGCGTATCGGCGGTCGTTAAGGGGTTAAAAAAATGCACTGATTGTGTATGTTTAAAGCTGACCTAGATGGTCTTCATTTTTGCCTCCTTTTACTTGAGCACCACAGACCAAAATAATGGTCAGGTCAGGCATTACAATTAATTTTAAGAACATCCCTTGTACAGGTAACAATATTTATATTGTATCAAAACATATTTTTACATGCAAGTAGCTGAAGAATGTGCATTTCTGATGTAAGAAATGCAAACCAAAATTTTGTGATTTTTCATGATCCATAATCTACTGCACAAGTTTTTATGTGTAGTCAGAACTCAAGATCCAAACCATTCAACTGTAAATCTTGAGAGATTTATCTTTCCAACATCATTTATGACCTCAGTACGGAACACTATGAGTCATTACTCATCTGGATTCGTATGTCATAATGGCCTGTCATTGGCGTAGGATATTGTCCAGTCACCCTAGAAAAAACTACACAAAAAGTGTGAAGGTCAACTCAAGAATGTTATATTATTAAATCCAGGTAGGTTCACTCCTTCTGATGTACATATGCTGAGCATGTGATTCTTTGTAGCTAATACTTTAAACCCATCTATAAAAATATGAAGAAACTATTATAAAGGTGTTGAATTTTGATCCTATATGGGTCAATAAAGTGGCATTTTGAGCTAACTATGAAGAAAACTCTTATTAAATTAGATGTGTTGAGGTATTTACTGTATTTTTCGGATGATAAGACGCACTTTTTTCCTCCAAATTTGGGAGGAAAGTGTGGGGTGCGTCTTATGGTACGGATGTAACATGTGGGGAGGGGGCAGCGGTGAGTGGGATCACACTGAAATCCCACTCGCAGGAGGCAGGAAAATGTCCCCGCTGCCGGAATTCGGCACTGGGGAAACTACGTGGTCCCAATGCTTAAAGTGAAGGAATATTCATTAGCCGCTTCCTCGCCCACCTGTTATCACCGAGCGGTGAGCAGGGAGCAGCAAATGAATATTCCTTCACTTAAACAGTGGACCCACATGGTTTCCCCAGTCCGGTGCGTCTTATGGTCTGGTGCGTCTTATAGTCCCAAAAATACGGTCTCCTTTAAGGCAAATTCACGTACATATACATAGGGGGATGCTCTTCCTTCTTACATTCTGTCATATGAAAAAATGGGGAAAATAAGTCTTTGTTACAATGCTCATTTTACAAGTTTTCCCACCTATAAAAAATGGAGAGGTCTGTAGTTTTTATCGTTGGTACACTTCAACTGTGAGAGACAGAATGTAAAAATAAAAACCAGAAAATCACATTGTACGATTTGTAAATAATTAAATTGCATTTTATTGCATGAAATAAGTATTTGATCACCTATTAACCAGCAAGATTTCTGTCTCTGACAGACCTGTTAGTATTTCTTTAAGAAGCCCTCCTACTCTGCACTCATTACCTATATCAATTGCACCTGTTTTATCTCATTACCTGTATAAAAGACACCTTTCCACACTCTCAATCAATCACACTCCAACCAGTCCACATGACCAAACCAAAAAGCTATCCAAAGACATCAGGGACAAAACCGTAGACTTGCACAAGGCTGGGATGGGCTACAGGACAATAGGCAAGCAACTTGGTGAGAATGCAACAACTGTTGGCACAATTATTAGAGCATGGAAGAAACACAAGATGACTGTCAATCTTCCTCAGTCAGGGGTTCCATGCAAGATCTTGCCTCGAGGGGTAAGGATGAATCTGACAAAGGTCAGGAATGAGCCCAGAACTACACAGGAAAATCTGGTCAAAGACCTGTAGACAGCTGGGGCAACAGTATCAAACCTTACCATTAGCAGCACATTATGGATTAAAATCCTGCAGGGCATGTAAGGTTCCCCTGCTCAAACTTACACATGTGCAGGCCTGTTTGAAGTTCACCAATGACCATCTGGATAATCCAGAGAAGGCATGGGAGAAAGTAAAGTGATCAGATGAAACCAAAATAGAACTTTTTGGAATGAACTTCACACCATGTTTGGAGGAAGTAGGATTAGTACAACCCAAGAACACCTTCCCCACCATGACGCATGGTGGGGGAATATCATACTTTGGGGGTGATATTCTGCAAAGGGGACAGGAGAACTGTACTGTATTGAAGAGAGGATGTATGAGGTCATGTATCTTGAAATTTTAGTCAAAAACCTTCTTCCCTCAGTAACAGCATTGAAGATGCATGACAATAGCCCAAAACACACAGCTAGGACAGATAAGGAGTGATTCCATTTCAAGACCCTCGAGTGGCCAAGCCAGTCTCCAGACCTGAAACCAATAGAAAATCTTTGAACAGAGCTGAAACTTAATGTTGCCCAGTGATAGCCACAAAACATGAAAGATCTGGAGAAGATCTGTCACGGCATGTGTGACCCGGTCCGTGGCCCTGGGCATCCAATAAAAATGTGAGGGAAAGTTTGTAGGGGATTTAACGTGATGCCACCTGTGGTGTTCGCCAACAAGTGGCCGACGCTGCTTAAGGGGACCACTAGGGCTGATGGTGACACAGATGGGATGGTTCGGCTCCCCACAGGTGGAGCGGGGCCCCAGGGCTGCTGGTATAGTTGGTAAGGTATCATAGATGTTGGGGTGCAGGACTAAGGGTGTGGGAAATGACTGGAGGACACAAGGACTGCAGTTTCCTTTACCTATACTTGTTAGTTGCAGGTGCAGTTCGGGGCACAGGTAACAGGTGATGATGGGGTCCGGGCAGCCTGGAAGCATCTTGGGATCCTCCTAGACAGGTGGGTTTGAAGGCCTACCTACTGTGCTGTTCTCTTAGGTCCTTGCTGCTTTATGCTCTGGTCAAGTTCCTCTCCTGCATGTTGCTTCTAAACCTGTATGGCAGACAGCTTGAGCCTGTCACGAGCACTGCCATTTCACTGGCAGCCTGGGCTCTTGGTCTGCTGTGGTGCCTCCGAGTGTTCAGTGTGGCCAGGGAGCTTGCAGTTCCCTGTCCTCCAGATTCAGCTGTCGGGGTGTACAACACCCACACAGCCAAGGACTCTGGCATCCTATTTCGTCAGTGCTCCATTCTGGAGTGAGCTTGATTACAGCTCCACTCCCCAGGTTCTCCTCGACTTCCCTCCTCTCCTTTCAATCTCAGACTACTGACTAACTAACTCCACCTCCAGGCCTGCACTTATAGGGAAGCTCCCTGAAACCGGGTGTTAGAGCTCCTCCTTCTGGTCTGGAGTCAGGAATGTATTGGATGCTGGTATTACCTGGTAAGGGGACCCCTCCTTGCTTCTAGGTATGACATCACCCCCTGTGAGGGAGGCATTGCAATTGTGGCAACCAGACTCCTGGGTGCCTCATTCCCCCCTAGTGAAATTCAGTACTCCTGGACTGAGGAAACATAAGCATATTAACAGGTGAACAATTATAACTATTTACAAGATTTAAAAAAAAAATGCAAAAACCCAAGCTCAAAAATAGTCCTGGCGACGATTAGTCCATGTGTCATTGTCCATTGGTCATTCCTGAGCCAATTTGGTAGCTATATACAAGTAAGGTCCTGGCCAAACATAGTCCTGTGGCCCAATTGTCTTTCATCAGGTTGTTATAAATATTTAAAAGTTCATACAGCAAGTCTCTGTAGGCTCTCATGCTTAACGGTTGCAATTACACACATTATTAACTTATTTACATTATCAACACATTTATATTTTAGTCCGTATACTGGGCTGGGACCTGACCTCTGGTACTACGGGCGGATCTTCGTAGCACTGGTAGTAGTAGGGACCTAACCAGATTCACTGTGCTTGCTACCACTTGCTAACACTGGTGTAGTGCGCTCTTTATTGGCTATGCTACGGGTGACTCTACGTAGCACTGGTATACCTGATATTCTAGGACTACTCCTGCTCACTGTGGGCATGACAGATTCAACGCTGGCATGGAGTGGATTCTCTTGCTCCACTGATAATGTGGCATCTGCTGCTTGAGCATGCTGGTCTTCAGGCTGGTCTTGAGTCCCATCTCTTTCTGGCAATACTAGCTGGGGAAAAGTCAAAACAGGTACGACTATGGCCTGGTTCACTCTTGTCCAATTTGGAGGGAACTCGCTGAGTACTGTGTTCAGTTGGTCAGGGCATGGTTTTAGATGATCTCTCGACACTGCTGCTGAGGTTTCTCCTCCCTCTTTACTGATGAGGCATACCTTCGTGTTATCAAAGTTTGAAGGCATGACAGTGTATGGTTCAACCTCCCACTGATCATCTAGTTTGTGAACTCATCTCTTTCTTTTGAGTACCTGTTCTCTGGGTGACAAGGTAACTAAAGGAGCATGCTGATTATATTTTCTCTCCTGCCTCTGTCTTGCTTGGGACAAACTATTCTCTACGTATTCTTGCACTTTGCAGTATTGCTGCTGCCGCTCTGTATTCTAGTCTACATCTGGTGATGTCATTTCAGGTATTAGAACTCCCATGTCCAAGTCAATAGGTAACTTGCAAGGTCTCGCTCTCATCAGGTAGGCCAAAGTGCAGTTGGTGGAGTTTACCGGGATATGGTTGTATAGATCTACCAAGCCCGGCAACTTCTCTGGCCACAAGTTTCGCTCTTCCAGGGGCAAGGTCTTCAATAAGTCAATTACCACCTGGTTCATTTTCTCACACATGCCATTTGTCTGCAGATGGTATGGTGTCATCCTTATTTTCTTGCGGCCGTACAGGTTACTGAACTCCTGGAACACTTCTGCCTCAAAGGCTGGGCCTTGTTTGGTGAGCACTTGTTCAGGGTAACCGTGCGGTCGACAAAAATGTTCTTTAAATGCTTTGGCTGCTGTCTTTGCTGTTTGGTCTTTGACAGGCACGTCAACCAGGAACCTTGAGTAATGGTCAACTATGGTCAGAGCATAGGTGTAGCCAGTCCTAGTCAGAGTCAACTTCACATGATCAAAGCTACCAGTTCAAGCGGCTGCTTTGTGATGATCGGCTGTAATGGGGCTTGCTGGCTGTTACGGTCTTTCCTGCGCAGGTTGCATGGGCCACACTTTCAGTAACACCTCTCAATGGCTTTCCTCATGCCAATCCAGTAGAATCTCTCACGAAGTAAGACCTCCAGCTTCTTCCACCCGAAGTGTCCTGCTCCATCGTGGCATGCCTGTAAGACCATTGGCACATCCCGCTTCAGAACTATCACTTGCCAGACCAGTTCGTGTGTGCGCTAGTTGATGTTCCTCCGACACAGCTTGCCCTAGTAGATGAACAGCTTGCCCTTCTCCTTCCACAACTGTTGCGCTTCCTGCAGAGAAACTGGGCTAGGGTGTGAGTCAGCTTGTGTCAGTAACTCCTTCACTAGGTGGACTGCTGGGTCGCTATCCTGCGTCTCTGCCCATCCATGGTGGGGTAACGGCCTCTTGCATGACATAGCGCTTGTTCTTCACACAGTGGAAGCAATGGGCCACCTTGGGGCAGTGGAAGGTTGGTAACTCGATTTCTTCTAGCTCTTCTGGGTCTTCTCCCTCATCTGGTAAATTGGGCATCCTGGACAGCGCATCAGCATTAGCGTTCTTATGCCCTGCTGGGTACTTGATGGTAAACTCGTAGTTGGACAGCCGGGCCATCCATCACTGTTCCAATGAACCTAGCTTTGCTGCTTCCAAGTGAGTCAGCAGATTATTGTCCATGAAGATGATAAACTTCGCTGAAGCCAGGTAGTGTTTGATTCGCTCGGTTACAGCCCAGACTATGGCGAGAAACTCCAACTTGAGGGAACTATAGTTGTCGGGGTTCTTTTTAGTGGGACGAAGCATCCAGCTGGTGTAGGCAATCACTTTCTATTTGTTTTTCTGCACTTATGAAAGCACTGCTTCCAATCCCACGCTGCTGGCGTTAGTGTAAAGTATGAACAGTTGGTCATGGTCAGGACATGCCAGGACTTCATCTCCATTGAGAGCATACTTCAACCGGGTGAAGGATTCTTCTAGCCTGCTATTCAATGCGAACAGAGGACTCATGCTCTTGGCCTTCTTGGGTTGGCTCACTGAGATGTCTTGCAGGGGTGCGGCTATCCTTGGTGAAGCTCCTGATGAATTTTTGGTAGTAGCCTACCAACTCGAGGAACTGCCGTACTTCATGAATGGTGTTGAGTCTTTGCCAGTCCCAGATAACGATGACTTTGTCAGGGTCTGGTGCCACACCTTCTGCGCTTCAAAAGGTGGCACTTGGATGGCTTCACTTTCAGGCCAAAGTTGGACAGGGCTTCGAACACCTCGGCAAGATGCTTCAAGTGGTCTTCATAGGTTTTGGAGAAGATGATAACGTCATACAGGTACAACAGAACAGTTTTGACGTTTTTATGTCCTAGGCAGCATTCCATTAACCGCTGGAACGTTCCCGAATGTTATGCAATTGAACTCACAGAGGCAAATTGGTGTCATAAATGCTGTCTTCTCTCTATCTGCCTCTGCCATGGGAACCTGCCAATACTCACTGGTGAGATCAAAGGTGGAGAAATAGTTAGCAGATTTCAGTGCAGCTAATGATTCCTCTATTCTGGGTAGCAGGTAGTCGTCCTTATGTCTAATGTGGTCAATCTGCCTGTAATCAACACACATCCTCATTGTGCCATCTTTATTTCTAACGAGGACTAATGGAGCTGCCCAGGGGCTACAACTGTCTCTGATCACCCCAGCCTCCTTCATCACCCTTGGTACATTGATAGTGAGCTGGAGGTACAAGCAGGTACCTCTCTCTAATGAGCAGATGATCTCTAGCGGGGATATGGTGTTGGACCCCTTTTACCTGCCCAAAGTCTAGAGGGTGTTTGCTAAAGACCCCCTCATATTCTTGGACCACCTGGTAAGCCTCATTCTTTTGGTGCAAAGGGGTGGAGTCAATGCCTATGTGCAGCTTCTGACACCAATCCTCCAGCTATTCTGCAGAGCCCTTGTCCTCCACCTGGTTTGATGGAACCAAGAGTTCTACTGCATGTATTGCATTGTTACTGACAGTAAACAGCTTAGCAAGGCTTGCGTATTGACGTAAATGTGCCAATTCTTTGGAATGCTCTACCCAGGTTAATACGATTAACCCCCAATCCCCACAGTTTTAAGCATGCCCTAAATACGCATTTGTTCAGACTGGCTTATCGCCTCAATGCATTAATCTAACTATCCCTGTGTAGCCCAATCAAAAAACTGAAACCATAGTCAGATACATGGCATCATGTTTTCATATGCTTTATGCATCTAATAGCCGTTTGTGTCTGTACTGTTACATATTTAGGCTGTTGACTGGTTCATGCAGCTTTACATAAACATTAGATTCTTACATTATGGCTGGTCCAAACAACAAAAGCAATTGTTACCATCCACCTCTTGTGTCTCCCCTCTTTTCTCATAGTTTGTAAGCTTGCGAGCAGGGCCCTCATTCCTCTTGGTATCTGTTTTGATCTGTGTTTATTGTTATGCTGTAAAGTCTAATGTCTGTACAAGTCCCCTCTGTAATGTAAAGTGCTGCGGAATATGTTGGCGCTATATACTGTAAATAAAAATTCTTATTATTATTATTTTAAATGGACTTCTTTTTCCCCACAATTCAGGATGCGTATCGTTCCCTCCCCTTGCAGACATGTACTACTCCTCTGGCTGTCAGGATAGTGGGCCTATTATCAGAGTACACAGGTTCTACCAGGGCCTGGTAGTCTTTATCCCTGAGGCCTATTGCTGCTCGACACCAGATTAACATTTCACTCCTAGGGGGTATTGCAATGGTTATTGGATCACTCACTCTGACACTGCCGACTGCTCCACCAGACAGCTCTACTTGTTGTCTCTGCATCAGGGCTTTAAACTCTTTCTGCAGGACCCACTGCTCACCGGAACTGGCAGTTTCGGCTACCTGCTGCAGTAAAACAATAGCCTCACCAAGACAATTTTCTATCACATTGGTGCCTTCATTGGGTTACATTCTCGCCGGTCAATATCTACAATTATCAGACCTTGGTCTTTCAACTCTACTCACCCCACCTTAATCGTCACCTCCTTATACCTCACTTGTGGCAAAGGCTGACCATTGCTGGCGATTATTGTCAGATCATTATCTGGGTTACGGGTAATATCAGAGTCAGCCCAGTACCGTTTGTAAAGAATATATGGCATAGTCGTCACCTGGGAGCCGGTGTCCAGTAAAAAATTAATTGGGATGCCATCAATCACGACAGGCAGGACCGGCTGTCTTCCCACGTACATGTCTCGCCAGCTTTGTGGGCCTGGTTGTCCTACTCCCAGGGGTTGGCCTTCTGCCCCAGGGGTTGCTTGTTTAAAAGGCAGAATCTTGCGATGTGCCCAGTCTTTACAGCGGTGACAGATGGGTCGTCCATCCTTGTCTTAGCGATCGCTGTCTCTCCCTCTGGTAGGTGGGATTCTCCTCCGCCGTCGACACAGGATGTCATCTGGACTGGAGGCCAGCTGGATCTTCTCCTTTGGGGACACTTGCATGGACCGCACAGTTTTGGTAAGTGGAGCCACACTTTTGGTCAACTCCTGGACCTGGAGACGTAGGGTCATTATCTAGAGTCTGCACATCGGCCTCAACGAGAGTCTGAGGAAAGGAGGCCGCTTCCTGGTGGTATGTAATTGCCGGAAACCAAGGTGGCGTGATGCTGCTGGGATTTGGTTCACGCAGCACCCAGACGGCCCTATCTTTAAAGTGCGCAAAGTCCAGGTAAGGGTTTTGAAGGGCCATGATGCGCAGCTGTGTCCTGTGGGTGTTGGACAGGAGTCACTCAATAAACTGCTCCTTTAACAATCTATCCTCATCTCTCACACTGTCAGGGTCAACCTGCTGACTGGCCCACAGCACCTCCTAAAGATTAAGGACATAGACCCGTATACAGTCCTGCACCCTTTGTTTACAACCAAAGAATCTCATTTTTATCTCTGCTGCAGTGCAGGTGTCACAGGTGTCCTTCAGCCTGGCCAAGTTTTTTTAACAGTTCTTTTATCAGTGTCCTGCCAGGACTTTACCTCCTTCTGGGCTGCACCAGTTAACTGGCCAGCAAGGATGCTGACTTTTTGACTGTCAGACAGGGGGTACACTTCAAACAAACTGCATAGTCTCTCCTTGAAATCACTCAGGGTGTGCTACTCCACTGAGTACTGCAGTAACTAGGCCGCTCCCGGTATGTACGGCATTGATAGTGACATTACAGGGGCTGTGGCTGTGGCCACCGCTGGATCTCCACCCTGGTTGGACATTTTCCTCCCCCTTAGTTAACCTTAGCCAGGTTTTGGGTACCGTTACCATAGTAAATGGCTGTTCCACAGACGGGATGAATTGAGCTCCTGTGGGTGTCCAAGTCGGGCCTCCTGCTTCCCGACGGCTCATGTCCGTGCGCACAGCAGGGCTTCTCATTGCACCCTTTCTCTGGCTCCACCCATGAGAATATGCCCCTTCTGCTTCTCGCACGCCACACAGCGTGATAATAGCTGCTACCACACAGTTCGATAAAGTCTACAACACACAGGACCTGGTGGCACCGGGTTACAAAATCCTGTTCGTGATTCCAAAATAGAGCAACTGCTAGAGCCGTGCGGTACTCGGGCCTGGTCAGACAGATGTTTGGGGGTTGTCACGGTTCGTGGCATTGGGCGTCCAATAAAAATGATGAGGGAAAGATTGTAGGGGATTTAAAGTGATGCCACCTGTGGTGTTCGCCAATGAGTGGCCAACGCAGCTTAAGGGGACCGCTGGGGCCGATGGTGATGCAGCTGGGTTTGTTCGGCTCTGCACAGGTGGAGTGGGGCCCCAGGGCTACCGGTATAGTTTGTAATGGATCATAGATGTTGGGGTGCAGGACTGAGGGTACGGGACATTACTAGAAAACACAAGGACTGCAGTTTCCTTTACCTTTACTTGTTAGTTGCAGGTGCACAGGTAACAGGTGATGATGGGATCCGGGCAGCCTGGAAGCAACTTAGGATCCACCTAGTTAGGTGGGTTCAGAGGCCTACCTACTGTGCTGTTCTCTTAGGTGCTGCTTTAAGTTCTGCTCAAGTTACTCTCCTGCATGTTGCTTCTAACCTGTATGGCAGGCAGCGTGAGCCTGTCACAAGCACTGCCTTTTCACTGGCAGCTCTGGGCTCTTGGTCTGCTGTGGTGCCTGTGGGTGTTCGATATGGCCAGCGAGCTTGCAGTTCCCTGCCCTCCAGATTCGACTGTTGGGGCATACAGCACCCACACAGCCAAGGATTCTGGTATCCTGTTTTGTCAGCACTCCGTTCTGGAGTGAGCTTTGTTGCAGCTCCACTCCCCAGGTTCTCCTCGACAGCCTTCCTCTCCTCTCACTCAGACTACTGACTAACTAACTCCTCCTCTGGGCCAGAACTTATAGGGAAGCTCCCTGAAACAGAGTGTTAGAGCTCTCCCTTCTGGTCTGGAGTCAGGAAAGTGTTGGATGCTGGTATTACCTGGTAAGGGGACCCCTTCTTGCTTCCAAGCATAACATCACCCCCTGTGAGGAAGGCAATGTCATTGTGGCAACCAGACTCCTGGGGTGCCACAAGTGCACCAAAATCCCTGCTGCAGTGTGTGCAAACTTGGTCAAGAACTAAAGGAAACGTCTGACCTATGTAATTTCAAACAAAGATTTCTGGACCAAATATTAAGTTCTGTTTCCTATTGTATCAAATACTTATTTTGTGCAATAAAATGCTAATTAATTATGTAAAAATCATACAATGTGATTTTCTGGATTTATTTAAGATTCTGTCTCTCTTAGTTGAAGTGTCCCTACGATAAAAATTACAGACCTCTCCATTCTTTGTAGGTGGGAAAACTTGAAAATTGGCAAATTGGCCAATTGTACCAAATACTTATTTTCCCCACTGTATATAATATACTTAAACTGTCACCTCTCAAAATTGTATGTTGACAGTTTAATGAAAATTGCTATCTCCTACATCGTAGATATGCTGTCTGCCAGCCTGGTACCAATTAGCTTTAAGGTACCGTCACATTTAGCGACGCTGCAGCGATCTAGACATCGATCCCGATCGCTGCAGCGTCGCTGTGTGGTCGCTGGAGAGCTGTCACACAGACAGCTCTCCAGCGACCAACTATGCGAAGTCCCCTGGTAACCAGGGTAAACATCGGGTTACTAAGCGCAGGGCCGAGCTTAGTAACCCGATGTTTACCCTGGTTACCAGCGTAAACGTAAAAAAACCAAACACTACATACTTACATTCCGGTGTCTGTCCCCTGGCGCTGTGCTTCTCTGCACTGTGTAAGCACCAGCCGGAAAGCAGAGCGGTGATGTTACCGCTGTAACCTGCTTTCCGGCCGGCGCTTACACAGTACAGGGAAGCGGACGCCGGGGGACAGACACCGGAATGTAAGTATGTAGTGTTTGTTTTTTTTACGTTTACGCTGGTAACCAGGGTAAACATCGGGTTACTAAGCGCGGCCCTGCGCTTAGTAACCCGATGTTTACCCTGATTACCAGTGAAGACATCGCTGGATCGGTGTCTCACACGCCGATTCAGCGATGTCTACGGGAGATCCAGCGACAAAATAAAGTTCTGGCCTTTCTGCTCCGACCAACGATGGCACAGCAGGATCCTGATCGCTGCTGCCTGTCAAACTCAACGATATCGCTATCCAGGACGCTGCAACGTCACGGATCGCTAGTGATATCGTTTAGTGTGAAGGTACCTTTAGTCCCACCTGTTGATCACTGTGATTGGTTTGTCTATAGAGATAGACTTATGACTGAAGGAGGCTGGTTTATCAAGCACTCCCAGCTCTGCTCTCCTCCGTGTAGTCACAAAGAAGATCTTGGCCAGCTGTCCAGAATGTATGCCTCAGTGTAAACAACCTGATGCCCTGCTGGAAAGATTAACCTCCTAGATGCAGCTGTCAGTAGTGACAGTGGCATCTAGATGGTTAACAAAATGAGGGGCTCCCTATTTAACCCTAACGATCTCCCGCAACCATTATCACACAGTCATCGTGTTTTTCATGGAAACCCGAGGCCAAGTAATGGCCTAAGGAAATGCCAGTTACAGTAGCCTATTAGGCCCTGATATGAGCAAGAACTAACAAGCTTTGTCAGTGTAACACTAACAAGTCTGATGCACTTGGAAATGTTTCACTTTGGTTGCTTTTCATTAACGCTGCAGTACATATGTACATTTTCATCATACCCCCAAATTCATTTTTATTGCTTTGACGTTTCATTATCAGCTTTAGATAATCTGATGTGTGCCCTGAAGGTTCTGCAGACAGCATTATATTCTTCTTTAGATATGACCCCCTCTTTCCATTAGACTAACATTTCTTTCTTCCTTTTTAGCATTTGTTTAAGTTCTGTGTTCTTTCATCCTAGTTTTCTTACATGCTTCCTATTCTTCCCTTTTTTAGGGTTTAACGATTGTGCTTTGAGAATATCATGTCCTTAAGGACATCTAGTCATTGGATCCCTCCTATCGTCTTTCTGAGTCCCTTAAAATCTGGCTTTGTGAAATCCAACCTTGAAGTCTGAGTCTTCACAGGTCTTCCTCCTCTACTTATCCAAAATTTTATGAAAGCATGATCAATGCCCAGCACACTCCTACCTCCTCAACAATTTTCTCCCTGTTTATAAGGATTAGATTCAAGGTAGAAAATCCCCTTGTTCCCCCTTTTGGATGATAAAGTTGTCAACACCTACAAAAATGATACACAACCAATATCTTAAAATATAAATATATAGTTTATTATTATACAATAATCACAACATTAAAATACATAAGGGAACAGACCACCAGGTGGCTATAATAATAATAATAATAATAATTAATAATAATAATTTTATTTATATAGCGTCAACATATTCTGCAGCGCTTTACAAATTATAGAGGGGACTTGTACAGACAATAGACATTACAGCATAACAGAAATCACAGTTCAAAATAGATACCAGGAGGAATGAGGGCCCTGCTTGCAAGCTTACAAACTATGAGGAAAAGGGGAGACACGAGAGGTGGATGGTAACAATTGCTTTAGTTATTTGGACCAGCCATAGTGTAAGGCTCGGGTGTTCATGTAAAGCTGCATGAACCAGTTAACTGCCTAAGTATGTAACAGTACAGACACAGAGGGCTATTAACTGCATAAAGTGTATGAGAACATGATGCGAGGAACCTGGTTATGTTTTTTTTTTTATGATAGGCCACACAGGGATCGTTAGGTTAATGCGTTGAGGCGGTAGGCCAATCTGAACAAATGAGTTTTTAGGGCACACTTAAAACTGTGGGGATTGGGGATTAATCGTATTAACCTAGGTAGTGCATTCCAAAGAATTGGTGCAGCACGTGTAAAGTCTTGGAGACGGGAGTGGGAGGTTCTGATTATTGGGAATGCTAACCTGAGGTCATAAGCAGAGCGGAGGGCACGGGTAGGGTGGTAGACTGAGACCAGAGAGGAGATGTAGGGTGGTGCTGAGCCATGGAGTGCTTTGTGGATGAGGGTAGTAGTTTTGTACTGGATTCTGGAGTGGATGGGTAGCCAGTGTAATGACTGGCGCAAGGTACAGGCATCAGTGTTTTTGACAGGTTCAGTTTCAGATATAGGGAGGACATGATGTGAGAGACAGCGGTAAGACAATCACTGGTGTTTTCTAAAAAGGTCGGCGTGATAACAGGAGATGAGGTGTATAATTGGGTGTCGTCAGCATAGAGATGGTACTGGAAACCAAATCTACTGATTGTTTGTCCAGTAGGGGCAGTATACAAAGAAAGTGCAAGGTGCCATATAAGGGTATGGGCAATAAATATAGATATCAAGTTGATAATACATTTAATCAATAAAATACAATAAATACCTCTGTTATTTTACTATGCCCAAATAGTCAGATAATAACTACTGTATTTTTCGGACTATAGGACGCACCGGACTATAAGGCGCACCCAGGTTTTAGAGGTGGAAAATAGGGAAAAAAAATATTTGAAGCAAAAAAATGTGGTAAAATATTTAATAACATAAATAACATACTATTATATGTGGTGTTATTATATATAATAGTATGTTATTATGTTGGAAGCTGCAGGACCAGTGTGGTGTCTGTGAAGTACTGTATGAAGACGCTGGAGGGTGAGTATAAGAATGGGGGCACAGGGCTGATATTGAAAGCACCACTCCAGCACTGCAAAATAGCACTGGAGTGCTGCTTTAAAATCCAATGGGAGAACTATAACTCCCAGGATGTCCTGCAGATCCTATGACATGCTGGGAGTTATAGTTCACCACAGGAGTGGCAGAGTGCTTTATTGTGTATTGTAAAGACTAACCTCTTAATTGTGGCAGCCAGCCTGTGGTGAGGTAAAAGCATCCCATGGCTGCACACACAGAGCCCTCCCTCTTGTTGCCTCTCCACAGCACAGGTTATGAGGAAGCCAGCAGATTCTAGTGGAGAGCCTGAAGGACCTGTGATGATGTCAAGAAGAGGGAGGGCTCTGAGCTGCCATGTGATGCTCCAGCCCACCCACTCCTGACATCACACAGGTCCTGTTTGTGCACAGCACTCAGCATCCAGGCATGGCAGGCAGGTATCCAGCGATCTCCTCTCCCCTGGCCCCTGCTGCTGCTGCCTCCTCCCCCAGACACACAAATCTCCCTAGCTGCTGCAGCAATCAGCGCTGAGGAAGCCATGCGTGTCCCTGCTTAAGTGCAGTATTCATTTGCTGCTCTGGCTCACCGCTCAGCTGATAGGTGGGCGGGGAGCTGCTAATGAATATTCACTGCACTTAATCATCGGGACCACATGGTTTTCCCAGCGCTGATTCCGGGCAGGGGGGACATCCTGAAGTGGGATAACAGTGCGATCCCACTCACTGCTGCCCCCCTCCCCACATGCTACATCCCTACCATAAGACGCACCCACACTTTCCTCCCAAATTTGGAGGAAAAAAGTGCGTCTTATGGTCCGAAAAATACGGTATATATATAGAAAAGGCTAGTATGCACAAACTACTCACATCTCAGATTTCATCATTTAAAAGTACAAATGTCAAATAAACACTTAAGATAAAGTGAGCGCTGTGCATAAATAGTACATTTCCCCAAGAAAGTAAAAAAGAGTGGTGAATCATTAATATTAATAATGGGAGATGCCCAATGCAAAATAGCCTAGTCACTGCGATGCACTCCGTGTCAGTGCATCAGGTATAATTGTGCTGCGATAGTATATTACCATAGTTATACATACCCCGACGGTAGACCCGCACGGCCCGACGCGCGTTTCGCTTCAGCTTTGACAAGGGAGACTGAAAAACTATATATATATTTTTGAAGATATTGGTTGTGTATCATTTTTGTAGGTGTTGAGTATTTGATAGATACATGCCTGTACTAACATTTATCTGCTTGGTAAATTAGATAAAGTTGTCAGCAAGAGAGGATGACAATTTGCTGGACCTGTTACTTTTGCCTGAGAGATTCCCAGCAAATGTCTGGATAGTTGAAATCTCCCATGATCACTACTAGGGCTGCCACTAGGAATTTCGGGGGCCCCATACTGGCAACATATTAACATTTTAGGTATATTTGTGCTGCGATAGTATATTGCCATAGTTATACATACCCCGATGGTAGACCCGCACGGCCCGACGCGCGTTTCTCTTCTGCTTTGATGAGGGAGACTAAAGCGAAACGCGCATCGGGCCGTGCGGGTCTACCATTGGGGTATGTATAACTATGTCAATATACAATCGCAGCATAATTATACCTGATGCACTGACACGGCGTGCATCGTAGTGACTAGGCTATTTTGCATTGGGCATCCCCCATTATTAATATTAATGATTCACCACTAGTGTTGAGCGATACCGTCCGATACTTGAAAGTATCGGTATCGGAAAGTATCGGCCGATACCGGCAAAGTATCGGATCCAATCCAATACCGATACCCGATACCAATACAAGTCAATGGGACTCATGTATCGGACGGTATCCCTGATGGTTCCCAGGGTCTGAAGGAGAGGAAACTCTCCTTCAGGCCCTGGGATCCATATAAATGTGTAAAAGAAAGAATTAAAATAAAAAATATCGCTTTACTCACCTGTCCGACGCAGCCTGGACCTCAGCGAGGGAATCGGCAGCGTTGTTTGTTTAAAATTCGCGCTTTTACTTGGTTACGTGAAGTCCCGGCTTGTGATTGGTCAGGGCGGCCATGTTGCTGGGACGCGGACCAATCACAGCAAGCCGTGACGAAATTACGTCACGGCTTGCTGTGATTGGTCCGCGTCCCGGCAACATGGCCGCCATTAACCAATCACAAGCCGTGACGTCACGGGAGGCTGGACACGCGCGCTTTTTAAAAAGCGCGCGTGTCCAGCCTCCAGTGACGTCCCGGCTTATGATTGGTCACGGCGCCATGTTGCCGGGATGCGGACCAATCACAGCAAGCCGTGACGAAATTACGTCACGGCTTGCTGTGATTGGTCCGCGTCCCGGCAACATGGCCGCCATTAACCAATCACAAGCCGTGACGTCACGGGAGGCTGGACACGCGCGCTTTTTAAAATGGGCGCGTGTCCAGCCTCCCGTGACGTCCCGGCTTGTGATTGGTTGCGCCGCGGTCAACCAATCACAAGCCGGGAGGCTGGACACGCGCGCATTTTAAAATTTTAAAATGCGCGCGTGTCCAGCCTCCCGGCTTGTGATTGGTTGATCGCGGCGCAACCAATCACAAGCCGGGACGTCACGGGAGGCTGGACACGCGCCCATTTTAAAATGCGCGCGTGTCCAGCCTCCCGTGACGTCACGGCTTGTGATTGGTTGCGTCTCCCATGTGACTGCGACGCAACCAATCACAAAGCCGGGACGTAATTTTAAAATCCTTAAGGACCTGAAATTACGTCACGGCTTGCTGTGATTGGTTGCGTCGCCCATGTGACTGCGACGCAACCAATCACAACGCCGGAACGTAATTTTAAAATCCTGAAGGACCTGAAATTACGTCACGGCTTGCTGTGATTGGTTGCGTCCCGGTCACATGGGCGGCACGCAACCAATCACAAGCCGGGACTCACGTAAAGGAAAGAAAAGCGCGAATTTTAAACAAAGAACGCTGCCGCTTCCCTCGGTAAGGTGCAGGCTGCGTCGGAGAGGTGAGTATAGCAATATTTTTTATTTTAATTCTCTCTTTTACACATTTTTACATTAATGTTGTTTCGATACCGATACCCGATATCACAAAAATATCGGATCTCGGTATCGGAATTCCGATACAGCAAGTATCGGCCAATACCCGATACTTGCAGTATCGGAATGCTCAACACTATTCACCACTCTTTTTTACTTTCTTGGGGAAATTTACTATTTATGCACATCGCTCACTTTATCTTAAGTGTTTATTTGACATATGTACTTTTAAATGATGAAATCTGAGATGTGAGTAGTTTGTGCATACTAGCCTTTTCTATATATATATATTTATTATTTGACTACTTGTGCGTAGTAAAATAACAGAGGTATTTATTGTATTTTATTGATTAAATGTATTATCAACTTGATATATGTATTTATTGCCCATACCCTTATATGGCACCTTGCACTTTATTGCCACCTGGTGGTCTGTTCCCTTATATATTTTAATGTTGTGATTATTGTATAATAATAAACTATATATTTTTTTTTAAGATATTTGTTGTGTATCATTTTTGTAGGTGTTGAGTATTTGATAGATACATGCCTGTACTAACATTTATCTGCTTGGTAAATTAGATAAAGTTGTCAGCAAGAGAGGATGATAATTTGCTGGACCTGTTACTTTTGCCTGAGAGAGATTCCCAGCAAATGTCTGGATAGTTGAAATCTCACATGATCACTACTAGGGCTGCCACTAGGAATTTCAGGGCTCCATACTGGCAAAATTTTTGGGGCCCCCTTGAGACTCCGCTCAGGCTCCACCCCAGCTCTGCCTCCACCCCTCAAACTGTCCACAGTCAAAAGATTTTTAAAGCCGCCACCACGACAAAGTCGGGCCCTACCCTGCTCTAATCCACTAAACATTTGTTAAAATATCCAATACAATTTAGGTATATTTTTATTTATTTTTCAATTTTTAAAATGACAAATAGCACATTCATGGGACAAATACCACCACACCATGACCAGACACCATATTACCACCACATAGTGACCAAATAATAGCACATACCAGGAACAAATACCACCATGTCCAGACCACATATTACCACCATATAATCACCAATAAAACCACATACAAGGAACAAATACCACCACACCATGACCAGACCACATATTACTACCACATAGTGACCAAATAATAGCACATACAAGGAACGAATACCGTCACACCATGGCTGGACAACTTATTACCACCACATAGTGACTGAATACTACAATACTGATCAGTAATAAAAAACACAATGCTAATATCACCATAAGTGCCAGTATTCACAGGATATCTGTACTTAGTATGAAGTGTCTGTGTACCGGTAATACAGTGATCACCAGTGACATTATACACAAAAGCTCTGTATATAGTGTATAATGTAAAGGTAATACAGTGATCACTGGTGGTGATATTGTACACAGGACCACTGTATATAGTATACAGTGTATAGCATCAGTGTACAGGTAACACACTGACTCACCAGTGACGTTTCTAGGTGAAGTCCTTCATCTTCACTTTTCATCTTCATCTAGCACAGACCGACATCACTTCTTCCAGCCAGGGCTCATCTCTGCAGGAAATAACAGCTATCTAGAGCACCACTTGCAGAAAACATTACTTATTTTTTCCCAAATTCTAAATTACAACAAATGATGAAAAAAAGCGACAGTGTTACTCTGCACAGTAACAGGACCACCCCCCATTTAAAACCGTATCCTCAAAAAAAAAAAAAAAAAAAATAATAATATCCCTTAATTAGCCCCTATGGTAACAATATCCCCCATCCTGGCCCCCGTGTGTCTCATTCCTGGCTCCAGCCATATGTTCTCCTATCCTGCTCCCATGTGATATCCCATCCTGCCCCATATGATCTCCCCATCCGGCCCCATGATCCTGCCCCATCTGTCCCATGATCATGCCCCATCTGTCCCATGATCCTGCCCCACCTGTCTCCATCACATTCATCCTACTCCATGATTCTACACCATCTGTCTCCATCCTTCCCCATCTGTCCAATGATCCTGCACCATCTGTCTCCATCCTGCCCCATATTCCTGCCCTATCTGTCTCCATCCTGCACCATATCTCTATCCTGCACCCCGTGTCTCCAATCCTGCCCCCGTGTCTCCCATCTGCCCTTGTGTCTCCCATATGCCCTGTGTCTCCATTCTGCCCCCATGTCTCCATTCTGCCACGTCTCAATTCTGCCCCCTTGTCTCCATTCTGCCACTTGTCTCCATTCTTCCCCTCGTGTCTCCATTCTGCCCGTGTCTCCCATCTGCCCGTATCTCCATTCTGCCCCATGTCTCCATTCTGCCCCGTGTCTCCATTCTACCCCTGTGTCTCCAATCCTGGCCAGTGTCTCCATTCTGCCACCTGTCTCCATTCTGCCACCTGTCTCCATTCTGCCGCATGTCTCCATTCTGCGCTGTGTCTCCAATCCTGCCTCCGTGTCTCCATTCTGCCACCTGTCTCCATTCTGCGCCCTGTGTCTCCATTTTGCCTCTGTGTCTCAATTCTGCCCTGTGTCTCCAATCATGCCCTCTGTGTCACCATTCTGCCCCATATCTCCATTCTGCCCTGTGTCTCCATTCTGCCCCTGTCTCTCCAATCATGCCCCCTGTGTCTTCATTCTGCCTTCGTGTCTCCATTCTGCCCTTGTGTCTCCATTCTACCCCCTGTGTCTCCATTCTGCCCCCATGTCTCCCATCTACCCTGTGTCTCCATTCTGCCACCTGTCTCCATTCTGCCCCATGTTTCCAATCTGCTACCTGCCTCCATTCTGCCCCATGTCTCTATTCTGCCACCTGTCTCCATTCTGACCCCTGTTTTCCATTCTACCACCTGTCTCCATTCTGCCCCGTGTCTCCATTCTGCCACCTGTCTCCATTCTGCCACCTGTCTCCATTCTGCCCCATGTCTCCATTCTGCCCTGTGTCTCCATTCTTGCCCCCATATCTCCAATCCTGCTCCCGTGTCTCCATTCTGCCCCTTGTCTCCATTCTTGCCCCCTTGTCTCCATTCTGTCACCTGTCTCTATTCTGCCCCGTGTCTCCAATCTGCCCCCCTGTCTCCCTTCTTTGCCAGGCTGGATGGAGACAAATGGTCCATGTGTCTCTATCCTGCCAGTGAAACATTGCGGCTTGCCGCTTTCAGTTAAAAAATAAAAAAACCTTACTTCTTACCTTGCCACACTCCTGCGGCAGAGATCCCCCCCCGGCATTTCAGCGTACACTCGCCGGCGCATGAAAATGACGTCATACGCCGGTGATGCGTTCTGACGTCAGCTGCCAGCCTCCGATTGGCTGTCAGTTTTAACCATTGCTGTGCGGGCCCACAAGGGCCCGCAAGGCTGCAATAGAGTAACTGAATCTGTGTCTCGGACGCAGGTTCAGTTACCGATAAAAGCCTGCCACTGGGGCCCGAGCCCGATGGGCAGAAGAGATGGGGCCCGATGCGGTCTCTCTCTCCCCACTGGGCCCCATACGCCAGTCAGGGCAGTAATGCCCTGATGGCGGCCCTGATCACTACATCATATTTTTTTCATAACTTGGCCATCTAATGCATTAAGGCTGGTTTCAAATTAGCGTATCTGTGCGCAGCGTATGATCCGCGTAGATCGGCATGCGTCATGCGTTTGCATGCGTTCGCATGCGGATGTGTACGCATGCATTATTTCGCGGTGTGCAGCGGTGTCAAATATTGCGCAATCATGTGCATGCGGATTATTGCATAAGAGTGCGTTGAAACAACGCATTTCTGTCTATGGGACCGCATTGGTATTCAAAGACATGCGTACATATGCGTTTGATACACATGCGTTCTTCAGACTGCGCATGTCCAGGATTTCACCACCTCCATCATGCGCATAAAAAACGCATGCCAAAACTCATTTAAACTCTTGTACACGCAGCCTTTTTTTTGGCATCATGCATAAGATGATGTGTAGTAAAACCGCAGCATAAGCATGCATTTGTATGCGTTTTGTCATGTGTTTGCGCTTGCAGATGATACGCTGCGCACAGAAATGTTAATGTGAACCTCGCCTAAGAGTTCATCCATATATTAAGCTTGCCCAGGTGGCCTTTAGTAAATGTGTATTCTTACCCAGTTTCCACAGAAATCGGACACTCTGACGCTTCAATCTCTGTGGAGATATGTGCTTTTCTACCATACAATGTGACACCTCCTCCCCATTTATTAAGTCTGTTTCTTGCAAATAAGTTGTATCCTTCTAGCCTTGTATTCCAATTACGTTTATCGTCCCACCAAGTTTCGGTGATTCCAATGATTTCATATTTCTTTTCCTGCATTAGTATTTCCAATTCTCCTTGTTTGTTGCCCTTGCTCTGTGCATTTGTAACATCTTACTTTGTGATCAATTTCTCTTTCTCCAATATTTTTATTATTCTTTTTTGTCTTTGTTCTACCTTTCCACATCTAAAAGCAGAACTCTCAATAGTATTGGTTCGTTGTATGGCTATCAGTGGCATTTTACTTCCCTTCCCACAATGTTCTTGTTTAAAGCTCTTCTGCTGAGTCTAGCAAGGAGACTTCCAAATATGTGTTTTCCAGTCTTGATAAGGTGCAGGCCATTTCTAGGAAGCAGTCTATCATATAGGTAATTCACTCTGTGATCCAGAAATCCAAATCCTTGCTGACAGCATCATGGATGTGGTGACAACAAATGTCCTTTAAGGACCAGGGAATAAAAATCAAATGTGAAACATATATTCTCATAAAAACACAAATCTTTAATGAAAAATATTGTTAAAAATATCCTACCAGTGAAAATAGTCAAATAAAAAGCATACAGTATGTTAATAACAATAACCTGACAATTCCCTATGCTTGCCTGCTATCCCTTCCTAACAGTGGAGGTTGACATCCTAAGAGATACGATTATTTGGTGCCCCCACTCCGCAACGGCTGTCCCAGACTAGCCCTGATAGATCCTAGTATGCTATAGGAGGGAAACAATAAGCAATCCAAAGAAATGAAGGGATAGCACCATATGTACTCGAGTATAAGCTGACCCGAGTATAAGCCGACCCCCCTAATTTTGCAACGAAAAACTGGGAATACTTATTGACTCGAGTATAAGCCTAGGGTGTAAAATGCAGCAGCTACCGGTGAGGCCGGCGTCACACAAGGCGTAAGACAATACGGTCCGTTTTTTATGGCCGTAATATGCAGAAAAGTCCCCAAAATAGTGATCCGTATGTCATCTGTAGGCAGGGTGTGTCAGCGTATTTTGCGCATGGCATCCTCCGTATGTAATCCGTATGGCATGCGTACTGCGATATTTTCTTGCAGGCTTGCAAAACCGACATCAAATGGATTTATGTGCTCAAATATTCGTTAAAACATATATACAGTATATATATATATATATATATATATATATATATGTCATTGAGACACACATATATATACTGAATATATATATATATATATATATATATATATATATATATACTGTATTTATATTTAATTCAGCGTGAGATATGTGAAAAGCCGGTAATTCAATTGCCGGCTTTTTCCTTCTCCCTCACAAACCCGACAGGATATGAGACATGGTTTACATACAGTAAACCATCTCATATCCCTTTTTTTTTTTTGCATATTCCACACTACTAATGTTAGTAGTGTGTATGTGCAAAATGTGGGCGCTGTAGCTTGTAAAATAAAGGGTTAAATGGTGGGAAAAAATTGGCGTGGGCTCCCGCACAATTTTCTCTGCCAGAGTGGTAAAGCCAGTGACTGAGGGCAGATATTAATAGCCTAGAGAGGGTCCATGGCTATTTGCCCCCCTGGCTACAAACATCTGCCCCCAGCCACCCCAGAAAAGGCACATCTGGAAGATGCGCCTATTCTGGCACTTGACCTCTCTCTTCCCATTCCCATGTAGCGGTGGGATATGGGGTAATGAAGGGTTAATGTCACCTTGCTATTATAAGGTGACATTAAGCCAGATTAATAATGGAGAGGCGTCAATTATGACAATTATTCATTATTAATCCAATAGTAGTAAATGGTTAATAAAACACACAAACATTTTTTTAAAAGTATTTTAATGAAATAAAGACACATGTTGTTGTAATATTTTATTATACTGGTAATCCACCTGATGACCCTCGTCCTGTAACAAAGGAAAAATAAAAACTCAACAATATCTCATACCTTCCGTCGCTCAGGTCAAGTCCCACGAAGTAAATCCATCTGAAGGGGTTAAATTATTTTACAGCCAGGAGCTGTGCTAAAGCAGTGCTCATGGCTGTGAAACCCCCGAGAATGAATGGATTGCAGGGGAATGACCTGTAGTTACCTTGAGTTGCGGTGAGGCACCCTCTGCTGGATGTCCTCATGAACTGGAGCCTGGTAAAAGTTCCCACGCTCGAGTTCATATGAGGACATCCAGCAGAGGGCGCCTCACCGCAACTCAAGGTAACTACAGGTCATTCCCTGCAATCCATTCATTCCCAGGGGTTTTACAGCCACGAGCACTGCTTTAGCACAGCTCCTGGCTGTAAAATAATTTAACCCCTTCAGATGGACTTCGTGGGACTTGACCTGAGCGACGGAAGGTATGAGATATTGTTGAGTTTTTATTTTTCCTTTGTTACAGGACGAGGGTCATCAGGTGGATTACCAGTATAATAAAATATTACAACAACCTGTGTCTTTATTTCATTAAAAACTTTTAAAAAATGTGTGTTTTATTAACCATTTACTACTATTGGATTAATAATGGATAGGTGTCATAACTGACGCCTCTCCATTATTAATCTGGCTTAATGTCACCTTACAATAGCAAGGTGACATTAACCCTTCATTACCCCATATCCCACCGCTACATGGGAGTGGGAAGAGAGAGGCCAAGTGCCAGAATAGGCACATCTTCCAGATGTGCCTTTTCTGGGGTGGCTGGGGGCAGATGTTTGTAGCCAGGGGGCCAATAACTATGGACCCTCTCTAGGCTATTAATATCTGCCCTCAGTCACTGGCTTTACCACTCTGGCGGAGAAAATTTTGCAGGAGCCCACGCCAATTTTTTCCGCGATTTAACCCTTTATTTTACAAGCTACAGCGCCCAAATTTAGCACATACACACTACTAACATTAGTAGTGTGGAATATGCAAAAAAAAAAAGGGATATGAGATGGTTTACTCTATGTAAACCATGTCTCATATCATGTCGGGTTTGGGAAGGAGAAAGAAAAAGCCGGCAATTGAATTACCGGCTTTTCTATAGAACACCGCTGCATATTTCTCGCAAGTCACACTGCTGGTCCGTGTGGAATCTGATTTTTTCTCGCCCCCATAGACTTTCATTGGCGATTTTTTTGCGCAATACGGTGACAAACGCAGCATGCCGTAGAAGACCGTATAATATGGATAAGTAAAATACGGCTGGTAGGAGCTGGGACATAGAGAATCATAGGGCCGTGTGTTATGCGTATTTTACGGGTGTATTTTCTGCGCTCATACGTCCATAAAACTCGCCAGTGTGACGCCGGCCTAAATGTCAAAAATAAAAATAGGTACCAAAAAAAGTAAAATTAATTGAGACATCAGTAGGTTAAGTGTTTTTGAATATCCATATTGAATCAGGAGCCCCATATAATGCTCCATACAGTTCATGATGGGCCCCATAAGATGCACCATACAAAATACGCCCCATATAATGCTCCATAAAATTTATGATGGGCCCCATAAGATGCTCCATATTAAAATATGCCCCATATAATGCTGCACAAATGCTGATTATGGCTCCATAAGATGCTAAAAAACACCAGAAAACAGGCAGAGATGCTTACCTGTTCAAGCAATCAAAAAGAAGAACGCCAAAGCACTCACCGGTCTTGCAGTTCAACAAGTCTTTATTATATCATGTACAAAAAATGGAGATTCTTCACGGCACACGGGAGGACAAAGTGCAGGGTGCGGCGGACGAGACAACGGCCGTTTCGCGCTTAAGACAGCGCTTCAACGGGTCACCCGGGTGACCCGTTGAAGCGCTGTCTTAAGCGCGAAACGGCCGTTGTCTCGTCCGCCGCACCCTGCACTTTGTCCTCCCGTGTGCCGTGAAGAATCTCCATTTTTTGTACATTATATAATAAAGACTTGTTGAACTGCAAGACCGGTGAGTGCTTTGGCGTTCTTCTTTTTGATTGCTATTATCATGGACTTTTATGCCTCACGCTAGCACCTCCGCTCTTTACTGTATGATCTGGTATAGCTCTACAGACTCCACGTGATATTGTCTTTTCGCCAGGGAGGCTGTGCTGCATTGATTCTTTTGATTTTTTCGCTTACCTGTTCAAGGCCTCCAAGCAGCCAATTCCTGATTGTAGGTTGGCTGCATTGGTATTATTTGCACCTGTGTTTTTGCTATCTTTACTTGGGCCTGGTGCACCCTGGTTAGTGCAATTGTTGGAGGCCTTGAACAGGTAAGCATCTCTGCCTGTTTTCTGGTGTTTTTTTGTTTAGTATAGTGGAGGTTTTTCCTCCAATGGTGTTTTTTTAGATTAGGACTGCCAAGATACAAGGACCCTTGATGTGGGTTGGCAGCTTCAATATTGTGGCCATAATATCAACCAATACCTTGCATACATTGTTATGTTTTTGGTGCACTGTACATTTTTCCAGGGTGCAGCTGGGCCCTAGATGGCTCTGTACACTGTGGCCTCTGTTCACACAGGATGCATCATGGTTAGCCCGCTATATATATGGCGTCATTAATAGGCTTTGCACCATATATTTTGCATTCCTGTGTGAACATGCCACATACAGACTATTTTTGTGCACGGGTGCTCCAAGCAGCCAATTCCTGATTGTAGGTTGGCTGCATTGGTATTATTTGCACCTGTGTTTTTGCTATCTTTACTTGGGCCTGGTGCACCCTGGTTAGTGCAATTGTTGGAGGCCTTGAACAGGTAAGCATCTCTGCCTGTTTTCTGGTGTTTTTTTGTTTAGTATAGTGGAGGTTTTTCCTCCAATGGTGTTTTTTCTCCATAAGATGCTCCATACAGATATTTGGCCTATATAATGCTGCACAAATTCTGATTATGGCCCCATAAGATGCTCCATAAAACAATGTGCCACATATAATGGTCCATACAGTTCATTATGGCCTCATAAGATGCTCCATATAACAATGTGTCAAATGTAATGCTCCATAAAGTTCATTATGGCCCCACAAGATGCTCCATATAACAATGTGCCACATGTAATGCTCCATACAGTTTATTATGGCCCCATAAGATGCTCCATATACCAATGTGCCACATGTAATGCTCCATACAGTTCATTATGGCCCCATAAGATGCTCTATATAACAATGCGCCACATGTAATGCTCCATACTGTTCATTATGGCCCCATAAGATGCTCCGTATAACAATGTGCCACATATAATGCTCCATACAGTTAATTATGGCCCCATAAGATGCTCCATATACCAATGTGCCACATGTAATGCTCCATACAGTTCATCATGGCCCCATAGATGCCCCATATAACAATGTACCACATATAATACTGCTGCAATAAAAAAAATGACGTACCTCTCATAGCTGCCCGCTGCTCCTCAGCATTCCGTCTCTCCGCAATGACTGTTCAGGCAGAGGGCGACGCGGACACTAATACGTCATTGCACCCTCTGACCTTAACAGTCACTGCAGACACGCGGAATACGGGGCGGCGCCGGAACGAGGGAAGGTGAATATGAAATACCTGCTCCTGGTGCGGTCCCTGGCAGCTTCTCCCGGACAGATGGTCTCCGGGAGCCGGCAGCTTCTTCCACTGTTCAGCGGTCACATGGTACCGCTCATTACAGTAATGAATGTGGCTCCACCCCTATGGGAGTGGAGTTCATATTCATTACTTTAATGAGCGGTACCACATGACCGCTGAACTGGGGAAGAAGATGCCAGTGCTGGAGACCATGGGACACGCAGGGACCGCATCAAGAGAGCCAGGAGCAGATGAGTATTTGACAGTCATCGCTCCCCCACACCCGCCGACCCCCCCACCGACCATGATTCCAGTATAAGCTGAGAGGGGCACTTTCAACCCATTTTTTGGGGCTGAAAATCTCGGCTTACACTCGAGTATAAATGGTATTTATCGATAATATCATCAGACAAACAGGTTATTGTATAGGATGGAATTTTTGTACAACAAATACATAGTAATAGTCTTGTCCCTCTAAAGGTAATCAAATAGAATTAGTCAACGATACAATATCATATGGGACCTATGAGGTTTAAACAAAAAATCACAATCTCTCAACACCTGGAGAAGACATGTACAAGAGATCAAAAGGGCCACAACCGAAATTTACAGCATGGTTAAAACAGGGAACATCAAATGTCGACAGTAGTTCCCATTAATACACAATTAGAGAACATTGATGCCACAAACAAAGCCGGGAGTTATCCCAAACTTAGCTTCCAGCCTCAATGCGTTTCCCCATCCATATGGTTCATCAGGAGGCACGATACGGAACCAGCTGGATAGGGACAGGTCTGCACTCCTTAGGGAAAAAAACACTCCAAGGGATGCTCCCGATTTGGTTAGTATGATTGGTACCTATGACAATCAGGCTGAGAGGGTGTACCAAATTATGAAAAAACACTGGGGTGTATTGTTGACAGACCCGGATCTAAAAAACTATATTTCACCAACACCAAGCATCACGTATAGGAGGGGCAGATCCCTTGGAGACAGGCTGGTACATAGCCTCTACCAGAAACCTCAAAAAACTGTAACATGGTTGGATAGAAAACCAATTGATTACTAAGTGTGGTAAGTTGGTAACTGCTCAAGACGTCGATACATGTCACAATTAGTGTTGAGCATTCCGATACCGCAAGTATCGGAATTCCGATACCGGGATTCCGATACTTGCCGCGTATCGGATACCGTAATCGGAAGTTCCAAGATTCAAAATGCAGAAATTCAGCCAATGAGAATGATTCCAAGTGTGGGCACATCCTGTTTAGCATGGAGGGCATGAAACTACTGGCAAGGCTGTGATTGGCTGCTGAAATGATGTCATGATGCAGTTTAAAAGTCGCTGGCGCCATTTTGCGATCACTCTGCTGTGAATTCATTTAGTGACAGGACGCTGTTTGCTGACTGAGGGACAGTTTAGAGATAGCGATTTGCTTCTTTGTGCTTTCCAAAGGCTAATTTAGCAACCGCTGTGTTCACCTACTATTCACCTTGCTTTTGCCTTGTAGCGCTGTTTTCACAGCGATCTGCAAGGTCTGTGTGTGTGTGTGTGTGAGTGCAGCCCACTCTCTAGTCTGAGTGCAGCCACATAGGCCATCCATAGCTGGTTGTATTCAGTTCAGGGAGGGTGGTTCATTGCCTCATACTGTTCTTTTTTTTTTTTTTCAAGTAGTGTAGTCTGCTGCTAATTTATTCAAAAAAATCCTATTAGTGTCTTTCCACCCGTCTCCAGCTAATTTGTGGAAAAACACTACATAGGATAACGTAGAGGAGGGTTTTTGGGTCTTGCAGCACCGTTTACGGCTGTCTGCACGGTCTCCGTGTGACTGCAGCTCGCCCTGTAGTCTGTGAGCAGCCGTAGCCTGGTTGACTCCAGCTCAGGGTTCTTCACTGCGTCATACCGCCAAATCAATTTTCATTTTGTTTTAAGTAGTGCAGGCTGCTGCACATTTTTTCCAAAAAATCCTATTAGTGTCTTTCCACCCGTCTCCAGCTAACTTGTGGAAAAACACTACATAGGATAACGTAGAGGAGGGTTTTTGGGCCTTGCAGCGCCGTTTACGTCTGTCTGCACGGTCTCCGTGTGACTGCAGCTCTATCCGTTGTCAGTTCAGCCCCAAAAAAAATAAATAAATAATAAAGTTCACCAAACACACCAGTTACACCACTTTACATTTGTGTAGGCCACATTAGCTCATATTAAAGTCTAGTCCACACTTTAGAAAATTAGTGTTTCTTATACCTGTTAGGAGGAGTTGCTCAGGAATAAGCACACAAAGCCGTTAGTACTTTTCTGCTTATCTTTATCAGTCAACCAAGATGAAGAAGGCAGTGAGTAAGGCACGTGGGCGCGGAGCAGGGAGGGGACGTGGGGATTCTGTGCGTGCTGCGGGCACCGGTGACTCATCAGCACCCACTTTCACCAGGCAACAGTCATTCATGCGCAGCTTTGTGTCAGAGCGCCGTACACCGCTGCTGCGTGAAGAACAAATTGAAGCCGTTGTCGGATGGATGGCAGCTAATGCATCAACTTCAATTAGTGCCACATCCTCTCAGACACAGAGCACTGGAGAGCAGCCATCTGTCTCTTCACCACCTGCCAAATTGCCCAGGCAGACAGAGAGCCCAGGACAGGAGCCGTCTCTACTTCTGTTCTCTGAATCTCTTGGCTTGGAAACAGGGGGCCAGCCAAGCAGCATTGGAGAAATGGAAGAAGAGGCAGGGTGCAGTGATGCCCAACAGCTTTTTCTCTCTTCCTCTGAAGAGGCGGGTGGGCCAGTGGCTCCGGTCACCACATCGCAGGCCGCATCAGCTGATGATGACACTCAGGTGCCACTTACTGGTGCGTGCTCTGCTGCTGAGACTACCCAGGAGGAGCAGTTGGGGGCAGAGGGTAGTGTAGATGATGAGGTCCTTGACCCATCTTGGCGTGAGGGACAGGAAGGTGGTGGGAGCAGCTCTGAGGAAGAGATTCCCTGTACGGCCCAAAGAGGGAGAGGGAGGGGGAAGACTGCGGATCCTGCAGCCTCCGCTTTGGCACCCGTTAGGAGCATGTCTCTTCCAAAAGCCAAAAAGGGCACTCCCAAGACTTGCAGTGCCTGGTCCTTTTTTGACACAGTTGCAGATGACATTTGCTATGTCAGATGCAAGGTGTGTCATCAAAAAGTCAAAAGAAGTCGAAATGTCAGCAACCTCAATACCTCCAACATGTGGAAACATGTGCGCAACAGGCACCCGGCGGAGTTAGAAAAACACACTGAAGAGCTAGGCCAACCAACAGCGGCAGCTACCACCTCTTCAGCTCGTGTTGCCTCTTCCTCCAGCTCACACGCAGCTGGTTCGGCTTCCTCCCAGGATCGCCGTGGAAGAACCTCTGGCCCTGTTGTCCAGAGACCCGCTGTAATTCCACCCGCAGCACCACTTTCCCAGTCATCCACACACTCCCAGCCCAGTCTACAGCCATCGGTAGTACAGGCATGGGAGAAAAGGCGGCCTTTCTCGTCAAACCACCCACGAGCACAGGCTCTGACTGCAGGCATTGCCAAACTTCTTTCACTGGAAATGCTGTCATTCAGGCTGGTGGAGACTGACAGCTTCCGTGACTTGATGTTATTGGCAGTCCCACAGTACAATGTGCCCAGCCGCTTTTACTTCAGCAGGCAAGCCGTCCCTGCCCTGCACAAGCATGTGGAGGGACACATAAAACACGCGCTACTGAACGCCATCAGTAGCAAGGTCCACCTCACCACCGATGCGTGGACCAGTCAACATGGACAGGGGCGATACCTTTCCCTCACTGCCCATTGGGTTAATGTCGTTGAGCCGGGTACAGACCGTGCGAGTGGCGCAGGACGTGTCCTGCCCACTCCAAGGATTGCAGGAATCCATTCTGTACGCATTGACTCCTCCTCTTACACCAGTTCCTCAGAATCATCACTGCAGGAGCCGTCACAGTCCACCTCCACATGGACCCGTGATGAACGTGTACCTGTTACGACCGACATGAGCACAGCCGTGGCCAAACATCAACAGGCCGTCTTGAAATTAATTTATTTGGGGAATCGTAGCCACACAGCGCAGGAGCTCTGGAATGCCATCAAGCAGGAGAGCGATGTGTGGTTTGTGCCAGCGAATCTCCAGCCAAGCATGGTAGTGTGTGATAATGGCCGAAATCTGGTGGCAGCTCTGGGCCTCGGCAACCTCACTCACATCCCATGTCTGGCACATGTGCTCAATTTGGTCGTGCAGAGCTTTTTGAGGGACTATCCGGATCTTGATGCACTGCTGCACAAGGTCCGCCTAGAGTGTGCTCACTTGCGGCGTTCCAGCATGGCAAAAGCGCGCATTGCGGCTCTGCAGCGCCGACACCGCTTGCCGGAACATCGCATCATATGTGACCTACCTACCAGGTGGAATTCCACGTTACATATGTTGGAGCGGTTGTGTGAGCAGCAGCAAGCTGTAATGGAGTACCAGCTGCTTCAGGCGCAAAGAAGTTGCAGTCAGCGCCGTACAGACTTCACAACCACAGAGTGGGCCACTATGAATGACGTCTGCCAGGTTTTGCGTCCCTTTGATTATTCCACGTGGATGGCGAGTGCAGATGATGCACTAGTCAGCATGACTGTCCCCCTTATCTGCCTGCTTGAAAAATCCCTGCAAGCGCTAAGGGATGATGTTGTGGAAAAGGTGGAGGATGAGGATTCCACAATTCCATCATCTTCTGGACAGTCAGCGCCACGTGGTTCCTCACAAACGCGTAGGTAGGGGACAGTTTGTGAGGAGGAGTCAATGGAGGAGGAAGACATCCGTCCAGAGGAGGGAGTTACCGAATTGTCCAGTACTCAGTGTGTACAGCGAGGGTGGGGTGATGACGAGCGGGCAGAGATCACGCCTCCAGCAGGGGACAGCGTTTCTTGGGCAGTTGGCAGTCTGCAGCACATGGTGGATTACATGCTGCAGTGCCTGAGAAACGACCGCCGCATCGCCCACATTCTCAACATGTCTGATTATTGGGTGTTCACCCTCCTCGATCCTCGCTACCGGGACAACGTAGAAAGCCTCATCACACCGTTGAACCAGGAGCAAAAAATGCGGGAGTACCAAGACACCCTGGTCAATTCCATCATCTTCTCCATTCCAACTGAGAGAAGTGCTGCTAGTGCATTCCAAAGCAGCTCAGTGCGTCCAGGCAGTGGTGGAGGCTCTGCACAAAGAGGGAGCAGAAGCAGTGCCTCTGCCCAAGGCAAGACCAGTATGGCCCAACTGTGGCACAGTTTTCTGTGCCCCCCACAAAAGTCTACACCATCACAGACGGCTCCAGTCAGCAGGAGGCAACGGTTCCGTCAGATGGTGACAGACTACATGTCTTGCCCTCTTGCTGTACTCCCAGACGGCTCTTCCCCTTTCAAGTTTTGGGTCTCAAAGCTGGATACATGGCCAGAGCTAAGCCAGTATGCATTGGAGGTGCTGTCTTGCCCTGCGGCCAGTGTATTATCGGAACGTGTCTTCAGTGCTGCAGGTGGTGTACTAACTGACCGTCGCATGCGACTATCCTCCGATAACGTTGACCGGCTTACTTTCCTGAAAATGAACAAGGCCTGGATCTCGCAGGAATTTGCCACTCCTCCTCCTGATTAAATAATTAGGTCACTGTATACGTTATCCAGGTCTCCTGTTGTGTTCATCTTTCTACCACCTGAACTTAAATTCCTGGGCTCCAACACCACCAGTTGAGGCTCAGAAGTGCCGTCTGCACAGTCAAAACATACGACCCAGTGTTATTGGGTTTCAGTAACGTCAGCTGATCCCCAGCTGTGTAGCTGGCAATGTGTCATGCGACCGCCACGCTGACACAACAACTGAAATGTAAGGGAATCTGTCCCCCCCCCCAAGGCGTTTGTTACTGAAAGAGCCACCTTGTGCAGCAGTAATGCTGCACAAGGAAAAGGTAGCTATTTTGGTTTAGCTCCTTGCACACGCAGAACTTAACACTTATAAAATGTGTCCACTGATACCGTAAAACCGTCCCGGAGGTGGGACTTTCCTTCGTAATATGACGCAGCACAGCCGTCATTCCTCCCCCCCCCCGGCGCCGCGCCCCGGCTCCTCAGCGTTGTTTGATTCCGTCCCGGAGCCTGCGCTGTTATGTTATCCCGTGGCCAGGCACACTTAGCGCTGCCCGTCTTCTGGCATCATTTGGTGTCAGGATGGCTGCGCCTGTGCGGCCGCGCTGGCCGAGAGCCCGCCTCGCAGTGTCTTCTGATTTAATCCCACTGGGGGCCTGGGATCCATGGACATGCGCAGTGCATATCTGAACCTCCACCTCTCACTCATCTCCCTATGGCTTCTTCAGACTGTTCGGTGTCAGCTGGTCCCTAATAGCATGCCACGGCCGTGACACCGCACAGTCTTAAGAAGCCGTAGGGAGGGGAGTGAGAGGCGAGGATATGCACTGCGCATGGCCATGGATCCCAGGCCCCCAGTGGGATAAAATCAGAAGACACTGCGAGGCGGGCTCTCGGCCAGCGCGGCCGCACAGGCACAGCCAGCCTGACACCAAATGATGTCAGAAGATGGGCAGCGCTAAGTGTGCCTGGCCAAGGGATAACATAACAGCGCAGGCTCCGGGACGGAATCAAACTACGCTGAGGAGCCGGGGCGCGGCGCCGGGGGGGTAGGAATGACGGCTGTGCTGCGTCATATTACGAAGGAAAGTCCCACCTCCGGGATGGTTTCACGGTTTCAGGGGACACATTTTATAAGTGTTTAGTTCTGTGTTTGCAAGGAGCATGATGAAAAGAGCCACCTTTTCCTTTTGCATCTTTTGTGCTGCACAAGCTGGCTCTTTCAGCTACAAACGCCTTGGGGGGGGGGGTTAAAGGTTCCCTTTCGACTTTCTCAGGCTTCGGCCTACATTGTGTTCCTCTGCTTTTCCACCTGTCCCTGGGCTCCAACACTGCTAGTTGCGGTCCAGAAGTGCTGTCCGCACAGTCCCAACAGTCGCTCCTCTGTTATTGGGGTTCAGTAACGTCAGCTGTTCCCCTGCTGTGTGTGTGGCAATCCCTCCTACCTCCTCCTACCTCCTCCTCCTCCACCTGTCCCTGGGCTCCAACACCGCTAGTTGTTGCCTGGTAGTGCTGTATGCACAGTCCCAACAGTCCCTCCTCTGTTATTGGGGTTCAGTAACGTCAGCTGTTCCCCTGCTGTGTGTGTGGCAATCCCTCCTACCTCCTCCTCCTCCACCTGTCCCTGGGCTCCAACACTGCTAGTTGTTGCCTGGTAGTGCTGTACGCACAGTCCCAACAGTCCCTCCTCTGTTATTGGGGTTCAGTAACGTCAGCTGTTCCCCTGCTGTGTGTGTGGCAATCCCTCCTACCTCCTCCTACCTCCTCCTCCTCCACCTGTCCCTGGGCTCCAACACCGCTAGTTGTTGCCTGGTAGTGCTGTACGCACAGTCCCAACAGTCCCTCCTCTGTTATTGGGGTTCAGTAACGTCAGCTGTTCCCCTGCTGTGTGTGTGGCAATCCCTCCTACCTCCTCCTACCTCCTCCACCTGTCCCTGGGCTCCAACACCGCTAGTTGTTGCCTGGTAGTGCTGTACGCACAGTCCCAACAGTCCCTCCTCTGTTATTGGGGTTCAGTAACGTCAGCTGTTCCCCTGCTGTGTGTGTGGCAATCCCTCCTACCTCCTCCACCTCCTCCTCCTCCACCTGTCCCTGGGCTCCAACACCGCTAGTTGTTGCCTGGTAGTGCTGTACGCACAGTCCCAACAGTCCCTCCTCTGTTATTGGGGTTCAGTAACGTCAGCTGTTCCCCTGCTGTGTGTGTGGCAATCCCTCCTACCTCCTCCTACCTCCTCCTCCTCCACCTGTCCCTGGGCTCCAACACCGCTAGTTGTTGCCTGGTAGTGCTGTACGCACAGTCCCAACAGTCCCTCCTCTGTTATTGGGGTTCAGTAACGTCAGCTGTTCCCCTGCTGTGTGTGTGGCAATCCCTCCTACCTCCTCCTACCTCCTCCTCCTCCACCTGTCCCTGGGCTCCAACACCGCTAGTTGTTGCCTGGTAGTGCTGTACGCACAGTCCCAACAGTCCCTCCTCTGTTATTGGGGTTCAGTAACGTCAGCTGTTCCCCTGCTGTGTGTGTGGCAATCCCTCCTACCTCCTCCTACCTCCTCCTCCTCCACCTGTCCCTGGGCTCCAACACCGCTAGTTGTTGCCTGGTAGTGCTGTACGCACAGTCCCAACAGTCCCTCCTCTGTTATTGGGGTTCAGTAACGTCAGCTGTTCCCCTGCTGTGTGTGTGGCAATCCCTCCTACCTCCTCCACCTCCTCCTCCTCCACCTGTCCCTGGGCTCCAACACCGCTAGTTGTTGCCTGGTAGTGCTGTACGCACAGTCCCAACAGTCCCTCCTCTGTCATTGGGGTTCAGTAACGTCAGCTGTTCCCCTGCTGTGTGTGTGGCAATCCCTCCTCCTCCTCCACCTGTCCCTGGGCTCCAACACCGCTAGTTGTTGCCTGGTAGTGCTGTACGCACAGTCCCAACAGTCCCTCCTCTGTTATTGGGGTTCAGTAACATCAGCTGTTCCCCTGCTGTGTGTGTGGCAATCCCTCCTACCTCCTCCACCTCCTCCTCCTCCACCTGTCCCTGGGCTCCAACACCGCTAGTTGTTGCCTGGTAGTGCTGTACGCACAGTCCCAACAGTCCCTCCTCTGTTATTGGGGTTCAGTAACGTCAGCTGTTCCCCTGCTGTGTGTGTGGCAATCCCTCCTACCTCCTCCTACCTCCTCCTCCTCCACCTGTCCCTGGGCTCCAACACCGCTAGTTGCCGTCCAGAAGTGCTGTCCGCACAGAGCCAAACACCTCGCCAATGTGTTAGTGGGGTTCAGCACCGCCAGCTGTTTCCCTGCTGTGCAGCCGGCAACGTGTACTGCGACCGCCACGCAGGCACAACAAGTTAAATTTAAGGGAACCTGTCCCCCCCCCCCAGGCGTTTGTTACTGAAGGAGCCACCTTGTGCAGCAGTAATGATGCAAAGGGAAAAAGTGCCTCTTTTCGTGGTGCTCCTTGCACATGCTGATCCTAACACTTATGAAAAGTGTCCCCTCCTACCGTGATACCGTCCGGTTGGTGGAACTTTCCTTTGTGATGTGACGCAGCACAGCCGTCATTCTTACCCCCTTGGCGCCGTGCGCCGCCTCCTCAGCGTTGTTTGAATCAGTCCCGGAGCCTGCGCTGTTAGGTTAGCCCTTGGCCATGCACACATTTTGCGCTGCCCGTCTTCTGACATCATTTGGTGTCAGGCTGGCTGCGCCTGTGCGGCCGCGCTGGCCGAGAGCCCGCCTCGTACTGTCTTCTGATTTAATCCCACTGGGGGCCAGAGATCCATGGACATGCGCAGTGCATATCTGAACCTCCACCTCTCACTCATCTCCCTACGGCTTATTCAAACTGTGCGGTGTCAGCTGGTCCCTAATAGCATGCCACGGCCGTGACACCGCACAGTCAGAAGAAGCCGTAGGGAGATGAGTGAGAGGTGGAGGTTCAGATATGCACTGCGCATGTCCATGGATCTCAGGCCCCCAGTGGGATTAAATCAGAAGACAGTACGAGGCGGGCTCTCGGCCAGCGCAGCCGCACAGGCGCAGCCAGCCTGACACCAAATGATGTCAGAAGACGGGCAGCGCAAAATGTGTGCATGGCCAAGGGCTAACCTAACAGTGCAGGCTCCGGGACTGATTCAAACAACGCTGAGGAGGCGGCGCACGGCGCCAAGGGGGTAAGAATGACGGCTGTGCTGCGTCACATCACAAAGGAAAGTTCCACCTACCGGACGGTATCACAGTAGGAGGGGACACTTTTTATAAGTGTTAGGTTCAGCATGTGCAAGGACCATAATTAAAAGAGCTAAGTTTACCTTTTCCAGCATTAGTGCTGTACACGATGGCTCTTTCAGCTACAAACGCCTGGGGGGGGGGTTAAAGTTTCCCTTTCAACTTGCTCCAGTGCAGGCTTCGGCCTACACTCTGCTCCCTCTCCTCCTCCTGCTGACCCTGGGCTCTAACACCGCCAGTTGGGGCCCAGATGTGCTAGCTTCACAGAGCCAAACACCAGCCAATGTGTCAGTGGGGTTCAGCACCGCCAGCTGTTCCCCTGCTGTGTAGCCGGCAACGTGTCCTGCAACAGCCACGCAGACACAAGAACTGAAATTGAAGGAAACCTGTCCCCCCTCCCCCAGGCGTTTTTACGTTTTACAGCCACCTTGTACGACAGTAATGCTGCATGTGTGCAAGGTGGCTCAGAAACTTAATCTCCTTGCCCATGTTGAAGTGAACACGTCTAAAAATGAGTCCTCTGCGACCATTAAAACGTCCCTCAGGTGTGATTTTCCTTTGTATTGACACGCAACAAGCTCCTTGGTAGCGCTGCCCGTCTTCTGGCATCATTGTTTGGCTGGGTGCGCCTCTGCGGCCGCCTTGCCCCACACAAAGCCCCTCGGTGTCTTATTTATTTGGACTGCGAGGGTGTGATTAATGGGCATGAACGGTGCATTTCTTCGCCTGTCCCTCATCTCCTTCCGCCTTCTTCAGACTGTGCGGCTTCATGGCCGTGGCATGCGATAAGGGATCAGCTGACGCCGCACAGTCTGAAGCGGGTGTAAGGACCCGAGTGTGAGAGGCGAACATATGTGCTGCGCCAGGCCATGAATCCCAGCCCCGCAGTGTTTTAACAATGTTAAGACACTGCGGGGCTGGGATTCATGGTCATCGCGAACCGCACCGGCCGACATTAAATGATGTCAGAAGATGGGCAGCGCTAACAGCGCTAGGCCAGGGGATAACACGACAGCGCAGACTCCTGTACAGCAAATAACAACGCTCAGGAGGCTGCACCCAGCACCAAGGTGGGATTCTTGACATCTGTGCTGCGTCTCATTACAAAGGGAACTCGCGCCTCCAACACAGTTTGACTGTATAAAGGGCTAAATGTTATACGTGTTTCATTCAGCGTGTGCAAGGAGCAAAATTAAAAGAGCAACCTTTGACTTGTGCAGCACTACTGCTGCATAAGCTGTGGCTCTTCTACTTTGTAACCCCTGAGGGGGGGTTAAAGGTTACCTTTGAAATTGGTTCAAGTAGGCTTCGGCCTACACTCTGCTCCCCCTGCAGAGCCCGGGCTCCAACACCGCCAGTTGGGGCCCGGTACTGCTAGCTGCACAGAGCCAAACACCAGCCAATGTGTCAGTGGGGTTCAGCACCGCCAGCTGTTCCCCTGCTGTGCAGCCGGCAACGTGTCCTGCAACTGCCACGCAGGCACAACAGACCCAAAGCTGCCGCCAGTGCAGGCTTCGGCCTACACTCTGCTCCATCTCCTCCTCCTGCTGACCCCGGGCTCTAACACCGCCAGTTGGGGCCCGGTACTGCTAGCTGCACAGAGAAAAACACCAGCCAATATGTCAGTGGGGTTCAGCACCGCCAGCTGTTCCCCTGCTGTGCAGCCGGCATCGTGTCCTGCAAAAGCCACGCAGACACTTGCTCTTGTACCTTCTGCTCCCCATCCTGGTTCCAGTACCGTCAGCTGGTTCCGGGCAGAGCCTTTGGCTTAGGTGCCTCCCTCTGGGTATCCGAGTTCCACCAACGTCAGGTGGTCCTTGGTAGTGCTTTTAGGCACGGGTACCTCCTGCTTAGTAACCGGGTTCCAGTAACGTCCGCTGGTCTTCGGTAGTTCCATTGGCTCTTGGACCTTCGGCTACCCATCCGGGTTCCAGCACCGTCAGCTGGTTCTCGGCAGTGTCTTTTGCTCTTGTACCTTCTGCTCCCCATCCTGGTTCCAGTACCGTCAGCTGGTTCCGGGCAGAGCCTTTGGCTTAGGTGCCTCCCTCTGGGTATCCGAGTTCCACCAACGTCAGGTGGTCCTTGGTAGTGCTTTCAGGCACGGGTACCTCCTGCTTAGTAACCGGGTTCCAGTAACGTCAGCTGGTCCTCGGTAGTTCCATTGGCTCTTGGACCTTCGGGTAGCCATCCGAGTTCCAGTTCCATCAGCTGGTTCTCGGCATTTTCTCAGCCTTCTTGTACCTTCTGCTACATTTCCAAGTTCAAGAGACTAAACACGATGACCCGGAAGACCACCCCTAAGATGACGACGACACCAGAGACGACAACCACCGTGATGACGACGACCCTGGAGACGATGACCCTGAAGACCACCCCGATGACGACGACCCCGGAGACGACGACCCTGAAGACTACCCCGATGACGACGACCCCGGAGATGACGACCCTGGAGACGACGACGACCTGGAAGACCGAGAAGCAGAAGAACAAGAGGCTGCAGAACAAAGAGCAGAAGAACATTAAGCATAACACTAAATATCAGAGCAAAAAATATTATCTAAATTATAAGCAGAAGAAGACTAAGCAGTGTATGGGGGTGAGTCCGTTCCTCCTCGTGGTGCCCCTGGATAAAGCCTGATGCTGCAGGCCAAACTGAACGCGGACAAATGTAACTCTTTTGTGACAGGCAGAACGGAAGGTGTAATCTTCAAACTTTTATAGATAACAACTACGGGAATGCCTGTCACAAATAAGAATATGATGAAGAAGTAGAATATGATGAAGATAATAGTAAAATAAAAAGAATATGAACAATGTAACCAAAAAAATAATAGGTAGAAGATGAAGAAGAAGATGAATAAGGTGAAGAAGTTGATGTCAAAGAAGCTGATGATGAGGATAATGAAGAAGAAAGTGTGGGAGAAGTAAAAAAGAAGGTGAAGGGCGTGGAAGTAGTGAAACATCAATATCTGACAAAATAAAAAAAAAATTAACATAGTCAAAATCTTTCTAACGCCGAACGTCATAAAAAAAAAAAAAATCCTGCTATTCTATTACATTGGGCCTTTAATGTCTCCGCCACGTCCCCCAATACATCCTACATTATTCTTAGTTGTTTTCCTTCATGTAGAATGAACCTACAAGTTTATAAAGGGTTTATTTTAATTCCGATATTTTCGTCCCATTGACTTGCATTGGGATCGGGTATCGGTATCGGATTAGATCCGATATTTTGACAGTATCGGCCGATACTTTCCGATACCGATACTTTCCGATATCGGAAAGTATCGCTCAACACTAGTCACAATGTAAATGGTTCTCTAGTGTGGCCAATGGTAAATAGTTTTATATCAGAGATTTTGTCAACTGTAGATCTATGGGGGTGGTCTACAAAGCCACCTGTACATGCCCCCTTGACTACATTGGAAAAATTAGCAGGGAATTCAGAATCTGGGTTGGTGAGCACTTGGGGGATATCAGAAACAAGAGGGACACTCCTATTGCCCGTCATGTAAATGAAAAACATGATGGACATTTGGAGGAGATCTCCTTTTGCATGATTGAATTAGTTAGACCAAAACCAAGGGGAGGAGACTATAACAAGGCCATTCTAAAATGAGAGGCAGAATGGATCTTTAGAATGCAATCAGTGTCATCACGGGGTTTGAATGAATACCTTACATATGCGTGTTTCATATAAAGTAACTGCTCTTTTATGTCCTACTAGATGGTGGCCCGATTTTAACGCATCGGGTATTCTAGAATATGTATGTAGTTTATTTATGAAGTTTTCAGAATGCAATTTATACACAGGATTCGGCCGGCCGGCTGCGACCAATTAGCGAAGCGTGGTTCAAATTCCACGCCAATTCGCGGGCGGACTGCGCCTGTCACTGATTGGTCATGCTCGGCTGCGAACAATCAGTGAAGCCAGGGCCGGCTCCAGGTTTTTGAGGGCCCTGGGCGAAAAAAGTCTCAGTGGGCCCCCCTCTTTAACACATACCACGATTCATGATGCACAGATACAGCAGAGAAATATAGCACAGCCAAGTAGCATATAACACAGCCCATGTAGTATATAACACAGCCCATGTGGTATATAACACAGCCCACGTAGTATATAGCACAGCCACGTAGTATATAACACAGCCACATAGTATATAGCACAGCCACGTAGTATATTGCCCAGCCGCTTAGTATATAGCACAGCCCACGTAGTATATTGCCCAACCACATACTATATTGCCCAGCCACGTAGTATATAGCACAGCCACGTAGTATATAACACAGCCATGTAGTATATAGCACAGCTACGTAGTATATAACACAGCCACATAGTATATAGCACAGCCACATAGTATATTACCCAGCCACGTAGTATATTGCCCAGCCACGTAGTATAGAGCACACACGTAGTATATAGCACAGACACATAGTATATTGCCCAGCCACGTAGTATATTGCCCAGTCACATAGTATATAGCACAGACACATAGTATATAGCACAGCCACATAGTATATAACACAGACACATAGTATATTGCCCAGCCACGTAATATATTGCCCAGCCACGTAGTATATAGCACAGCCCACATAGTACATTGCCCAGCCACGTAGTACATTGTCCAGCCACGTAGTATATTGCCCAGCCACGTAGTATACAGCACACACATAGGATATAGCACAGACACATAGTATATTGCCCAGCCACGTAGTATATTGCCCAGCCATGTATTATATAGCACAGACACGTATATTGCCCAGCCACGTAATATATTGCATAACCATGTAGTATATAACACAGGCCATGTAGCATATAGCACAGAGATGTAGTATATAACACTGCCCATGCAGTATATAATGCAGGCCATGTAGTATAGAGCAAAGCGATGTAGTATATTGCCCAGCCACGTGATATATACCACAGTCAAGTAGTATATAGCACATCCCACATAGTATATAGCACAGAGATGTAGTATATAACACAGCCCATGCAGTATCTAACACAGCTCATGCAGTATATAGCAATGTGGGCACCATATCCCTGTTAAAAGAAAGAATTAAAATAAAAAATAGTTATATACTCACCCTCCGTCGGCCCCCGGATCCAGCCGAGGCATTTAGCAATGCTACTCGCAACGCTCCGGTTCCAAGAGTGCATTGCGGTCTTGCGAGATGATGACATAGCGGTCTCGCAAGACCGCTACGTCATCATCGTGTGAGACCGCAATGCATGGATCGGTCACCGGAGCATCGCGAGGAGTGGGAAAGGCCTCGGCTGGATCTGGGGGCCCACGGAAGGCAAGTATATAATGATTTTTCATTTTTTTAATTATCTTTAACATTAGATCTTTTTACTATTGATGCCGCATAGGCAGCATCAATAGTAAAAAGTTGGTCACACAGGGTTAATAGCAGATTTAACGGAGTGCGTTACCCATGGGATAACGTGGTCTGTTAACACTGCCATTAACCCTGTGTGAGCGCTGACTGGGGGGAGTATGGAGCGGGCAATGACTGCGGGGAGTGAAGAGCGGCCATTTTGCCGCTGGACTGGTAGTGGCCGTTTTCAGCGACTTGGGATTTTCGTGACAGAAAGACAGACAGAAGGACAGTCAGAAAGATGGAAGTGACCCTTAGACAATTATATAGTAGATTTTGACATCTTTCTGATGAGACTATCACTGCTTCTTTTGCTTTGCTCTAATGTTTTGATGTGGGACTCTGGGTCTGATCCCATTCCTAAATCTTGATATTATATTACATACCATTTATGGCTGACTAATTTATGTATTTTTTATACCCTATGTTATATCTGTGGCCCGGATATACATTTAATACGCTATGATTTATCAAACCTGTTACAATGTCTATTGACAACATATTTTACAAAGGAAGGAGTGGGGAGATAATGATCAATTTACCTTATCTTTACCAGTGCTACTAGCGAGATATCCACATATATGAGTAAAAATTCCCCCTGTGTGCGTTGTCATGGTTTATGACTACTCCTGCTTTGCGCATGTCCAGACAAGCGCAGATCTGTGTTCCATACTGAGACATTGCGTTACATATCATATAAAGTCTGGTGCCTAGCAACATCATTGTACTGCGCATGTCCATTAATGCGCTCCACCAGAAATGCATGCGTTGCACGCTGGAGCGCATAATTAAGCTTGAATTCTTGGAAACAGGAAGCTCTGTGACGCTCATCTACGTATTGTATTAATGCGACACAGGAAGTTGTTTTGCGTTCAAGCTGGAACGCTCAGCGTAACTTCAGGTAACCAATCCACTTAGTCTTTTATTTTGATACACTACTATGCTGTGCTATGTTCTTGCTTAACCATATCATTGGGAATGGGCCAAATTGACAGAAAAATAAAAAGTTATGGCTCTGGGAAGAAGGAGAGCAAAACGCGAAAACACAAAACGAAAATACCTCCAGTCATGAAGGGGTTAAAGGGAATCTCCTTTTGAGGGTACCATCTAAATCACTTTTTTAAGAGATTTACACAGTGCAGGATAAATTTTAACCAAGCCTTACTGCGATCTCTGTGAGGCAGCATGAACAAATCAACAGTGATACCACATTTATAGATTTTTTTAATGTTTTGGTTGCTTTTATACAGTAAAAACTATTTAATAAAAAAAATAATTATTATTGCATTACTATATTCTGAGAGCTACAATTTTTTGTTTTTCTGCTGATCGAGCTGTGTAGTAGATTTTTTTTTGTGGATCTCTGGAATGTAATCAAGAGGATGATGGATAGTCACAAGCCATCAAAGACGAAATGCTTACATTTTTGCACCAGAAGCAGTGTAAAAGACTGGTGGAAAGCATGCCAATATGCAAGAAAGCTGTGATTAAAATTCATGGTTATTCCACAAAATATTGATTTCTGAACTCTTCCTGAGTTAAAACATTAGTATTGTTGTTTCTAAATTATTACAAACATGTTTTCTTTGCATTATTTGAGGTCTGAAAGCACTGTTTTTTATTTTGACCATTTTTCTTTGTCAGAAAAAAAATGCTAAATTTATTGCTTGGAAATTCAGAGACATGTTGTCAGAGGTTTATAGAATGAAGGAACAATTTACATTTTACACAAAAATATACTTATAAAGAGAAAAAACAGACAAACTGAACATTTTGCCGTGGTCTCTTAGTTTTTACCAGAGCTGTATATATACACTACTCAAAAAAATGAAGGGAAAACTAAAATCCCACATCCTAGATATCAGTGGATTAAATATATTCCAGTTGTAAATCTTTATTCATTGCTTAGTGTAATGTGTTGAGAACAATAAAACCTAAAAATTATCAATGTAAATCACAACTAATATCCCACAGAGTTTAGGAGTTGGAATAATGCTCAAAATCAAAGTGGAAAATAAACTTGCAGGCTGATCCAACTTCATTGGAAATGCCTCAAGACAAGGAAATGATGCTCAGTAGTGTGTGTGGCCTCCACGTGCCTGTATGACCTCCCTACAACACCTGGGCATGCTTCAGGTGAGGCGGCGAATGGTCTCCTGAGGGATCTCCTCCCAGACCTGGACTAAAGCATCCGGCAACATATAGACAGTCTGTGGTGCAATGTGATGTTGGTGTGTGGTGCGAGACATGATGTCCCAGATGTGTTCAGGCGGATTTAGGTCAGGGGAACGGGCAGGCCAGTCCATAGCTTCAATGCCTTAATCATGCAGGAACTGCTGACACACTCCAGCCACTTGAGTTCTTCATTGTCCTTCATTAGGAGGAACCCAGGGCCAACCACACCAGCAAATAGTCTCACAAGGGGTCTAAGGATCTCATCTCGGTACCTAATGGCAGTCAGGCTACCTCTGGTGAGCACATGGAGGGCTGTGCGGCCCTCCAAAGAAATGCCATCCCACACCATTACTGACCTACTTCCAAACCAGTCATGCTGAAGGATGTTGCAGGCAGCAGATAGCTATCCATGGCATCACATGTGCTCAGTGTGAACCTACATTCATCTGTGAAGAGCACAGGTGTTGTGAATTTGGATTCTGGGCTCCCCCGGTGGCTACTGGTGGAATTGAACTTGTGACATCATCTTCCCTGTTCACCTGTTCTGATTAGATCTGGGTGTCGCTATATAACCTGGCTTCTCTGTTAGATGCTTGCCGGTCAACAATGTTATCAGAAGCCTCTCTGTGCTTGTTCCTGCTCCCAGACATCTACTAGATAAGTTGGACATTCGTCCATGTTTTGTTTTTGTATTTTGGTTCCAGTTCACAGCTGCAGTTTCGTTACTGTGTCTGGAAAGCTCTTGTTGATCAGGAATTGCCACTCTGGTATTATGAGTTAATGCCAGAGTCCTAAAGTAATTTCTGGATGTGTTTTGTTAGGGTTTTCTACTGACCATGAAAGTATGCTTTCTGTCTTCTGCTATCTAGAAAGCGGACCTCAAATTTGCTAAAACTATTTTCCTGCTGCGTTTGTTATTTCTTCTAAAATCACCGCCAATATATGTGGGGGGCCTCTGTCTCCTTTTTTTGGGCATTTCTCTAGAGGTGAGTCAGGTCTTATATTTCCCTCTGCTAGCATTATTTAGTTCTCCGGCCGGCGCTGGGCATATAGGGATAAAAAGTAGGACATGCTACCTGGCTACTTCTAGATGATGCGGTAGGTTTAGTTCATGGTCAGTATAGTTACATCTTCCAAGAGCTTGTTCCTATAGAGGCTTATGCTAGTTCTCTGGCCATGGAGATCATGACAGTTTGACCGGCCCACTAAAGGGTTAAAATCCTTGGCTGAGAAAGGAGAGAAATAAGAAGTCTGCTGAGAGTTTTTTTTTTTTTTTTTTTTTTTCTCTGTGCTCTTAATTGGATCACTTGCCAGTCTGTCTATGCTGCAGTCTTTCTTTTTTTTCTCTCTCCTTATAATCTTTGAATGGCTTTGTGTTCACCTGTTAATAATGGATCTTCAGAGTGTAACTACAGGTTTGAATAATCTCACCACGAAAGTACAAAATTTGCAAGATTTTATTATTCATGCTCCGGTATCTGAGCCGAGAATTCCTTTGCCGGAATTCTTCTCAGGGAGTAGATCTAGCTTTCAGAATTTTAGAAATAATTGTAAGCTATTTTTGTCCCTGAAATCTCGTTCTGCTGGAGACCCTGCACAGCAGGTTGGGATTGTGATTTCCTTGCTCCGCGGCGACCCTCAAGACTGGGCTTTTGCATTGGCACCAGGGGATCCTGCGTTGCGCAATGTGGATGCGTTTTTTTTGGCCTTGGGCTTGCTGTATGAGGAACCTCATTTGGAACTTCAGGCAGAAAAAACTTTGATGTCCCTATCGCAGGGGCAAGATGAAGCTGAAATTTACTGCCAAAGATTCCGTAAATGGTCTGTGCTTACTCAGTGGAATGAGTGTGCCTTGGCGGCTACCTTCAGAGAGGGTCTCTCTGATGCCATTAAGGATGTTATGGTGGGGTTCCCTGTGCCTGCGGGTCTGAATGAGTCCATGACAATGGCCATTCAGATCGATAGGCGTCTGCGGGAGCGCAAACCAGTGCACCATCTGGCGGTGTCCACTGAGAAGACGCCAGAAAGCATGCAGTGTGATAGAATTCTGTCCAGAAGCGAGCGGCAGAATTTTAGACGGAAAAATGGGTTGTGTTTCTATTGTGGGGATTCTACTCATGTTATATCAGCATGCTCTAAGCGTACTAAAAAGCTTGATAAATCCGTTTCCATTGGCACTTTACAGTCTAAATTTATTTTGTCTGTGACCCTGATTTGCTCTTTGTCATCTATTACTACTGACGCCTATATCGACTCTGGCGCCGCTTTGAGTCTTATGGATTGGTCCTTTGCCAATCGTTGTGGGTATGATTTAGAGCCTTTGGAAACTCTTATTCCTCTGAAGGGGATTGACTCCACCCCATTGGCTAATAATAAACCACAATACTGGACACAAGTGACTATGTGTATTAATCCGGATCACCAGGAGACTATTCGTTTTCTAGTGCTGTATAATCTACATGAGGATTTGGTGCTGGGATTGCCATGGCTGCAGTCTCACAACCCAGTCCTTGACTGGAGAGCTATGTCTGTGTTGAGCTGGGGATGTAAGGGGACTCATGGGGACGTACCTTTGGTGTCCATTTCATCATCTATTCCCTCTGAAATCCCTGAGTTCCTGTCTGATTATCGTGACGTCTTTGATGAACCCAAGCTGGGTTCACTACCTCCGCACCGTGAGTGCGATTGTGCTATAGATTTAATTCCGGGTAGTAAATACCCAAAGGGTCGTTTATTTAATCTGTCTGTGCCTGAACATACTGCTATGCGAGAATATATAAAGGAGTCCTTGGAAAAGGGACATATTCGTCCATCGTCATCTCCCTTAGGAGCCGGTTTTTTCTTTGTGTCAAAAAAAGACGGCTCTTTGAGACCATGTATTGATTATCGGCTTTTGAATAAAATCACGGTTAAATATCAATACCCATTGCCGTTGCTGACTGATTTGTTTGCTCGCATAAAGGGGGCCAAGTGGTTCTCTAAGATTGATCTCCGTGGGGCGTATAATTTGGTGCGGATCAGGCAGGGGGATGAGTGGAAAACCGCATTTAATACGCCCGAGGGCCACTTTGAGTATTTGGTGATGCCTTTTGGTCTTTCTAATGCCCCTTCAGTCTTCCAGTCCTTTATGCATGATATTTTCCGCGATTTTTTGGATAAATTTATGATAGTGTATCTGGATGATATTCTGATTTTTTCGGATGACTGGGACTCTCATGTCCGGCAAGTTAAGAGGGTTTTTCAGGTTTTGCGGTCTAATTCTCTGTGTGTCAAGGGTTCTAAGTGCGTTTTTGGGGTTCAGAGAATTTCCTTTTTGGGATATATTTTTTCTCCCTCTTCCATTGAGATGGATCCTGTCAAGGTTCAAGCTATTTGTGATTGGACGCAGCCCTCTTCTCTTAAAAGTCTTCAGAAATTTTTGGGCTTTGCCAACTTTTATCGTCGCTTTATTTCTGGTTTTTCGGATGTCGTTAAGCCATTGACCGATTTGACTAGACAGGGTGCTGATGTTGCTAATTGGTCCCCTGATGCTGTGGAGGCCTTTCAGGAGCTTAAGCGCTGTTTTTCTTCTGCCCCTGTGTTGCGTCAGCCTGATGTGACTCTTCCTTTTCAGGTTGAGGTCGACGCTTCTGAGATCGGAGCTGGGGCAGTGTTGTCGCAGAAAAGTTCTGACTGCGCCGTGATGAGGCCTTGTGCCTTCTTTTCCCGTAAATTTTCGCCCGCTGAGCGGAATTATGATGTTGGGAATCGGGAGCTTTTGGCCATGAAGTGGGCGTTTGAGGAGTGGCGCCATTGGCTCGAGGGGGCCAGACATCAGGTGGTGGTATTGACTGACCACAAAAATTTGATTTATCTTGAGACCGCCAGGCGCCTGAATCCTAGACAGGCGCGCTGGTCATTATTTTTTTCTCGGTTTAATTTTGTGGTATCGTACCTACCAGGTTCTAAGAATGTTAAGGCGGATGCCCTTTCTAGGAGTTTTGAGCCTGATTCACCTGGCAACTCTGACCCCACAGGTATTCTTAAGGAGGGAGTTATCTTGTCAGCCGTTTCTCCAGACCTGCGGCGGGCCTTGCAGGAGTTTCAGGCGGATAGACCGGATCGTTGTCCGCCTGATAGGCTGTTTGTTCCTGATGATTGGACCAGTAAAGTCATCTCTGAGGTGCATTCTTCTGCGTTGGCAGGTCATCCTGGAATTTTTGGTACCAGGGATTTGGTGGCAAGATCCTTCTGGTGGCCTTCCCTGTCACGAGATGTGCGAGGCTTTGTGCAGTCTTGTGACGTTTGTGCTCGGGCCAAGCCTTGTTGTTCTCGGGCTAGTGGATTATTGTTGCCCTTGCCTATTCCTAAGAGGCCTTGGACACACATCTCGATGGATTTTATTTCAGATCTGCCTGTTTCTCAGAAGATGTCTGTCATCTGGGTGGTGTGTGACCGTTTTTCTAAGATGGTTCATTTGGTTCCCCTGCCCAAATTGCCTTCTTCTTCCGAGTTGGTGCCCCTGTTTTTTCAAAATGTTGTTCGTTTGCATGGTATTCCTGAGAATATCGTTTCTGACAGAGGAACCCAATTTGTGTCTAGATTTTGGCGGGCATTTTGTGCTAGGATGGGCATAGATTTGTCTTTTTCGTCTGCTTTTCACCCTCAGACTAATGGCCAGACCGAGCGGACTAATCAGACCCTGGAGACATATCTGAGGTGTTTTGTGTCTGCTGACCAGGATGATTGGGTTGCTTTTTTGCCATTGGCGGAGTTCGCCCTCAATAATCGGGCCAGCTCTGCCACCTTGGTTTCCCCGTTTTTCTGTAATTCGGGGTTCCATCCTCGATTTTCCTCCGGTCAGATGGAATCCTCGGATTGTCCTGGAGTGGATGCGGTGGTGGAGAGATTGCATCATATCTGGGGGCAGGTGATGGACAATTTAAAGTTGTCCCAGGAGAAGACTCAGCTTTTTGCCAACCGTCACCGTCGTGTTGGTCCTCGGCTTTGTGTTGGAGATTTGGTGTGGTTGTCTTCTCGTTTTGTCCCTATGAGGGTCTCATCTCCTAAGTTTAAGCCTCGGTTCATCGGTCCGTATAAAATATTGGAGATTCTTAACCCTGTTTCCTTCCGTTTGGACCTCCCTGCATCCTTTTCTATTCATAACGTTTTTCATCGGTCGTTATTGCGCAGGTATGAGGCACCGGTTGTGCCTTCCGTTGAGCCTCCTGCTCCGGTGTTGGTTGAGGGTGAGTTGGAGTACGTTGTGGAAAAAATCCTAGACTCCCGTGTTTCCAGACGGAGACTCCAGTATCTGGTCAAGTGGAAGGGATATGGCCAGGAGGATAATTCTTGGGTCACTGCATCTGATGTTCATGCCTCTGATCTGGTTCGTGCCTTTCATAGGGCCCATCCTGATCGCCCTGGTGGTTCTGGTGAGGGTTCGGTGCCCCCTCCTTGAGGGGGGGGTACTGTTGTGAATTTGGATTCTGGGCTCCCCCGGTGGCTACTGGTGGAATTGAACTTGTGACATCATCTTCCCTGTTCACCTGTTCTGATTAGATCTGGGTGTCGCTATATAACCTGGCTTCTCTGTTAGATGCTTGCCGGTCAACAATGTTATCAGAAGCCTCTCTGTGCTTGTTCCTGCTCCCAGACATCTACTAGATAAGTTGGACATTCGTCCATGTTTTGTTTTTGTATTTTGGTTCCAGTTCACAGCTGCAGTTTCGTTACTGTGTCTGGAAAGCTCTTGTTGATCAGGAATTGCCACTCTGGTATTATGAGTTAATGCCAGAGTCCTAAAGTAATTTCTGGATGTGTTTTGTTAGGGTTTTCTACTGACCATGAAAGTATGCTTTCTGTCTTCTGCTATCTAGAAAGCGGACCTCAAATTTGCTAAAACTATTTTCCTGCTGCGTTTGTTATTTCTTCTAAAATCACCGCCAATATATGTGGGGGGCCTCTGTCTCCTTTTTTTGGGCATTTCTCTAGAGGTGAGTCAGGTCTTATATTTCCCTCTGCTAGCATTATTTAGTTCTCCGGCCGGCGCTGGGCATATAGGGATAAAAAGTAGGACATGCTACCTGGCTACTTCTAGATGATGCGGTAGGTTTAGTTCATGGTCAGTATAGTTACATCTTCCAAGAGCTTGTTCCTATAGAGGCTTATGCTAGTTCTCTGGCCATGGAGATCATGACACACAGGGTGCCAGTGGCGAATTTGCCAATCCTGGTGTTCTGTGGCAAATGCCAAGGGTCCTGCATGGTGTTGGGCTGTGAGCACAACCCCCATCTGTGGACTTCGGGCACTCACACCATCCTCATGAAGTCGGTTTCCAATCGTTTGTGCTGACACATGCACATTTGTGGCCTGCTGGAGGTCATTTTTCAGGGCTCTTGCAATGCTCCTCCTGTTCCTCCTTCCACAAAGGCAGAGGTAGCGGTCCTGCTGCTGGGTTGTTGCCCTCCTACGGCCCCCTCCACGTCTCCTGGTGTACTGGCCTGTCTCTTGATAGCGCCTTCAGCCTCTGGACACTATGCTGACAGACACAGCAAACCTTCTTGCCACAGCTTGCATTGATGTGCCATCCTGGATTAGCTGCACTACCTGTGCCACTGTTGTGAGTTGTAGAGTCCATCTCATGCTACCACGAGTGTGAAAGCACAACCAACATTCAAAAGTGACCAAAACATCAGCCAGAAAGCATTGGTACTGAGATTGGGTCTGTGTTCCCCACCTGCAGAACCAATCCTTTATTGAGTGTGTCTTGATAATTGCCAATAATTTCCATGTGTTGTCTATTCCATTTGCACAACAGCATGTGAAATTGATTGTAAAAAAGTGTTACTTCCTAAGTGGACAGTTTGATTTCACGGAAGTTTGATTTACTTGGAGATATATTCTGTTGTTTAAGTGTTCCCTTTATTTTTTTGAGCAGTGTATACATATATTATATATATATATATATATATATATATATATATATATATATATATATATATATATATATATATATATATATATACACACACTATGGTTCCAAAGTTTAGGGTCACCCAGACAATGTTGTGTTTTCTATGAAAACTCATACTTTTATTAATCAAATGAGTTGCCAAATGAATTGAAAATTTAGTCCAGACATTGACAAGGTTCGAAGAAAAGATTTTTATTGAAAATAATTTTCTCCTTTGCTTTCGTCAAGGAATGCTCCCTTTGCAGAAATTACAGCATTGCAGACCTTTGACATTCTAGCAGTTAATTTGCTGAGGTAATCTGGAGAAATTTCACCCCATGCTTCCAGAAGCCTCTCCCACAAGTTAAGGTACCTTCACACGAAGCGACGCTGCAGCGATACAGACAACGATGCCGATCGCTGCAGCGTCGCTGTTTGGTCGCTGGAGAGCTGTCACACAGACCGCTCTCCAGCGACCAACGATGCCGAGGTCCCCGGGTAACCAGGGTAAACATCGGGTTGCTAAGTGCAGGGCCGCGCTTAGTAACCCGATGTTTACCCTGGTTACCAGCGTAAAAGTAAAAATAACAAACAGTACATGCTCACCTGCGCATCCCCCGGCGTCCGCTTCCTGTACTGTGTGAGCGCCGGCCCTAACAGCAGAGCGGTGACGTCACCACTGTGCTTTTACTTTCACTTTAGGGCCGGCGCTCAGTCAGAGCAGGAAGCAGACGGCAGGGGACGCGCAGGTGAGTATGTACTGTTTGTTTTTTTTACTTTTACGCTGGTAACCAGGGTAAACATTGGGTTACTAAGCGCGGCCCTGCGCTTAGTAACCCGATATTTACCCTGGTTACCAGCGTAAAACATCGCTGGTATCGTTGCTTTTGGTGTCAAACCTGACGATACACGCCGGTCTGACGACCAAATAAAGTTCTGGACTTCTAGCTCCGACCAGCGATATCACAGCAGGATCCAGATCGCTGCTGCGTGTCAAACACAACGATATCGCTATCCAGGACGCTGCAACGTCACGGATCGTTGTCGTTCTCGTTGTAAAGTCGTTTCGTGTGAAGGTACCTTTAGTTTGGATTGATGGTCACTTTTCGCGTACAATACGGTCAAGCTGCTCCCACAACAGCTTAATGGGTTTGAGATATGGTGACTGCGCTGGCCACTCCATTACAAAAAGAATACGAGCTGCCTGCTTCTTCCCTAAATAGTTCTTGCATAATTTGGAGGTGTGCATTGGGTAATTGTCCTGTTGTAGGATGAAATTGGCTCCAATCAAGCGCTGTCCACAGGTTATAGCATGGTGTTGCAAGATGGAGTGATAGCCTTCCTTATTCAAAATGCCTTTTACCTTGTACAAATCTCCCACTTTACCAGCACCAAAGCAAACCCAGACCATCACATTACCTCCACCATGCTTGACAGATGGTGTCAGGCACTTTTCCATCATCTTTTCAGTTGTTCTGCATCTCACAAATGTTCTTCTCTGTGATCCAGACACCTCAAACATGGATTCATCTGTCCATAATACTTTTTTCCAATCTTCCTCTGTCCAATGTCTGTGTTCTTTTGCCCATATTAATATTTTCCTTTTATTAGCCAGTCTCAGATATGGCTTTTTCTTTGCCACTCTGCCCTGAAGGACAGCATCCTGGAGTCACCTCTTCACTGTAGACGTTGACACTGGTGTTTTGCGTGTACTATTTAATGAAGCTGCCAGTTAAGGACCTGGGAGGTGTCGATTTCTATAACTACAGACTCTAAAGTACTTGTCTTGTTGCTTAGTTGTACAGCTGGGCCTCCAACTTCTCTTTCTACTCTGGTTAAAACCTGTTTGTGCTCTCCTCTGAAGGGAGTAGTACACACCATTGTAGGAAATCTTCAGTTTCTTGGCAATTTCTCGCATGGCATAGCCTTCATTTCTAAGAACAAGAGTAGACTGTTGAGTTTCACATGAAAGTTTTTTTTCTGGCCATTTTGAGAATTTAATGGAACCAACAAATGTAATGCTCCAGATTCTCAACTAGCTCAAAGGAAGGTCAGGTTTATAGGTTCTCTAATCAGCCAAACTGTTTTCAGCTGTGCTAACATACTTGCACAAGGGTTTTCAAGGGTATTCTAACCATCCATTAGCCTTCTTACACAGTTAGCAAACACAAAGTACCCTAAGAACACTGGAGAGATGGTTGTTGGAAATGGGCCTCTATACACCTATGAAGATATTGCATTACAAACCAGATGTTTGCAGCTAGAATAGCCATTTACCACATTATCAATATACTGTATAGAGCATATTTCTGAATCATGTAATGTTAGCTTCATTGGAAAAAACTGTGCTTTTCTTCAAAAATAAGGAAATTTCTAAGTGACCCTACACTTTGGAATGATAGTGCATGCATATGTATATATCCATATCTATATCTGTATATATATATATATATATATTAGTGAGGCTGTGACCCCTGCTACAGCTAGGCGGTGCTGTGTTTGTGTTCTCCCCAGGTTGTGCATGCAGACTGATGAGGTCCATAGTTGTGCACGGGAGTCACAGATTTCCCATCCGGATTTTCAATGTGGCTGAAGGCCACAGGTTTGTGTGTGTTAGGCCGGCGTCACACTCAGCGTATGAAAATACGGTCCGTATTTTACGGCCGTAATACGCAGAAATGTTCCAAAAATAGTGATCCGTATGTGATATGAACTCGAGCATGGGAACTTTTCCTAGGCTCCAGTTCATGAGGACAGAGGGTGCATCACCGCAACTCAAGGTAACTACAGGTCACCCTGCTTTCCATTAATTCCCCGGGTTTTTACAGGCAGGGGCGGCTGCATTAACAGGCTTCTGCTTGTAAAATTAGTTAACCCTTTCAGATGGATTTACAATGTGGGACATATATATATACGTGGTATATATATATACCTATTCTGTGTGTAGACATTTATTCTACCTATTCTATTCTATTCTGTCAGTGTGATTTTACTGTACACCGCACTGAATTGCCGGCTTTTCTAGAGAACACCGCTGCGTATTTCTCACAAGTCACACTGCTGGTCCGTGTGTAATCTGTATTTTTCTCGCCCCCATAGACTTTCATTGGTGATTTTTTTTGCGCAATACGGTGACAAACACAGCATGCTGCGATTTTCTACGGCCGTACAAGACCGTATAATACGGATCAGTAAAATACGGCATAGAGAATCATTGTACCGTATGCAATCTGTATTTTCTGCACCTCTCATACATCCGTAAAACTCGCTAGTGTGACGCCGGCCTTAAAAGTCCTGCAGTAAGAGGTATGGGTGTGTCAGGTGTCAGGTCAGGTGTGTGAGGTGCACGTCAGTCTGATGTGTGCTGGTGTGCAGAGCAGAGGCCTGCAGAGTGCTGGCTGAGTGCATGGAAGCACAGGCCAGCGGAGCCAGCACCCAGGGCAGCTGAATAGCCTGGCACCCGCAGCGTATACAGCGATGCAAGTCGACCATTTTACTGGTCTTGGATGTGGACAGTCCTGTGCCTGGAGGTAGATGTCCTGTGCCCGTAAGAGTCAGATGTGGACAGTCCTGTGCCTGGAGGTGGATGTCATGTGCCCGAAGGAGTCTGATGTGGACAGTCCTGTGCCCGGAGGTGGATGTCCTGTGCCCGAAAGAGGACTAGCATGCGTAATGATTGCAAACAGGTGGATATGGTGCCCAGCTGCTATTGGCTGTGTGAGTAAAGAGACTGTGATAAAGCGATGCAGGACACCCACGGAACTAGTCAGAGAAGGGCTGGCGTGTGTAGTGTCTGCAAAATATGTGGCTGTGTAAAGAGACTGTGATAAAGCAATGCAGGACACCCACGAGAACTAGACAGAGGAGGGCTGATGAGTATAGTGTCTGCAACATACAGTATGAGGCTGTGTGTATGGAGACTGTAATATGTTGTGTGGTCGCCCAGGGAAACTGGACAAGTGAAGTCTGGCCTGTTTAGGGACCACAAATCTAAAGCCATGTGATATGTATTTCTATAAACTGGTGTGAACTGAACACTGATAATATACACTGGAGTTATTTTTCAAGATAGGTAGTGACCATGGCGGCCATTTTGAAGTCGGACAATTTGGATTCATCCTTATTTTTTCCAATGGGAAGTGGATCATGTGACACATCAAACATATTGAGAATTTCACTAGAAAAATGATGGTGTGCTTGGTTTTAACATAACTTTATTCTTTCATGAGTTATTTACAAGTTTCTCTTTGTTTACAGCCATTGACATGTCACAGCGGTTAACACATGAGGAGCGGATAGAAATTGTGTTGATGTCTGGTGAGTGCAGTACCCAGGTCATTACAGCAGATTTCAATTCAAGACACCCTACGCAAGAAAACTGTCACCATTCCCATGTTATTTAGATGTATTCATATAAATGGCCCACCGAAAAAAATTTCCCTCCCTCCCTGACTAGAGGGCATGGACAAGTCTGATAAATGCATGTAGGGAGATTATGGACAGTTAAACAGAGATAATTAAAAACATAGGAATGATTTATCAGCCTTCCTAAGACCCAATTGGTGTAAATCCTCCTGTTAGTCTCCCTTTGACTTTTCTAAAAAAAATGGAGTGGGGTGAGTTGGGGGTGAAAATTTTTTTTGGGTAATTAAAGTTTAGCAAATTTACCAAAATTTGATGCAGACAATTCTCTAAGTTTAGGAGGAATACTCAATTTGCATCTAACAAATTTAGCTCAAATTGATTCTGCCAGGAAGGAGTTAAAAAAAAATAATAAACTGGTATATTTAGCTCTGCTCTGTCCTCCCCATACTTGTCCAGCTCCTCTTTCTTCTTCCGATTGCCTCTCCTTTCTTCCACCAATTGCGGCCTCTTTTTTCTTCTTGTCCTTCCACTCTTCAGCATGTGCCACTGCTGACTATGTTCCACATAGTCACATGGAGAGCGATGCACATTATATAATGTTTGCCTAGGCCCACATGATCTTGTGGCATGTGAAGAACGTAATTAATGTGCATTTTGGTCCACATGGACCCTTAATGCCTTTTCAACAGTGGTGCCCAATGGAAAACCAGGTGGACAGGATGAAGTAAAAGGCCATTCTTTTTTATATGGGCTTGGAGTACTGTTAATACGAAATGCTTGTTAGTAAGTACATCGAGTTCTACTAATACGGTTTGTGTCCACACAGCATTTGTGTTTACATTTCTCTTTTCGCATGTATGTTATTTTATAAAAATATAAAATGTAAAGAAAAAATAGCTAAAAATATTGAAAGTAATTATAAATGAATAGTTGCTGTTTAGCTGCAGGCAATACTAACATGTATCACAAGTAGAGAAAACCTAATGTAAAATGATAAGTTTTTTTAAAAATCAAATGAACTAAATATGTTTTGCTTTCACCATCTTAATAGAAATTATTGCTAAACTCCCACACACTGAAAAACATTATAGTTTGCTTTACTGACTACATGCACGAGCAAGAAACATAGTGGAAATAATTGAATTAGAAATTGATAAGATGTGACATAAATGTATGACCTGAGAGAATAGCCACCAGGCCAAGTGGCGACATGGACATACAGTAAGTAGTGTAAACTGCTAATGAATTGTCAAGAATGAAAAAACTCCATTCAACACTATTATAAACTGTGACACAATGGGAGTCAATTGTTTGGGTCACATCTGCATATCTGGTTACCCCGAGGGTCCAATTACTTAAATTTTGTTGATCTCATCAACATCTAAAAGTAAGAAGGTAGAAGAAAATTAAGTAATTTGTCTGTGAAAATTTTCATTATTACAGTAATGACATTCATTATTGGATCTGTGAAATCACACTGCAAAGTTAACTTTCTCACTTTTAGTTTTTTCCCTTAATAAATCTTTTATTTTATTAAAACATGTAATGTTTCCCCCAAGCACAAATGACCTTGTTCCACGCCAACCAAGCAGAAAATCAACAGTTACAATTTTGCCAATTCAACCATGTGCTTCAGAATAACAGATCAGTGATACTGGGCTTAGTTTACTTTGACATCTGCAGGCAAACCCAAATAAAAGAATAAATAAAATATATATGCTTCTTCATACATTCCATGACCTCATGATTTTAAAACAATAGTGGTTCAGTGCACCATGCAATCCAATAATCACCTAGAGATATTTTGCAGAGTACACACAAGTAAGATGTGTTATGTAAATAAATACATTTCTATCTATCTATCTATCTATCTATCTATCTATCTATCTATCTATCTATCTATCTATCTATCTATCTATCTATCTATCATTCTAGACATGTATTTATTTACATAAAATACCTTAGGGTACTGTCACACAGTGGCACTTTGGTCGCTACAACGGCACGATCCATGACGTTCCAGCGATATAGTTACGATATCGCTGTGTCTGACACGCTACTGCGATCAGGGACCCCGCTGAGAATCGTACGTCGTAGCAGATCGTTTGAAACTTTATTTCGTCGTCTAGTGTCCCGCTGTGGCGGCATGATCGCAGCGTGTAACAAAGGTGTGCACGATATTCCCAATGTCCCGTATGACTTCTACATCGCAACTACGTCATGAAATTATTGCTCCAGCGCCGTGCATTGCAAAGTGTGACCGCAGTCTACGACGCTGGAGCGATAATCAAGCGACGCTGCAATGTCACGGATCGTGCCGTCGGAGCGATCAAAGTGCCACTGTGTGACAGTACCCTTAGTGTGGACTCTGCAAAATATGTCTAGGTATTGGATTGTATGGAGCACTATAGTTCTGAAGGGGCACTCAGGGAATTTGTTTTATATGGTGGCATTATTAGTCTTGAATGGGGCTCTCAGGCAGCATTATTAGCTCTTAAAGGTGTGTAAGCATTTTTATTTTTTCAGGGAGCACTTGGGGCATTTTTAGTTTTTTGAGGCTCATTGTAAATTTAAGGGGTCTCTCGGGGGTCATTAATACTTGATTTAGGCACTTTGGACATAGTAGCCTTCAAAGGAGCATGGAGGGCATTATATCTATGGGACACAGTTATGATTACAGGTGTTTTGGGAGATAGGTGGTAGTCATATTAATGACTTTTTTAAGTAATGGGGTCATGGTTCCATGCTACAGGTGCAGGCAGGATGGTGCATTTTTGTAGTTTGAGAATAGATGAAGATGGTGGTGGAAAATTGTAAAGTTAAATGTGTCATTCTTGTAAACTCTGCAGATGAAGAGTTGGAAGACAACTGGTATCTATTACTATATGGTTACTATTTGGGGGTAATATTGGTCATTAGGGTTGAGCGACCTTTAGTTTTTTAGGGTCGATTCGGGTTTTGTGAAACCCGACTGTCTTAAAAGTCGAGTCGAGTGTAATCGGCCGACCACCGTGAAAAGTCGGGTTTCGGCCGAAACACGAAACCCAATGAAGACATTTTTTTAATATTATTTTTTAAATCTCTCTCTCTCTCTCTCTCTCTCTCTCTCTCTCTCTCCCCCTAAACGCTGATTTTCCACATCGCTCCCAGAACGCTCATTTTACACTTTGCACATCGCTGTAATGCACGCGAAAAAAATGCCTGTTGTTGTGTACGCCCCCTAACACCTACGTCAGCACTCTACCGCTCCTTCATTGGCAGCAAAAATGGCGCTAAACGCGTCATACGAAACGCGACTTTCGCGCCTAGATCGCGTACCGCATGGCCGACCCCACACAGGGATTGGGTCGGGTTTCATGAGACGCTGACTTTGCCAAAAGTCGGCGACTTATGAAAATGAACGACCCGTTTCGCTCAACCCTACTGGTCATTTCATTTATGTGGGTTTTTTTAACCCCTTCACCCCCAAGGGTGGTTTGCACGTTCATGACCGGGCCAATTTTTACAATTCTGACCACTGTCCCTTTATGAGGTTATAACTCTGGAACGCTTCAATGGATCTTGGCGATTCTGACATTGTTTTCTTGTGCCATATTGTACTTCATGATAGTGGTAAAATTTTCCAACTTTGAATTTTTATGCCCTTAAATCACAGAGATATGTCACGCAAAATACTTAATAAGTAACATTTCCCACATGTCTACTTTACATCAGCACAATTTTGGAACCAAATTTTTTTTTGTTAGGGAGTTATAAGGGTTAAAATTGACCAGAAATTTCTCATTTTTACAACACCATTTTTTTTTAGGGACAACATCTCATTTGAAGTCATTTTGAGGGGTCTATATGATAGAAAATACCCAAGTGTGACACCATTCTAAAAACTGCACCCCTCAAGGTGCTTAAAACCACATTCAAGAAGTTTATTAACCCTTCAGGTGTTTCACAGGAATTTTTGGAATGTTTAAATAAAAATGAACATTTAACTTTTTTTCACACAAAATTTAATTCAGCTCCAATTTGTTTTATTTTACCAAGGGTAACAGGAGAAAATGGACCACAAAAGTTGTTGTACAATTTGTCCTGAGTACGCTGATACCCCATATGTGGGGGTAAACCACTGTTTGGGCGCATGGCAGAGCTCGGAAGGAAAGGAGCGCCATTTGACTTTTCAATGCAAAATTGACTGGAATTCAGATGGGACGCCATGTTGCATTTGGAGAGCCCCTGATGTGCCTAAACATTGAAACCCCCCACAAGTGACACCATTTTGGAAAGTAGACCCCCTAAGGAACTTATCTATATGTGTGGTGAGCACTTTGAGCCTGCGAGTGCTTCACAGAAGTTTATAATGGAGAGCCGTTAAAAATAAAAAATCATATTTTTTTCACAAAAATGATCTTTTCGCCCCCAATTTTTTATTTTCCCAAGGGTAAGAGAAGAAATTGGACCCCAAAAATAGTTGTGCAATTTGTCCTGAGTACGCTGATACCCTATATGTGGGTGTAAACCATTGTTTGGGCGCGTGGCAGAGCTCGGAAGTGAAGGAGCACCGTTTGACTCGTTAATGCAAAATTTGCAGGAATTGAGATGGGACGCCATGCTGCGTTTGGAGAGCCCCTGATGTGCCTAAACATTGAAACCCCCCACAAGTGACACCATTTTGGAAAGTAGACCCCTTAAGGAACTTATCTAGATGTGTGTTGAGTACTTTGACCCAAGTGCTTCACAGAAGTTTATAATGCAGAGCCGTAAAAATAAAAAATCATATTTTTTCACAAAAATGATTTTTCACCCCCAATTTTTTATTTTCCCAAGGGTAAGAGAAGAAATTAGACCACAAAAGTTGTTGTGCAATTTGTCCTGAGTGCGAAGATACCCCATATGTGGGGGTAAACCACTGTTTGGGCGCACAGCAGAGCTCGGAAGGGAAGGAGCGCTATTTTACTTTTCAATGCAAAATTGACTGGAATTAAGATGGGACGCCATGTTGCGTTTGGAGAGCCCCTGATGTGCCTAAACATTAAAACTCCCCACAAGTGACACCATTTTGGAAAGTAGACCCCCTAAGGAACTTATCTAGTTGTGTTTTGAGAGCTTTGAACCCCAAGTGTTTCACTACAGTTTATAACGCAGAGCCGTGAAAATAAAAAATATTTTTTTTTCTCACAAAAATGATTTTTAGCTCCCCAAATTTTTATTTTCCCAAGGATAACAAGAGAACTTGGACCCCAAAAGTTGTTGTCCAATTTGTCCCGAGTACACTGATACCCCATATGTTGGGGTAAATGTCATGATTCCCAATGGCAGGGAATTTGTCAACATAACACGGGCAAAAACAGGACGAGCTCTAGGGTGATGGAACCTGAGCTGACTGCGATCCTGAACCTCAACACTCAACTAACAGTAGCCGGGGGACGTTCCTGGGGGGCCCCTAGACGTCTCGCGCCAGCCGGAGATCTAGCTTCCCCTATCAGAAGAATAACAGACCTCACTTGCCTCCAGAGAAATATTCCCACAGAGATAGCAGCCTCCCACATATAATGACGGTGAAATGAGAGGAAGGCACAAACGTAGTTATGAAAACAGATTCAGCAAAATGAGGCCCGCTTAAGCTAGATAGCAGAGGATACAAAAGGTGAACTGCGCGGTCAGCTGAAAAACCCTTCAAAATACCATCCTGAAATTACTTGAACTCATGTGCCAACTCATGGTACATGAGTGGTAATTTCAGCCCACTAGAGCAACCAGCAGCAGAGAATTACATATCTGCAAGCTGGACTAAAAAACATGAAAGCAATCATGAAACAGAGAAATACAGACTTAGCTTGTCTTGAAGGCCTAGGAGCAGGTAACAGAGACACACACTGATACATTGATAGCCGGCAAGGGAATGACAGGAAAGCCAGGTTAAATAGGAAACACCCAGCCACTGATGGACAGGTGGAAACCAGAGACCGCAACCCACCAAAGTCACCCAGTACCAGTTGTAACCACCAGAGGGAGCCCAAAAACAGAATCCACAACAGTACCCCCCCTTGAGGAGGGGTCACCGAACCCTCACGAGAACCCCCAGGGCGATCAGGATGAGCTCTATGGAAGGCGCGGACCAAATCAGTCGCATGAACATCAGAGGCGACCACCCAGGAATTATCCTCCTGACCATAACCCTTCCACTTAACCAAATACTGGAGTTTACGTCTGGAAACACGAGAATCCAAGATCTTCTCAACAACATACTCCAATTCTCCCTCCACCAGCACCGGAGCAGGAGGCTCAACCGAAGGAACAACGGGCACCTCATACCTCCGCAATAACGACCGATGGAACACATTATGAATAGCAAATGATGCTGGGAGATCCAAACGAAAAGATACAGGGTTAAGAATCTCCAAGATCTTATAAGGACTGATGAACCGAGGCTTAAACTTGGGAGAAGAGACCTTCATAGGGACAAAACGAGAAGACAACCACACCAAGTCCCCAACACGAAGTCGGGGACCCACGCGGCGACGACGATTAGCAAACTGCTGAGCCTTCTCCTGAGACAACTTCAAATTGTCCACCACCTGATTCCAAATCTGATGTAACCTATCCACCACCACGTCCACTCCAGGACAATCCGAAGGCTCCACCTGACCAGAGGAAGAACGAGGATGAAACCCCGAATTACAAAAGAAAGGAGAAACCAAAGTAGCAGAACTAGCCCGATTATTAAGGGCAAATTCGGCCAGTGGCAAAAAGGCAACCCAGTCATCTTGATCAGCAGAAACAAAACACCTTAAATAAGTTTCCAAGGTCTGATTAGTTCGCTCCGTCTGGCCATTCGTCTGAGGATGGAATGCAGACGAGAAAGACAAATTAATGCCCATCTTAGCACAAAACGTCCGCCAAAATCTAGACACAAACTGGGATCCCCTGTCCGAAACGATGTTCTCCGGAATCCTGTGCAAACGAACCACGTTCTGAAAAAACAAAGGGACCAACTCAGAGGAGGAAGGCAACTTAGGCAAGGGTACCAAATGAACCATCTTAGAAAAGCGGTCACACACAACCCAGATAACGGACATTTTCTGTGAGACAGGGAGATCTGAAATAAAATCCATGGAAATGTGCGTCCAAGGCCTCTTCGGAATAGGCAAGGATAACAACAACCCACTGGCCCGAGAACAGCAAGGCTTAGCCCGAGCACACACTTCACAAGACTGCACGAAGGTGCGCACATCCCTTGACAAGGAAGGCCACCAAAAAGACCTGGCCACCAAGTCTCTAGTACCAAATATTCCAGGATGACCAGCCAACACAGAAGAATGGACCTCGGAGATGACTCTACTGGTCCAATCATCCGGAACAAACAGTCTTTCTGGTGGACAACGATCAGGTTTATCCGCCTGAAACTCCTGCAATGCACGTCGCAAGTCTGGGGAGACGGCGGACAATATTACCCCATCCCTAAGGATGCCAGTAGGCCCAGAGTCTCCAGGAGAGTCAGGCACAAAACTCCTGGAAAGAGCATCTGCCTTCACATTCTTTGAACCTGGCAAGTATGAAACCACAAAATTGAAACGAGAAAAAAACAACGACCAACGAGCCTGTCTAGGATTCAAACGCCTGGCAGACTCAAGGTAAATCAGATTTTTGTGATCAGTCAAGACCACCACACGATGTCTAGCACCCTCAAGCCAATGACGCCACTCCTCAAATGCCCACTTCATGGCCAAAAGCTCCCGATTACCCACATCATAATTGCGCTCGGCGGGCGAGAATTTTCTAGAAAAGAACGCACATGGCTTCATCACCGAGCCATCGGAACTTCTCTGTGACAAAACCGCCCCCGCTCCAATCTCGGAAGCATCAACCTCAACTTGAAAAGGAAGTGAAACATCTGGTTGACATAACACAGGAGCAGAAGAAAACCGGCGCTTAAGTTCCTGAAAGGCCTCCACAGCCGCAGGAGACCAATTAGCAACATCAGCACCCTTCTTAGTCAAATCAGTCAAAGGTTTAACAACACTGGAAAAATTAGAAATGAACCGACGATAAAAATTAGCAAAACCCAAGAACTTCTGAAGACTCTTAACAGATGTAGGTTGTGTCCAGTCACAAATCGCCTGAACCTTGACGGGATCCATCTCAATAGTAGAAGGAGAAAAAATGTACCCCAAAAAAGAAATCTTCTGGACTCCGAAGAGACATTTTGAGCCCTTCACAAACAGAGAATTGGCCCGCAGGACTTGAAACACCTTCCTGACCTGTAGAACATGAGACTCCCAGTCATCAGAAAACACCAAAATATCATCCAAATACACAATCATAAACTTATCCAGATATTCACGGAAAATATTGTGCATAAAGGACTGAAAGACTGAAGGAGCATTAGAAAGTCCAAAAGGCATTACCAAATACTCAAAATGGCCCTCAGGCGTATTAAATGCGGTTTTCCACTCATCACCCTGCTTTATCCGCACAAGATTATACGCACCGCGAAGATCTATCTTAGTGAACCACATAGCCCCCTTAATGCGAGCAAACAAATCAGTCAATAATGGCAATGGATACTGATATTTGACTGTAATCTTATTCAGAAGGCGATAATCTATACAAGGCCTCAGGGAACCATCTTTTTTAGCCACGAAAAAAAAACCTGCTCCCAGAGGGGACGAAGATGGACGAATATGTCCCTTTTCCAAGGACTCCTTAATGTAATTCCGCATAGCAGTATGCTCTGGCACTGACAGATTAAATAAACGACCCTTAGGGAACTTACTGCCAGGAATTAATTCTATAGCACAGTCACAATCCCTATGAGGAGGGAGCGAATTGAGCTTAGGCTCCTCAAAAACATCCCGATAGTCAGACAAAAACGCAGGGACCTCAGAAGGAGTAGATGAAGCAATTGAAATCAGAGGTGCATCATCATGAACCCCTTGACATCCCCAGCTTAACACAGACATTGTTTTCCAATCCAGGACTGGATTATGAGTTTGTAACCATGGCAGACCAAGCACTAGTACATCATGTAAATTATACAGTACAAGGAAGCAAATCACCTCCTGATGAACGGGAGTCATGCGCATGGTCACTTGTGTCCAGTACTGCGGTTTATTCATAGCCAATGGTGTAGAGTCAATTCCCTTCAAAGGAATAGGAACTTCCAGAGGCTCCAGACTAAAACCGCAGCGTTTGGCAAAAGACCAATCCATAAGACTCAGGGCAGCGCCCGAGTCCACATAGGCATCGACGGAAATGGATGACAGTGAACAAATCAGAGTTACAGACAAAATGAACTTAGACTGCAGAGTACTAACGGCAAAAGATTTATCAACCTTTTTTGTGCGTTTAGAGCATGCTGATGTAACATGAGCTGAATCACCACAATAAAAACACAATCCATTTTTCCACCTATAATTTTGCCGTTCACTTCTGGACTGAATTCTATCACATTGCATAGTCTCAGGTGCCTGTTCAGAAGACACCGCCAACTGGTGCACAGGTTTGCGCTCCCGTAAACGCCGATCAATCTGAATGGCCATAGTCATAGACTCATTCAGACCTGTAGGCGCAGGGAACCCCACCATAATATCCTTAATGGCCTCAGAAAGACCATCTCTGAAGTTTGCAGCCAGGGCGCACTCATTCCACTGAGTAAGCACCGACCATTTCCGAAATTTTTGACAATATACTTCCGCTTCATCATGCCCCTGAGAGAGGGCCAAAAAAGCCTTTTCAGCCTGAATCTCCAGGTTAGGTTCCTCATAGAGCAATCCCAGTGCCAGAAAAAACGCATCCACACTGAGCAATGCAGGATCCCCTGGTGCCAATGCAAATGCCCAATTCTGAGGGTCGCCCCGCAGGAAAGATATTACAATCTTGACCTGCTGAGCAGGGTCTCCAGGGGAGCGAGATTTCAAAGAAAGAAACAATTTGCAATTGTTCCTGAAATTCAGGAAGGTAGATCTATCTCCAGAAAAAAACTCTGGAATAGGAATTCTAGGTTCAGACATAGGAGTGTGAACAACAAAATCCTGTATATTTTGAACTTTTACAGCAAGATTATTCAGGCTGGAAGCCAAACTCTGGACATCCATGTTAAACAGCTAAGGTCAGAGCCATTCAAGGGTTAAGAGGAGGTAAGAAGCAGCTAGACAGCAATTAAGGGCTAGGCAGCAAAACTCTGAGGGGAAAAAAAAAAAAATTTCCCTTCAACACTTCTTTTTCTCCTGCTTCAGCCCAAACAATTAACACTTTGTGGGCCGGCTATACTGTCATGATTCCCAATGGCAGGGAATTTGTCAACATAACACGGGCAAAAACAGGACGAGCTCTAGGGTGATGGAACCTGAGCTGACCGCGATCCTGAACCTCAACACTCAACTAACAGTAGCCGGGGGACGTTCCTGGGGGGCCCCTAGACGTCTCGCGCCAGCCGGAGATCTAGCTTCCCCTATCAGAAGAATAACAGACCTCACTTGCCTCCAGAGAAATATTCCCACAGAGATAGCAGCCTCCCACATATAATGACGGTGAAATGAGAGGAAGGCACAAACGTAGTTATGAAAACAGATTCAGCAAAATGAGGCCCGCTTAAGCTAGATAGCAGAGGATACAAAAGGTGAACTGCGCGGTCAGCTGAAAAACCCTTCAAAATACCATCCTGAAATTACTTGAACTCATGTGCCAACTCATGGTACATGAGTGGTAATTTCAGCCCACTAGAGCAACCAGCAGCAGAGAATTACATATCTGCAAGCTGGACTAAAAAACATGAAAGCAATCATGAAACAGGGAAATACAGACTTAGCTTGTCTTGAAGGCCTAGGAGCAGGTAACAGAGACACACACTGATACATTGATAGCCGGCAAGGGAATGACAGGAAAGCCAGGTTAAATAGGAAACACCCAGCCACTGATGGACAGGTGGAAACCAGAGACCGCAACCCACCAAAGTCACCCAGTACCAGTTGTAACCACCAGAGGGAGCCCAAAAACAGAATCCACAACAGGTAAACCCCTGTTTGGGCGCACGGGAGAGCTCGGAAGGGAAGGAGCACTGTTTTACTTTTTCAACGCAGAATTGGCTGGAATTGAGATTGGACACCATGTCGCGTTTGGAGAGCCCCTGATGTGCCTGAACAGTGGAAACTCCCCAATTCTACCTGAAACCCTAATCCAAACACACCCCTAACCCTAATCCCAATGGTAACCCTAACCACACCCCTAACCCTGGCACACCCATAATTCTAATCCCAACCCTAATCCCAACCGTAAATGTAATCCAAACCCTAACCCTAACTTTAGCCCCAACCCTAACCCTATCTTTAGCCCCAACCCTAACCTTAACTTTACCTCCAACCCTAGCCCCAACCCTAACCCTAGCCCTAACCCTAGCCCAGCCCTAGCCCTAGCCCTAACCCTAACCCTAACCCTAACCCTAACCCTAGCCCTAACCCTAACTTTACCTCCAACCCTAGCCCCAACCCTAGCCCTAACCCTAACCCTAGCTCTAACCCTAACCCTAGCCCTAATGGGAAAATGGAAATAAATACATTTTTTTTCATTTATTATTCTTCCCTAACTAAGGCAGTGATGAAGGGGGGGTTGATTTACTTTTATAGTGTTTTTTTATATCGGATTTATATGACTGGCAGCGGTCACACACTAAAAGACGCTTTTAGAGTTATGTGAGGTCTTGTTTTTTGCGGGACGAGTTGACGTTTTTATTTGTGACATTTTCAGGCACGTGACGTTTTTTGATCGCTTTTTATTCCGATTTTTGTGAGGCAGAATGACCAAAAACCAGCTATTCATGAATTTCTTTTGGGGGAGGCGTTTATACCGTTCCACATTTGGTAAAATTGATGAAGCAGTTTTATTCTTCGGGTCAGTTCGATTACAGCGATACCTCATTTATATCTTTTTTTATGTTTTGGCGCTTTTATACGATAAAAGCTATTTTATAGAAAAAATAATTATTTTGGCATCGCTTTATTCTGAGGACTATAACTTTTTTTGCTTATGATGCTGTATGGCGGCTTGCTTTTTGCGGGACAAGATGGCGTTTTCAGCGGTACCATGCTTGTTTATATCTGTCTTTTTGATCGCGTGTTATTCCACTTTTTGTTTGGCGGTATGATAATAAAGCATTGTTTTTTGGCTCGTTTTTTTTTTTTTTTCTTACGGTGTTCACTGAAGGGGTTAACTAGTGGGACAGTTTTATAGGTTGGGTTGTTACGGACGCGGCGATACTAAATATGTGTACTTTTATTGTTTTTCTTTTTTTAGATAAAGAAATGTATTTATGGGAATAATATATATATATTTTTTCTTTATTTAGGAATTTTTTTTTTTTTTTTTTACACGTGGAAATTTTTTTCTTACTTTTTTACTTTGTCCCAGGGGGCGACATCACAGATCGCCGATCTCCAGTTTGCATAGCACTCTGTGAGATCGGCAATCTCACTCATCGCTGCAGGCTTACAGAGCTGCAGCTGCAGCCTGCTCCTGACCCGGAAGTCCTCCCTGCAGGACCCGGATGCAGCCCCGTGGCCATTTTGGATCCGGGGACTGCAGGGAGAAGATGCTCGGTACAAGGTGAGTACATTCCCTTGTACCGATCGTCTCAGGGAAGCCCGCAGGGAGCCCCCTCCCTGCGCGATGCTTCCCTGTACCGCCGGCACACCGCGATCATGTTTGATCGCGGTGTGCCGGGGGTTAATGTGCCCAGGGCGGTCCGTGACTGCTCCTGGCACATAGTGCCGGATGTCAGCTGCGATAGGCAGCTGACACCCGGCCGCGATCTGCCGCGCTCCCCCCGTGAGCGCGGCCGATCGCATATGACGTACTATCCCGTCGGTGGTCATACGGGCCCACCCCACCTCGACGGGATAGTACGTCAGATGTCAGAAAGGGGTTAATCTAATAACAACTTTGTTGTGCAATTCAGTCTTTATGCAGTGGTCGGTGAATTGTATTGTTCTTAAATTTTTTGTACAGTTTGTTTTATTCTATAGAGATGTGCTAATATTATTTATTCACAATGTTATGGTAGTGGCTATCATGTAGTAAAATCTTTTGGACCTTGTATAATAGCAAAGTGGGATTTTTTTTTCAATATTGGTCTTGGTAGTTTGTTTTTTTATGTAGGTAATATGTAGTCCTAGGGAGCAGTGGTATACATAAAATTACAGTTGTGCTCAAAAGTTTACAAAGATTTTTTCTTTCCTGGCCTTTTTTCAGAGAATATGAATGATAACACCAAAACTTTTTCTCCACTCATGGTTAGTGGTTGGGAGAAGCCATTTATTGTCAAACTGCTGTGCTTTCTCTTTTTAAATCATATTGACAACCCAAAACATCCAAATGACCCCGATTTTCCCCCCCATGAAGGGGGTAATACCCACAGAGCTTCCCAGGTTATTAATATCAGCTCACAGCTGTATACCGTATTTTTGGACTATAAGACTCATCGGACTATAAGACGCACCCAGGTTTTAGAGGTGGAAAATAAGTAAAAATATATTTGAAGCAAAAAATGTTGGTAAAATGTTGGTAAAATATTTAATAACATAAATAGCATACTATTGTATGTGGTGTTATTATATATAATAGTATGTTATAATGTTGGAAGCTACAGGTAGAAGATGGTGCTGCGGGACCAGTGTGGTGTCTGTAAAGTTCTATAATATGAAGACGCTGGAGGGTGAGTATAAGAATGGGGGCACAGGGCTTATATTTAAAGCACCACTCCAACGCTGAAAAATAACACTGGTGTGCCGCTTTAAGTTACCATGGGAGAACTATAACTCCCAGCATGTCCTGCAGATCCTAAGGCATGCTGGGAGTTATAGTTCACCACAGAAGTGGCAAAGTGCTTTTTTATGTGCTGTAATAACTAAATTTTTAATTAATTCTTTCTTGTACAGGCGGTGATCAGTGCAGTTCCTGCAGCCAGCCATGACCGCACAGTGCCCTCCCTCTTATGACCTCACAACAGATCATGTAAGACAAAGCTGCACTGTTTGCAGTGAGGTGTCTGCAGGACCTGTGATGACATCATGAAGAGGCAAGGCTTTGTGCTGTCATGTGATTCTCCAGCCCATCCTCTTCATGAGCTCAGCACAGGTCCACCACAGAGCATTCAGCATCGCATCAACGCTGTCAGGTATGCAGCATCCCTCCCTCCTGTGCCACCGTGCTCCTGCTCCTACTCCACCAGACACAGATCTCCCCAGCTGCTGCCGGAATCCAGTGCTGGGGAAACCATGTGGGTCCCCTGTTTAACTGAAGGAATATTCATTTGCTCCTCACTGCTCGGCAATGACAGGTGGGCGGGGAAGCGGCTAATGAATATTCACTTCACTTTAAGTATCATCAGAACCACATAGTTTCCCCAGCACCGGCTTCCTGCAGTGGCCATATTTTCCTGCCTCCTGCGATCCCACTCCACCGCTGCCCCCTCCCCACATGCTGCATTCTGACCATAAGAAGCACCCACACTTTCTTCCCAAATTTGGAGGAACAAAGTGTGACTTATGGTCCAAAAAATACTGTATATTGCCTTTACTGGCTATTAAAATGAGGGACTCCCAATAAAAATGTCGGGTCCTCCTATAATTAATAATCAGTAAAGGCTATGGGGACAGCTGTGGGCTGATATTAATAGCCTAGGAAGGAGCAATGTATACTTCTTCCAAGGCTAAAAGCATCAGCTCTCAGACACCTCAGAAAAAGGCGCATTTCTAAGATGCACTAATTCTGGCACTTAGCCTTGCTCTTCCCACTTGTCCTGTAGCGGTGGCAAGTGGGATGATAGTCAGGGGGTGGTTGTCACCTTTGTATTGTCAGGTGAAATCAAATCCAGAGGTTAGTAATGGAGAGGCATCAATAAGACACCCCCATTACTAACCCAATAGTCACATTCCACAAAAACACACCCAGGAAAAAGTCTCTAAATAGAATGAATGACACAGATTCCCTTAACCCCTTTCCGACATCGGTCGTAATAGTACGCCAGACACCCTCTTTTTGAAGTGGGCTCTGGAGGTAAGCCCACTTCTTTTCTGGCACATTTCAACTGTTTTAAACAGCTGACATGGCCGCTAACAGCCGTGGGAGGAATCACGACCCTCCTGCGGCTGTTAACCCATTAAATGCCGCTGTCAAACTCTGACAGTGGCATTTAACACGTGCTCCTGGCAAGCACGCCGGAAATATCTATACCTTGTGATATTTCAGTTTTTCTTTTTTAATAAATGTGCAAAAATTTATACATTTCTGTTTTTTTTCAGTCAAGATGTGGTGCAGCATGAACATTAATGAGAAAAAAAATAACTTTTTTGAATTTACCAAATGGCTGCAATGAAACAAACAGTGAATAGTGAATAGTTTCCATACCCACTGTATATTACTAAAGATAATGGCCTCTGCATAGACTTTGAATATGAAATTTTTGACCTAATCAGTATCTTTACAACCTCCTTTTGCCATCTTTTTCATATTGAGACACACATTTTTTTTTCTATTTGATTCAATATAAATACTGCACAAGGCCAAAAATACAACTAAATAATCACAAACCAAAATACGCTTTTCAGCTGAGTACTCCATGGATTAGATTTGTTTTACTTACATATGTAGCATCTAAAAATGTGCCATATGTTGTTATCGCTAGGGCACCATGTCAATAGTCTACCTGAGATTTTAACTTCAAAAATTCACTATGCAATATTACATCAAACCTATCAGTACGTAAGAGTTCAGAAAGATCGCCTTTTTCATTCAAGCCCCTGTATACACTGAGTAAGTGATTATCAGAGAGAAGTTTACACAGATCATATACACATCAGATTTTCCATGTTGATCTTTTGTCAATAGTAGAATTGTGGATTTAATTTTACCAAATCTCATCCACACACTGTGGAGAAAATCCGCTTTATAAGCTGAGCAGATCTGTGTAATTAATATGCACAATACATCAATTTATGCTACAGATTAACACCACAGAAATCCACAGTAGATTCTATTGCAAAATCTTCTCCTTTTTTTGTGGATATTTCTTGTGCAAATTTTCTGCTGTGGAAAATCCACATAGTATTTGTCTCATGTGGTTGCGTGGATAATTGACTGTCTATTCAGCTGTATGTAGCGTATTGTTAGCCCCCCCGCGTAAGCACAATAACAAATGCAGCGGGGGGTCTCATGGCCTCATAAACCCTATTTGAATTATATGGCCTCTTTACTGAGAGGTCACCTAAAGGTCAGACCAGTCAGCTGTAGTTGTGGGATTCTGGTTTTAACCGGTTTTGACTAGTTTATTGGCGCCCTTTTTCAGCCGTTTTTTATTGGCTATTGGGATGTTGGGCGCCTGATTTTGGTCTATATAAACCCTGGTTTTTGGGGATTTCATCATTCAATCAGAAGAAGAAGAAAAGAAGAAGACTTGCCTGAGGATGGAAAGCCTCCTTCAACGGATCCTGAGCAGAGCCGGCGCCGAGGGTGGAGTGGACTGGCTTCAGCGCTGCCTGGCTATAGAACCTTTGTCGGCGGCAGCTGAGTCGGTCCCTCCTCCCGCAGAAGCTCCCCTCCAGCCGCCGGGTCAAGCTCCTCTCCAGCCGCCGGGTCAAGCGCTCCTGCAGCCGCTGGGTCAAGCTCCATTCCAGCCACCGTGTCACGTATCCTCCGTACCGCCGGCATCCCCTGCTCCCGGGCGGCTTAGAAGACAGAGGGTTCCTTATTCCCCTCCAGCGTCGCCGCCTGCCCCTAGCCGCACCAGACAGGAAGTGAGGGGAAAGTCACGGTGCCGCCCTCCTCGGAAGTCTCGCAGCCCAGCGCGAGACTTCCGCAGCCATCATGAAGACAGAAGCTCGTCCTCATCAGCTGTTGCGGACGGGAAGCCCGCACATCACCGTGTCCGTAAAAGCGCTGCGGTGCCAGCGGCTCCCGCAGCAGCAGCAGCCTCAGCTTCTGTGTGTCAAGAAGACCTGGTGCCGTCCCAGTTGGATGAAGAGGAGGAATCGCCGCTCGCAGCAGCTTCCAATGTGAGCTTGCCTAACTTGGAGGGCTTGAGCTCCAGCTGCTGCCGAGATCCCAGGACCGGACATCAATCATCGAGGGGTGAGACTATTAATATACCTATGTCTGTCCCTCACTCACAACTCACAAGCTTAATTAGGAAAGTGTTAGCCGATACCTTAAAGGAAATTATTCCTTCTAGTTCATGCACAGCAGATATGCCTAGTGCTACAGGTTCTAGCACTTTGCCCCCTAACACTATTCCTAATAACACATTTAAAGAAGCTCTGACATGCGAGTTATCGCCTTTGGGATTCCACTTGAGCTCTGCTGTTAAAGAGCTCATTTGGAATAATCAGTATGTGGATATTTTTTCCTTATTACCAAAGAAAGATCAGCTTGTCAGAGCAGATAGAAAAGATGATAAAAATGAGTCAGATGAATTTAAACGCACAAATTCCAAATCCTTTAACAACTGGGTTCAAGCATTTGCCATTTTTGCTGCAGTTTTGGGGGAGAAATCTCCCCATCTCTGCAGTAAATTATTTCAGCACTTGGATATCATACTGGAAGCTTATCGGAACTTCGGCGGGTTCGCCTGGCTGAGTTACGATGAGGCTTTCAGGCACAAATTATCAGTTCATCCTGAACTCCATTGGGGAGTGAAGGATATTGGTTTGTGGATTAATTTGATGCTTCCACAAAGGCACAATAATACTAGGCAGAATCCCTCTAGCACTGTGAAACGTGGCGTTTGTTTCGCATTTAATGATTCCTTTTGAAAATGGAATGCTAATTGCAGATTCTGCCACGAATGTTCATTCTGTGGCAACTCACACCCAGTGGCCAAATGTTTCAAGAAACAAGCGACTCAGCAGCCCTCTGCCAGGGAACACATTACAACAAGCACAGACACCAGTGATTCTAGCAAACATGTCCCCTTGGTTAAGCAGATTTCCAGATCAGGAGATCAGTAAGTTGTTGTTTTCTGGTTTTTCTGAAGGATTTTTTGTACCTCATTTTAAAGGGGAGGGCTGTTTAATTGCTTCTAATTTACCTTCTTTAAAGTCCAATCCGGGAGTAGCTAGGGACAAAATTTTGAGCGAAATCCAATTAGGCAGGGTCGCAGGCCCTTTTGACAAACCTCCGTTCCCTAATTTTCGTACATCCCCTTTGGGTATAGTTCCAAAAAAAGAGGAGGGCTCATTTAGACTAATTCACCACTTATCCCACCCATTGGGTTCATCTTTTAACGATGAGGTGGATAAGTCATTAATTTCGGTATCTTACTCTTCATTTGATTCTGCATTGGAGATCCTTCGGAAATTCGGCTGCAATGCTTTGATGTCTAAATCGGACATCAAATCGGCGTTCAGAGTCCTCCCCGTCCACCCCTCCGGTTTTAATTCGTTAGGTTTTTATTTTGATGATTGTTTCTTTTACGATATGTGCTTACCCATGGGTTTTTCTTTGTCCTGTTTTTACTTTGAGAGTTTTTCCTCCTTTTTGCATTGGGTCTTGCAAACTACTTGTAAAGAAGCGGGTATCCTCCATTACTTGGATGATTTTTTATTTGTTGGTCCCTTTGGCTCCTCTATATGTGAGGACGCCCTTAATAAATTTATTCATATGTGTGAATACTTCGGTATCCCGATCGCCCATGAAAAAACAGTCGGTCCTTCTCGATCCATTGATTTTTTAGGAATTACCTTGGATTCCGAAAAAATGGAATCTCATCTTCCGGAGGACAAAATTTTGAAACTTCGCTCTGCTTTAGCTAATTTTTTGTCAAAAGAGAAGGTCACTCTTAAAGAAATTCAATCCTTGTTAGGATTGTTGAATTTTGCAGTGCGGGTGATTCCGATTGGTCGGGCGTTTTGTAGGAGTCTATATGATGCCACTAGAGGTGTATCTTCACCCCACTCTCATATTAGGATTCGTTCTGCTTTGAAGGAGGATGCCAGAATATGGCTTTCCTTTTTATCAGAGCATAACGGTAGATCCTTGTGGCAGTCATCATTTGTAAAAGCTGATTCTTTCCCATTTCTTTTTTCGGTTGACAAGCATCTCGGCGGTTGCATCCTTTTTTCTTCCCATTGGAGTTGTTTCAGTTGGCCACCAAATTGGGTGTCTGAACGGTTCGTTTTTAATTTTACAATCCTAGAAATTTTTTCTATTTTTGCCGGAATTTACACCTGGGGGTCTCTAATGCAGAATTCCAGAATTTTATTTCTTTCTTCCAACCAGGCGGTGGTTTTTGCCATTAATACTTTATCTTCAAAAAACACATTAGTAGCCAAAATTTTGAGACAATTGGTTTTTCTTTGCCTAAAAAACAATATTTGGTTGAAGGCTAAGGTTGGACAGAGTAAGCTTGTAAGTTTAATGGACTCTTTACTTAATCGTCAGTGGTCGAATTTTTTTCTACAGGTTCCTTGTGCGGATTCAGAAGCAACTCTCTTATCCCCTTCAATCTGGGAAGTGATTACCCTTTAATACCGCATTTTATTAAAAATTCTTTATCTGAAAGATCATGGGCTGATTATTCAGCCGCATGGCGTAATTGGATTAATTTTTGTGAGTTAAATTATTTTGACCCTTTGGTTTCGAACCCTATGGCAGCGCTCAAATTTGCTGCTGATATGGCCCAGAGGGGTCTGTTGTACTCCGCGATAGCAAAAAGCCTTGCGGGAGTTTCTTTTTTCCTGAAACTTTCCGGTAACGTTCCGTTAACTAATTTTTTTCCGGTAAAACAGTTTTTGAAGGGCCTCAAAAAATCAAATTTTTTGCCTGATTCTAGAAGACCCATATCTCTACCGCTATTGAAAAATGTATGCTCTAGTCTCATTCACGTCTGTTTGAATTCTGAAGAGGCGCTATTATTTAGCGCCATTTTTTCTTTATCATTTTTTGGGGCTCTGCGTATTGGTGAGGTAGTGTCTGCTAAAAAAGCTAAACCTTCAGGACTCATGTTACCAGATATTCAAATTCACGAAACCTTTTTAATCCTTTTTATTAGGAAATCAAAGACGGATCAGTTAGGTAGAGGTTCCAGGTTGAAAATTAATGCAGTCTCTGATCCTTCTATCTGCCCTGTGAATAAAATGTCTATTTGGTTGCAAACTAGACCTCTAAGTCAAGGCCCACTGTTCATTCATAGGGACTCATCACCGGTTACTGTATTCCAATTTAATTTTATTCTGAAGAAATGTTTGATTTTTTTGAATTTGAAACATTTGAACATTACTTCCCACTCTTTTAGGATTGGTGCGGCTACTGAGGCCTCTAGGGCCGGGCTTTCTGAGTCGGGAATAAAAGAATTGGGTAGATGGAACTCCAATAGATTCAAATTGTATATCAGACATGATCTTTACGATTATTAATTATCAATTTTCTTTTAGGTCCGTTAGTTATCTGGATAGTTGGACACTCTTTTGTCTTCTGGGCCCGGAAGAGGGCTAGTCAGCGAGTTTACACAGAGAACTTATCTTTTAATCCTTCATTTATTCAGGTTTGGTGGCTTGGTGTTCGAGGTTTGAGTTGGTTTTCCCTAGTTACTCAAGTTAAAAAATGGCTAGAAGAATATCCTTCTCCCGATTTAATTATTTTTCATGTTTCTGGGAACGATCTCGGAAAAATCAGGACCATGGACTTGTTAGCTACTATGAGATTCGATATGATTAGTTTTAGGCATATGATGCCTCATTCATTTTTTGTTTTTTCCGAGATCGTTCCCAGATTATTATGGCATAATAACCGCTTTTCTTTCTTGGAGAAAATACGCAAAAGATTGAACAAAGCGATGGAGAAATTTTTTCCTTTGGTTTCAGGTTTCTCTTTCAGGCATTCCGATCTTGAATGTTTCTTACCTGGACTTTATAGACACGATTTAATCCATTTATCGGATATCGGTTTGGACATTTTTAACCTTGACCTACAGTCGATTATTGAAAGATGGCTGTGTGGTGGTGGGGGGGCCATGTCTCGTTGAGACCTGGCCTGGTGGGAAAATCACCCATGTATGGGTGGATTGGTTTTATGGAGAAATTTGGAATTTTGGTTTTAAGAGATGAGTATATTTATTGGTATTTATTTAATTTATGTAACCCTAATAAACTACACGGCCATTTTTATCCATATTAAAGTGTTTGGCGTCTTTTTGTGTGAATGGGTTTTGTGAGGCCATGTTAGCCCCCCCGCGTAAGCACAATAACAAATGCAGCGGGGGGTCTCATGGCCTCATAAACCCTATTTGAATTATATGGCCTCTTTACTGAGAGGTCACCTAAAGGTCAGACCAGTCAGCTGTAGTTGTGGGATTCTGGTTTTAACCGGTTTTGACTAGTTTATTGGCGCCCTTTTTCAGCCGTTTTTTATTGGCTATTGGGATGTTGGGCGCCTGATTTTGGTCTATATAAACCCTGGTTTTTGGGGATTTCATCATTCAATCAGAAGAAGAAGAAAAGAAGAAGCCCACCCTCCCTTCCCTTTTGTTAAATGCTTGTATTTCTTTGTCGTGTAGTTTAATTGTGGGAAAATCACCCATGTATGGGTGGATTGGTTTTATGGAGAAATTTGGAACTTTGGTTTTAAGAGATGAGTATATTTATTGGTATTTATTTAACTTATGTAACCCTAATAAACTACACGGCCATTTTTATCCATATTAAAGTGTTTGGCGTCTTTTTGTGTGAATGGGTTTTGTGAGGCCATGAACATTCTACATGTATTTTCTGCAGATAGATGAGCATTGTGTGCCTAATTCATCAAAGCTTTTACATCAGATCGCTAAAAAAGTTTTAAAATGTTGCACCATTTTGGCGCAACTCAAGACTCTGCTAAAATTTTGCAACTTTTGGCATTTCTAATGAGGTGAATTAATCTCTAATATTTAAAATGATAGCTTTATTAATACTATTAAAAGAAAAAGGAAATAAACTTGGTATTTCCTATCCAACAAATTATACATATACAGTGGTAAAAATAAGTATTTGATACCCTGACGATTTTGCAAGTTTTCCCACCCAACAAAGAATGGAGAGGTCTGTAATTTTTATTGTGGGCATACTTCAACTGTGAGAGACAGAATCTAAAAATAAAAAAAACAGAAAATCACTTGTATTTTTTTTAAATAGATTGCATTTATTTGATCACTTACAAGCAAGCTAGAATTCTGGCTCTCACAGACCTGTTAGTTTTTCTTTAAGAAGTTCTCCTACTCTGCACTAGGGTTGAGCGTCTTTTACTTTTTTAGGATCGAGTCGGGTTGAGCGAAACTCGACTTTGTCAAAAGTCGAGTTGAGTGAAATCGGCCGATTATTGCGAAAAGTCAGGGATCGACCGAAACACGAAACCCAATGCAAGTCAATGGGGAATCAAAGTCGGCAGTGAGTTGAGGACAGGAAAACACCTACAGTGCCCATTTTAATGTCAAAAACATCAATTCTTGTCACTTAAGCTTTTGAATCTTAATTTACCTTATAATAACATTTAGTCTTTGAAAATTGGGGGTCATTTGGCTAAAGTTGTGGGGAGGGGGTAGGGCTGGCTCAAGTTTTTTGTGGGCCCAGGTAACGCGGACTACATTACGGCGGTAGAGCCGGGAGAGGTAAGTATTTAAAACTTTGCAAGTTCTGTGATCCCGAGCAAGCAGGGGGGGCCCACTCGTTCGCATTGGCACTGGCACAGGGCCCCTCAAAGTACAGCGGTGTGTTTGACGGCGGGGGTGCCTCCCACCGGCAGAGACACTTTGGCGTACTATGAGGGGCCCTGTGCCAGTGACGTCACCAACGAGTATGCCCCCCCATCTGATGAAGTAACCTGCACTGTCATCTGCACCTTCCTCTTTGTCCCCATGTAAGGTGGTACAGTATGCGGGAAGGGGAACCTGACTTTCAACAGGGTCAGTTTCTGGCTGTGTAGAGTGCAAGGGGAATGTAGTGGACTCTGGGTCAATGTACCAGCAGACTCATCTAGAAGTGGCTGGGCAATGGGCAGGATGAGGAGGAAACACAGATATAGGCCCAAAGAATAAAGTTGGCTAAATGCAGTTCAAAATTGGTAACAGGACTAAACAGGTGGCATTGCTTTGTTCAGTGGAGGAAAACTGTAATGAGTGGCAGACACAGTTAGTAGGCCCAAGTAATAAAGTGGGCCAAATGCAGTTCAAAATTGATAACAGGAGTAAACTGGCGGCTCAGCTTTCTTCAGTGGAGAAGAACACCAAGAAGCAGCAGACACCATTACTAGGGCCCAACCAAACAAGTAGGCCAAATGCAGTTTAAAAATTCCTATAGGCCAAAAGCCTGAAGATTGAAGCTCAGCTATATTCAGTGAAGGAGAACACCAAGGAGCAGCAGACACCGTTACTAGGGCCCAACCAAAAAAGCAGGCCAAATGCCATTTAATATCTGATATAGGCCAAAAGCCTGAAGATTGAAGCTCAGCTATATTCAGTGGAGGAGAACACCAAGGAGCAGCAGACACCATTACTAGGGCCCAATCAAACAAGTAGGCCAAATGTAGTTTAAAAATTCCTTTAGGCCGAAAGCCTGAAGATTGAAACTCAGCTATAATCAGTAGAGGAGAAAAGCAAGGAGCAGCAGACACCGTTACTAGGGCCCAACCAAACTAGTAGGCCAAATGTAGTTTAAAAATTCCTATAGGCCGAAAGCCTGAAGATTGAGGCTCAGCTATATTCAGTGGAAGAGAAAAGCAAGGAGCAGCAGACACCGTTACTAGGGCCCAATCAAACAAGTAGGCCAAATGTAGTTTAAAAAATCCTTTAGGCCGAAAGCCTGAAGATTGAAACTCAGCTATAATCAGTAGAGGAGAAAAGCAAGGAGCAGCAGACACCGTTACTAGGGCCCAACCAAACTAGTAGGCCAAATGCAGTTTAAAAATTCCTATAGGCCGAAAGCCTGAAGATTGAGGCTCAGCTATAATCAGTAGAGGAGAAAAGCAAGGAGCAGCAGACACCGTTACTAGGGCCCAACCAAACTAGTAGGCCAAATGCAGTTTAAAAATTCCTATAGGCCGAAAGCCTGAAGATTGAGGCTCAGCTATATTCAGTGGAAGAGAAAAGCAAGGAGCAGCAGACACCGTTACTAGGGCCCAACCAAACTAGTAGGCTAAATGCAGTTTAAAAATTCCTATAGGCCGAAGCCTGAAGATTGATGCTCAGCTATATTCAGTGGAGGAGAAAAGCAAGGAACAGCAGACACCGTTACTAGGGCCCAACCAAACAAGTAGGCCATATGCAGTTTAAAAATTCCTTTAGGCCGAAAGCCTGAAGATTGAAGCTCAGCTATATTCAGTGGAGGAGAACACCAAGGAGCGGCAGACACCTTAAGTAGGCCCAACCAAACAAGTAGGCCAAATGCAGTTTAAAAATTCCTATAGGCCGAAAGCCTGAAAATTAAAGCTCAGCTATATTCAGTGGAGGAGAAAAGCAAGGAGCAGCAAACACCGTTACTAGGGCCCAACCAAACTAGTAGGCCAAATGCAGTTTAAAAATTCCTTTAGGTCAAAAGCCTGAAGATTGAAGCTCAGCTATATTCAGTGGAGGAGAACACCAAGGAGCAGCAGACACCGTTACTAGGGCCCAACCAAACAAGTAGGCCAAATGCAGTTTAAAAATTCCTATAGGCCGAAAGCCTGAAGATTGAAGCTCAGCTATATTCAGTGGAAGAGAACACCAAGGAGCAGCAGACACCGTAACTAGGGCCCAACCAAACAAGTAGGCCAAATGCAGTTTAAAAATTCCTATAGGCCGAAAGCCTGAAGATTGAAGCTCAGCTATATTCAGTGGAGGAGAAAAGCAAGGAGCAGCAGACACCGTTACTAGGGCCCAACCAAACAAGTAGGCCAAAAGCAGTTTAAAAATTCCTATAGGCCGAAAGCCTGAAGATTGAAGCTCAGCTATATTCAGTGGAGGAGAACACCAAGGAGCGGCAGACACCGTTAGTAGGCCGAACCAAACAAGTAGGCCAAATGCAGTGTAATGTCTGATATAGCCTGAAAATTGAAGCTCAGCTTTGTTGAGTGGAGGACAACTGTAATGGGAGGCAGACACAGTTAGTAGGCATAACTAAGAAAGTAGGGAAAATGCAGTTCAAAATTGGTTAGTGGAGTACACAGGCGCCATAGCTTTGTTCAGGACAACTGTAATAAGTGGCTCAGACAGACTAGGCCTACAATTAATAAAGGTGGCAAATTGCAGTTCAAAATTTGTAATTTGTGAGTACACAGTCGGCATAGCGTGGTTCAGCGGAGGAGGACAAGTGTAATTAGTGGCTCTGACACACTGAGTAGGCGTAAAATAAAAAAGAAGGCTATATACAGTTCACAATTGGTAAGAGGAGTACACAGGTGGCCTTGCTGGGTTCAGCGGTGGAGGACAACTGTTGTTAGAGTCTGACACAGTTACTTGGATAAAATAAATAAGTTGGCTAAATGCTGTTCTAGATTGTTAAGAGGAGTACACAGGTGGCATAGCTTTGTTCAGGGAAGGAGGAGGACAACTGTAATAAGTGGCTCAGACAGACTGAGTAGTCCTAAAATAAAACAGTTGGCTGAATGCAGTTCCAAATTGGTAACAGGAGTACACAGGCAGCATAGCTGGGTTCAGCGGAGGACTACTGTAATAAGTGGCTCAGACAGACAGAGCCCTAACCTAAAAAAAGGTGGCTAAATGCAGTTCAAAACTGCAAGCAGGACTAACCTGGCGGCCCAGCTTGTTTCGGGGGGGGGGGGGGAACAGTTGTAATGTGTGGCGAAGACAGACAGACAGAGGCCTAACCTAAAAAAAAGGTGGCTAAATGCAGTTCAAAACTGATAGCATGACTAACCAGGCGGCCTAGCTTGTTTCGGGGGGGGGACAGTTGTAATGTTAGGACAGACAGACAGACAGACAGAGGCCTAACCTAATAAAAGGTGGCTAAATGCAGTTCAAAACTGATAGCAGGACTAACCTGGCTGCCTAGTTTGTTTCAGGGGGGGGGCAGTTGTAATGTTAGGACAGACAGACAGACAGAGGCCTAACCTAAAAAAATGTGGCTAAATGCAGTTCAAAACTGATAGCAGGACTAACCTTGCGGCCTAGCTTGTTTCAGAGGGGGGCAGAGTTGTAATGTTAGGACAGACAGACAGAGGCCTAACCTAAAAAAAGGTGGCTAAATCCAGTTCAAAACTGATAGCAGAACTAACCTGGCAGCCTTGCTTGTTTCAGGGGGGGGCAGTTGTAATGTTAGGACAGACAGACAGAGGCCTAACCTAAAAAAAGGTGGCTAAATGCAGTTCAAAACTGATAGCAGGACTAACCTGGCAGCCTAGCTTGTTTCAGGGGGGGACAGTTGTAATGTTAGGACAGACAGACAGACAGAGGCCTAACCTAAAAAAAGGTGGCTAAATGCAGTTCAAAACTGATAGCAGGACTAACCAGGTGGCCTAGCTTGTTTCAGGGGGGGACAGTTGCAATATTAGGACAGACAGACAGACAGAGGCCTAACCTAAAAAAAGGTGGCTAAATGCAGTTCAAAACTGATAGCAGGACTTACCAGGCGGCCTAGCTTGTTTCAGCGTGGGAGGACAACTGTTAGGAGTGGCTGACACAGTTACTAGGCACAAATAAGTAAGTAGGCTACATGCAGTTCACAATCGGTAACAGGAGTACAGAGGTGGCATAGCTTTGTTCAGTGGAGGTCAACTGTTAGAAGTGGCTGACACAGTTAGTAGGCCAAAATACTAAAGTGGGCTAAATGTCAGCCAAGGAATTGGTCATAAATAGTGTTGAGCGATACCGTCCGATACTTGAAAGTATCGGTATCGGATAGTATCGGCCGATACCCGAAAAGAATCGGATATCGCCGATACCGATACCCGATAACAAAACAAGTCAATGGGACACCAAGTATTGGAAGGTATCCTGATGGTTCCCAGGGTCTGAAGGAGAGGAAACTCCCCTTCAGGCCTTGGGATCCATATTAATGTGTAAAATAAAGAATAAAAATAAAAAATATTGATATACTCACCCTCTGACGCGCCCTGGTTGTAACCGCCAGCCTCCGTTCATAAGAATGAGCGCTTGAAAGTCCTTAGATGACGTCGCGGCCTGTGATTGGTCGCGGAGCGGTCACGTGACCGCCACACGACCAATCACAAGCCGCGACGTCATCTAAGGTCTTTCAAGCGCTCATTCTTATGAACGGAGGCTGGCGGTTACAACCAGGGCGTGTCAGAGGGTGAGTATATCAATATTTTTTATTTTTATTCTTTATTTTACACATTAATATCGATCCCGATACCGATTCCTGATACCACAAAAGTATCGGATCTCGGTATCGGAATTCCGATACAGCAAATATCGGCCGATACCCGATACTTGCGGTATCGGAATGCTCAACACTAGTCATAAATAAACTGGTGGCATAGCGAGGTACAGGGGTGGGCTCCTCTGCAGAGTTGCAGACAGGGGTAGTTGGTGCAAAGTATTAAGCGGTCTAAATGGAGGCCACGGCCCCTGTATTTTCTTACTATCATTGCAACAAATTTGTTATGGCAGTGCCATTTAAGAATTTAAGAGCACAGACTACACAGTGGTGGGGCAGGGAGAGGTAAGTTTTGCAAGTGGTAGAGCACAGTTCAAGCTGGGGGGGAACACTCCCTCATGGGTGGCGGTACTGGCCCAGGGCCCCTCATATTACGTCGGTGTTTCTGACGTTGGTTGTGCACCACCACCATCAGAGAAACTTCATTGTACTATGAGGGACCCTGTGCCAGTGCCGTGGCCCAAGAGTGGGCACACCCACCGGTCCAGGCAAACGGCACTCGCACGGTTGCTTGCGCCACGTTGTGACCACGGCCCTGTGGGGGGAGTCAGCCCATTTAAGGAGGTATACAAATGGCCTATGGTGGACATTCAGTACCTGCAAATGGCGGAATTGGAGCAGTCAGTAAGAGGAGGCCAAAAACAAGAAATTTTTCTGGCAAGCTACGTATCAGCAGGGGAAGGTGGAGCAAAATAATTCGAAATCCATGATTGGTTCATTTTAATGAAGGTTAGATCATTAACATTTCGGGGAGTCAGACGTGTCCTTTTTTCGGTCAGTGTTGAACCAGCAGCGCTGAAGGCTCTTTCTGAGAGCACACTAGCAGCTGGGCAAGCGAGCTCCTGTAATTCATATTCTGCCAATTTGGGCCAGGTGTCTAGTTTAGATGCCCAGTAATCAAAGGGGAATGACCTGTGAGGGAGAACATCGATATTGGCGGAAAAATAGTTGGTAACCATACTGGACAAATGCTATCTCCTGTCACTTTGAATCGATGCAGCAGTACCTGTCGTGTCTGCGGTCATTGCAAAATCACTCCACAACCTGGTGAGAAATCCCCTCTGTCCAATGCCACTTCAGCTTTGTGCATCTCTGGCACCTCTGCCATGTTGCCCCCTACAGCTCGTGCGAGAACCATAAGCGCCGCTGTATGCTGGGAATGCCTGAACCAAACGGTCTACAAGAGTTGCTTGTTTGGTAGCCAATATTTGCTCAAGGTTCTCGTGTGGCATGATATTTTGTAATTTGCCTTTGTATCGTGGATCCAGGAGGCAGGCCAACCAGTAATCGTCATCGGTCATCATTTTGATAATGCGGGGGTCCCGTTTTAGGATACGCAAGGCATACTCTGCCATGTGGGCCAAAGTTCCAGGTGTCAATTCACTTGGGTTGAGGAGCACTTTCTTGAAAATCTACCTCACTTGTGGGCCACAAAAACCCTGTACCTGACCTTGCAATGACACCAGTTTCTATTGCCCCTTGAGAAGCATCCTCCTCCCATAGATATTCAGCACCCTCCTCCTCCTCCTATTCATCCGCCACCTCGTCCCGGAGAATTCCCTGACCAGACAATGGCTGACTGTCATCAAGGCTTCCCTCCTCCTCGGCCGCAGACGCCTGCTCCTTGATGTGCGGCAAACTTTGCATCAGCAGACGCATTAGTGGGATGCTCATGCTTATGATGGCGTCGTCCGCACTGACCAGCCGTGTGCATTCCTCAAAACACTGAAGGACTTGACAGAGGTCTTGGAGCTTCGACCACTGCACAGCAGACAACTCCATGTCTTCTAAAAGGGCGGTAAATCTGCAGGTAATTAATTTATCTGATATTTCATTAACCCCTGCACAAACTCGGGTGCTGGAGAAGGGCCTGTCCTTTGCACCATCAGCTAAATTCGACTATTTTACTATGGTGAAGGATCTTGAGCTTTTTGCAAGAAAACTATCTTTCAAAAAATTTTTTATTAATCAATCTAAAAATACCTCTTCTATTGATACAGAACAACAGGCCTTGGCGGACTTGGAGGCGTTACTTGCTGAGCAAGCTGAATCGGATGACCCACGCTTTCCTACGTATCTGCACCCCAGATCGCAACATTTCCCCCCTCCAGGTACATGTTCCAATGTTGACATTTTTTTGAAATTGGTCAAGAGGGATATGGAACAAATTCCAGAGGATAGACTCTCTTATAATCTGACCTCCCTGGAAAATAGAGCTATTAGTGAACTGCGTAATCTCAAACAGGTGGTTATAAAACCTGCAGATAAAGGGGGAAATGTTGTGATCTGGCCTTGCGCTATGTATGAGCATGAGGCCTTTCGACAGTTACATAACCAACAGTGCTATAGGAGACTTGATAGCAATCCATTGATTCCGTTTAAGATGGAACCCGATGAGATGCTACAGCAGGCTAGCCAGGCTGGTATTATCACGGGTAGAATGTTGGAGGGTTTGGTTACGGAGTCACCGACGGTTCCAACATTCTACCTACTACCTAAAGTTCACAAAAATAAGGAGAACCCACTGGGTCGCCCTATCGTCTCGGGAATAGGGGGCATCAACGAGGCTATTTGCCGTTTTGTGGACTACTATCTCCAGCGATGTGTCGAAACCCTGCCTTCATTCATCAAAGACACCACTGATATTTTGACACGCCTTAGTAACATACAATTGGAACAGGACATGTTCTTGGTGGTCTGTGACGTCGAGTCACTATATACATCGATATTCCACGACCATGGGATCACGGCATCGAGGTCCTTCCTGGAAATGACAAATTTAGATGGTTATTTGGTCACTTTTATTTTGGACCTTTTAAGATTTATTTTGACTCATAATTTTTTCACATTTAAGGACAGATTTTTCCTACAGCTCCAGGGAACAGCGATGGGGGCGACTTGTGCGCCCTCATACGCTAATCTGTTCCTGGGGCTGTGGGAGAAAGAGGTGGTCTATGAAATGGGGGACTTCTCTGCCGTGGTCTCATGGTCCAGATATATCGATGATATATTGTTTATATGGCAGGGTTCCGAGACATCGCTGATTTCATTTATGACTGATTTGAATGATAACCCATATAACATTAAACTGACCTATAAATTTAGTAAACAAGAAGTGGAATTTCTTGATGTTTTGATACAGATAGATGAGAACGGGTACCTGACTACCGATGTATATCGTAAACACACGGCGGTAAATGCCCTCCTTCATGCCTCCTCGGCACATCACCCCCAGACGACGAGGGCGATACCGGTGGGACAATTTCTTCGCATGAGACGCATTTGCTCGGATGATGATAAGTTCCGCAATCAGGCTGGTATTCTCACTAGGCAGTTACAACAACGTGGTTACAATCATAAATATATACGGAAGGGATATAGGAGAGCTGCAGGTATACGGCGGGGTGATCTATTGGTCAACAAAAAGGAGCCTAAACAACAAGATAATTCTGTTAGACTGATCACCACATTCAATTCAAGATGGACTAATGTTATGGACATCTTACGTAAATATTGGCCCATTTTGCGAGCTGACGAGGATCTTAACAGCTGTCTGCCTACCTATCCCTCTGTGACGTGGAGACGGTCCAGAAATCTTAGGGACCTACTTACACGTAGCCACTATGTGGCGGTACAGAAGTCCTACTTCTCTGCACGTGCTGGTCCGGTCTGGGGGTCTTTTCAGTGTGGTGACTGCTCTGCATGTCAGTACATTGAGAGATCTTTCACATTTGACAACAGTGATGCCTCCAGATCTTATCGGATTACACATCACATATCCTGTACTACGGACATGGTGGTGTATTATGCTTTCTGCCCGTGTAAACTTATATACGTCGGCATGACCACCCGCCAACTCAGGGTCAGGACTTTGGAACACGCTAGGGATATAAGGAATGCAGCAGGGGCCCATGATCTGTCCATTTTGAAAACTATACCCAAACATTTCCGTGTCCACCACAACAGCAATCCTAAAATGTTCAAGGTTAAGGGCATAGATAGGGTACAATTGGGCATCCGAGGGGGCAACTATAAGAAGGAACTCCTTAAAAGGGAAACCAAATGGATGGTTTGCCTTGATACGGTGGCCCCCAAAGGCCTTAACGAGGCATTGAGCTTCAAATCCTTTGTTTAGTAGGCGCGAATTTTAATTTGTTGTGTTGTGTGTTTGATTTTAACTTGGTTTTTTATTCTGTTTCCAGTCACACCGCATGACTATGTATTGGGGCTTATATATTGTTCGGATCCTCTGGTGTAATCCATGCATCCAAGGCGGTTTCTGTTTAGAATTATCGGATGGACCCGTGACTCATCACAAGAGAAGACTTTGGACCAATGGCAGCGGAACGTTTCTGACCCAGTATAAGGACAGATGATTTTCTGTAACTTTTCTATTACTGCCTATATAATATTGCTGCATGCGTCATGAGTATGTATTGTGTAGTGTATTTGCTTTATATTATGGCCCAGCTTGAGTACAGATCCTTTTTGGTAATGTATTTGCTATGGATCTAACAATATTTGGGTGACCATCTTACTCCACTGGGAGTTGCAATCTGTTTATATCGGGTCTATCCCGTGTTACTGGCTATAATCAATTAGACCTTTTATAATAGGTCGTGGTGACCGTAATTTATGGCCTTTAGATATATCTTTTTTCTAGCCTTAGGGCCTGCACATGATATATCCCCGCACCTTGTAGGTCCAACCGGTGGGAACCTGCACATCACCATTGTTGGTCCGCTCACCCTTTAGCCCTTCCCGTTCTGTGGTGTGTCTTATTTTCTTCTTTTTACCTTTCTATTCATCTTCCCGGCCGGAGCGCGCACCGCGCATGCGCTGCCCCGCGCAGTGGGGGGAGCGCTCTATCCTGGTGACGCGTTGCCATGGTTGCGTGTCTGGTCATCTGACCTGGCCACGTGACATGGTGACGCGCACCTTGAGCGCCGCCCTCCACGGCGCGTCGCATCATGGCGGCAGCGCGCCGGACAAGGCTGTTGGAAATAAAATCACCTTCGCTTTAGTACTTAAAGGCAATCCCGGGCGACGCTTACTTACCTCCTGATGAAGCCACCGTTGTGGTGAAACGTGCGTCGAGGTGTTCCTTATGACGGGACCAGATCCAGGCCACCATGACCGCAGGTATCATGTGTTTACCATATCTTTGGGACGACTATTGGTAGTATTTGGGCCAGTTAGATTTGTGCAATAATAGGGTCGTGGCATTACTTTCTCAGCCGCTCCAGCACATGAGTGTAGACTAACCCTTATAGGGCTCACTACTATTGTTCACTCATATTTCTATTATTCACCCTATATTAGGGATCTATTCAGGTCCCTCCCCTGTGGTATTGCACCCTGTGTATATTGCTATTTCATGGTGTGATCTGGACCTTTCTCGGTCCTGTCGTTATGCTGCATTTCTCATTTTGCTGTCACCGGTTTATAGGTGGTTGCACCACCTGTTCTGTACTCTTTGTGATTATCTTTAGATGATTTATATTCTATGTCAGTACTATTTAAGATTTAATAAAATTTGCATTATTGGTAATTACTCCTTCTAGTGTCTCTTTTGTAGCAACTCCATGTCTGCCATCCAACTGCCTGCCCGTGTATGTGTATCCTCCCACAAATACATGACAGCACGCCTCTGTTCGCACAGCCTCTGAAGCATGTGCAGTGTAGAGTTCCACCTTGTTGCAATGTCTATTATTAGGCAGCACTGGGGAAGATTGAGCGATCGCTGATGGTTAAGCATACGGCTGGAGTGTACGGGCGACCGGCGGATGTGCGAGCAAAGTCTGCGCACCTTCATGAGCAGGGCTGGTAAATCAGGGTAATTTTTGAGGAAGAACTGCACCACAAGGTTCAAGGTGTGAGCCAGGCAAGGTATGTGTTTCATTTCGGAAAGGGCTATGGCAGCCATAAAATTCCTTCCGTTATCACTGACTACCTTGCCTGCCTCAAGATGTACACTGCCCAGCCATGAATGAGTTTCTTGCTGCAAGAACTCGGCCAGAACTTCCGCGGTGTGTCTGTTGTCGCCCAATCACTTCATTTCCAACACAGCCTGCTGACGCTTACCACTAGCTGTTCCACAATGGGACACCACGGGTGCAACACTGGCAGCTGCGGATGGAGTGTTCGTGCGACTGAGCTCTGTGGACGAGCTTTCGCTTCTGCTGGAGGAGGAGGAGGAGGAGGAGGGGTGGCGAACGCCTACAGCCAACTGTTTCCTAGACTGTGGGCTAGGCAGAACTGTGCCACTATGGTTGTCCCCTGTGGACCCTGCATCCACCACATTAACCCAGTGTGCCATGATGGACACGTAACATCCCTGGCCATGCCTACTGGTCCATGCATCTGTTGTGAGGTGCACCTTTCTACTGACTGATTGCCTGAGTGCATGGACAATGCGGTCTTTGACATGCTGGTGGAGGGCTGGGATGGCTTTTCTCGCAAAGAAGTGTCGACTGGGTAGGTCATAGCGTGGTACTGCGTAGGCCATCAGAGCTTTAAAAGCTTCACTTTCAACCAACCAGTAGGGCATCATCTCTAACGAGATTAGTCGAGCAATGTAGCCGTTCAAACCCTGTGTACTCGGATGAGAGGAAGAGTACTTTCTTTTCCTATCAAGAGTCTCTTGTAGGCTGAGCTGGACGGGAGAGCTGCATATGGTGGAAGTAGCGGGGGTGATGGTGGACATGGCAGATTGAGAGAGGCTTGGTGATGGTATTCTTGATGTGGGCCTACCTACAGTGTTTCCAACCAAGAACCTTGTGATTCCCTGACTGCTTTGGCCTTGCAACAATACCTCCACATTTGTTACTGGTGGTGTCATAACCGGTGGGCTTACAGTGAGGGAAGCAATATAGCATTGCTGACTAGCTTCATTCTGAGCGGGTGCACCAACGTTACGGGACGTTTGGTAGTTAGTCCAGGCTTGCAAGTGCATGCTGGTTAAATGTCTACGCATGCACGTTGTAATTAAATTTTTGACATTCTGCCCTCTGCTAAAGGTCCTTGAGCATTTTTTACAGATAACTTTGTGCTGATCATACAGATCTTGGTTAAAAAATTGCCAGACTGTACTATTCCTACTATCGAATACCTTTTCAGGCATTGCACGCTGTGCTACTGTCACCGGATGGCCACGCTGTCCTACAACTGTTTTTGGTTTGGACACACTTTTTTGGCTAGATACGGGACTGCCAGATGAAAGCTGTTGCGATGTTGGTGCCTGCTGCGGCTCATCCTCCTCCGCTTCAGAACTACTGCCAGTGGCACCCTGTTCCCCCAATGGCTGCCAATCGGGGTCAACAACTGGGTCATCTATCACCTCCTCTTCAATGTCCTGTGCACTTTCCTCTGTGTCACCGTGTAAGGTGTTATAGCGTTTGGGATGGGGCACCATATTCTCATCAGGGTCAGATTCTAGCTCAGTCCACTGCAAGGGCAATGTTGTGATCTGAGTCAATGGAACAGCATAATAATCTAGCTGTGGCTGTGCATCTGTGCACTCCATGTCCGATTCATCTTGTAATGGGCTGTGAACTATTTCCCTTTCTAACCCTGGCACGGTATGTGTAAAGAGCTCCATGGATTAAACTGTAGCGTCGCCTGCCACATCCTTCACTGTTGCTTTGGGTGAAGGACACAAGGAAGCAACTTGTTCCTGACCGTGAGCATCCACTGACGACTCGCTGCTTTTAAATTTTGCACTTTCCAAAGAGGAGGTGAAAGAGCTAGAGGCAGAGTCAGCAAGGAAAGCCAAAACTTTTTCCTGCTGCTCCGGCTTTAAAAGCGGTTTTCCTACTCCCAGAAAAGGGAGCCTTCGAGGTCTTGTGTAGCCAGACAATGACGCTGGCTCAACAACTTGAGCCTTAGGGGCTATTTTGCTTTTCCCACTACCACCAGATGCTCCACCACCACCACCACCATCATTACCAGCTGGCAATAACTGCCCACGGCCACGACCTCTTCCACCAGACTTCCTCATTCTTGGGAAAATGTAACCAAACTAACAACCATTATATGGTACTGTAAAACAAGGTAGAAGGTGTATGTTGTGAATTTAAATGTCCCTTTCTATATGTGTGGGAGAGCTGCAAAATTCAGGCCCACTGTATTACACTACACAGTATAAGTGGCGGAAAGTGACTGGCAGATACACGCCAAACAGAACAGACGCAGATGCACTTTGTGGCAGTTTAAATCTCCCTTTTTATGTGTGGGAGACAGCAGAAAAAAAACAGGCCCACTGTGTTACACTCCACAGTTTCAGTGGCAGACAGTGGCTGGCAGATATGCCACAAACAGGACTGATGCAGATGCACTTTGTTGCACTTTAAATCTCCCTTTTTATGTGTGGGAGACAGCAGAAAAAAAACAGGCCCACTGTATTGCACTACACAGTTTCAGTGGCAGACAGTGGCTGGCAGATATGCCACAAACAGGACTGACGCAGATGCACTTTGTGGCACTTTAAATCTCCCTTTTTATGTGTGGGAGACAGCAGAAAAAAAACAGGCCCACTGTATTACACTACACAGTTTCAGTGGCAGACAGTGGCTGGCAGATATGCCACAAACAGGACTGACGCAGATGCACTTTGTGGCAGTTTAAATCTCCCTTTTTATGTGTGGGAGACAGCAGAAAAAAAACAGGCCCACTGTATTACACTACACAGTTTCAGTGACAGACAGTGGCTGGCAGATATATTAAAAAAGGGACTGTACTACAATAACAATCTCCCTACAATGATCTCAGTCAGTATATTTGGCAGGGATGGTGAATGCTGCAAATAATTGGAGGACACAGGGTTGCAGTCTTTACCTGGTTTACTGAGATGGTATTCAGCCTCAGTCCAGGGTACCGGTAAAAGGTGTAGCTGGAGTCCAGGCAGCATGAAGACAGGTGGAAATCCCTTGACAGGTCAGTTTGGGAAACTTCCACTATACACTGGTCTGTGATCCCTTGCTGCCTGTAGCTCTCTAACAAGGCCCTCTTTCTTCCCTGTCCAGGGACAGTACCTGCACGGTAGGTAACTTGAGCCATCTCTTTTAGGTCTCTATTCATGGTGACTCTGGACTCTGATTGCTGCTGTACCTCAGGTATTATGTGTGCAAGTCCCTTTTAGTTTCCTGCCCTCTGGTTCTCTGCCATGGGGCTTGCAGTCCCCCTCAGCCTTGGGCTCTCGGTACCCGGTTTCTGCGCTCAGCTTAGAGAGGCCCAGTAGCAGTCTTTCTCTAGCTCCTAAGTACCTCTGTGCTCCTTCACTGTCTGCTACCAACCGTCAACTGTCTGCTTGTCTACCTAGCAACTGCCTAGCAACTGACTCATCCTACCGACCAGAGAGAGCAGTTCCCCTAAAGTCGGGTGTAGAGCTCCCCCTTCTGGCCTGGAGTCTGAATGTGTTCCATGTAAGGTTACCTGCCAAAGGGACTCCTCCTGTCTCCAGGCATGGCATTACCCTCCCCGAGAGGAAGGCAATACTACTGTGATACCTGAACCCCTGGGGCGCCACATTTCCTATAGTACTTGATCAAGTTTGCATACACTGCAGTAGGGATTTTGGACCACTCCTCCATGGATCTTCTCCAGATCTTTCAGGTTTCTGTCTGTGACCAAGTTTGCATACGCTGCAGCTCCTTCCCAATCCTGTCCCACTCCTTTATGCAGATCTTCTACAGATCTTTCTGGTTTCGGGACTGTCACTGGGCAACATTGAATTTCAGCTCCCACCAAAGATTTTCTATTGGGTTCATGTCTAGAGATTGGTAAGACCACTCCAGGACCTTGAAATGCTTCTTACGGAGCCACATCTTAGTTGCCCTGGCTGTGTGTTTTGGGTCATTGTCATGCTGGAAGACCGAGCTATGACCCATCTCTAATGCTCTTGCTGAGGGATGAAGGTTGTTAGCCAAAATCTTGCACTACATGACCCCATCCATCCTCCCTTCAATATGGTACAGTTGACCTGTGCCCTTTGCAAAAATGCACCCCCAAAGTATGCTTCCCTCATCATGCATGGGACAGTGTTCTTGGGGTTGTAGTCATCCTTCTTCTTCCTCCAAACTCAGCGAGTTGAATTGATACCAAAAAGTTATTTTTTGAGCTCATCTGTCCACATGAACTTCTCCCATGCCTTCACTGGATCATACAGATAGTCATTGGTAAACTTCAAATGGCCTGGACATGTGCTTGAGTGAGCAGGGTAACCTTGCATGTCCTGCATGATTTTAATCAATGACAGCATAGTGTGTAACTAATGTTAATGTTTGAGACTGTGGTCCCAGTTCTCTTCAGGTCATTGACCAGGTCCTACCATATAGTTCTGGGCTGATTACTGACCTTTTTCAGAATCATCCTTACCCCATTAAGTGAAATTTTGCATGCAGGCCCAGATTGAGAAAGATTGACAGTCCTCTTCTGTTTCTTCCATTTTCTAATAGTTGTGCCAACAGTTGCTGTCTTCTCACCAAGCTGCTTTCCTATTGTCCGGCAGCTCATTTTAGCCTTATGCAGATGTACAATTTAGTCTCTGGTGTCCTTAGACAGCTCTTTGGTCTTGGCTATGATGGGGGGGTTGGGGTGTGATTGATTGAGAGTGTGGACATGTGTCTTTTATACAAGTAATGAGTTCAAACAAGTGCAATTAATACGGTTAATGAGTGCCATCTAGGAGAGCTTCTGGTAGATCATCAAATACATATTTCATGCAATAAAATGCAATTTAATTATGTAAAAATCATACTATGTGATTTTCTGGTTTTTGTTTTTCGATTCTGCCTCTCACAGATGAAGTGTACATACGATAAAAGTTACAGACCTCTACATTATTTGTCAGTTGGAAAACTTGCAAAATTGCAGTGTATCTGAAAGGCGGCCAGGGTGATAGTCGTGGCAATGGGCTGTAGTGTTTCCACACCCTGGCACCCCACAGATGAAATACAATGTCCCTTCTGCTGCATGTGCAGCGTGCACAGCAGTACACTGACATTTACTGTCAGAGTCCCCTCGGCTTCTGTCACTCCGGCTCCGTATCCACAAGCTCCACAAACCATTCCAGAGACAATGTCCTTTTTCAACAGTTCAACTTTACTTAGCAGTAGGGTATACATCACAAATGCAGCACAGTGAGTACAGAGTTGCATCTCTCAAGCCTTCTGTCACACCCCTGGTGCAGCTTCGAGTTATAGGGTAACAGGCTCGCTGTCTCAGCTGCACCTAGTCGCTGCCGTAAGCTTTGGATCCTCCTTGGAATGGTTCTCTCTAAGCTGGTGACCGCCTGCACAACACTCAACCTAGGGCCCCTTCTTGCCAAAGCAAACTGATTCACATGGCTGTCAGACTGTCACTCCTCACTGCTGCATCTCCTCTCAACTCACTACTAACCAGGAAGTGCCTCCCTATATCACCCGGCTCTATGCTGCACTCATCTTTAACCCCTACCAACTGGAAAACCCCTAATGCTCACTATACTATCCTATCTCACCTGCTATCTCTAGTATGCCCCTTCTATTCTAATCACACTATTGTCCTATACTATCCCTAAGTTTGTAAACCTTGTAAACAGTACATATCAAATACATACACAATTCAGCAACATTACAAGAACACATTAACAATGTACCAGTCTGTCATTGTAAATTTGTTTACTGTTAACGATATCTATATCCCTGTATGTATCCCCTTTTCGTACAGCACCATGGAATTAATGGTGCTATATAAATAAATAATAATAATAACAATGGAAAGCATCAAGGTGCCGCACGCAATCCATGTGCACAGTGTCCAAAGAGGGGGAGGCATGTGACGACCTCGGTCACCTCCTTACACTCCTCCCTTCGAAAATATCGTTGTCCCTGACCCTAGCGGCACCTGTAACTTAAAACTGTTACGTTTTTTAAAACATTTATACAGTTAATACAGTCTATGTCCAACGCTGCCAGTGGGTCAACCGTGAGCCTGGTTCCACTCGGTTGGAACCCTGGAACCTAGAGTTCAAGTTCTTATAACATGGGTCCAACTGACCCTGGTTCCCCTGCTCCTGGGACCCGAACATACATCGTGCTCACTTGCAGCACTTCAGGCCCATGGGCCAGTCTTTTCCTGCTCTGGGTATCCAAACTCAGAAAGTCAATATAAACGAACACACTGGCCCAGTGACCAACTCACTACTGCTTCAACAGTCCATAAAGTCCTGACCAGGCTCACTCCTCGGGTCCTCTTGTACAAGTTTTACCCCTCCCTCCTTTAGCAGAGAACAGTCCCTTTAAAACAGGTGTGCTGCTTGTACGCTCTCAGGAACAGTACAGGGTTAAAACAACAATAGTTCAAGGTTAAAACAGTACAGTACCTAAAGCAGCCACACACACAGTCCATTCTTTTTACTGAGTGTGATTAACCCTTTCAGGGTTTTAGTCCCGTAATTCAGCAGGTAGTGCGCAACCGTGCACAAAGAAACTTAGAGGAGGAGGGAAAGCAAAATAAAGTCACTTGCACTGCAAACTGGTCCTGGTACCATTCCAGGCACCTTGCTCTCCAGTAGATGCGGAATAGTCTCTCTTTTTTGCTTCTTTTTTTTTTTACTTGGTGCAGCTAGCACAACATGTCCACTTAAAGAGGCCACCTCTATTCAATGCAATGCTGATGACCGGATAGTGGGCCGCACTTTGGCCCTGGATAATAATAAATGTGTGTTCCGAAGATCCGCTGGAGGAAGACACCCCACTGTGGCTCTGACTACTTACCTCCTCCAGCGGCCAGGCTCAGTGAACTTGGGGACTCTTGCTCCCTTGACCCGACTGCGGCCATTTTTTCCTCTAAGGGCACCTCTGCACTCCGGCATTCTGTAGGGGCTGTGGCCATTATTGACAGCCACCGATCACGCTGTGCCTGCTGTCACCTGGTCCCACTTCTGCAAGGGACCGTCATGTGTAATGGACCCAACGTTAACATAAATTTTGTCCCCAGTTTCGACCTTTTGGATGAACCCATACCCTCAGGTGTGGTTAAAGTACTTCAGCAGGCCGCATGTCATCCAGCCGGACATGGTTCCTCCACCAGGTGCCGCAGCTCCTCACGTATCCAGTGCTCCCGCGATTTCTTATCTTCTATGACACCCTTCACCCACTGAGCCTCTCTTGCTGCAGGGGCCCGAGGATCATCTAGGTAGCCGCTGTGGGGAGATGTGGGGACAAGAGAAGATGCATAGGCAGGAGCAGGTGCATGGAATGGGGTGAGGATGGGTGTCGCACTCATAGGGCCTGCATCCGACTGCGACGGTCCTCCACTGCAGCCATGTGAACTTGGGATCATGGCTGCAACGGTCTCTCTCCACAACTTCCGGTTTCTCAACCGCTTCTCCCAGCTCCAGTTTGTCTGCATCCACAGTGTTCCAGCTCCCATCCATCTTCCTTTCTGGCCGGCCAGATGGGAACCTTTCCTCCAGTTCTGCCAGTCCTCCAGTTCAACTTTACTTAACAGCAGGGTATCCATCACAAATGCGGCACAGTGGGTACAGAGTGGCATCTCTCATGATTTCCCTGCCTTCCTGGCAACATCTGTTCTTTCTGGCAATCCCTGCCTCGCTTCTGGCAATCCCTTTCTCACTTCTGGCAATCCCTGCCCCGTTTCTGGCAATCCCTTCCTCATCAGACAATCTCTGTCCCATCCAAGTCTTTTGGCCCATCAGCCTTCTGTCATTCCCCTGGACAAGCTTTAAGTTATACAGTAACAGGCTCACTGCCTCAGCTGCACCTTATCCCTACAGTAAGCTTCGGATCCTCCTCGTATCGGTTCTGTCTAAGCTGGTGACCGCCTGCACGACATTCAGCCTGGGGCCCCTTCTTGCCAAAGAACCCTGATCCCCATGGCTGTCAGACTGTCCCTCCTCACTGCTGCATCTCCTCTCAACTCACTACTAACCAGAAATTGCCTCCCTATATCACCCCGACTCTATGCTGCTCTCATTTGTAACCCCTCCCAACTGGAAAACCCCTAATGCTCACTATACTATTCTATCTCACACCCTATCTCTAGTAAGGCCCCCACTATTCTAATACCACTATTGTCCTATGCTGTTACCCTATACTATCCCTAAGCTTGTAAACAGTACATATCAAATACATGCACAATTCAGCAACATTACAAGAACGCATTAGCAATGGTAAACGACAAGGTGCCACACGCAGTTTATGTGAACAGTGTCCAAAGAGGGGGAGGCATGTGACGACCTCGGTCACCTCCTTACATGTCATAATACCTTCACCACTGTATGTGTCTGAAATATGGAAAATACATTAGATATTGAACCTCACTGAGGAAAGGGATTGATATGATTATTTGTAATCACTGTACACTGCTGTGGAATATGCTAGCAATATATAAACAACTAAAATAAATTTATCTTGTATTTTATCTACCGTATTATGCTAGTTTCATACAACAATTTGTTTGATACATTTTCTATCTATTATTTTTACAGCTAAATCATGTACACATCACAATCAATGTGTCTTTTCAGATTTTTTTGTACATCTAATACATATTGTGATAGGTTCGTGGAGATGGGAATACCATTTTAAGGGCTTGTCCACAGTAATCAGTTGCAAAGCTACTATGCACTTGATGGAGCTGTGTTGTGCAGCTCCACAAGTGATCACATCCAGAAGGTCCATAGGCAGATGAACAGCGCTCCAGCCAGGTCATGCTTGAAAAGACCAGACTGTGGTCGAAACGTCGCTTTATTATGGCTGAATAAATACTTCCTTTTTTATACTATTACACCTGGCTAGAGCGCTGTTCATCTGCCTTTTGACTGTTTGGGATATCCAGGAAGGTTCCCTGGACATGGAACGGGCACTCCAATAAGTGAGTGCTGTCAGCCCCCTCTTTATTTTCCACATCTAGAAGGTGACCGGTACTAGGAACAGTTGATCGGCTGGGGAGCCAAATATCGGGTATTGATGACCTATCCTAGGGTAGGCCATCAATATTATAGTATCAGACAAACGTTTTACCAGTTAAAAGAAATCAGTAGTGCTACAAAAAATCACTGAGTAGCCAAAGGCCTTTATGACACATACGAAAATAAAATAAAATGTATTTTATAGCTTAGCTTTAGTTACTATGATATGTCCTTAATATGTGTTTTTCTGGACTGAGAGAAAACCGGCTAGTGCGTGGGTTGTTTGAGGAACATACTTATTTGTCATAACCGACCATATGTCTTTGTTGACTGAAGAAATACTGAATGAAATAATCATCTGAAATATTTCAGAGTATATTAAAGAGCGAAAATAGCTAACTAGGGATTTAAAGAAAGTCATTTTTTAATTCTTTAATCATTTGCATTTCACACTCTAGTATCAGACCACCTTGTACTTGTATACTTTACAGTGAAAATAATCTGAACTCATATTGTGGCCATTTGAAAGCTGCTTAGCTGCTCAAATATGAATATAAATATACAGTATAGAGCTACATTTCTTTAAACAGTCAGACTGATTTTACCTTACGCTAGGTCTCTTAGGGCAAAAACAAAAATCCTATTTTAAGTTTTGCTTTCCCCGAAAGCTGGAAAGATGGACAGAAAGTCTGAGTGATGAAATTAAAACCTGGGAAAAATCAAAGATTTTGTTCTAATTAGTGGGAAATGTGAAACTCCATGTGCCAGCAGCATTCTTCATTTCCAACTTGTAGATTAAATTTACGAAAATGCAAAATTACCCCGAAACAAATTCCAGCAGCCCAATTCTATATTTGTCAATGCATGGCACAAAATCAATTAGAAATGTAAACTGATTATTTTTGAATACGGGAAAGCTGTTATTGAATATTTGCAGTAGTGAAGTAATTAAGTGACAGTTATATACTTAATGAGCTTTTTATTTTATGTGCCTCTGGAAAAAAATTACAACACACCAAAATTAAGTACTAGTAATATTACATTGACTAATTATCATTGCATAATTTCTCACTAGTATCTCATTTCCAAGCTGGGACTGGCCAAACAGATGTCTGCAGACACTCATTTTATTGTGCTGTTTCTGTACATGTCAATACAGCTACATTTCTTACTTCTGTTCATGTTCTAGAAGAATAGCGAACTTTGTGCATAGCGTCTCATTTCTCTTTTAACGTATTTTTTGTTGGCATTCTACTTTACGTTATCTAAAAGAGATTTTTGCAAGATTTAAAATTCAGAATGTATTTCTAGTTTATGCCTTACTATCATTCCCTTACTATCAAAATTGCCCAGGAGTCAGTTGTATGTACCCTTCTCTTCTCCCTATATACTGCCCCTTGCTGCGCACGTGGTTATGGAACCAATATGCCACTGTCCAGGGTTAGCCTGGAGGGACATAACTAAGCAACGACCTGGTTATTCACTAGAGCCTCTTATAGTGTGGTTAGACTTTTACCCAGGTGGACGCCAGGTACCACTCCAGAACAGGTCTCGGAGCCACAGCAGCTGACCCGCTAAGTGGTGTAGGGAGGCAGATATGAACTCGGAGAGTCAAGATGGCAAGGAACTGGATAGCAGATTGATGGAGACTGCATGACTGATAGACAGGATGGACACTGGATCACAGATGGGGAAGGTGCAGGAACACAACTGGATCACAGATGGGGAAGGTGCAGGAACACAGGACCTGGGTCAGGCTAGGCAGATGAGGGAGGCGGTAACAGGTGCGGACAAGGTGGGTCAGGATCAGGACTTGGTATAGGCAGGATGGGAACAGGAGCGGGTTCAAACATTATGGACTGGTTCAGAATTAGGATGGTGGGCAAGATCAAGTACAGACTGGGTGAACAAGATCAGAATCAGAATCAGTTAGCACAGGTACAGGTACCTTACTACCTAGGTGGACGTGTACAACATTATTGGACTAGAGTAGCTATTGCACCTCCCTGTAGGGGAGGGTGCCTTAAATACCTGATGTCCCCAAAGCCATTGGCTGAGGATATTTTCAGAAGCATGCATGCTTCAGAGCCAGGGTGCACACACACCCTAAACACATTCCCAGGAGACCTGTGTGTAGTGCAGACGCTGTGGGAACTGGAACAACATGGAAGAGTATGTTAACATGCTGGAGTACCTGCAGAGGGAAGGAAAAGGACTTGTGCAGGGGCTCCACACTCTCTTAATGCCCCTTTTAGACAAATCATCAGTAGAATTGATTTAAAGTACTCTATATGCTGATAATACCTAATTATACACATTGTCTTCTGACATCACCCCTGCATTACTACAAAATACCAATGTTCATCTGGAGCTGGCGATTTCTGTCTATTTCTGTGTTTGTGTTTTCATATTCATAGTCTCCTGTTTGGTTTCACAAACCTTAGCCTCCCCTTTGTTTCACGCTCTTGTTTGGTTAGTATATTTTTATTATTGCAGTTTTCATTTATTCATGTTTGTCTTCCCTTGTCTGCCTTAGTGCAAGCTTATATACTTCAGCCGCGCAACATCCTGGGTGTGGAGGGAACAGATAATGGTAAGTAAGGAGCATAGGAAGGCATGTTACCCTGGTTTCTCCACCTTCAGGGGTAATCCGGGGGATAGTGATAGGCTAGGCCACCCTTCAGCAAGAGGGGTAGGAAAGGAGCCCCTTTCCCCAAAAAATCATGCAACATGCACAATGACACTGAACTCCTTATGTTTCTGCCCTCTATTATCCTTCCCAAACCTAATATTGCCATTATATTGTGTAGTTCTACCATTTCTCCCCGCTGTACCAGTTCATAGACGCCGGTACAGTTGAATGCAATGATGGAGGAGAGTGCGTCTGCTGTCGCTCCCTCTCCCATCATTCCCTGCTCTGCCTCTGACACTGCGAGTGCGAGATGATGTCATATCATCACGTACCTGCTGTGTGTCGGGGGGCAGACTGCAGCTGCTGAGACTGGAGCTGGGAGCAGGGCGGAGCACGAGGAGAGGTGAGGATAGTGTTTGTTTTTAATATAACAATGAGTGATAACTGGATTGTGGGGCTATTGGGGGGGCTGCATTACATTCTATGGGGGCTGGCTGCATTACATTCTATGGGGAAGAGCTTTATTACATTCTACGGGGGCTGTGCTGTATTACATTCTATGGGGGCTGTGCTGTATTACATTCTATGGGGGCTGGCTGCATTACATTCTATGGGGGCTGGCTGCATTACATTCTATGGGGGCTGGCTGAATTACCTTCTATGAGGGCTGGCTGCATTGCATTCTATGGGGGCTGGCAGCATTGCATTCTATGGGGAAGGGCTGTATTACATTCTATGGGGGCTGTGCTGTATTACATTCTATGGGGCTGTGCTGTATTATATTCTATGGGGGCTGTGCTGTATTACATTATATGGGGGCTGTCTTACATTCTATGGGGGAGGGCTGTATTACATTCTATGGGGAGGGCTGTATTACATTCTATGGCGGTTGTATTACATTCTCTGGGGGCTACATTGTATTCTATGGGGGGCTGTATTATATTCTATGGGAAGGTGGGCTGTATTATATTCTATGGGGGGCTGTATTACATTCTATGAGGTGCTGTATTACATTGTATGGGGTACTGTATTATATTCTATGGGGGGCTGTATTACATTTTTGGGGGGCTACATTATATTCTATGGGGGGCTGTATTATATTCTATGAGGGGTGATTGCATTATACTCTATGAGGGGGGCTACATTATATTCTATGGGGAGCTGCATTATACTATATGAGGAGGGTTGCATTGTATTCTATGGAGGGGCTACATTCTATTGGGGGGCTGCATTATGTTCTATGAGGGGGCTACCATATATTATATATGCAGGGGCTGCATTATACTATATGAGGGGCTGCATTATATTCTCTGGGGGTTACATTATAATCAAGAGCTACAATATATTCTGCGGGGTGGCTGCATTATACTCTGGGGTGGCATCATTATACTATATGTGGGCTGCGTTATACTGCATCAAGGACTATGGGGAATACATTATACTATATGAAGAACTATGAGGTGCATTATACTATGGGAAGTGAATTGTACTACATGGATGACAATGGCGGGGCATTGTACTATATGGAGCACTATGAGGAATGCATTATTCTATTTGGAGGACTGAGGAGTGTATTATACTATATGGAGGACTGTGGCAGTACATTATGCTATATGGAGAACTGAAGAGTGTATTATACTATATGGAAGAATTGCAGTGTATTTTAATATATGGAGGACTATGAGGAGTGTATTATACTATATGGAGGACTGAGGAGTGTATTATACTATATGGAGGAGTGTATTATGCTATATGGAGGACTGAGGAGTGTATTATACTATATGGAGGACTGAGGAGTGTATTATACTATATGGAGGACTGAAGAGTGTATTATACTATATGGAGGACTGAGGTGCACATTATAATATATGGAGGACTATGGGGTGTTTTATACTAAACAAGCAAAATGCTGCCTAGTCATCAAGTGATTGGATTGTTTATATGGGAACAGAAATCCTTGTTCTCAGCAGCAGATCGCCGGTGTAAACTGTAGTTGTGCTGCTGATAACATGATACTGTATGGGGACAGATTGATCTAATTGTGATTGTTCTGTTCCCTTCATTCTTTCTCAGTTGGTGTAAGGAGGCCGGGAAACAAGCGAATGACTTCAGTATTGTCGATCACACTCGTTTAGTGGTCTCAGATCAGCGCATGTAAATACAACAGAAATGCTTCGCAGGGAGATGAGGTAAGGATGACGACAGTTGAAGTTAGCACCCGGCGCCTGGGAATAGCGCTAACTCTACTACTGCTTTTCCCAGCTGCCAAAGCATTTAATTCTGGTATGTGTAATGATTTTTAGGGTTGATGTTAGCTGCGTAATGTCAGCTGCTATCAATCCCTGGTGTAAGTAATGGAGAGGTGTCTATCAGACACCCCCACTACTAGCCCAGACCTGGTGAGATCCAGCGACTCTGAAGAGCGGTGACGGTAGTAACAGTACCGCTCTTTACAGTCGCTGAGCTCAGCGTAGGACGCGGAATATCTGAAGAGTGGTGACGTTACTGAGTTACTGATCTCACCGCTCTTCAGAGTCACGGGGTCTTGTGCTGCGCAGTGGAACCAAAAGTGGCTGTAGACAAAGTTTATGGAGCATCAGAATGAGGTTCCATAGCCTTTGGTCGTCTCATCCCTTCATTATCTACGAGATCCAGATATGTAGGTAAAGTAGCGGCTTTTCCTGGTACTGCAACATAGATTGTAAGCTTGCAAGGAGGACCCTCACTCCTCTTGGTATCTGTTGAATTATGTGTTCACTCTGTTAGGTCTTTATTGTCTGTACAATTACCCTTTGTAATGTGTAATGTAAATTGCTGTAAAACATGTTGGCAGTATAAAAATAAAAGTTATTAATGTGTAATGTGTTTGTAGCTCTGATCAATGAATACTACAGCCCCTTCATTTATGCAAGAAACATTGCTGCTTTATTCTAGGGGCTAAGCTATTTATTACAATCAGGTTTAATTAAAGTGATTGGGACTGTTCTGCATTAAGACCTAATTCCCTTTGGACTCATAATCTATAGGCCTTCCATTATTTCTTATATTATTATTTTCCTTTGCTTTTATCTGGGTCCTTTGTGGTTTTTAGTAACTTTTGTTATTGATCATTGTGGATGCACATGCAGCACCAGAAAATCTTTCATTTCTATAATTAAATATAAATAATATATTTTCCTAATTATTTAAACACTTACTGGCACGTTTTATCCCACTCAAATGGTGTTTTATTGAAAATTGTATTACTTAATTTCTCTAGAACATGCTGCAATCATCCTATATTGTACCCATAAATAATCCTACAACATACTTTACTGTGGGGGTTGGTGGTGTGCAAATTTTGACTTATTTTTATGCAAGACCTAGCATTTTTGATAGTTTATTGATTTAATTTGATTTTATGACACTATTGAATCTAAGGTAGAATCAAAATTAGCAAATATCCTGTAGGAAGAAATATAGAATAATAGTACATGTAAATAACATAGGGTACTTAGCCTGTTTTAATTTAAAGAAAAGCATAAAAGCCATCCCCCTACAACAAGGTGTACCCAGTCAAGATGGCATATTACTCTTGTAGTTCACCTCTCTATTTCTCACACAGATGGAGCCTTTTGCAGAGCCGACTGCTCCACTGCTCCAAACTAACACACCCAAAACCCTCCTGCAGGTTTTTTTTTTCCACTACATAGGCCACTTATAAGATTTGGCCTGGTCGGTTTAAAAAAGAAAAGCCCATACAGGGTTTTCCTGAACAATTTCCTTGGTCAAATAACTTGACCAGGTTCAAGCTTAAATTTATTCTTCCTTGTGACTCACAGGCACCGTGCTGTGACCACAAGGCACTCCAGTGGATCTAATACGCTTCTGGGCGCATCCTGGGGGACAAATAGCGACCCTCGCAAATCACACCAGTTGCTGCCTCACACCCTTTAAAAGAACGCCACGCTTCTGAGCGCTGCAAACTCCGTCCCCTCATCAAAAACGTGCCGAACGCTCATGATTAGTGTTGAGCGATACCGTCCGATACTTGAAAGTATCGGTATCGGAAAGTATCGGCCGATACCGGCAAAGTATCGGATCCAATCCGATACCGATACCCGATACCAATACAAGTCAATGGGACTCAGGTATCGGACAGTATTCCTGATGGTTCCCAGGGTCTGAAGGAGAGGAAACTCTCCTTCAGGCCCTGGGAACCATATTAATGTGTAAAAGAAAGAATTAAAATGAAAAATATCGCTATACTCACCTGTCCGACGCAGCCGGGACCTCAGCGAGGGAACCGGCAGCGTTGTTTGTTTAAAATTTGCGCTTTTACTTGGTTACGTGAGGTCCCGGCTTGTGATTGGTCAGGGCGGCCATGTTGCCGGGACGCGGACCAATCACAGCAAGCCGTGACGAAATTACGTCACGGCTTGCTGTGATTGGTCCGCGTCCCGGCAACATGGCCGCCCTGACCAATCACAAGCCGTGACGTCACGGGAGGCTGGACACGCGCGCTTTTCAAAATACGCGCATGTCCAGCCTCCCGTGACGTCACGGCTTGTGATTGGTTAATGGCGGCCATGTTGCCGGGACGCGGACCAATCACAGCAAGCCGTGACGTAATTTCGTCACGGCTTGCTGTGATTGGTCCGCGTCCCGGCAACATGGCCGCCCTGACCAATCACAAGCCGGGACTTCACGTAACCAAGTAAAAGCGCGAAATTTAAACAAACAACGCTGCCGGTTCCCTCGCTGAGGTCCCGGCTGCGTCAGACAGGTGAGTATAGCGATATTTTTTATTTTAATTCTCTTTTTTACACATTATTACATTAATGTTGTTGCGATACCCGATACCCGATACCACAAAAGTATCGGATCTCGGTATCGGAAATTCCGGTACAGCAAGTATCGGCCGATACCCGATACTTGCAGTATCGGAATGCTCAACACTACTCATGATAGAAAAAGATTTAATAAATTCAGCAGAAATATTGGTTAAAATTCTGTTTTTATTATTCCATGTTAAAAAATGTAATGTAACTTGGTTAAACCTCACAGGATTTTTCAAATGTGGAGCACATCATTGTTGAGTTTGTCAATTTGTCTCTAAGACAAATGTATTTTAATCACGACACAATCATAGGGAATTCTGTATCAAAGATTTTACTAATTGCAATGATACTTATGTGGTATATTTAATTGAATGTACCACATGTAAACTGCAATATGTGGGGTGTACAACCTCTAATTTATAAACAAGGATCCGTCGACACTTGTCTGATGCGGGTAATCCAGTAGTAGTATCATCCTCCTCTGTGTTGAAACATTTTGCTAATGTCCACAAGGGTAATACAACTGCGTTCTCATTTTGTGCAATAGAAAAAGTATATAGACCGCACAGAGGAGGAGATCACAGAAGGAAACTATTAAACAGGGAATCCTTCTGGATCTTCACCTTGGAAACCAGAAATCTGTATGGTCTGAATCACAGACAAGATTTATTTTTGCAATATTAAATAATCATCTTTTCATTTTAAAGGGAACCTGTCACCCCCCCGGGCGTTTTTAAGTAAAAGACCCACCTTCTGTAGCACTAAGGCTGCATTTTGTAAAGGTGACTCTTCTATTGTGCTCCCTTCTAATGCTGCAATATTAATTTTTGTAATTATCATGCCATGCCTTTAGTCTGTCTGGGGGGCATGTCTTTTCCTCGGTCACAACCGCTTCCCAGCCATCAGTCAGCCCCTCCGTGCGCCAGGCTCCACCTCCTCTGTCTTTCCGTTGCGGGGCGGCATCTAGGGCCTCAGCTACATGAAGGTGCGAGGTGATGTGAGTTGAAGGGCAGCACAAATGGCACATGCCTGAAAATGGAAGGCACAGCGCTGGCGCCGGGTACGTGAACAAAGACAGTGGAGGTGGTGCCCGGTGCATGGACGGGCTGACCGATGACTGGGAGGCGGTTGTGTCCGGGGGAAAAGACGTGCCCCCGGACAGACTAAAGGTATGGTGTGAAAATTATAAAAATTAATATTGCAGCGTTAGAAGGGAGCACAAAAAGAAAAGCCACCTTGACAGAATGCAGCCTTAGTGCTGCATAAGGTGGCTCTTTTACTTAAAAATGCCAGGGGGGTGACAGGTTCCTGTTATGACCCCAATGGCGAGGGTCTCAGAGGAACAAGTAAGTCTGCGAAGTACAAAAATCCAGCTCATAGGGCAGTGGTAACTGGGTTGACCATATATCTACTCCTAACACCAACACTAGAAGTAGCCGGGGAACATGCCTACGTTGGTCGCTAGATGTCTCGCGCCAGCCGGAGGACTAACTACCCCTAGAAGAGGAAAACAAAGACCTCTCTTGCCTCCAGAGAATAGACCCCAAAAGTTGGATACAAGCCCCCCACAAATAATAACGGTGAGGTAAGAGGAAATGACAAACACAGAGATGAACTAGGTTTAGCAAAGAGAGGCCCACTTACTAATAGCAGAATGTAGTAAGATAACTTATATGGTCAACAAAAACCCTATCAAAAATCCACACTGGAAATTCAAGAACCCCCGAACCGTCTAACGGCCCGGGGGGAGAACTCCAGCCTCCCTAGAGCTTCCAGCAAGGTAAGGATACAGATTATGTACAAGCTGGACAAAAATGCAAACAAAAACAAATAGCAAAAAGCAAGAAAGCAGACTTAGCTTAATCTAGCAGGAACCAGGATCAGTAGACAAGAGCACAACAGATTAGCTCTGATTACAACGTTGCCAGGCATTGAACTGAAGGTCCAGGGAGCTTATATAGCAACACCCCTGACCTAACGACCCAGGTGAGCATACAAGGGATGGCAGACATACCCAGAGTCAAATCACTAGTAACCACTAGAGGGAGCCAAAAAGGTAAATTCACAACAGTACCCCCCCTTAGTGAGGGGTCACCGAACCCTCACCAAGACCACCAGGGCGATCAGGATGAGCGGTGTGAAAGGCACGAACCAAATCGGCCGCATGCACATCAGAGGCGACCACCCAGGAATTATCCTCCTGACCATAGCCCTTCCACTTGACCAGGTACTGAAGCCTCCGCCTGGAGAGACGAGAATCTAAGATCTTCTCCACCACGTATTCCAACTCGCCCTCAACCAACACCGGAGCAGGAGGCTCAGCAGAAGGGACCACAGGCACAACGTACCGCCGCAACAAGGACCTATGAAATACGTTGTGAATGGCAAACGACACCGGAAGATCCAGGCGAAAGGATACAGGATTAAGGATTTCCAATATCTTGTAAGGACCAATGAAGCGAGGCTTAAATTTGGGAGAGGAGACCTTCATAGGAACAAATCGAGAAGACAGCCATACTAAATCCCCAACGCGAAGTCGGGGACCCACACCGCGGCGGCGGTTGGCAAAACGCTGAGCCTTCTCCTGTGACAACTTCAAGTTGTCCACCACATGACTCCAGATCCGCTGCAACCTATCCACCACAGAATCCACCCCAGGACAGTCAGAAGGCTCCACATGTCCCGAGGAAAAACGAGGATGGAAACCAGAGTTGCAGAAAAATGGCGAAACCAAGGTGGCGGAACTAGCCCGATTATTAAGGGCAAATTCAGCCAACGGCAAGAAGGTCACCCAATCATCCTGATCAGAAGAGACAAAACACCTCAAATAAGCCTCCAGAGTCTGATTAGTTCGCTCCGTTTGTCCGTTAGTCTGGGGATGAAAAGCGGACGAAAACGACAAATCAATGCCCATCCTACCACAAAAGGATCGCCAGAACCTGGAAACAAACTGGGATCCTCTGTCCGACACAATATTCTCAGGAATGCCGTGCAAACGAACCACGTTCTGGAAAAACACAGGAACCAGATCAGAAGAGGAGGGCAGCTTAGGCAAAGGAACCAAATGGACCATCTTGGAGAAACGATCACATATCACCCAGATGACAGACATGCCCTGAGACACTGGAAGATCAGAAATGAAATCCATAGAGATGTGTGTCCAAGGTCTCTTCGGGACAGGCAAGGGCAAGAGCAACCCGCTGGCACGAGAACAGCAAGGCTTAGCTCGAGCACAAGTTCCACAGGACTGCACAAATGACCGCACATCCCTTGACAAGGAAGGCCACCAAAAGGACCTGGCCACCAGATCTCTGGTGCCAAAAATTCCCGGGTGCCCTGCCAACACTGAGGAATGAACCTCGGAAATGACTCTGCTGGTCCATTTAGCAGGCACAAACAATCTGTCAGATGGACAAGAGTCAGGCCTACCAGCCTGAAATCTCTGCAACACACGCCGCAGATCAGGAGAAATAGCTGACAAGATAACTCCTTCCTTAAGAATACCCACAGGTTCAGCGACTCCAGGAGCATCAGGCACAAAGCTCCTAGACAGAGCATCGGCCTTCACATTCTTAGAACCTGGTAAATACGAGACCACAAAGTCAAAACGGGAGAAAAACAATGACCAGCGGGCCTGTCTAGGATTCAGGCGTTTAGCAGACTCGAGATACATCAGATTTTTGTGATCAGTCAAGACCACCACACGATGTTTAGCACCCTCGAGCCAATGACGCCACTCCTCAAATGCCCACTTCATGGCCAACAACTCCCGATTGCCCACATCATAATTTCGCTCTGCCGGCGAAAACTTCCTGGAGAAAAAGGCACAAGGTCTCATAGTAGAGCAACCAGGGCCTCTCTGTGACAAAACGGCCCCTGCCCCAATCTCCGAAGCATCCACCTCCACCTGAAAGGGAAGTGAGGTGTCAGGTTGGCACAAAACAGGCGCCAAAGTAAACCGGCGTTTCAACTCCTGGAAAGCCTCCATGGCAGCAGGAGCCCAGTTAGCTACATCAGAGCCTTTCTTGGTCATATCCGTCAATGGTTTAACAATGCTAGAAAAATTTGCGATAAAACGACGGTAGAAGTTAGCAAAACCCAAGAACTTCTGAAGACTCTTAACTGACGAGGGTTGAGTCCAATCATGAATAGCTCGGACCTTGACTGGGTCCATCTCCACAGCAGAAGGGGAAAAAATGAACCCCAAAAAGGGAACCCTCTGTACACCAAAGAGACACTTTGAGCCTTTAACAAACAAAGAATTTTCACGCAAAATCTTAAAAACCATCCTGACCTGCTCCACATGCGAGTCCCAATCATCAGAAAAAACCAGAATATCATCCAGATAAACAATCAAAAATTTATCCAGATACTTCCGGAAAATGTCATGCATGAAGGACTGAAAAACTGAAGGTGCATTAGAGAGCCCAAATGGCATCACCAAGTACTCAAAATGACCTTCGGGCGTATTGAATGCGGTTTTCCATTCATCGCCTTGCTTAATGCGCACAAGGTTGTACGCACCACGAAGGTCTATCTTGGTGAACCACTTGGCACCTTTAATCTGGGCAAACAAGTCTGACAACAGCGGCAAAGGATACTGAAATTTGACAGTGATCTTGTTTAAAAGCCGAGAGTCAATACAAGGCCTCAAAGATCCGTCCTTTTTGGCCACAAAAAAGAATCCCGCACCAAGAGGGGAAGAAGAAGGGCGGATATGCCCCTTCTCAAGAGACTCCTTGATATATGAACGCATCGCGGTATGTTCAGGTACCGACAAATTAAACAGTCTCCCCTTAGGAAACTTACTGCCAGGAATCAAATCTATTGCACAGTCACATTCCCTATGAGGAGGCAGTGCACTGGACTTAGACTCGCTGAAGACATCCTGATAATCAGACAAATACGCCGGAACTTCCGAGGGCGTAGAAGAAGCAATAGACAAGGGCAGGGAATCTCCATGAATTCCATGGCAGCCCCAACTTGACACCGACATTGCCTTCCAGTCCAAGACTGGATTATGGGTCTGTAACCATGGCAAACCCAAAACAACCAAATCATGCATCTTATGTAGAACAAGAAAACGTATCACCTCCCGATGTTCGGGAGTCATACACATGGTAACCTGTGTCCAAAACTGCGGTTTATTTTTTGCCAAAGGCGTAGCATCAATACCCCTAAGAGGGATAGGATTTTGTAATGGCTCCAGAACAAAACCGCAGCGCTTGGCAAATGACAGATCCATCAGACTCAGGGCAGCACCTGAGTCTAGAAACGCCATGACAGGATACGATGACAGTGAGCAAATCAAAGTTACAGATAGAATAAATTTAGGTTGCAAATTACCAATGGCGACAGGACTAACAACCCTAGTAAGACGTTTAGAGCATGCTGAGATAACATGTGTAGAATCACCACAGTAGTAACACAAGCCATTCTGGCGTCTATGAATTTTCCGCTCATTTCTAGTCAGGATTCTATCACATTGCATTAAATCAGGTGCCTGTTCAGACAACACCATGAGGGAATTTGCGGTTTTGCGCTCCCGCAACCGCCGGTCGATTTGAAATGCCAGGGCCATGGAATCATTCAGACCTGTGGGAATGGGAAAACCCACCATCACATTCTTAATGGCTTCAGAAAGGCCATTTCTGAAATTTGCAGCCAATGCACACTCGTTCCACTGGGTCAGCACGGACCATTTCCGAAATTTTTGGCAATACACTTCAGCCTCGTCCTGGCCCTGAGACATAGCCAGCAAGGCTTTTTCTGCCTGAATCTCAAGATTGGGTTCCTCATAAAGCAAACCGAGCGCCAGAAAAAACGCATCAATATCAGCCAATGCCGGATCTCCTGGCGCCAGCGAGAAGGCCCAATCCTGAGGGTCGCCCCGTAAAAAAGAAATAACAATTTTCACTTGCTGAGCGGAGTCTCCAGATGAACAGGGTCTCAGGGACAAAAACAATTTACAATTATTCCTGAAATTTCTAAATTTAAATCGGTCTCCGGAAAACAGTTCAGGAATCGGTATCTTAGGTTCTGACATAGGATTTCTGATAACATAATCTTGTATGTCCTGCACACGAGCAGTAAGCTGGTCCACACCTGTAATCAAGGTCTGGACATTCATGTCTGCAGCAAACACAAGCCACTCAGAGGTAAAGGGGAAAAGAAAAAAAAAATGAGAAAGAGAAAAAAAAAAACTCAGAATTTTCTTTCTTATAATCCCGCTTCTGCAATGCATTTAACATTTAATACTGGCCTGGCAAACTGTTATGACCCCAATGGCGAGGGTCTCAGAGGAACAAGTAAGTCTGCGAAGTACAAAAATCCAGCTCATAGGGCAGTGGTAACTGGGTTGACCATATATCTACTCCTAACGCCAACACTAGAAGTAGCCGGGGAACATGCCTACGTTGGTCGCTAGATGTCTCGCGCCAGCCGGAGGACTAACTACCCCTAGAAGAGGAAAACAAAGACCTCTCTTGCCTCCAGAGAATAGACCCCAAAAGTTGGATACAAGCCCCCCACAAATAATAACGGTGAGGTAAGAGGAAATGACAAACACAGAGATGAACTAGGTTTAGCAAAGAGAGGCCCACTTACTAATAGCAGAATGTAGTAAGATAACTTATATGGTCAACAAAAACCCTATCAAAAATCCACACTGGAAATTCAAGAACCCCCGAACCGTCTAACGGCCCGGGGGGAGAACTCCAGCCTCCCTAGAGCTTCCAGCAAGGTAAGGATACAGATTATGTACAAGCTGGACAAAAATGCAAACAAAAACAAATAGCAAAAAGCAAGAAAGCAGACTTAGCTTAATCTAGCAGGAACCAGGATCAGTAGACAAGAGCACAACAGATTAGCTCTGATTACAACGTTGCCAGGCATTGAACTGAAGGTCCAGGGAGCTTATATAGCAACACCCCTGACCTAACGACCCAGGTGAGCATACAAGGGATGGCAGACATACCCAGAGTCAAATCACTAGTAACCGCTAGAGGGAGCCAAAAAGGTAAATTCACAACAGGTTCCCTTTAAATTGTATGTCTATATTTATATTTTTTCCAGGTTTCTCTAAATGTATTGTATGTACAATCTTTGCATAATTTTGTATGTTTTCTTCGGTTTTATGTCTATGTGCATATTAGTGCAGCAGGCATGGGGCGTTATCTGAAAAGCAAACTAATTTGAATAGAATCAGCTGTGATGACTCCTAAAAATGGAGCATAAAAATCACTCAGTTTCACTCCATGCATGGCATGATTAAGATGTCAGTCGAAATGCGTTGGTTAAATGCTGCAATAATATCTACAAAAAAATTCCTATGTGGTTTACCATAAGGACAAAAAAAGTTTTTAATATGGAATAATAAAAACAGAATTTTAACCAATAATCCTGCTGGATTTATCAAATCTTTTTCTTTCCTTTGGACTAGTTGCTCAACCTTTTCCGTGCAGGAACAGATTATTATTATTATTTTTATTTATTATTATAGATGAGAAATAGCCCATATTCAAGTGAGCTGACTCTTTCTTTTCTATGAAACGCTCATGACACACCACCTTTATCGTTGCTAAAGTGTTGAAAATACTTTTGTGGCAACGCACATATTTTCCTGCACCTTTTACAGAATGTTACCATTTTTTTCTGATCTTATAAAATTTTGCTCATGTTTCTGATCACGAATCTGAATGTGCCATATTCGTGCCGAGTTTATGTTTGGCGATCGTTTCCTGAACAAATTTGCTCTTCACTAATAACTTAGTTATAATAACTGTGGGCATGACCTTAAACTGTGACATGGTCCAATCAGAGTAGAGAGTCCTAGTCTGTGAATAGTGTCAGTTTACTTGATAAATATCAAGGAACTTTCACAACACAAAGTTATAAAATAACATGATCCAAAATTGTTATTTCATGTGGAATATGATTCATGCAAAACAGAAACAAATCTATAATGTTAATAAATATTCATAGTTTCATAATTATAGTTCTTAGGTTGAAAAAAGCCACAGTAGATAACTCAGTATGTTGATTCCAAAGAAGAAATATTATTTACTTCATATTTAAAGAAAAATTCCTTCCCAACTTCAGATACGACAATCAGACTAGATCCCTGGATCAACACCACATCACAGAATGTAATGACTATGACATGTAATATTTTTTAAGAAAGGCACACAAACCTTTTTTGACCTTTTTTAGTGAATCAACTATACTATGATCAACACACAATCACAAATCTATGCTGCTAGCACAAATGTTTCACTTTGATGCCACACAATACACTGATGCCACAAAATAATCTCAGTGTTTCTAATGACAGTCCTTTTCCAAGCCTCTTCTCATCAGAGACACCTAGCTAATTGCTTTGTCTGTTTAAAGTGCAGTGTTCTTTTGAAGATGTTATTTGAGGCACTCCTGATTGAATAGGTCATAAACTCAGCATTAGGGTTTAGATTATGTCATTTCGTAGGATTGTGATGGGAAACATGATGTTTAGGTATAGGAGATGAGACGCTCTTCCTTCCTTGTCTCTGTCATTGGAATCTTTCAATAGTGAGAGTGAGAGGACTTGCTATGTTTAATTCTCACTTTGCTATGCTGATTTCCCGCTTCCTTGCTCTTACTTAAAACAGGCTATATTTCAATTGACACATATTGTTCATTTTGTTGTGACTTCCTGGTTTATCGTACAGTGGTAAAACCCATAATTTCCTCATCATGCTCTGTCTGCCTCTGTTCTAAATGATAAAATGCAGCATTGTTAACTAATCAGCACGTAATCCTGAGCTGTGTAATTTAGTAGGTGTTCTAGACAGAATGTATATGAACATGGATGCTTACACTATACATGTATAAATAGAATAATACACATTCCTCATCACTGTATAGAGATTGTTAGCACTCATAATAGTCCCTCTCCCCAATGGTTTTCTTAAAATATAATTTCCCTTTCTTAAATACACAGCACACTGTGTCCATGTTAAATTGTGCTTACATATGTCACCACTCTTGAAACGTAGTAAGGGAAGCACAAATCGGCATACAAAAATAAATTAATGTGCAAATGTGGCATGATTCCTTCTTTGACCCTTTTTATGTCACTTTCGGATTAACCCCTTAGCAACAAGCTGTGGAGCTGAGTTCCATCCATACACTGCAAAGAGCAACTATACCTGATGCCTTGCTACTATTCCCATTACGGTAAATCCAGCCTCATTCAAAAACAATTTTATAGGTACAGGACATAATTTAAATAAGTAGATTTGCTAAAACGGTCTAATTTTTAGACAAGTAGTGCTTCAGAAAATGACAACACATTGCAAAACAGGGGCTATGCAGCAGATAGCACAAATGATTGAGTTATTGCAAGTTTGAGTTAAATAATCAAAATGTAAAGAAGAGTAAAAAAAAAACTTAGAGAAAAAAATCCCAAAATCATAATCACCCCCCTTCACATTACGTAAAAAGTATGAAAAAACATTTGAACAAATAAAATATCATTATATTTAATGTGCACATTATACAATGGAAGAAAAGAAAAATCAAAATTCCAGAAATTTTTAATGATTTTCTATCACCTTGCCTCCCCAAATACTTTAAGGCTTTTATAATATTGTGACACATTTTTTCAAGTATTAAAAAACAGCCAAATAAAACCCTGTGTTTCATTTTACTCACTAATGGGGCTCACCATCTATATTCCCTCAGTTGCAGTATGTATGATTTTATAGTGTGGGAGGAAACCTACACAAATGTGGAGAGAACATGTAAACTCCTTGCCAATTTTATTTTGTTGGGATTTGAACCCAGGACCCACCGCACTGCAATGCTACAGTATTTATCACTGACTGAGCCACCATGTTGCCCAGCTATCATCATTCTGAGCTTTAGGACAAAGGTAATAGTTCTCTACTTTTTGGACCCAAAATCGCTGACAAATTCTTTTAATTTTTCTCTCGTACTACATCCTATTTACTGTGGGCCAAATGTCCACTTTGCCCACCACTAAGGGCTTATATTGTGTTTACACTGCACAGTCGCAACAGTTAGCCTTCTTGAGCCAGAGCCTGTTTTCACCTTCCTGACCGGGCCAACTTTTTTTCAATTCTGACCAGTGTCATTTTATACGGTAAAAACTTTGGAATCCTTCAATATATTTGAGTGATTCTGAGCTTGTTCTTCCATGACATATTGTACTTCACGTTAGCAGTAAATTTAGGTTGATATTTTCTGCATTTATTTGTGAAAATATAGTAAATTCGGTGACAATTTTTAACATTTCTCAACTTTCAAACTTTTAATTTTTATGTCCTTAACCCCTTCCCGACCTTTGACGCATACGCTGCGTCATGAAAGTCTGTGCCTTCCCGACCTATGACGCAGCGTATGCGTCATGGAGGGATCGCGTCCCTGCAGATCGGGTGAAGGGGTTAACTCCCATTTTACCCGATCTGCAGAGACAGGGGGAGTGGTGCTTCAGCCCAGGGGGGGTGGCTTCACACCCCCGTGGCTACGATCGCTCTGATTGGCTGTTGAAAGTGAAACTGCCAATCAGAGCGATTTGTAATATTTCACCTAAAAAACTGGTGAAATATTACAATCCAGCCATGGCCGATGCTGCAATATCATCGGCCATGGCTGGAAAACCTGAAGTCACCCCCCCACACCCACCGATCGCCCCCCCAGCCCTCCGTTAGTCCTCCGGTCCCCTCCGTCCGCCTGCCGGCTCCCCCGTCCTCCTGTCCGCTCCCTCCTTGCTCAGGATCCCCCCCCGTGCTCCGATCACCCCCCCTGTGCTCCGATCCACCCCCCCACCACCCCTTCATACTTACCAATCCTCCCGGTGTCCGGCCGTCTCCTCGCTGGGCGCCGCCATCTTGGAAAATGGCGGGCGCATGCTCAGTGCGCCCGCCGAATCTGCCAGTCGGCAGATTCGTTACAAGTACATTTTGATCGCTGTGGTAGGTTCTATCACAGCGATCAAAATAAAAAAAATAATAAATAACCCCCCCCCCTTTATCACCCCCATAGGGACAATAATGAAATAAAGAATTTTTTTTTTTTTTTCCCACTAGGGTTAGGGTTAGAACTAGGGTTAGAACTAGGGGTAGGGTTAGGGGTAGGGTTAGGGTTACGGGTAGGGTTAGGGGTAGGGTTATGGCATGTGCACACAGAGCGGATCGGCCGCGGATCCGCAGCGGATTGGCCGCGGATCCGCAGCGGATTGGCAGCGGATCCGCAGCGGATTGGCCGCGGATCCGCAGCGGATCGGTAGCGGATTGGCCGCGGATCCGCAGCGGATTGGCAGCGGATTGGCCGTGGATCCGCAGTGGATTGGCCGCTGCGAATTCGAAGCAGTTTTCCATCAGGTTTACAGTACCATGTACACCTAAGGAAAACCAAATCCGCTGTGCCCATGGTGCGGAAAATTCCGTGCAGAAACGCTGCGTTGTATTTTCCGCAGCATGTCAATTCTTTGTGCGGATTCCGCAGCGTTTTACACCTGTTCCTCAATAGGAATCCGCAGGTGAAATCCGCACAAAAAAACACTGGAAATCTGCTGTAAATCCGCAGGTAAAACGCAGTGCCTTTTACCTGCAGATTTTTCAAAAATCGTGCGGAAAAATCTCACACGAATCCGCAACGTGGGCACATAGCCTTAGGGTTAGGGTTGGAATTAGAGTTAGGGTTGGAATTAGGGCTAGGGTTTGAAATAGGGTTAAGATTAGGCTTGTGGTTAGGGTTACGGATAGGGTTAGGGGTGTGTTGGGGTTACAGTTGTGGTTAGGGTTGGGATTAGGGTTACGGTTGGGATTAGGGTTAGGATTAGGGTTGGAATTAGGGTTACGGTTGTGTTGCGGTTAGGGTTATGGTTAGGGGTGTGTTGGGGTTAGGGTTGTGATTAGGGTTATGGCTACAGTTGGGATTAGGATTAGGGGTGTGTTGGGGTTAGTGTTGAAGTTAGAATTGAGGGGTTTCCACTGTTTAGGCACATCAGGGGTCTCCAAACGCAACATGGCGCCACCATTGATTCCAGCCAATCTTGCGTTCAAAAAGTCAAATGGTGCTCCCGCCCTTCCAAGCCCCGACGTGCGCCCAAACAGTGGTTTACCCCCACATTTGGGGTACCAGCGTACTCAGGACAAACTGGGCAACAACTGTTGGGGTCCAATTTCTCCTGTTACCCTTGCAAAAATAAAAAATTACTTGCTAAAACATAATTTTTGAGGAAAGAACAATTATTTTTTTATTTTCACGGCTCTGCGTTATAAACTTCTGTGAAGCACTTGGGGGTTGAAAGTGCTCACCACACATCTAGATAAGTTCCTTCGGGGGTCTAGTTTCCAAAATGGGGTCACTTGTGGGGTGTTTCTACTGTTTAGGCACATCAGGGGCTCTGCAAATGCAATGTGACGCCCGCAGACCATTCCATCAAAGTCTGCATTTCAAATGTCACTACTTCCCTTCCGAGCCCTGACGTGCGCCCAAACAGTGGTTTACCCCCACATATGGGGTATCAGCGTACTCACAACAAACTGGGCAACAAATATTGGGGTCCAAATTCTCCTGTTACTCTTGTGAAAATAAAAAATTGCTTGCTAAAACATCTTTTTTGAGGAAAGAAAAATGATTTTTTATTTTCACGGCTCTGCGTTGTAAACTTCTGTGAAGCACTTGGGGGTTGAACGTGCTCACCACACATCTAGATAAGTTCCTTGGGGGGTCTAGTTTCCAAAATGGGGTCACTTGTGGGGGGTTTCTACTGTTTAGGCACATCAGGGGCTCTGCAAATGCAATGTGACGCCCGCAGACCATTCCATCAAAGTCTGCATTTCAAATGTCACTACTTCCCTTCCGAGCCCTGACGTGCGCCCAAACAGTGGTTTACCCCTACATATGGGGTATGAGCGTACTCACAACAAACTGGGCAACAAATATTGGGGTCCAAATTCTCCTGTTACCCTTGTGAAAATAAAAAATTGCTTGCTAAAACATCTTTTTTGAGGAAAGAAAAATGATTTTTTATTTTCACGGCTCTGCGTTGTAAACTTCTGTGAAGCACTTGGGGGTTCAAAGTGCTCACCACACATCTAGATAAGTTCCCTTGGGGGTCTAGTTTCCAAAATGGAGTCACTTGTGGGGAGTTCCTACTGTTTAGGCACATCAGGGGCTCTGCAAACGCAACCTGATGCCCGCAGAGCATTCCATCAAAGTATGCATTTCAAAACGTCACTACTTCCCTTCCGAACCCCGACGTGTGCCAAAACAGTGGTTTACCCCCACATATGGGGTATCAGCGTACTCAGGAGAAACTGGACAACAACTTTTGGGGTCCAATTTCTCCTGTTACTCTTGCAAAAATAAAAAAATTCTGGGCTAAAAAAATATTTTTGAGGAAAGGAAACACATTTTTTATTTTCACGGCTCTGCGTTATAAACTTCTGTGAAGCACTTGGGGGTTCAAAGTGCTCACCACACATCTAGATTAGTTCCTTGGGAGGTCTAGTTTCCAAAATCGGGTCACTTGTGCGGGAGCTCCAATGTTTAGGCACACAGGGGCTCTCCAAACGCGACATGGTGTCCGCTAATGATTGGAGCTAATTTTCCATTCAAAAAGCCAAATGGCGTGCCTTCCCTTCCGAGCCCTGCCGTGCGCCCAAACAGTGGTTTACCCCCACATATGGGGTATCATCGTACTCAGGACAAACTGGACAACAACATTTGGGATCCAATTTCTCCTATTACCCTTGGGAAAATAAAAAATTCTGGGCTAAAAATCATTTTTGAGGAAAGAAAAATTATTTTTTTATTTTCACGGCTCTGCGTTATAAACTTCTGTGAAGCACCTGGGGGTTATAAGTGCTCACTATGCATCTGGATAAGTTCCTTGGGGGGTCTAGTTTCCAAAATGGGGTCACTTGTAGGGGAGCTCCAATGTTTAGGCACACAGGGGCTCTCCAAACGCGACATGGTGTCCGCTAACGATTGGAGCTAATTTTCCATTCAAAAAGTCAAATGGCACGCCTCCCCTTCCGAGCCTTGCCGTGCACCCAAACAGTGGTTTACCCCCACATATGAGGTATCGGCATACTCAGGAGAAATTGCCCAACAAATTTTAGGATCCATTTTATCCTGTTGCCCATGTGAAAATGAAAGAATTGAGGCTAAAAGAAATTTTGTGTGAAAAAAAAGTCCTTTTTCATTTTTGCGGATCAATTTGTGAAGCACCTGGGGGTTATAAGTGCTCACTATGCCTCTAGATGAGTTCCTTGGGGGGTCTAGTTTCCAAAATGGGGTCACTTGTGGAGGAGCTCCAATGTTTAGGCACACAGGGGCTTTCCAAACGCGACATGGTGTCCGCTAACGATGGAGATAATTTTTCATTCAAAAAGTCAAATGGCGCTCCTTCCCTTCCGAGCCTTACCATGTGCCCAAACAGTGGTTTACCCCCACATGTGAGGTATTGGTGTACTCAGGAGAAATTGCCCAACAAAATTTAGGATCCATTTTATCCTGTTGCCCATGTGAAAATGAAAAAATTGAGGCAAAAATAATTTTTTTGTGAAAAAAAGTACTTTTTCATTTTTACGGATCAATTTGTGAAGCACCTGGGGGTTTAAAGTGCTCACTATGCATCTAGATAAGTTCCTTGGGGGGTCTAGTTTCCAAAATGGGGTCACTTGTGGGGGAGCTCCAATGTTTAGGCACACGGGGGCTCTCCAAACGTGACATGGTGTCCGCTAAAGATTGGAGCCAATTTTTCATTCAAAAAGTCAAATGGCGCTCCTTCCCTTCCGAGCCCTGCCGTGCGCCCAAACAGTGGTTTACCCCCACATATGAGGTATCAGCGTACTCAGGACAAATTGGACAACAAAGTCCGTGGTCCAGTTTCTCCTTTTACCGCTGGGAAAATAAAAAAATTGTTGCTAAAAGATCATTTTTGTGACTAAAAAGTTAAATGTTCATTTTTTACTTCCATGTTGCTTCTGCTGCTGTGAAACACCTGAAGGGTTAATAAACTTCTTGAATGTGGTTTTGAGCACCTTGAGGGGTGCAGTTTTTAGAATGGTGTCACTTTTGGGTATTTTCAGCCATATAGAACCCTCAAAATGACTTCAAATGTGAGGTGGTCCCTAAAAAAAATGGTTTTGTAAATTTTGTTGTAAAAATGAGAAATCACTGGTCATATTTTAACCCTTATAACTTCCTAGCAAAAAAAAAAATTGTTTCCAAAATTGTGCTGATGTAAAGTAGACATGTGGGAAACCTTATTTATTAACTATTTTGTGTCACATAACTCTCTGGTTTAACAGAATAAAAATTCAAAATGTGAAAATTGCGAAATTTTCAAATTTTTTGCCAAATTTCCGTTTTTTTCACAAATAAACTCAGAAATTATCGACCTAAATTTACCAATAACATGAAGCCCAATATGTCACGAAAAAACAATCTCAGAATCGCTAGGATCCGTTGAAGCGTTCCTGAGTTATTACCTCATAAAGGGACACTGGTCAGAATTTCAAAAAACGGCAAGGTCATTAAGGCCAAAATAGGCTGGGTCATGAAGGGGTTAAACCAGATAGTTATATCACACAAAATGGTTAATAAATAACATTTCCAACATGTCTAGCTTATACCAGCATCATTTTTTAAACATATTTTTTTGTTAGGACGTTAGAAAGGTTTGAAGTTAATAGGCAATTTCTCATTTTTTCCAAAGAAAATTATAAAACCAATTTTTTTAGGGATCAAATCACATTTCAAGTAACTTTGAGGGTCCTGTGTGACAGAAAACAGCCAATTGTAACACCATTTTAAAAACTGCACCCTCAAAGTACTCAAAACTACATTTGAGAAGTTTATTAAACCTTCTGGTGCTTCAGAAGAATTAATACAATTTGGAAAGAAAATAAGAATTTTATTCTTTCCCACAAAAAATTATATTTTGGCCCCAAATTTTTCATTTTCACGAGTATAAGGAGAAAATGAAACATTCAATTTGGGAAGAAGCACCATGTAACTTTTGTGGCGCAAAAGATAGCGGGCGCCATTTCAAGTTTTCAGAGCCCTGATGTGCCTAAACAGTAGAAACCCACCATGAGTGACCCCATTTTGGAAGCTATACCCCTCAAATAATTTATCTATAATTTATCTATATGTGTGATGAGTACCTTGAACCTGCATCTGCTTTATAACATTAAGATGTGAAAATAAAAAAAAATCACATTTTTCCCACAAAAATTGTTGCTTTATATCAGAATTTTCATTTTCATGCCATGTCACATTTGAAGACATGCCCCTGACATGCCAAAACAGCAGAAATCTCCACCAATGACCTCATCTCAGAAAATACACCCTGATTGACAAATGCCTCTAGGGGAGTAGTGAGTCTTTTTAATCCTTAGGCGATTCATAGAATTGCATAATATTTAACTGCATTGGCCCCAAGTTTGTAATTTTCAAAAGAGATAACAGGAGAAAACAAAAATTTATTTTGAGTAGGCCGTTACCCTATAAGTGGTCGGAAACTACTTTTGAGGCACAATGCAAAGTTCAGAAGGGAAAGAGCACCATATTAGTGGCAGATTTTGCTGTATGGTTTGCTGATGCCTAACCACATTGTCAGATCCCCTGAAGTCCCAGAGCAGCACAACCCCCCATAAGTGACCCCATTTTACAAACTACACTTTTCAATTCACTTAAGGGTGCAGTAATCATATTGATATTACAGGTATGTCACAAAATTTCATACCGCAGGACAAGGGAGAAAAAATAATTACATTTTTACCACCAAAAATTTTTTTAGCCCCATATTTTACATTTTCTCAAGGGAAAATGGGTAAAAATGGCACCAAAATGTGTCAATTTCCTTTGATTGTCGAAATACTCCTCATATGTAGCTCTACAGTACTGCATAGCCACACAGAGGGAAGGAGAGCTTTTTGACTCTTAGAGAACAAAATGTTGTAGAATAGTTTGCGGACTCCATATACAAAGACCCTAAGTGTCAGGACAGCGGAATCCCCCTCCTCCCAAAATGACCCCATTTTGGAAATTGTACCTTTATGGGAGTTTATCTACAGGTGTAGTGATGGTTTTGATTCAATGGGTTTTTCCAGAAACAAGAACCAGTGGCTTTTGCTTCTTGAAAATTGTAAATCTGCCTTTGTAGTGCCGAGTACATTGTAGTACCCATACGTTGTGCCCAGCTCCTACTTCTGGAGACATGCACCCCATAAATTAAGCAAGCTCTCATTGCTATAGAAATGACAAACATGTGGATGCTAAGGGTGGTTTAGGTACACTGTTGGGCTCAGAAGTGAGGAGGGGCATTTGTATTATTTACTGGATTTTATATTTTTTGGAGGGGAAACAAAGCCATAAAATTTTATAGAGCATTTATGCTACCAGTAATGTGGAACTATATTTCAGTTATCAGAAGATGGATCTGAGTGCGGACTTGTTTGTTTGTGGTTAAGTTTAAGCTTTTATTGGGAACATTTTACATAACAATTTGGATCAAATTTATCCAGTGCTCTACGCTGAGTACTTACAACTGAGTTTTCATTTAAATCTCTGAGTGATGTGATTCAGATGAAATTACTGAGGGACACATTTGTTATAATAAGCAAGCAGTGTTACTCTGGATTCCATCTGGCCTCTGTTCATGCAGTGTCCGTCTCTTCAGAAATGCACAAAACTGTGGTTAAAAAGACAGATACCGCTGGATCATAGTCAGTCAATGTCCACAATGTCTCCATCGGCCTCAATATAGGGAATCTTCAGCCGAACATTCTGTCTGAATCACGTATTTCAGAGATTCACATGGAAAACCCTGTGTAAGTGCTCAGTGTAGAGTGCAGAATAAATGTGAGCCATACCTTACTGCGATCCTTGGGAGGCAGAAAGAACAAATAAAAAGCAGGTCAAGAGTTTGTTTTACTTATTTTTTTACGTTGTTCCTCATGCAATATAAGTGAATATATGACTTTTTTCTTCAGGTTGGTGCACTTAAAGTGATGCCAGGTTTGTATATTTTTGTTTATAATTGGTTACTGTCACATACTAAAAAAAACACTTTTTACGCAAAAAAAGTTTTGCCTCACTATTTTTTGAGAGAAATATTTTTTTCTATATTTCTGCTGTCAGAGTCATCTGAGGGCTTAATTTTTGTTGGATGAGTTGACATTTTTATTAATACCATTTTTGGACATAATATTTTTTGATCGCTTTTTATTAGGATATTTGGAAGGCAAAATAAACAAAAACCAGTAATTTAGGATTCGTTTTTTAAGAGTTTTTAATGTAGTTCACGGTATGGTAAAAGAGATCAGACCACTTTATTCTTCAAATGAGTACAATTACAGCGATACCATATTTTTATAATTTTTGTTATATTTTGTTGTTTTTACAGTATAAAAACTATTTAAAAAAACTACTGTAGGAAAAAGATTATTTTTTTTGGTTATATTCTCAGAGGGAGGTATAACTAATTTATTTCTTCGTTGACACAGCTGTGTTTATGGCAGGACAAGGTTACTTTTTCTGCAATACCATTCTATTTAAATTTGTATTTTTGATTGCCTTTTATTTCATCTTTCTGGATGCGGCGATGCAAAATGTGTGTAATTAATTTGTTTATTTTTGTTTTTACATAAATATATGTATTTATTGTTTTATTACAGTATTTTTTAATTTGTGCCATGTCACCCCACGGCTCCCTCATGATTATGTCGTGCTCTGCTGGAGGGGTGAGAGAAGGAGCTCACATCTTCTAACAAACTTCTAAATGCCATGATTGCTGTTTATCGGGGGAAATCTAGAAGATAACACAGGGTTAACATCATTCTGACCTGAGCCAATCAGTTCCTGTTTATGTTGCCAGTCAGAGCTATCTCTCTGCTCCGGAATCCCAGCTCTTCAAAGACTCTGTGGGTCCCTCTGCAAGACCGCCGACGGTAGAGAAACATTGACGCTTAAGGGGTTAATGCATCTTCTGTGATCAGCATGAACCAATAATAGTTGCTCATTGGTTTGTTTAGACAGTCACAAGCCAAGCAGAATTTTATGTGCACAGAATGATTGTTGATACAATTGTTCTGTGCAAGTAGACCATCATGTTATCCGCAGCACATTGCCTGTTTACACAGGATGATGTTGTGTGCTGATATTGAGGAGCTATTATATAGCTTGCTGAAAAATCATTGCATTGGACGAACGAGCATTTTGTTCATTAAATGGTTCTTTGCTGATCTGTTTAGACCAGCATTTGTATGAATGCTTATAATTCGTTGATTTCCCCCTTTAAATGTATGCTTACCCATTTGGAAATATATTTGGTACTGCTATACAGGTTATGCCATGCAGCATTATCAAAAGTATTGAATTGTGAAGAATAACTAAGTAGTATTACAATGTCCATGACCACTTTTCTTTTTATGATAGGTCCATAGTGAATTATGACAGCAGATATCAGAATCATGTAAGCTACGAGTGCTTCGTTGGTATACAGTAAAAACAAACTACACAATTAAATAAATTAATTATAGAGCCGTTTTAAATCTTTGGGAAGACTAAGTTGTGTTTTCTGTTATCCGTTAAGAAAGGAATTGAAACCATGTACAAGAAGGAAAGGCAGATTATCTGTAAATAATTTCTTCAGTGATTGCTATCCATCATTGTGTCTGCTAAATGAGGGAAGAGTAGTTTTTGTGCCAAAGATTAAAGACCTCATATTACTGATGGGGCAGAGAGGACTTGTGTATGTTGAACAGTTAATTAACAATAATTCCTTATTATACAGAACCATGCTATGACTTGCTTCATTACACATGGAGATTCTCAATCAGGGTGAGGGAAAGAACAAGCGAATGTGGAGCTATGTTGTATGCACAGACAATATATCTCATCATATACTACATGCCTGCAGACATTATGACACATTTTTAATTTAAATTTCCATGTAATTGAATGTAAATGTGAAATTGGTCCAGAGATTATTTTGTTCTATTATAAAATTTAGCATGGTACCTTAACATTAAAGGAACCCTGTCTAGTGATAAGCGAATATACTCGTTACTCGAGATTTCCCGAGCATTCTCGGGGGTCCTCCTAGTATTTTTTAGTGCTCGGAGATTTAGTTTTTATTGCCGCAGCTGAATGATTTACATCTGTTAGCCAGCATAAGTACCGCATTTTTCGGACTACAAGACGCACTTTTTCCCCCCCAAAAAAGGGTGGAAAATAGGTGGTGCATCTAATAGTCGTAATGCAGGCTTACCCGCAGTGGTGTGGTGGAAGCGGCAGAGGTGCGGCGGCAGAGGTAAATGGCCGCGGGAGGTCGCGCGTGCACAGATGGAGATCCCTGTGGCCATTTTCCTGAAGCCGAGTTCGCAGATTTAGATCTTGGCTTCAGGAAAATGGCCGCCGCGATCTCCATCTGCGCCCGCGCGGCCTCCCGTGGCCATTTTCCTGAAGCCCGGGGAAGCAGAGCACTCCATCTGCGCATGCGCGGCCTCAGGAAGATGGCCGCCACCACCGATAACAACATGATTCACCCGGCTCTGCCTATGAAAGGGACCCCGCTCATGCCATATCCCTCACTGCCCACCTCCATCCCAGCACCTCTGCTGCCGACGCACCTCTGCCGGTAAGCCTGTATTAACCCAGCTCCACTGCGTCACCTCATCTGTGGAAGGAACCCTGCTCACACCATACCGCTCATTATCCCCGCACCTCTGCTGTCACCACACCACTGCTGCAACCCTCCCATGGACACCAGGCCGTGGCGTCGCCCACCTAAGCAGGAAGGGACCCTGCTCATGTGCACGCCATACCACATCACCCCACCTCTGTCGACACCATACCTCTTGTGACCCTGCTCTGCCACCGCCAGCCCTCAGGTAAGATACTGTAAATTCGGACAATAAGACGGGCCCCATCTTATAAAAAATCTTTTTTTCTGCAATTTTCACCCCAAATTTGGGGGGCGTCTTACAGTCCGAAAAATACGGTACATGTGAGGGTTGCCTGGTTGCTAGGGAATCCCCACATGTACTTAGGAGAATCTGGCAAGAGGATTAATTAATAAGAGATTTTTACTAAACTTGATCTGCAGGGTGCTTATAACCTGATTCGCTTCTGTGAGGAGGACGAGTACCTGGTGATGACCTTTGGGCTCTGTAATGCCCCTGCCCTTTTCCAGGACTTTGTAAACGACCTCTTCCAGGACATGCTCTCCACTTCGGTCGTAGTCTATCTGGATGATATTCTCATCTACTCTCCAGATATAGACTCCCACCGGAGAGATGTTTGCAAAGTCTTTGACCTCCTACGGGCAAACTCCCTCTATGCCAAGCTGGAGAAGTGTGTCTTTGAGCAGGAGTAATTGCCTCTCCTGGGCTATATCATCTCCGCCCAAGGATTGGCTGTGGATCCTGCCAAGCTACAGGCTGTGATCGACTGGCAGGAAGCCCATTCTCTCAAAGCGGTGCAGCGCTTTATGGGGTTCATCAACTATTATTGCCAGTTCACTCCCCACTTCTCAACTTTGGTATCTCCCTTGGTAGCCCTCGCCAAGAAGGGAGTAAATCCCAAATTGTGGTCGGAGGAGGTCTCCAAAGCCTTCCTCTCTATTAAGTTTCATTTCGCTAGCGCTCCCATCCTACATCACTCCAATGTAGATAAACCATTTATAATGGAGGTGGATGCCTCATCCATCGGTGCTGGAGCAGTCCTCCTCCAAAAGGATGCTCAAGGTCGGAAGTATCCTTGCTTCTTTTTCTCCAAGACCTTCACTCTGGTGGAGAGGAATTATTCCATCATGGACAGGGAGTTGCTAGCTCTGAAGTTGGAGAAAATATAGTATGGGGGCACCACAGAATGTACAAAGCTGGGATCCAACCCTGGCCTTAGAATATAGATATATAAGAAACACAGAAAAACAGCAAAGGCCATATAGATCACCAGACAGCATGAATTTGTGCAACAAACACAACTTTATTAAGGTGTGACACAGAACATGATTAAAAACATCTAAAAACAATTAGAATCAATGCCTAAAATAAAGCATATATTGCACTCCAAGTGAACCAGTTATCTAAGTGCAAAACATGCATGCTGATCATCTACCCAATAAAGCAAATGGGTATAATAACCCATGTGACACCCCTGATGAAGCCACCGCAGTGGCAACACGCGTAGGGTATTCGCTTTTTCTCTGTGACTGTTACTAACATGGGGTTATTATACCCATTTTCTTTATTGGGGAGATGATCAGCATGCATGTTTTGCACTTAGATAACTGGTTCACTTGGAGTGCATTATTGTGAGTTTTCATTGGCTTATTTCATTATTGGGACACCTAGGGTTATTGTGCCTGATATACATCTGAGTGTTACCACCATAAGTGGATCATATGTTTTCCATCTTCTATGGCCTGATTATAGGCCTTTTTTTTGGCCTTTTTAAGGCTGTTATACTGCATGCATTTCTGATTTGTGTACCTTAGTACCTATTATGTACCAAATGTATGATTCATACAGGTCTTACGTGTTTGTTCTTATGGTATATGTACCGCCAAATATGCTGTCCATATAGGAATTTGAGGACCACTTGTACACTCATATTTCTTTCATTTCCCCTTTATTTGCATACAGGCACATGCTTTATTTTAGGCATTGTTTCTAATTGTTTTTAGATGTTTTTAATCATGTTCTGTGTCACACCTTAATAAAGTTGTGTTTGTTGCACAAATTCATGCTGTCTGGTGAACCCATTATATATGGCCTTTGCTGTTTTTCTGTGTTTCTTATAGCTCTGAAGTTGGCCTTCTCAGAGTGGAGACACCACCAGGAGGGGGCTTGTTTTCCCTTCCAAATGACCACAAAAATTTGGTTTATTTACAGACTGCCAAGCAGCTAAACTCTCACCAGGGTAGATTGTCCTTGTTCTTCTCCAGCTTCCACTTCAACCTCCATTATCTTTCTGGGGAGAAGAACATGCTGACGCTCTCTCTCGCTCTGTAGTGTCATCAGTAGAGGAGGAGGAAGAGCCTTGGCTAATTGTCCCCTCTGAGAGCCTGAGAACTGTGGCCCCGGTCTCCCTAGAGTCTGTGTCTCCGGGCAAGACTTTTGCACCACCTAATTTGCAACCGGAGGTTCTCTGTTATGACCCCAGTGGACAGGGTCTCAGAGGAACGTGTAAGTCTGCAAGATACAAAAATCCAGCTCATAGGGCTGTGGTAACTGGGTTGACCAAATAGCTACTCCTAACGCCAACACTAGAAGTAGCCGGGGATCATGCCTACGGATATCGCTAGATGACTCGCGCCAGCCGGAGAATCTAACTACCCCTAGGAGAAGAAAACAAAGACCTCTCTTGCCTCCAGAGAAAGGGACCCCAAAGCAAGATACAAGCCCCCTACAAATAATAACGGTGAGGTAAGAGGAAATGACAAACACAGAAATGAACCAGGTTCAGCAAAGAGAGGCCAGCTTACTAATAGCAGAATATAGCAAGATAACTTATCTGGTCAACAAAAACCCTATAAAAATCCACGCTGGAGATTCAAGAACCCACGAACCGTCTAACGGTCCGGGGGGAGAACACCAGCCCCCTAGAGCTTCCAGCAAAGGTCAGGATAAAGATAGGAACAAGCTGGACAAAAATACCAAACAAAACAAAAGCAAAAAGCAAAGAAGCAGACTTAGCTTGAAAAAACAGGAACCAGGATCAGAGGACAAGAGCACAACAGATTAGCTCTGATTTCAACGATGCCAGGCATTGAACTGAAGGTCCAGGGAGCTTATATAGCAACGCCCCTGAACTAACGGCCCAGGTGAGGATATAGGAAAAGACAGACGCTCCAGAGTCAAATCACTAATGACCACCAGAGGGAGCAAAAAGCAAAATCACAACAGTACCCCCCCCTTAGTGAGGGGTCACCGAACCCTCACCACGACCACCAGGGCGATCAGGATGAGCGGCGTGAAAGGCACGAACTAAATCGGCCGCATGAACATCAGAGGCGACCACCCAGGAATTATCTTCCTGACCATAGCCCTTCCACTTGACCAGGTACTGAAGCCTCCGCCTGGAGAGACGAGAATCCAAGATCTTCTCCACCACGTACTCCAACTCGCCCTCAACCAACACCGGAGCAGGAGGCTCAGCAGAAGGAACCACAGGCACAACGTACCGCCGCAACAAGGACCTATGAAACACGTTGTGGATAGCAAACGACACAGGTAGATCCAGGCGAAAGGATACAGGATTAAGAATTTCCAATATCTTGTAAGGACCAATAAAACGAGGTTTAAATTTGGGAGAGGAAACCTTCATAGGAACAAAGCGGGAAGAAAGCCACACCAAATCCCCAACACGTAGTCGGGGACCCACACCGCGGCGGCGGTTGGCAAAGCGCTGAGCCCTCTCCTGTGACAACTTCAAGTTGTCCACCACAAGATTCCAGATCCGCTGCAACCTATCCACCACAGAATCCACCCCAGGGCAGTCAGAAGGTTCCACATGACCCGAAGAAAAACGAGGGTGGAAACCAGAGTTGCAGAAAAACAGCGAAACCAAGGTGGCGGAACTAGCCCGATTATTAAGGGCAAACTCAGCTAACGGCAAGAAGGTCACCCAATCGTCCTGATCAGCAGAGACAAAACACCTCAAATAAGCCTCCAAAGTCTGATTAGTTCGCTCCGTCTGTCCATTAGTCTGAGGATGGAAAGCAGACGAAAACGACAAGTCAATGCCCATCCTACTACAAAAGGATCGCCAGAATCTGGAAACGAACTGGGATCCTCTGTCTGACACAATATTCTCAGGGATGCCGTGCAAACGAACCACGTTCTGGAAAAACACAGGAACCAGATCGGAAGAGGAAGGCAGTTTAGGCAAAGGAACCAAATGGACCATCTTGGAGAAGCGATCACATATCACCCAGATAACAGACATGCCCTGAGACACCGGAAGATCAGAAATGAAATCCATGGAGATATGTGTCCAAGGTCTCTTAGGGACAGGCAAGGGCAAGAGCAACCCGCTGGCACGAGAACAGCAAGGCTTAGCTCGAGCACAAGTCCCACAGGACTGTACAAATGACCACACATCCCTAGACAAGGAAGGCCACCAAAAGGATCTGGCCACCAGATCTCTGGTGCCAAAAATTCCTGGGTGACCTGCCAACACCGAGGAATGAACCTCGGAAATGACTCTGCTGGTCCACTTATCAGGCACAAACAGTCTGTCAGGTGGACAAGAATCAGGCCTATCAGCCTGAAATCTCTGCAACACACGTCGCAGATCAGGAGAAATAGCTGACAAGATAATACCATCCTTAAGAATACCAACAGGTTCAGCGACTCCAGGAGCATCAGGCACAAAGCTCCTGGAAAGAGCATCGGCCTTCACATTCTTTGAACCTGGTAAATACGAGACAACAAAGTCAAATCGGGAGAAAAACAATGACCAGCGGGCCTGTCTAGGATTCAGGCGTTTAGCAGACTCGAGATACATCAGATTTTTGTGATCAGTCAAGACCACCACACGATGCTTCGCACCCTCGAGCCAATGACGCCACTCCTCAAATGCCCATTTCATGGCCAACAACTCCCGATTGCCCACATCATAATTTCGCTCCGCAGGCGAAAACTTCCTAGAGAAAAAGGCGCAAGGTCTCATAACAGAGCAACCAGGGCCTCTCTGCGACAAAACGGCCCCTGCTCCAATCTCTGAAGCATCCACCTCAACTTGAAAGGGAAGCGAGACATCAGGCTGGCACAAAACAGGCGCCGAAGTAAACCGACGTTTCAACTCCTGGAAAGCCTCCACGGCAGCAGGAGCCCAATTAACCACATCGGAGCCCTTCTTGGTCATATCCGTCAAAGGTTTCACAATGCTAGAAAAGTTAGCGATAAAACGACGGTAGAAGTTAGCGAAACCCAAGAACTTCTGAAGACTCTTAACTGACGAGGGCTGAGTCCAATCAAGAATAGCTCGGACCTTGACTGGGTCCATCTCCACAGCAGAAGGGGAAAAAATGAACCCCAAAAAGGGAACCTTCTGTACACCAAAAAGACACTTTGAGCCCTTGACAAACAAAGAATTTTCACGCAAAATTTTAAAGACCATCCTGACCTGCTCCACATGCGAGTCCCAATTATCAGAAAAAACCAGAATATCATCCAGATAAACGATCAGAAATTTATCCAGATAGTTCCGGAAAATGTCATGCATAAAGGACTGAAAAACTGAAGGGGCATTAGAGAGCCCAAAAGGCATCACCAAGTACTCAAAATGACCTTCGGGCGTATTGAATGCGGTTTTCCATTCATCCCCTTGCTTAATGCGCACAAGGTTGTACGCACCACGAAGGTCTATCTTGGTAAACCACTTTGCACCTTTAATCCGGGCAAACAAGTCAGACAACAGCGGCAAAGGATACTGAAATTTGACAGTGATCTTATTTAAAAGCCGATAGTCAATACAAGGCCTCAAAGATCTGTCCTTTTTAGCCACAAAAAAGAATCCCGCACCAAGAGGGGAAGAAGACGGACGGATGTGTCCTTTCTCCAGAGACTCCTTGATATATGAACGCATAGCGGTATGTTCAGGTATCGACAGATTAAACAGTCTTCCCTTAGGAAATTTACTGCCTGGAATCAAATCTATTGCACAATCACATTCCCTATGAGGAGGCAATGCACTGGACCTGGACTCGCTAAAGACTGTTATGGTTCTCAGTGGCGAGAGAACATAGCCCAGCATATATAAGAACTAGCTCTTGGAAGATGGAATCTAAACTGACCATGAACTAAACCTGCCGCACAATTAACAGTGGCCGGGTAGCGTGCCTACGTTTTATCCCTAGACGCCCAGCGCCAGCCGGAGGACTAACTAATCCTAGCAGAGGAAAATACAGTCCTGGCTCACCTCTAGAGAAATTTCCCCAAAAGGCAGACAGAGGCCCCCACATATATTGGCGGTGATTTTAGATGAAATGACAAACGAAGTATGAAAATAGGTTTAGCAAAATCGAGGTCCGCTTACTAGATAGCAGGAAGACAGAAAGGGCACTTTCATGGTCAGCTGAAAACCCTATCAAAACACCATCCAGAAATTACTTTAAGACTCTAGTATTAACTCATAACACCAGAGTGGCAATTTCAGATCACAAGAGCTTTCCAGACACAGTAACGAAACAGCAGCTGTGAACTGGAACAAAATGCAAAAACAAACAAGGACGAAAGTCCAACTTAGCTGGGAGTTGTCTAGTAGCAGGAACATGCAAAGAAAGGCTTCTGATTACATTGATGACCGGCATGGAGTGACAGAGGAGCAAGGTTAAATAGCGACTCCCACATCCTGATGGGAACAGGTGAACAGAGGGGATGATGCACACAAGTTCAATTCCACCAGTGGCCACCGGGGGAGCCCAAAATCCAATTTCACAACAGTACCCCCCCCTCAAGGAGGGGGCACCGAACCCTCACCAGAACCACCAGGGCGATCAGGATGAGCCCTATGAAAGGCACGGACCAGATCGGAGGCATGAACATCAGAGGCAGTCACCCAAGAATTATCCTCCTGACCGTATCCCTTCCATTTGACCAGATACTGGAGTTTCCGTCTGGAAACACGGGAGTCCAAGATTTTTTCCACAACGTACTCCAACTCGCCCTCAACCAACACCGGAGCAGGAGGCTCAACGGAAGGCACAACCGGTACCTCATACCTGCGCAACAATGACCGATGAAAAACATTATGAATAGAAAAAGATGCAGGGAGGTCCAAACGGAAGGACACAGGGTTAAGAATCTCCAATATCTTGTACGGGCCGATGAACCGAGGCTTAAACGTAGGAGAAGAAACCCTCATAGGGACAAAACGAGAAGACAACCACACCAAGTCCCCGACACAAAGCCGAGGACCAACCCGACGCCGGCGGTTGGCAAAAAGCTGAGTCTTCTCCTGGGACAACTTCAAATTGTCCACCACCTGCCCCCAAATCTGATGCAACCTCTCCACCACAGCATCCACTCCAGGACAATCCGAAGATTCCACCTGACCGGAGGAAAATCGAGGATGAAACCCCGAATTACAGAAAAAAGGAGACACCAAGGTGGCAGAGCTGGCCCGATTATTGAGGGCAAACTCCGCTAAAGGCAAAAAAGCAACCCAATCATCCTGATCTGCAGACACAAAACACCTCAAATATGTCTCCAAAGTCTGATTCGTCCGCTCGGTCTGGCCATTAGTCTGAGGATGGAAAGCAGACGAGAAAGACAAATCTATGCCCATCCTAGCACAGAATGCCCGCCAAAATCTAGACACGAATTGGGTTCCTCTGTCAGAAACGATATTCTCCGGAATACCATGCAAACGAACCACATTTTGCAAAAACAGAGGAACCAACTCGGAAGAAGAAGGCAACTTAGGCAGGGGAACCAAATGGACCATCTTAGAGAAACGGTCACACACCACCCAGATGACAGACATCTTCTGAGAAACAGGAAGATCCGAAATAAAATCCATCGAGATGTGCGTCCAAGGCCTCTTCGGGATAGGCAAGGGCAACAACAATCCACTAGCCCGAGAACAACAAGGCTTGGCCCGAGCACAAACGTCACAAGACTGCACAAAGCCTCGTACATCTCGTGACAGGGAAGGCCACCAGAAGGACCTTGCCACCAAATCCCTGGTACCAAAGATTCCAGGATGACCTGCCAACGCAGAAGAATGAACCTCAGAAATGACTTTACTGGTCCAATCATCAGGAACAAACAGTCTACCAGGTGGGCAACGATCAGGTCTATCCGCCTGAAAATCCTGCAAGGCCCGCCGCAGGTCTGGAGAAACGGCAGACAATATCACTCCATCCTTAAGGATACCTGTAGGTTCAGAATTACCAGGGGAGTCAGGCTCAAAACTCCTAAAAAGGGCATCCGCCTTAACATTCTTAGAACCCGGTAGGTATGACACCACAAAATTAAACCGAGAGAAAAACAACGACCAGCGCGCCTGTCTAGGATTCAGGCGTCTGGCGGACTCAAGATAAATTAAATTTTTGTGGTCGGTCAATACCACCACCTGATGTCTAGCCCCCTCAAGCCAATGACGCCACTCCTCAAAAGCCCACTTCATGGCCAAAAGCTCCCGATTCCCAATATCATAATTCCGCTCGGCGGGCGAAAATTTACGAGAAAAAAAAGCACAAGGTTTCATCACGGAGCAGTCGGAACTTCTTTGCGACAAAACCGCCCCAGCTCCGATTTCAGAAGCGTCGACCTCAACCTGAAAAGGAAGAGCAACATCAGGCTGACGCAACACAGGGGCGGAAGAAAAGCGGCGCTTAAGCTCCCGAAAGGCCTCCACAGCAGCAGGGGACCAATCAGCAACATCAGCACCCTTCTTAGTCAAATCAGTCAATGGTTTAACAACATCAGAAAAACCAGCAATAAATCGACGATAAAAGTTAGCAAAGCCCAAAAATTTCTGAAGACTCTTAAGAGAAGAGGGTTGCATCCAATCACAAATAGCCCGAACCTTGACAGGATCCATCTCGATGGAAGAGGGGGAAAAAATGTATCCCAAGAAGGAAATCTTTTGAACCCCAAAAACGCACTTAGAACCCTTCACACACAAGGAATTAGACCGCAAAACCTGAAAAACCCTCCTGACCTGCTGGACATGAGAGTCCCAGTCATCCGAAAAAATCAGAATATCATCCAGATACACGATCATAAATTTATCCAAATAATCACGGAAAATGTCATGCATAAAGGACTGAAAGACTGAAGGGGCATTTGAAAGGCCAAAAGGCATCACCAAATACTCAAAGTGGCCCTCGGGCGTATTAAATGCGGTTTTCCACTCATCCCCCTGCTTAATTCGCACCAAATTATACGCCCCACGGAGATCTATCTTAGAGAACCACTTGGCCCCCTTTATGCGAGCAAACAAATCAGTCAGCAGTGGCAACGGATATTGATATTTAACCGTGATTTTATTCAAAAGCCGATAATCAATACACGGCCTCAAAGAGCCATCTTTCTTAGACACAAAGAAAAAACCGGCTCCTAAGGGAGATGACGAAGGACGAATATGTCCCTTTTCCAAGGACTCCTTTATATATTCTCGCATAGCAGCATGTTCAGGCACCGACCGATTAAATAAACGACCCTTAGGGTATTTACTACCCGGAATCAAATCTATGGCACAATCGCACTCCCGGTGCGGAGGTAATGAACCAAGCTTAGGTTCTTCAAAAACGTCACGATAGTCAGACAAGAATTCAGGAATCTCAGAGGGAATAGATGACGAAATGGAAACCAAAGGTACGTCCCCATGCATCCCCTTACATCCCCAGCTTAACACAGACATAGCGTTCCAGTCGAGGACTGGGTTATGAGATTGCAGCCATGGCAATCCAAGCACCAACACATCATGTAGATTATACAGCACAAGAAAGCGAATAATCTCCTGATGATCCGGATTAATTCGCATAGTTACTTGTGTCCAGTATTGTGGTTTATTACTAGCCAATGGGGTGGAGTCAATCCCCTTCAGAGGTATAGGAGTTTCAAGAGGCTCTAAATCATACCCACAGCGTTTGGCAAAGGACCAATCCATAAGACTCAAAGCGGCGCCAGAGTCGACATAGGCATCCGCGGTAATAGATGATAAAGAACAAATCAGGGTCACAGATAGAATAAACTTAGACTGAAAAGTGCCAATTGAAACTGACTTATCAAGCTTCTTAGTACGCTTAGAGCATGCTGATATAACATGAGTTGAATCACCACAATAAAAGCACAACCCATTTTTTCGTCTAAAATTCTGCCGTTCGCTTCTGGACAGAATTCTATCACATTGCATATTCTCTGGCGTCTTCTCAGTAGACACCGCCAAATGGTGCACAGGTTTGCGCTCCCGCAGACGTCTATCGATCTGGATAGCCATTGTTATGGACTCATTCAGACCCGCAGGCACAGGGAACCCCACCATAACATCCTTAACGGCATCAGAGAGACCCTCTCTGAAATTCGCCGCCAGGGCGCACTCATTCCACTGAGTAAGCACAGACCATTTACGGAATTTTTGGCAGTATATTTCAACTTCATCTTGCCCCTGAGATAGGGACATCAAGGCTTTTTCCGCCTGAAGCTCTAAATGAGGTTCCTCATAAAGCAACCCCAAGGCCAGAAAAAACGCATCCACATTGAGCAACGCAGGATCCCCTGGAGCCAATGCAAAAGCCCAATCTTGAGGGTCGCCCCGGAGCAAGGAAATCACAATCCTGACCTGCTGAGCAGGATCTCCAGCAGAGCGAGATTTCAGGGACAAAAACAACTTGCAATTATTTTTGAAATTTTGAAAGCAAGATCTATTCCCTGAGAAAAATTCAGGCAAAGGAATTCTAGGTTCAGATATAGGAACATGAACAACAAAATCTTGTAAATTTTGAACTTTCGTGGTGAGATTATTCAAACCTGCAGCTAAACTCTGAATATCCATTTTAAACAGGTGAACACAGAGCCATTCCAGGATTAGAAGGAGAGAGAGAGAGGAAGGCTGCAATATAGGCAGATTTGCAAGTGATTAAATTGAAAGCACACTCAGAACTGAAGGAAAAAAAAAAAAAAAAAAAAATTTCAGCAGACTTCTTTTTTCTCTCCTTTCTCTGCCAATTAATTTAACCCTTTGTGGCCGGTCAAACTGTTATGGTTCTCAGTGGCGAGAGAACATAGCCCAGCATATATAAGAACTAGCTCTTGGAAGATGGAATCTAAACTGACCATGAACTAAACCTGCCGCACAATTAACAGTGGCCGGGTAGCGTGCCTACGTTTTATCCCTAGACGCCCAGCGCCAGCCGGAGGACTAACTAATCCTAGCAGAGGAAAATACAGTCCTGGCTCACCTCTAGAGAAATTTCCCCAAAAGGCAGACAGAGGCCCCCACATATATTGGCGGTGATTTTAGATGAAATGACAAACGAAGTATGAAAATAGGTTTAGCAAAATCGAGGTCCGCTTACTAGATAGCAGGAAGACAGAAAGGGCACTTTCATGGTCAGCTGAAAACCCTATCAAAACACCATCCAGAAATTACTTTAAGACTCTAGTATTAACTCATAACACCAGAGTGGCAATTTCAGATCACAAGAGCTTTCCAGACACAGTAACGAAACAGCAGCTGTGAACTGGAACAAAATGCAAAAACAAACAAGGACGAAAGTCCAACTTAGCTGGGAGTTGTCTAGTAGCAGGAACATGCAAAGAAAGGCTTCTGATTACATTGATGACCGGCATGGAAGTGACAGAGGAGCAAGGTTAAATAGCGACTCCCACATCCTGATGGGAACAGGTGAACAGAGGGGATGATGCACACAAGTTCAATTCCACCAGTGGCCACCGGGGGAGCCCAAAATCCAATTTCACAACAAAAGACATCCTGATAATCAGACAAGTACTCCGGAACTTCCGAAGGCGTAGAAGAAGCAATAGACACAGGCAGGGAATCCTCATGAATACCACGACAGCCCCAACTAGACACTGACATAGCCTTCCAGTCAAGGACTGGATTATGGGTCTGTAACCATGGCAGCCCCAAAACAACCAAATCATGCATTTTATGTAGAACGAGAAAACGTATCACCTCGCGGTGTTCAGGAGTCATGCACATGGTAACCTGTGTCCAATACTGCGGCTTATTTTCTGCCAATGGCGTAGCATCAATACCCCTAAGAGGGATAGGATTTTCTAATGGTTCAAGAATAAAACCACAGCGCTTAGCAAATGAGAGATCCATAAGACTCAGGGCAGCACCCGAATCTACAAACGCCATGACAGGATAAGATGACAGTGAGCAAATCAAAGTTACAGACAGAATAAACTTAGGATGCAAATTACCAACGGTGACAGGACTAACAACCTTAGATATACGTTTAGAGCATGCTGAGATAACATGTGTAGAATCACCACAGTAGTAGCACAAGCCATTCCGGCGTCTATGAATTTTCCTCTAATTTCTAGTCAGGATTCTATCACATTGCATCAAATCAGGTTTCCGTTCAGACAACACCATGAGGGAATTTGCGGTTTTTCTATCACATTGCATCACATCAGGTGTCTGTTCAGACAACAACATGAGGGAATTTGCGGTTTTGCGCTCCCGCAACCGCCGGTCAATTTGAATAGCCAGGGACATGGTATCATTCAGACCTGTGGGAATGGGAAAACCCACCATAACATTCTTAATGGCCTCAGAAAGGCCATTTCTAAAATTAGCGGCCAGTGCACACTCGTTCCAATGTGTCAGCACGGACCATTTCCGAAATTTTTGGCAATACACCTCAGCCTCGTCCTGGCCCTGAGACATAGCCAGCAAGGCTTTCTCTGCCTGAATCTCAAGATTGGGTTCCTCATAAAGTAAACCGAGCGCCAGAAAAAACGCATCAATATCAGCCAATGCCGGATCTCCTGGCGCCAACGAAAAAGCCCAATCCTGAGGGTCACCCTGTAAGAATGAAATAACAATTTTTACTTGTTGAGCAGAGTCTCCAGACGAACAAGGTTTCAGGGACAAAAATAATTTACAATTATTCCTGAAATTCCTAAACTTAAATCGGTCTCCTGAAAACAGTTCAGGAATCGGAATCTTGGGTTCAGACCTAGGATTTCTGGTAACATAATCTTGTATACCCTGCACACGAGCGGCAAGCTGGTCCACACTTGTAATCAAGGTCTGGACATTCATGTCTGCAGCAAGCTTAAGCCACTCTGAGGTAAAGGGGAAAAGAAAAAAAAAAAAAAAATGAGAGAGGGAAAAAAAAAACTCAAAATTTTCTTTCTTATAATCCCACTTCTGCAATGCATTAAACATTTAATACTGGCCTGGCATACTGTTATGACCCCAGTGGACAGGGTCTCAGAGGAACGTGTAAGTCTGCAAGATACAAAAATCCAGCTCATAGGGCTGTGGTAACTGGGTTGACCAAATAGCTACTCCTAACGCCAACACTAGAAGTAGCCGGGGATCATGCCTACGGATATCGCTAGATGACTCGCGCCAGCCGGAGAATCTAACTACCCCTAGGAGAAGAAAACAAAGACCTCTCTTGCCTCCAGAGAAAGGGACCCCAAAGCAAGATACAAGCCCCCTACAAATAATAACGGTGAGGTAAGAGGAAATGACAAACACAGAAATGAACCAGGTTCAGCAAAGAGAGGCCAGCTTACTAATAGCAGAATATAGCAAGATAACTTATCTGGTCAACAAAAACCCTATAAAAATCCATGCTGGAGATTCAAGAACCCCCGAACCGTCTAACGGTCCGGGGGGAGAACACCAGCCCCCTAGAGCTTCCAGCAAAGGTCAGGATAAAGATAGGAACAAGCTGGACAAAAATACCAAACAAAACAAAAGCAAAAAGCAAAGAAGCAGACTTAGCTTGAAAAAACAGGAACCAGGATCAGAGGACAAGAGCACAACAGATTAGCTCTGATTTCAACGATGCCAGGCATTGAACTGAAGGTCCAGGGAGCTTATATAGCAACGCCCCTGAACTAACGGCCCAGGTGAGGATATAGGAAAAGACAGACGCTCCAGAGTCAAATCACTAATGACCACCAGAGGGAGCAAAAAGCAAAATCACAACAGTTCTCTCTTGGGCTCACTCGTCCAGGGTGGGTGGACATTTTGAGCCCAAGAGGACATCTGAGTTCCTGGCGAGGACATACTAGTGGCCGCATATGGTCCGTGACATCGGAGACTATATTCAGGTATGTGTCTCCTGCGCCAAGATCTGGTCTCCCCGGCAATGGGCTGCTGGGCTACTTTACTCCCTGGGGGTAGGCCCCGGGAAATGGTTGGGATGGACTTTATATCAGCTTTCCCAAGTCTCGCAGCTGCACCATAATCTTGGTGGTTTTGGTTTTCCAAAATGGTGCACTTGGTGCTTCTCCTGTGGGTACCTTCTGCACGGGCCTTGGGGGCGTTGTTCATTGTGTACGTTTTCCGCCTACACGGCATGCCTGACAAAATTGTCAATGACCGGGGACCCCAGTTCACATCTCGGTTCTGGAGAGAGCGTTGTCGCTTACACAGCATGGAGTTGAATCTCTCTTCAGCTTACCATCCATAGATGAATTTGTTGGTAGAGAGGGCCAACCAGACCCTGGTCACATACTGGCAACATTTTGTTTTGGCTAGGCAGGATGATTGGGCATCTTTGCTACCGTGAGCGGAGTTTGCACTGAACAATGTAGTGGCAGACTCCACTGGGCAGATTCCATTACTCTTTAACTACGGCCAGCATCCGCTGATTCCTGTGCCCATGCCCATGTCTTCCATCGACTCGAGGGTGGCAGACTGGGCGGTGGAGGGACGTGACATTTGGAACCACACACAAGATGCCATCTGGGCCTCTAAGGAGAGAATGAGGGTTTCTGCTGACGCACACCGGCACCCTGCTCTGACCTTTGCACCTGGCGACTTAGTGCGGCTTTCCGCCCGTAACATCAGACTGCGAGTTGAGTCCACTAAGTTTCCGTCTAGCTAAATAGGCCCCTTCAAGGTCCTGGAACAAGTCAACCCTGTGGTCTATCGGTTGGCCCTTGCTCCATACCTAGGTATCACCGACACCTTTCATGTGTCTCTCCTAAAACCCATTCACATGTCTCGGTTTTCCAAGTCATTATAATGTATCTAATATAATATGTGGGTAGTAAGAAATAACATATACAAAAAAATGCAAAAGTTTGGTACACAGAAAATATATCGAATAGGAGGTAAAAGCGGCTAAGAGAATTGTGTGCAGGAGGTGAAGACTGTGGCTGCAGTGGACCAAGCAAGTGGGTGCACATAAGCAGGGGCGGATTATAATAGGGTCAATCTGTGTGGTAGCCCAGGTCCCAGTGGGGGGGCCCTGGGCTACTGCTCAGATTGCCTGCCGCCATCAGGGCATTACTGCCCTGACTGGTGTATGGGCCCGGTGGGCAGAGAGGGGGCCCACATCGGGCCCGTCTCATCCGGGCCCCTACCGGCGCTGTGACAGTTTCACCTATTGATGTGCGGGTGAGCACCCGCACATCAATAGTTAAGAACAGCCACCAGCCAATTGGAGGCTGGCAGCTGAAGTCGACCACAGGCGCAGTGCACACGTCGCCGGCATCTGACATCATTGTCAGTTGCCTGCGAGTGCGCACTGCTGGAGGGATCTTCGCCGCTGGAGCGTAGGTCAGATGAGGAGAACTTGTTTTTTGGGGTTTTTTTGCGAACGGCAATCCAGGGGCCAGAATGCTGGACACTGTCTGGGGGCAATATGCTGGAGACACTGGGGCAGATTGCTAGACACACTGGGGGCAATGCTGGACACACTGGGGCAGATTGCTGGACACACTGGAGGCAATGCTGGAGACACTGGGGCAGATTGCTGGACACATTGTGGGCAGGATGCTGGACACATTGGGGGCAGGATGCTGGACACATTGGGGGCAGGATGCTGGACATATTGGGGCAGGATGCTGGACACATTGGGGGTAGAGATGCTGGACACATTGGGGGCAGGATACTGGACACATTGGGGGCAGGATGCTGGACACATTGGGGGCAGGATGATGGACACATTGGGGGCAGGATGCTGGACACATTGGGGGCAGAGATGCTGGACATATTGGGGTAGAGATGCTGGACAAACTGGGGCAGGATGCTGGACACTGGGGGCAGAGATGCTGGACACTGGGGGCAGAGATGCTGGACACTGGGGGCAAAGATGCTGGACACACTGGGGCAGGACTGGAGACATGGGCAGAATGTAGATACGGGGCATGATTGGAGACATAGGGCAGAATGAAAGACATGGGGCAGGATTGGAGACAGATCGTGCAAGATCATGTGGCAGGATGGATACAATGGAGACTGATGAGGCAGGATGGGGAGATCATATGGGGCAGGATGGATACTCATGAGGGCAGGATGGGAGAACATATGGCTGGAGCGAGGAATGAGTTAGATGGGGCCAGGATGGGGGGTATTATTATTATTACCATAGGGGCTAATTAAGGGATATTATTACTGCAGTGATGTATTTATTTTATTTTTTGAGGACACTGTTTTAAATGGGGGGGGTGATCCTGTTACTGTGTAGAGTGACACTATGTCGCCTCTTTTTCTTCATGTGGTGTAATGTAGAAGTTGGGAAAAATTAAGTAATGTGTTCTACAAGCGGAGCTCGAGATAACTGTGTTATTTCCTGCAGAGACGAGTCCTGGCTGGATCAAGTGATGGCGGTCTGTGCTGGATGAAAGATGAAGGACTTCACCTAGAGACATCACTGGTGAGTCAGTGTTACCTATACACTGACACTATACACTGTATACTATATACTGAACTAAATGGTACATTGACTAAATCAATGGATGTTTGACAGGTTATAGTTTCACACAGCAAATATTTTTCTAGAATAATCTGGTTCAGGTATATTATGACCCTGTCGCATGACCCCGTCACAACCCCGTCACATGACCCCATCACATGACCCCATCACATGACCGGGGGGCCCACAGTGTCTGAACAGCCCGGGGCCCTGGCTACCCTTAATCCACCCCTGTACATAAGTATGTCATGGCTAAACCCCACAGGAAAGATCAGTAGTACCACAAATAGGAAATATGAAGCACAATACCTTAAACCCATAGACCGCAGAACCAAATGAAGTGTATAGACCGGGCGTCTCGCCTCACCCCCATAACACGCGGTTCGCCCTAAGCTTCTTCTGGGGGGTGTTCTTCCTTGGTTCCCCCTACTTGGCACTCTGTGGCTACTTTTTTTATGCTATATATTTCATCTTCTATTTTTACGCATTTATAACTAAATTCAAATTTTCATCTTCACATATGCTTCTCTTCTTCGGACTAGATATCTATGCTGGTTTGTTTTTTTGGTTATACAATTTGCTTTATGTCCCACAGTTTTCATTGACATCACTGTACATCCTGTGATTGAGCAGTTTATTGTGTTGCCGCACTTGCAAAGTTTATATTGGGAGAGCCGCACTTGCACAATGTGTAAGTGATGAGCGGCTCCTCGCATGTGCGCACTGGAGCTGTTTGTAGTTACCAGCCTCACAGATTCTGTGTGCATGTGTGCATGTACTGGAACCACTGCACGTCACAGTCAGTAAATCTGTGAACTATAAACAGCTCCAATGCGCATGTATGAGGAGCCGCTCTTCACTTATATATTGTGAAAGTGTTGCTCTCCCAATATAAACTTTGCAAGTGCGGCAACATACAGTAATAAACTGCGCCAGTACAAGACATACAGTGATGTCGGTGCAAATCACGGGACGTAATTCAAATTGTGTGGGTGGGAACAACTCTGAATGAATACACACCCCTGTTACTGAAAGAGCAGGTAAGATATAACTATATAAAATTATTTTTAATAAGGATTACAGCTGCGATTTTTAATGGAAAAAATGTGCTAGTGATGCACATTGCATCACTAACAACGCGCTGGGGACACTTTTAAATGCTACAAATGATGTTACAGGTTCCCTTTGAAGGAGTATTCCAGGCCTTTAATGTTTATGATCAAATCTTAGCATACATCAACAATATCAGATAGATGAAGGTCCAACTGGAACCCGCAGCAATCAGCCGATTGAAAAAGTATCAGTGCAGAGCTCTATATGTTATATAATGGTTACTGCAGCACCCTCCCAAACGCAACAGACCCCACCTCCACCTAAGCAAAGGAATGGGTCAGAGACAAAGGTAGCAGGACAATTAACACATCAAAACGCTCCCAGGGTCAGATACAAGCTCTAACAGCCACTTTCACTAGAATTATTACCTTTTTAAACAAAAAATACAGGCAAAAGTTAAAAAAGTTCAATAAAGTTGGGGTGTGTCTTAACAAGGTGTGCAATTTCCGTTATATCAGTTATACATAGGATTAATCATTGTTTGCAGACCATTTAAACGATACCAGGGAGAAATAGCAATTCATCCCTGACATCCTATATTTTAAATGTCAAACCCTAGGATAGTCATGGAAATAATATAGCTTTATTATAATGATGTTCATTTGGTTTCAATTAAGGTATCCAGGATTAGGCTGCCATCATACTAGCAGTATTTGGTCAATATTTTACATCAGTATTTGTAAGCCAAAACCAGGAGTGGGTGATAAATGCAGAAGTGGTGCGTATGTTTCTGTTATACTTTTCCTTTATTTGTTCCACTCCTGGTTTTGGCTTACAAATACTGATGTAAAATACTGACCAAATACTGCTAGTGTGATGGCAGCCTTAGACAAAAATCCTAATGGAAAATAAATAAACATTATGGATAAAGGGATATGCCTGATGGTGCTTACATCCATCAGGGGACAAATACAGCTTGCGACAAAACGGATGGTGGTTTTTGACCAGCATTCTTGTACTGATGGTGGTTTTGGTGACATATTGATCTTATGACAGTGGTTCTGGCACTGTATTCATGTACTACTGATGGTTGTAGTGATGTATTTATTACCAGAACCAACATCAGTATATAAACACAATACCAGAGTAATCAGTACTACATGAATACAGCACCAGAGCCACTGTCATAACATGAATATGTCACTAAAACCAAATGAGCGCAGTACCAATATCATCCTTAGAATGTGAATGCAGCACCAAAACCACTTCCAGTACATGAATACTTCACAAATGCCATCATCAGTACATGAATACATCACCAGTAGAACCATTATTTTCAATATCATCTCAGTCCATTTCACATTTGTTTTCCATGAACCTGCAATTTCCAGTATGTCCTTAACAATGGGAAAGAAATACTGGCAGTTCAGACATAACCAGACTAACACAGATCATACAGGAACCACAATAATGATGAGATGTAGTTACTATCACAAATAAACATTTACAACTATGTACTTTACATCTGATATCTACTCTGATTGGAGCCATTTTCTTTTTTTTATCCCCATCTGGATGTGGTTCAACCCCCAATATAACGTCCCACACAGCCCTCTATACAGTATGGTCACCACAACAACCTATATAGTTTGGCGATCACTGCCCCCAGTGTAATGTCCCATACAGCTCCCCATTCAGTTGTATACTGGCAGGTGCTGGATGGGGCAATGCAGTGATGTTGTCATGCTGCCATCCTACAATAGGGCGCAGGTTGGCAATAGTCTACATCTTGCATTAGAACCCGGCAAAGTCGGGAGCTTATTAGAGCTCCTCTGCTCTTGTCCTGGGCTGCGCTCACATCATCATTTGTATTTGGGTCTTAAAGACATGAATATATGAACATATAAATGCTGGAAGTGAATGATGGCCGAAGCACTGCCATTTTGGTACTCATGTGAAGACCAGGTGTGTGCTGGGCATCATAGAGGACCGTTATAACCACCTCTCCCAAAAATGCAATAAAAAGCATTGAAAGCATTGCAAGTGCACAAAAATATTTTTAATAAAATTCCCTAAATTAGGGGGGTGATATTGTTAATACCACAATGGTCCCTACTAACAAATTTTGTAGCATCTTAAAAGGAATTTAATATGCGACATGTGTTCCTTGAGAGCTGCAAATGAAGGATCTCAAAGTAACGTACACTACAGTTTTGTTGCTGCATGATATAGTCCACCACCACTTATGCCACTCACACAAATGCTTGCAACATATGCCAAATCGAATTCCAGTGAGATGTAGTAATGCAAAATAGGATTAACACGGCAAAAAAAAAGGCAAACATATTTACGGTACATGCCCAGGTCTAAGAAATGCTCTATTAGGATGCAGCAAACCCACTTAATAAAGATGGAGGCAACACACATGCAAAATACTAATGAGAAAACCACTCACAACCTACCAATTCATGGAAGTGGAGATTGCTTTTGTATTAAAATTGAGCACAAAAAGGCTGGTATAGGGCACTGGTCACACACAGGTAGTCCATAGTGTCTAGGTAACAGCCAATGGGCTCGCTCACCCTAGCGTATATTCTCACAAGCGAGAATCTGTCAGAATTTTGATCTGAGAGTCATCTGAGTGTGATCCAACTCTCTCGCATGAGAGAATCGTAGCACAGGAGCGGAGAAAATGGAGAACAAGATTTCTCCATCTTCTCTATTGTCTCTGTGCGCATATATCAGATACATTTGTGAATTTTGGAGGGAATTTTAATTACTCTTTCTGTGGCTATTTTTTGCAAAGCCAGCATGGCATTCTTTGATACATAAAAATGGTTGAAATGATCAGGCACCTTCCAGGTCTCTGCTACCATCTTCTTGAAGTGGATATATTTCTTAAAGAAATGTTGCACAATTAAATTCTGAACATGTACCATGAAGAAAGAGTGTTCTGGGCATTGCCGCCCATGAAAAATCTCAGCTGCATTGGATGGGGTTCCATTCTGTGTGATACACAGCAGCAACTCATCTGCTGTATGGCGTTTTGCTCCAATGCTTACAAGCTGTAAAACTGCTGATTTTATTACCTGTCCCGGTTGCAGTGATGAATCGCTGCCACTCAAAACATTCACCTAGTGGGCTGTAAAATTCATGAATTGTCCTTGCCCATAGTTGCTGCAAGCGGGTGGGTATGGTGCATGGCACTTTGGTATTGAAAGTTGATAGAGTGGTTGCTTGCACAAATTTGGTACCACTTTCCCAAAGGCATCCACCTACACCACTGGCATCTTGACCAGGTGTGAATTTAGTTGGTACACAAGTGACTGACTGGGATCATTCAATTGTTTCCTCTATGCATAATCTGGAAACAATATATGTTAGTGCAAGATATAGAAAAATCGAAAAAATAACCGGCGCTAGCCGAAGAGCACGGTAGGTCATCATGGGGAATTAGGTAGTTGAAGGATTGAAGTTTCACTTACTTCCTAGGGAGGAGGAAATTCCAATCCCCCCTTCCTTCCAGGTCTGCATTTCCTCCTTGCACACTGAACAATGCAGTGGAAATTTAAACCATATAAAGGAGTGATTGCCAATCCAGCAAGAGACTCACAGAATTAATCTAATAGATAAAAAGACCTTTACATCCCAATAACAAATATTCAATCAGAGTCAAATCTACAGATTTCAGGATTCCCATTCATCAATATAGACAAATAACTTTCTAAAAAATATATATATACCATATATATAAAAAAAGAATATATGTAATTTGACCTATGATTAAATAACAAACTATAAAACAATTTTTTCTACTGAGATATTTAATCCTTTAGGTGTCAAACAAATCCAGGTGGGAAATCCAGAACATCTATCTCCTGCATAAATCCTTGAATCGGCAGAGGGAATGCGGGACCTCATCTATAGGTATTACTTTCAGACAACTGAAATCACCATCATGCATTACAGAAAAAGTTAAAAATCATAATATATCTAACCATTTATTTTTGGTGTTATATCTCTGTTCGTTAACCCTTTCTCTTAGGGTTATAGTAATTCTTCCCATATACTGGAGTCCAAAAGGGCACTCCAGTACATAAATAATAAAATTGCTCCAGCAATTTAAAAACTGTTGGATTTGAAAAAATTCCCCTGGATTGTTGCTCTTAACTAGGGTTGAGCGAAACGGATCGGTCATTTTCAGAAATCGACGACTTTTAGGCAAAGTTGGTTTTGATGAAACCCGAACCGATCCTAGTGTGGGATCGGCCATGTGGTACACGATCAGAGCGCCAAAGTCGCGTTTCGTATGATGCTGTTACCGCCGTTTTTCATCCAATGAAGGAGGACGCAGAGTGTGGGCAGCGTGATGACATACTGTAGGTCTCTGTCCCCACTATCTTAGACAAGGGCATGGCAGTGATTGGCTTGCTGTCTGAGGCATCACAGGGGCTATAAAGGGGTGTGCACACCGACCGCCATCTTACTTCTGTCGATCTGAGAATAGGGAGAGTTTGCTGCAGTTAGTCAGAAGCAGGGACAGAGTTAGGGAGGAAATATAAACCCCCAAACCGCTTGTGCTGGAGCGATTTTCACTGTCCCACACCACCTTTTTGTGCAGGGACAGTGGAGGTCGTATTTTAGTGCAGCAGCTGCATAGCTGTGTGCACGGTGCTGTGCAAACCAACTGCTTTTTTCAAAGCAAAAATCCTGTTGCTGCTTTCTGCACAGTTACCTGTCTTGTTTATTTGTCCACACTTTTTTGTTCTGAAGTCCTTTTTATTGCTGCCATACTTGTCCTGAGATCATTGTAGGGACTAGGGAGTGTGTTATTGCAGTAATTTTTTTTTTTTATAATAATTACAGCCACTTTCTGCCACGTTCATAGTGTTGTGTTATACCACTGTGCCAGAGTTGTGCTTCAGTTTCTCCCCCCAAAAGTGAGATAGTAATTCTCACACAGTTTATATTATGCTGTACTGCTAGTGTGTCATAAATCAGGCAGCCACTTTCTGCCACATTCATAGTGTTGTGTTATACCACTGGGCCAGAGCTGTGGTTCAGTGTCTCCCCCCAAAAGTGAGATAGTATTTCTCACACAGTTTATATTCTGCAGTACTGCTAGTGTGTCATATATCAGGCAGCCACTTTCTGCCACGTTCATAGTGTTGTGTTATGCCACTGGGCCAGAGTTGTGGTTCAGTGTCTCCCCCCAAAAGTGAGATAGTATTTCTCACACAGTTTATATTCTGCTGTACTGCTAGTGTGTCATATATCAGGCAGCCACTTTCTGCCACGTTCATAGTGTTGTGTTATACTACTGTGTCAGAGTTGTGGTTTAGTGTCTCCCCCAAAAGTGAGATAGTATTTCTCACACAGTTTATATTCTGCTGTACTGCTAGTGTGTCATATATCAGGCAGCCACTTTCTGCCACGTTCATAGTGTTGTGTTATACCACTGGGCCAGAGTTGTGGTTCAGTGTCTCCCCCCAAAAGTGAGATAGTAATTCTCACACAGTTTATATTCTGCAGTACTGCTAGTGTGTCATATATCAGGCAGCCACTTTCTGCCACGATCATAGTGTTGTGTTATACCACTGGGCCAGAGTTGTGGTTCAGTGTCTCCCCCCAAAAGTGAGATAGTATTTCTCACACAGTTTATATTCTGCTGTACTGCTAGTGTGTCGTATATCAGGCAGCCACTTTCTGCCACGTTCATAGTGTTGTGTTATACCACAGGGCCAGAGTTAGGGTTCAGTGTCTCCCCCCCAAAAATGGAGATTCAAATTCTCACACATTGTATATTCAGCTGTACTGCTAGTACGTCGTATATCAGGCAGCCACTTTCTGCCACGTTCATAGTGTTGTGTTATACCACAGGGCCAGAGTTAGGATTCAGTGTCTCCCCCCAAAAAATGGAGATTCAAATTCTCACACAGTGTATATTCAGCTGTACTGCTAGTGCGTCATTTATCAGGCTGCCACTTTCTGCCATGTTCATAGTGTTGTGTTATACCACAGGGCCAGAGTTAGGGTTCAGTGTCTCCCCCCAAAAAATGGAGATTCAAATTCTCACACAGTGTATATTCAGCTGTACTGATAGTGCGTCGTATATCAGGCAGCCACTTTCTGCCACGTTTATAGTGTTGTGTTATACAACTGAGCCAGAGTTAGGGTTCAGTGTCTCCCCCCAAAAAATGGAGATTCAAATTCTCACACAGTGTACATTCAGCTGTACTGCAAGTGCGTTGTATATCAGGCAGCCACTTTCTGCCACGTTCATAGTGTTGTGTTATACCACAGGGCCAGAGTTAGGGTTCAGTGTCTCCCCCCAAAAAATGGAGATTCAAATTCTCACACAGTGTATATTCAGCTGTACTGCTAGTGCGTCGTATATCAGACAGCCACTTTCTGCCACGTTCATAGTGTTGTGTTATACCACATGGCCAGAGTTGGGGTTCAGTGTCTCCCCCCAAAAGCAAGTCATCTTTTAGGCAAGCTACGTGTCAGCAGGGGAAGGTGGGGCAAAAGTATGTGAAATCCATGATTGGTTAATTTAAATGAAGTTTAGCTAATCAACATTTTTGGTAGCCAGACGTGTCCTTTTTTCGGTCAGTATTGAACCAGCAGCACTGAACACTGTTTCTGAAAGCACACTGACAGCAGGGCAATCGAGGTCCTGTAATCCATATTCTGGCAGTTCAGGCCAGGTGTCTAGTTTAGATGCCCAGTAATCAAAGGGGAATGACCTGTGAGGTAGAACATCGATAAGGGCGGAAAAGTAGTTTGTAACCATACTGGACAAATGCTGTCTCCTGTCACTTTGAATCGATGCAGCTGTCCCTGTCGTGTCAGCGGTCATTGCGAAATCATTCCACAACCTTGTCATAAAACCCCTCTGTCCAACGCCACTTCGGATTTCTGCACCTCTAGCACCTCTGCCATGTTGCCCCCTGCAGCTCGTGTGAGAACCATCACCGCCGCTGTGTGCTGGGAATGCCTGAACCAAGCGGTCTACAAGAGTTGCTTGTTTGGTAGCCAATATTTGACCTAGGTTCTCATGTGGCATGATATTTTGCAGTTTTCCTTTATATCTTGTATCCATGAGGCAGGCCAACCAGTTGTCGTCATCGGTCATCATTTTAACAATGCGGGGGTCCTTTTTTAGGATACGCAAGGCATACTCAGCCATGTGGGCCAATGTTCCAGGTGTCAATTAACTGTTTCTGCTGGGTTGAGGGCCACTTTCTTGCAAATCAACATTACAAGTGTCCCGCAATAAACCTGTACCAGACCTTGCAATGTCACCAGTTTCTATTGCCACCTGAGAATCATTCTCCTCCCATATATATTCATCCCCATCATCCTCCTCCTCATCCTCTTCATCCGCCAATTCGTCCTGGACAGTTCCCTGAGCAGACAATGGCTGACTGTCATGAAGGCTTCCCTCCTCCTCGGCTGCAGACGCCTGCTCCTTAATGTGCGTCAAACTTTGCATCAGCAGACGTATAAGTGGGATGTTAATGCTTATGATGGCGTCGACCACTGCACACCAGACAACTCCATGTCTGCCATCCAAGTGCCTGCCCGTGTATGTGTATCCTCCCACAAATTAATTACAGCACGCCTCTGTTCGCACAGCCTCTGAATCATGTGCAGTGTGGAGTTCCATCTTTTTGCAATGTTGATTATTAGGCGGTGCTGGGGAAGATTCAGCGATCGCTGATGGTTCAGCATATGGCTGGAGTGTATTGGCATCCGGCGGATGTGCGAGCAAAGTCTTCGCACCTTCGTGAGCAGGGCTGGTAACTTTGGATAATTTTTGAGGAAGCCCTGCACCACCAGGTTAAAGGTGTGAGCCAGGCAAGGTATGTGTTTCAGTTCTGAAAGGGCTATGGCAGCCATAAAATTCCTTCCGTTATCACTGAATACCTTGCCTGCCTCAAGATGTACACTGCCCAGCCATGACTGAGTTTGTTGCTGCAAGTACTCCACCAGTACTTCCGCGGTGTGTCTGTTGTCGCCCAAACACTTCATTTGAAACACCACTAGCTGTTCGATAATGGGACACCCCGTGTGCAACACTGGCAGCTGCAGATGGAGTGGTAGGGCGACTGCGCTCTGTGCATGAGCTTTCGCTTCTGGAGGAGGAGGAGGAGGAGGAGTGGCGAACGCCTTATGCCAACTGTTTCCTTAGACTGTGGGATAGGCTGAACTGTCCCACTATGGCTGCCCCCTGTGGACCCTGCATCCTACACATTAACCCAGTGCGCCGTGATGGACACGTAACGTCCCCGGCCATGCCTACTGGTCCATGCATCTGTTATGAGGTGCACCTTTCCACTGACTGATTGCCTCAAGGCATGGACAATGCGGTCTTTGACATGCTGGAGGAGGGCTGGTGTCATGAATCCCCAATGGCTAGGGATAGCACAGGACAAGCAAAGTATAACAAATATCGGACGAGCTCTAGGGTGATGGAACCTGGGCTGATCGCTGCCCTACGCCTGACAAACGCAACTAGAGATAGCCAGGGAGCGTTCCTACGTTGGTTCTAGACGCCACGCACCAGCCTAAGAGCTAACTAGTACTGCAGAGAAAACAAGACCTCACTTGCCTCCAGAGGAATTAACCCCAAAGGTATAGTTGCCCCCCACATGTATTGATGGTGAAATGAGAGGAAGGCACACACATAGAGATGATGTATATAGCTTTAGCAAATAGAGGCCCGCTGAAAACTAGAAAGCAGAATGATACAAAAGGGGACTGAGCGGTCAGCAAAAAACCCTAATCAAAAAAACCATCCTGAGATTACAAGAACCCATGTGCCAACTCATGGCACATGGGGAGAACCTCAGTCCACTAGAGCAACCAGCTAGCATAGAGACATTCTAAGCAAGCTGGACCAAAAACCAAACAACTGAAAATCAGCACTTAGCTTATCCTGAAAGATCTGGGAGCAGGTAGGCAGGAACCAAACAGAGCACATCTGAACACATTGATAGCCGGCAAGGGAAATGACAGAAAGGCCAGGTAAAATAGGAAACACCCAGCCTCTGATGGACAGGTGGAAACCAAAGGCCGCAACCCACCAAAGTCACCCAGTACCAGCAGTAACCACCAGAGGGAGCCCACCAACAGAATCCACAACAGGCTGGGATGGCTTTTCTCGCAATGAAGTGGCGACTGGGTAGGTCATAGTGTGGTACTGCGTGGGCCATCAGGTCTTTGAAAGCTTCGCTTTCAACCAAACGGTAGGGAATCATCTGTAATGAGATTAGTATAGCAATGTGGTCGTTCAAATCCTGTGTACGCGGATGAGAGGATGAGTACTTTCTTTTCCTAACGAGAGTCTCTTGAAGGGTGAGCTGGACTGGAGAGCTGCATATGGTGGAACTAGCGGTGGTGGTGGACATGGCGGATTGAGAGATAGTTAGTTATGGTATTCTTGTTGTTGGCCTACATACAGTCTTTCCTACCAATAACCTTGTGATTCCCTGACTGCTTTGGCCTTACGACAATACCTCCACATTTGCTGCTGGTGGTGTCCTAACCGGTGGGCTTACAGTGAGGGAAGCAATGTAGCATTGCTGACTACCTTCATTCCGAGCAGGTGCACCAACGGTACGGGACGTTTGGTAATTAGTCCGGGCTTGCAAGTGCATGCTGGTTAAATGTCTAAGCATGCACGTTGTATTTAAATTTTGAAGATTCTTCTCTCTGCTAAAGGTCTTTGAGCATTTCTTACAGATAACTTTTGACTGATCATTCTGATCTTGGTTAAAAAATTGCTACACTACACTCTTCCTACTATTGAAAACCTTTTCAGGCATTGTGCGCTGTGCTTCTTTCACAGAATGGCCCCGCTCTCCTAAAACTGTTTTTGTTTTACGCAAACATTTTTGGCCTGATACGGGCCTGCCAGATGACAGCTGTTGCAATGTAGATGGCTGCTGCGGATCATCCTCCTCCGCTTCTGAGCTAGTGGCAGCGGCACCCTCTTCCCCCAATGGCTGCCAATCTGGGTCAACAACTGGGTCATCTGTCACCTCCTCCTCAATGTCATGTGCACCTTCCTCAGTGTCACCGTGTAAGGTGCTGTAGCGTTCGGGACAGGTGTTATGACCCCAATGGCGAGGGTCTCAGAGGAACGTGGAAGTCTGCAGAATACAAAAATCCAGCTCATAGGGCAGTGGTAACTGGGTTGACCATATATCTACTCCTAACGCCAACACTAGAAGTAGCCGGGGATCATTCCTACGTTGATTCTAGATGACACGCGCCAGCCGGAGAATCTAGCTACCCCTAGTAGAGGAAAACATAGACCTTTCTTGCCTCCAGAGAAGGGGACCCCAAAGCTGGATAGAAGCCCCCCACAAATAATGACGGTGAGGTAAGAGGAAATGACAAACACAGAAATGAACCAGGTTTAGCACAGAGAGGCCCGCTTACTGATAGCAGAATAAAGAAAGGTAACTTATATGGTCAACAAAAACCCTATCAAAATCCACACTGGAAATTCAAGAACCCCCGAACCGTCTAACGGTCCGGGGGGGAGAACACCAGCCCCCTAGAGCTTCCAGCAAAGGTCAGGATATAGATTAGGAACAAGCTGGACAAAAATACAAAACCAAAACAAATAGCAAAAAGCAAAAGGCAGACTTAGCTGATATAACTGGAACCAGGATCAGTAGACAAGAGCACAGCAGACTAGCTCTGATAACTACGTTGCCAGGCATTGAACTGAAGGTCCAGGGAGCTTATATAGCAACACCCCTAACTAACGACCCAGGTGCGGATAAAAGGAATGACAGAAAAACCAGAGTCAAAAAACTAGTAACCACTAGAGGGAGCAAAAAGCAAATTCACAACAGTACCCCCCCCTTAGTGAGGGGTCACCGAACCCTCACCACGACCACCAGGGCGATCAGGATGAGCGGCATGAAAGGCACGAACTAAATCGGCCGCATGAACATCAGAGGCGACCACCCAGGCATTATCCTCCTGACCATAGCCCTTCCACTTGACCAGGTACTGAAGCCTCCGCCTGGAGAGGCGAGAATCCAAGATCTTCTCTACCACGTACTCCAACTCGCCCTCAACCAACACCGGAGCAGGAGGCTCAGCAGAAGGAACTACAGGCACAATGTACCGCCGCAACAAGGACCTATGAAATACATTGTGAATAGCAAACGACACAGGAAGATCCAGACGAAAAGATACAGGATTAAGGATTTCCAATATCTTGTAAGGCCCAATAAAACGAGGTTTAAATTTGGGAGAGGAGACCTTCATAGGAACAAAGCGGGAAGAAAGCCATACCAAATCCCCAACGCGTAGTCGGGGACCCACACCGCGGCGGCGGTTGGCAAAGCGCTGAGCCTTCTCCTGTGACAACTTCAAGTTGTCCACCACATGATTCCAGATCTGCTGCAACCTATCCACCACAGAATCCACCCCAGGACAGTCAGAAGGCTCCACATGACCCGAAGAAAAGCGAGGATGGAAACCAGAGTTGCAGAAAAAAGGCGAAACCAAGGTGGCGGAACTAGCCCGATTATTAAGGGCAAACTCAGCCAACGGCAAGAATGTCACCCAATCGTCCTGATCAGCAGAGACAAAACACCTCAAATAAGCCTCCAAAGTCTGATTGGTTCGCTCCGTCTGTCCATTAGTCTGAGGATGGAAAGCAGACGAAAACGACAAATCAATGCCCATCCTACTACAAAAGGATCGCCAGAACCTGGAAACGAACTGGGATCCTCTGTCTGACACAATATTCTCAGGGATGCCGTGCAAACGAACCACGTTCTGGAAAAACACAGGAACCAGATCGGAAGAGGAAGGCAGCTTAGGCAAAGGAACCAAATGGACCATCTTGGAGAAGCGATCACATATCACCCAGATAACGGACATGCCCTGAGATAGCGGAAGATCAGAAATGAAATCCATGGAGATATGTGTCCAAGGTCTCTTCGGGACAGGCAAGGGCAAGAGCAAACCGCTGGCACAAGAACAGCAAGGCTTAGCTCGAGCACAAGTCCCACAGGACTGCACAAATGACCGCACATCCCTTGACAAGGAAGGCCACCAAAAGGACCTGGCCACCAGATCTCTGGTGCCAAAAATTCCCGGGTGACCTGCCAACACCGAGGAATGAACCTCGGAAATGACTCTGCTGGTCCACTTATCCGGGACAAACAGTCTGTCAGGTGGACAAGACTCAGGCCTATCAGCCTGAAATCTCTGCAACACACGTCGCAGATCCGGAGAAATAGCTGACAAGATAACTCCATCTTTAAGAATACCAACAGGATCAGCGACTCCAGGAGCATCAGGCACAAAGCTCCTAGAAAGAGCATCGGCCTTCACATTCTTTGAACCTGGTAAATACGAGACAACAAAATCAAAGCGGGAGAAAAACAATGACCAGCGGGCCTGTCTCGGATTAAGGCGTTTAGCAGACTCGAGATACATCAGATTTTTGTGATCAGTCAAGACCACCACACGATGCTTAGCACCCTCGAGCCAATGACGCCACTCCTCAAATGCCCATTTCATGGCCAACAACTCCCGATTGCCCACATCATAATTTCGCTCGGCAGGCGAAAACTTCCTAGAGAAAAAGGCACAAGGTTTCATAACAGAGCAACCAGGGCCTCTCTGCGACAAAACGGCCCCTGCCCCAATCTCCGAAGCATCCACCTCAACCTGAAAGGGAAGTGAGACGTCAGGCTGGCACAAAACAGGCGCCGAAGTAAACCGGCGTTTCAACTCCTGGAAAGCCTCCACGGCAGCAGGAGCCCAGTTAGCTACATCGGAGCCCTTCTTGGTCATATCCGTCAAAGGTTTCACAATGCTAGAAAAATTAGCGATAAAACGACGGTAGAAGTTAGCGAAGCCCAAGAACTTCTGAAGACTCTTAACTGACGAGGGCTGAGTCCAATCAAGAATAGCTCGGACCTTGACTAGGTCCATCTCCACAGCAGAAGGGGAAAAAATGAACCCCAAAAAGGGAACCTTCTGTACACCAGAGACACTTTGAGCCCTTGACAAACAAAGAATTTTCACGCAAAATTTTAAAGACCAACCTGACCTGCTCCACATGCGAATCCCAATTATCAGAAAAAACCAAAATATCATCCAGATAAACAATCAAAAATTTATCCAGATACTTCCGGAAAATTTCATGCATAAAGGACTGAAAAACTGAAGTCGCATTGGAGAGCCCAAAAGGCATCACCAAGTACTCAAAATGACCCTCGGGCGTATTGAATGCGGTTTTCCATTCATCACCTTGCTTAATGCGCACAAGGTTGTACGCACCACGAAGGTCTATCTTGGTGAACCACTTGGCACCCTTAATCCGGGCAAACAAGTCAGACAACAGCGGTGAAGGATACTGAAATTTGACAGTGATCTTATTTAAAAGCCGATAATCAATACAAGGTCTCAAAGATCCGTCCTTTTTTGCCACAAAAAAAAATCCCGCACCAAGAGGGGAAGAAGACGGACGAATATGTCCTTTCTCCAGAGACTCCTTGATATATGAACGCATAGCGGTATGTTCAGGTACCGACAGATTAAACAGTCTTCCCTTAGGAAATTTACTGCCTGGGATCAAATCTATAGCACAGTCACAGTCCCTATGAGGAGGCAGTGCACTGGACTCAGACTCACTGAAGACATCCTGATAATCAGACAAATACTCCGGAACTTCCGAAGGCGTAGAAGAAGCAATAGACACAGGCAGGGAATCCCCATGAATACCACGACAGCCCCAACTTGAGACTGACATAGCCTTCCAGTCCAGGACTGGATTATGGGTCTGTAACCATGGCAGCCCTAAAACAACCAAATCATGCATTTTATGTAAAACCAGGAAACGTATCACCTCGCGGTGTTCAGGAGTCATACACATGGTAACCTGTGTCCAATACTGCGGTTTATTTGCTGCCAATGGTGTAGCATCAATACCCCTAAGAGGAATAGGATTTTCTAATGGTTCAAGAGTAAAACCACAGCGCTTAGCAAATGAGAGATCCATGAGACTCAGGGCAGCACCTGAATCTACAAACGCCATGACAGGATAAGATGACAGTGAGCAAATCAAAGTTACAGACAGAATAAATTTAGGTTGCAAATTACCAACGGTGACCAGACTAACAACCTTAGCTATACGTTTAGAGCATGCTGAGATAACATGTGTAGAATCACCACAGTAGTAGCACAAGCCTTTCCGGCGTCTATGAATTTTCCGCTCATTTCTAGTCAGGATTCTATCACATTGCATTAAATCAGGTTTCTGTTCAGACAACACCATGAGGGAATTTGCGGTTTTTCTATCACATTGCACCGAATTAGGTGTCTGTTCAGACAACACCATGAGGGAATTTGCGGTTTTGCGCTCCCGCAACCGCCGGTCAATTTGAATAGCCAGTGCCATAGTATCATTCAGACCTGTGGGAATGGGAAAACCCACCATAACATTCTTAATGGCTTCAGAAAGGCCATTTCTAAAATTAGCGGCCAGTGCACACTCGTTCCAATGTGTCAGCACGGACCATTTCCGAAATTTTTGGCAATACACTTCAGCCTCGTCCTGCCCCTGAGACATAGCCAGCAAGGCCTTTTCTGCCTGAATCTCAAGATTGGGTTCCTCATAAAGTAAACCGAGCGCCAGAAAAAACGCATCAAGATCAGCCAATGCCGGATCTCCTGGCGCCAGCGAAAAAGCCCAATCCTGAGGGTCGCCCCGTAAGAACGAAATAACAATTTTTACTTGCTGAGCAGAATCTCCAGATGAACAGGGTCTCAGGGACAAAAACAATTTACAATTATTCACGAAATTCCTAAACTTAAACCTGTCTCCGGAAAACAGTTCAGGAATCGGTATTTTAGGTTCTGACCTAGGATTTCTGATAACATAGTCTTGTATGCCCTGCACACGAGTAGCCAGCTGGTCCACACTTGTAATCAAGGTCTGGACATTCATGTCTGCAGCAAGCATAGCCACTCTGAGGTAAAGGGGAAGAAGAAAAAAAAAAAAACTCAGAATCTTCTTTCTTATAATCCCTCTTCTGCAATGCATTAAACATTTAATACTGGCCTGGCAAACTGTTATGACCCCAATGGCGAGGGTCTCAGAGGAACGTGGAAGTCTGCAGAATACAAAAATCCAGCTCATAGGGCAGTGGTAACTGGGTTGACCATATATCTACTCCTAACGCCAACACTAGAAGTAGCCGGGGATCATTCCTACGTTGATTCTAGATGACACGCGCCAGCCGGAGAATCTAGCTACCCCTAGTAGAGGAAAACATAGACCTTTCTTGCCTCCAGAGAAGGGGACCCCAAAGCTGGATAGAAGCCCCCCACAAATAATGACGGTGAGGTAAGAGGAAATGACAAACACAGAAATGAACCAGGTTTAGCACAGAGAGGCCCGCTTACTGATAGCAGAATAAAGAAAGGTAACTTATATGGTCAACAAAAACCCTATCAAAATCCACACTGGAAATTCAAGAACCCCCGAACCGTCTAACGGTCCGGGGGGGAGAACACCAGCCCCCTAGAGCTTCCAGCAAAGGTCAGGATATAGATTAGGAACAAGCTGGACAAAAATACAAAACCAAAACAAATAGCAAAAAGCAAAAGGCAGACTTAGCTGATATAACTGGAACCAGGATCAGTAGACAAGAGCACAGCAGACTAGCTCTGATAACTACGTTGCCAGGCATTGAACTGAAGGTCCAGGGAGCTTATATAGCAACACCCCTAACTAACGACCCAGGTGCGGATAAAAGGAATGACAGAAAAACCAGAGTCAAAAAACTAGTAACCACTAGAGGGAGCAAAAAGCAAATTCACAACAGACAGGGCACCATAGTCTTATCAGGGTCACATTCTGGCTCAGTAAACTGCGAGGGCAATGTAGTGATCAGAGTCAATGGAACAGCATCACAATCTAGCTGTGGCTGTGCATCAGTGCACTCCAAGTCCGATTCTTCTTGTAATTGGCAGTGTACAATTTCCCTTTCTAACCCAGGCACGGTATGTGTAAAGAGCTCCATGGAGTAACCTCTAGTGTCGCCTGATGCATCCTTCACTTTTGGTTTGGGAGAAGGACACAATGAAACGTCTTTTTCCTGACCGGGAGCATCCACTGACGACTGGCTGCTCTTACATTTAGAGCTTTGGGAAGAGGAGGCGAAAGAGCTAGAGGGTGAGTCAGCAAGGAAAGACAACTTTTTCCTGCTTCTCCGGCTTTAAAAGCTGTTTTCCTACTCCCAGGTAAGGAAGCCTTCGAGGCCTTGTGTAGCCAGACGATGACGCAGGCTGAACACCTCCAGCCTTAGGTGCTACTGTGCTTTTGCCACTACCACGAGATGCAGCACCACCAGCACCATCAGTACCAGCTGTCAACCCCCGCCCACGGCCTCTTCCACCAGACTTCCCCATTTTTTGGGGGGAGACACTGAACCACAACTCATATTACACCGTCGTAATATGAGGGGCCCTGTGCCAGTACCGCCGTCCACGAGAGAGTGTTCCCCCCCAGCTTGAACAGTGCTCTGCCACTTGCAATACTACCTCTCCCAGCTCCACCACTGTGTAGTCTGTGCGGTTAAAACCTTAAATGGCACTGCCAATACGAATTATTTGAAATGATAGATGATAGTTAAAATATACAGGGGCCCTGGCCTCCATTTAATACTTTGCGCCTACTACCACTGTCTTTATTATTTGGGCGTAATAATGGTGTCTGCCGCTGCTTCTTTTTTTTCCTTCACTGAACAAAGCTGAACTTCAACAGTTGTCCCATTTCAAATATTAAACTGCATTTGGCCTACTTGTTGGGTTGGAGCCTACTAACGGTGTCTGCCGCTCCTTGGTGTTCTCCTGGTTTATTTTTCTTGCGCTTCAATCTTCAGGCTTTCGTTTAAATATTTTTTATATTAAACTGCATTTGGCCTACTTGTTGGGTTGGGCCTAGTAACATTGTCTGCTGCCGCCTCTTGTTTTCCTCTACTAAACAAAGCTGAGCTTGAAGCTTCAGGCTTTCGGCCTGTAATAACAATATGAAACTACATTTGGCCTAGTTCTTGGTTTGGGCCTAGTAGCGTTGTCTGCTGCTGCCTCTTGTTTTCCTCTACTACACAAAGCTGAGCTTCAATCTTCAGGCTTTCGGCCTATATTTAGAATATGAAACTGCATTTGGCCTACTTGTTTGGTTGGGCCTACTAACGGTGTCTGCCGCTGATTGTTGTTCTCCTCCACTGAACAAACCAATGCCGCCTGTTTACTCCTGTTACCAATTTTTAACAGCTTTTAGCCTACTTTTTTATTTTGGGCCTACAGTATATCTGTGTTTCCTCCTCATTCCTGCCCATTGCCCAGCCCCTGCTAGATGAGTCTGCTGGTACATTGACACAGACCACTACATTCCCCTTGCGCTCTACACAGCCTGAATCTGACCCTGCTGAAACTCAGGTTCCCCTTCCTGCATACTATACCGCCTTACACGGGGACAAAGAGGAAGGTGCAGATGAAAGTGCAGGTTCCTTCAACAGGTGGGGGGCATACTCATTGGCGACGTCACTGGCACAGGGCCCCTCATAGTACGCAAAAGTGTCTCTGCCGGTGGGAGGCGCCCCCGCCGTCAATCACAATGCCGTACTTTGAGGGGCCCTGTGCCAGTGGCAATGCGAACGAGTGTGCCCCCCCGCTTGCTCAGGATCACAGCACTTGCAAAGTTGAAATACTTACCTCTCCCTGCTCCACCGCCGTGACGTAGTCCGCGTTTCCTGGGCCCACGAAAAACTTGAGCCAGCCCTACTCCCCCACAACTGTTGCCAAATGACCCCCAAATTTTCAATGCCTAACTATTATTATAAGGTAAATTAAGATTGACAAGCTTAAGTAACAAGAATTGATGTTTTTGGCATTAAAATGGGCTCTGTTGGTGTTTTCCTGTCCTCCACTCACTGCCGACTTTGATTCTCCATTGACTTGCATTGGGTTTCGTGCTTCGGTCGGATCCCCGACTTTTCGCAATAATCGGCCGATTTCACCTGACCCGACTTTTGACAAAGTCGGGTTTCGCGAAACCCGACTCGATCCTGAAAAAGTAAAAGTCGCTCAACCCTACTCTTAACTGTTTTTCGTCTATGTGTAATCATTTCACATGTATCACACTTTTCTTTCCTACATTTATAAACCCCTTTTATATTTAACCAGTTAGTTTAAGCATCATTACTGATTTACTTCTTCTTTAAATTTGGATAGGAGGTGGTGACATTTCCTTCATTGTTTTTGCTCTCCTATAAACCATATTTGGAGTGCTACTTAAAGCCCTTATTACGTATGGATCGTTGTACAGGATCCCCCAAAGTAAGTGGAACTTCAATCCTTCAACTCCCCAACTCCTAGTGTGAACCTACCATGCTCTTCCGCTGGCACTCCTTTTTTGTTTGTTTGTTTTTTCAGCTATTTTACAATATGACACCTGATTAGGATTTCTGTACCTGGTAGCAGCAGGCTGATTGATCTGTAACAAAGTAGTCCACATTGAAAATATCTATCTAGTGTGTTTTATTGTTTTTTTTCCCATCCTCCCTCCTCAGAAGGGCTCCTATTCAGCTTTTTTTCTTGCCTTTTTCTTGTAGGATATAGAAGGAATAGTAGGAGTACTACTACTATGACAGCAGTGGAGGAAGATGATGATGGCAATGATAACACTGACCAAGCACTACTTGATGCATGGCTGACTGAATATAAAGGTATTTGAGCCCAATTTGGGAAATTCATGAGAGCCCAGGAGCCACAGTAAGGTGTACCACTTTATTGGAACCCTAACCTTAAATGTACTACAAATATTAAAAAAAACTGACCAGAATTAGTTGTAACGGCTTGCACTTGTTCACACTTGTCTTATTCTATTTTGAGGTGCTGATTAATTTTTTTATATTTGTTGTACCTTCTTCTGACTGAGCACTAAGTTTTTAACACCTTTTCTACCACCAATATGCCTTTTAATGGCGGAAATTAAGGGTACTTAAGTATTCCACCTCTCGTGTCTCCCCTTTTCCTCATAGTTTGTAAGCTTGCAAGCAGGGCCCTCACTCCTCTTGGTATCTGTTTTGATCTGTGTTTATTGTTATGCTGTAATGTCTATTGTCTGTACAAGTCCCCTCTATAATATAAAGTGCTACGGAATATGTTGGTGCTATATAAATAAAAATTATTATAATTATTACTTATTCCTCGGCACTGCTTTCTAATGGCACTGAGAAATATGAGAATAGCGCCCCCCAGCATCAGAAAATAATCAGGGCTGGTTTTTATGGTCTCCTGTCATGTGATCACCGTTATTCACCAAATAATGGCCATCATAAAAAAAACCTTCTGATTCACAATTAATTTCTCTCTCCTCTGATATGATTGAACATATCAGAGAAGAGAGAAATGGGATCCACCGAGTCCCCCCATTGCCTCCTGCAACCCTGGACCCTCCTGATCTGTCCGCAGCCCTCTGCATGATAAAAATAGCTGCAGCTAGCGCAGGGGTCCTGCCGAGATCTGCTGGCCGGTACCGGTAACAATAGGGGATTTTTCCTATTGGTTCCTTTTGATCACTGTAATAGACTCTGCTACAGTGATCAAAATAAAAAAATATTATCTTAATTAGATAACTTAAATTTTTTTTATCATTTTTATTTTCAATCCTTTGCAGTTAGGGCTGGGGTTGGGGTTAGTTTTGTGGTTAGGGTTGTGTTAGGGTTAGGGTTGTGTTAGGATTGGAATTAGAATTGGGTATTTTTCAAAAGTAAAAAAAGATGACGACAGATGGCTAGTGTTGAGCGCAAGTGCTTGCTACTCAAGTTTGCATTAGGTGCTAGGATATGCATGGAGCATGTCACTTTAACACCCACGATATTCGATGCATACCCGAGCACCTGATGCAAACTGAAGTAGCAAGCACTTGTGCTTTACAAAACGTATTCAATATGACGACCTAATTTTATCAAATTCTGTGTCATACCTGTGGGTTCAAAATACTCACTATACCCCTGGATAAAATCCTTGAGGGGTGTAGTTTTCAAAATGTGGTCACTTATGGGGAGTTTCCACTAGGGTTGAGCGACTTTCATTTTTTTAAGATCGAGTCTGGTTTTGTGAAACCCGATTTAGTCCAGAGTCGAGTCGAGTGAAGTCGGCCGATTATCGCTAAAAGTCGGGGATCGACCGAAACACGAAACCCAATGCAAGTCAATGGGGAAGCATAGCCGGCAGTGAGTGGAGGCCAGGAAAACACCTACAGTGCACATTTTACTGCCAAAAACATCCATTCTTGTTTTCTGAAGCTTGTCAATCTTAATTAACTTTATAATAATAGTTGGGCACTGGAAATTGGGGGTCATTTGGCAAAAGTTGTGGGGGTAGGGCTGGTTCAAGGTTTTAGTGGGCCCAGGAAACATGGACTACGTCATGGCGGTGGAGCAGGGAGAGGTAAGTATTTCAACGTTGCAAGTGCTGTGATCCTGAGCAAGCAGGGGGGGGCCCACTCGTTCGCATTGGCACTGGCACAGGGCCCCTCAAAGTACGGCGGTGTGTTTGCATGGCGGGGGCGCCTCCCACCAGCAGCGACACTTTTGCGTACTCTGAGTGGCCCTGTGCCAGTGACGTCGCCAACGAGTATGCCCCCCCACCTGATGAAGGAACCTGCACTTTCATCTGCACCTTCCTCTTTGTCCCTGTGTAAGGTGGTATAATATGCGGGAAGGGGAACCTTACTTTCAGCAGGGTCAGATTCTGGCTGTGTAGAGTACAAGAGGAATGTAGTGGTCTAGGTCAATGTACCAGCAGACTCATCTAGCAGTGGCTGGGCAATGGGCAGGATGATGAGGAAACAGATATAGGGCCAAAGAATAAAGTAGGCTAAATGCAGATCAAAATTGGTAACAGGACTAAACAGGCGGCATTGCTTTGTTCAGTGGAGTAGCAAACCCAAGAGCAGCAGACACTGTTTCAAGGGCCTAACCACACTAGTAGGCCAAATGCAGTTTAATATCTGATAGTATAGGCCGAAAGCCAGAATGTGGAAGCTCAGCTTTGTTCAGTTGAGGACAACACTAGGGAGGGGCAGACACCGTTAGTAGGCCCTAACCACCATTTTGTTTTTTAAAAAACACTTAATGAGAGCCAGAAGGTTGAAGCTCAGCTTTATTCAGTTGAGGGCAACACCAGGGAGGGGCAGACACCGTTAGTAGGCCCTAAACACCATTTTGTTTTTTAAAAAACACTTAATGAGAGCCAGAAGGTTGAAGCTCAGCTTTATTCAGTTGAGGGCAACACCAGGCAGGGGCAGACACCGTTAGTAGGCCGGAACCAGCAATGTGTTTAAAAACAGCAGTTAATCAGAGCCGGAAGGTAGAAGCTCAGCTTTATTCAGTTGAGGGCAACACCAGGGAGGGGCAGAAGCCGTTAGTAGGCCCTAACCACCATTTTGTTTTTTAAAAAACACTTAATGAGAGCCAGAAGGTTGAAGCTCAGCTTTATTCAGTTGAGGGCAACACCAGGCAGGGGCAGACACCGTTAGTAGGCCGGAACCAGCAATGTGTTTAAAAACAGCAGTTAATCAGAGCCGGAAGGTAGAAGCTCAGCTTTATTCAGTTGAGGGCAACACCAGGGAGGGGCAGAAGCCGTTAGTAGGCCCTAACCACCATTTTGTTTTTTAAAAAACACTTAATGAGAGCCAGAAGGTTGAAGCTCAGCTTTATTCAGTTGAGGGCAACACCAGGCAGGGGCAGACACCGTTAGTAGGCCGGAACCAGCAATGTGTTTAAAAACAGCAGTTAATCAGAGCCGGAAGGTAGAAGCTCAGCTTTATTCAGTTGAGGGCAACACCAGGGAGGGGCAGAAGCCGTTAGTAGGCCCTAACCACCATTTTGTTTTTTAAAAAACACTTAATGAGAGCCAGAAGGTTGAAGCTCAGCTTTATTCAGTTGAGGGCAACACCAGGCAGGGGCAGACACCGTTAGTAGGCCGGAACCAGCAATGTGTTTAAAAACAGCAGTTAATCACAGCCGGAAGGTAGAAGCTCAGCTTTATTCAGTTGAGGGCAACACCAGGGAGCGGCAGAAGCCGTTAGTAGGCCCTAACCACCATTTTGTTTTTTAAAAAACACTTAATGAGAGCCAGAAGGTTGAAGCTCAGCTTTATTCAGTTGAGGGCAACACCAGGCAGGGGCAGACACCGTTAGTAGGCCAGAACCAGCAATGTGTTTAAAAACAGCAGTTAATCAGAGCCGGAAGGTAGAAGCTCAGCTTTATTCAGTTGAGGGCAACACCAGGGAGGGGCAGAAGCCGTTAGTAGGCCCTAACCGCCATTTTGTTTTTTAAAAAACACTTAATGAGAGCCAGAAGGTTGAAGCTCAGCTTTATTCAGTTGAGGGCAACACCAGGCAGGGGCAGACACCGTTAGTAGGCCGGAACCAGCAATGTGTTTAAAAACAGCAGTTAATCAGAGCCGGAAGGTAGAAGCTCAGCTTTATTCAGTTGAGGGCAACACCAGGGAGGGGCAGAAGCCGTTAGTAGGCCCTAACCACCATTTTGTTTTTTAAAAAACACTTAATGAGAGCCAGAAGGTTGAAGCTCAGCTTTATTCAGTTGAGGGCAACACCAGGCAGGGGCAGACACCGTTAGTAGGCCGGAACCAGCAATGTGTTTAAAAACAGCAGTTAATCAGAGCCGGAAGGTAGAAGCTCAGCTTTATTCAGTTGAGGGCAACACCAGGGAGGGGCAGAAGCCGTTAGTAGGCCCTAACCACCTATTTGTTTTTTAAAAAACACTTAATGAGAGCCAGAAGGTTGAAGCTCAGCTTTATTCAGTTGAGGGCAACACCAGGCAGGGGCAGACACCGTTAGTAGGCCGGAACCAGCAATGTGTTTAAAAACAGCAGTTAATCACAGCCGGAAGGTAGAAGCTCAGCTTTATTCAGTTGAGGGCAACACCAGGGAGGGGCAGAAGCCGTTAGTAGGCCCTAACCACCATTTTGTTTTTTAAAAAACACTTAATGAGAGCCAGAAGGTTGAAGCTCAGCTTTATTCAGTTGAGGGCAACACCAGGCAGGGGCAGACACCGTTAGTAGGCCGGAACCAGCAATGTGTTTAAAAACAGCAGTTAATCAGAGCCGGAAGGTAGAAGCTCAGCTTTATTCAGTTGAGGGCAACACCAGGGAGGGGCAGAAGCCGTTAGTAGGCCCTAACCACCATTTTGTTTTTTAAAAAACACTTAATGAGAGCCAGAAGGTTGAAGCTCAGCTTTATTCAGTTGAGGGCAACACCAGGCAGGGGCAGACACCGTTAGTAGGCCGGAACCAGCAATGTGTTTAAAAACAGCAGTTAATCAGAGCCGGAAGGTAGAAGCTCAGCTTTATTCAGTTGAGGGCAACACCAGGGAGGGACAGAAGCCGTTAGTAGGCCCTAACCACCATTTTGTTTTTTAAAAAACACTTAATGAGAGCCAGAAGGTTGAAGCTCAGCTTTATTCAGTTGAGGGCAACACCAGGCAGGGGCAGACACCGTTAGTAGGCCGGAACCACCATTTTGTTTAAAAACAGCAGTTAATCAGAGCCGGAAGGTAGAAGCTCAGCTTTATTCAGTTGAGGGCAACACCAGGGAGGGGCAGAAGCCGTTAGTAGGCCCTAACCACCATTTTGTTTTTTAAAAAACACTTAATGAGAGCCAGAAGGTTGAAGCTCAGCTTTATTCAGTTGAGGGCAACACCAGGCAGGGGCAGACACCGTTAGTAGGCCGGAACCACCATTTTGTTTTTTAAAAAACACTTAATGAGAGCCAGAAGGTTGAAGCTCAGCTTTATTCAGTTGAGGGCAACACCAGGCAGGGGCAGACACCGTTAGTAGGCCGGAACCAGCAATGTGTTTAAAAACAGCAGTTAATCAGAGCCGGAAGGTAGAAGCTCAGCTTTATTCAGTTGAGGACAACTTGAATTAGGGACTGCATACAGACTTAGCAGGCTGTCCCCTGTGTGGACCATGCATCCAATACATTAACCCATTGAGCCACAAAGGACACGTAACCTTCCGTGGCCATGCCTACAGGTCCATGTGTCTGTTGTCAGGTGTACCTTTGTCAGTGTAGGCCTATTGGAAGGAGGGACCGCAGACAGGCTTCGAAGGCCTAACACAATAAAATGGGCTGGCTGTAGGCACTTTAAAATTGGTTCCAGGGGTACACGGGCAGCAGTGGTCTGGTCAGTGGAGGCCTAGTGGAAGGAGGGACCGCAGACAGGCTTTGAAGGCCTAACACAATAAAATGGGCTGGCTGTAGGCACTTTAAAATTGGTTCCAGGGGTACACGGGCAGCAGTGGTCTGGTCAGTGGAGGCCTAGTGGAAGGAGGGACCGCAGACAGGCTTCGAAGGCCTAACACAATAAAATGGGCTGGCTGTAGGCACTTTAAAATTGGTTCCAGGGGTACACGGGCAGCAGTGGTCTGGTCAGTGGAGGCCTAGTGGAAGGAGGGACCGCAGACAGGCTTCGAAGGCCTAAAATAACAAACAATAGGCTCATGGCAGTTTTACAGCGGTTACATGGATACACAGGCAGCTTGGTGGTGAGTGGAGGAGTATTTAAAGTAGGGACCGCAGACAGGCTATCAAAGGCCTAAAATAACAAACAATAGGCTCATGGCAGTTTTACAGCGGTTACATGGATACACAGGCAGGCAGCTGGTGATGAGTGAAGGAGTATTTAAAGTAGGGACCGCAGACAGGTTATCAAAGGCCTAAAATAACAAACAATAGGCTCATGGCAGTTTTACAGCGGTTACATGGATACACAGGCAGCTTGGTGGTGAGTGGAGGAGTATTTAAAGTAGGGACCGCAGACAGGCTATCAAAGGCCTAAAATAACAAACAATAGGCTCATGGCAGTTTTACAGCGGTTACATGGATACACGGGCAGGCAGCTGGTGATGAGTGGAGGAGTATTTAAAGTAGGGACCGCAGACAGGCTATCAAAGGCCTAAAATAACAAACAATAGGCTCATGGCAGTTTTACAGCAGTTACATGGATACACAGGCAGGCAGCTGGTGATGAGTGGAGGAGTATTTAAAGTAGGGACCGCAGACAGGCTATCAAAGGCCTAAAATAACAAACAATAGGCTCATGGCAGTTTTACAGCGGTTACATGGATACACAGGCAGCTTGGTGGTGAGTGGAGGAGTATTTAAAGTAGGGACCGCAGACAGGCTATCAAAGGCCTAAAATAACAAACAATAGGCTCATGGCAGTTTTACAGCGGTTACATGGATACACGGGCAGGCAGCTGGTGATGAGTGGAGGAGTATTTAAAGTAGGGACCGCAGACAGGCTATCAAAGGCCTAAAATAACAAACAATAGGCTCATGGCAGTTTTACAGCGGTTACATGGATACACAGGCAGCTTGGTGGTGAGTGGAGGAGTATTTAAAGTAGGGACCGCAGACAGGCTATCAAAGGCCTAAAATAACAAACAATAGGCTCATGGCAGTTTTACAGCGGTTACATGGATACACGGGCAGGCAGCTGGTGATGAGTGGAGGAGTATTTAAAGTAGGGACCGCAGACAGGCTATCAAAGGCCTAAAATAACAAACAATAGGCTCATGGCAGTTTTACAGCGGTTACATGGATACACGGGCAGCTTGGTGGTGAGTGGAGGAGTATTTAAAGTAGGGACCGCAGACAGGCTATCAAAGGCCTAAAATAACAAACAATAGGCTCATGGCAGTTTTACAGCGGTTACATGGATACACAGGCAGCTGGTGATGAGTGGAGGAGTATTTAAAGTAGGGACCGCAGACAGGCTATCAAAGGCCTAAAATATCAAACAATAGGCTCATGGCAGTTTTACAGCGGTTACATGGATACACAGGCAGCTTGGTGGTGAGTGGAGGAGTATTTAAAGTAGGGACCGCAGACAGGCTATCAAAGGCCTAAAATAACAAACAATAGGCTCATGGCAGTTTTACAGCGGTTACATGGATACACGGGCAGGCAGCTGGTGATGAGTGGAGGAGTATTTAAAGTAGGGACCGCAGACAGGCTATCAAAGGCCTAAAATAACAAACAATAGGCTCATGGCAGTTTTACAGCGGTTACATGGATACACAGGCAGCTTGGTGGTGAGTGGAGGAGTATTTAAAGTAGGGACCGCAGACAGGCTATCAAAGGCCTAAAATAACAAACAATAGGCTCATGGCAGTTTTACAGCGGTTACATGGATACACGGGCAGGCAGCTGGTGATGAGTGGAGGAGTATTTAAAGTAGGGACCGCAGACAGGCTATCAAAGGCCTAAAATAACAAACAATAGGCTCATGGCAGTTTTACAGCGGTTACATGGATACACAGGCAGCTTGGTGGTGAGTGGAGGAGTATTTAAAGTAGGGACCGCAGACAGGCTATCAAAGGCCTAAAATAACAAACAATAGGCTCATGGCAGTTTTACAGCGGTTACATGGATACACGGGCAGGCAGCTGGTGATGAGTGGAGGAGTATTTAAAGTAGGGACCGCAGACAGGCTATCAAAGGCCTAAAATAACAAACAATAGGCTCATGGCAGTTTTACAGCGGTTACATGGATACACAGGCAGCTTGGTGGTGAGTGGAGGAGTATTTAAAGTAGGGACCGCAGACAGGCTATCAAAGGCCTAAAATAACAAACAATAGGCTCATGGCAGTTTTACAGCGGTTACATGGATACACGGGCAGGCAGCTGGTGATGAGTGGAGGAGTATTTAAAGTAGGGACCGCAGACAGGCTATCAAAGGCCTAAAATAACAAACAATAGGCTCATGGCAGTTTTACAGCGGTTACATGGATACACGGGCAGGCAGCTGGTGATGAGTGGAGGAGTATTTAAAGTAGGGACCGCAGACAGGCTATCAAAGGCCTAAAATAACAAACAATAGGCTCATGGCAGCTTTACAGCGGTTACATGGATACACAGGCAGCTTGGTGGTGAGTGGAGGAGTAGTGCAAGGAGTGTCTGTCCCAGTACTCCCAAAATATAAATAGATGTTAATGTCTCGCAAAACAACCAAAACAAAAAAAAAGGTGGCATACTTAGGTACAGGGGTGGGCTCATCTACTGAGTTTCTGACATAGTAATTTGGCAGTAACTATTTAATGGTGCCAATATAGGACACAGACACAGACTACTTTAAGTTGCATCATAGATGTCTACAAATTTGTATTGTCAGTGCCAGACATTGAATGATGTCAGCGAATAGACTAAAGATTGGTGGAGCTGTGCGACATAATTTTGCACGTGGTAGAGCACATTTTGAGCTGGGGTAGGGGGGAACTCTCTTGAGGCCGGCGGGACCGCCCCAGGGCCCCTCATGTTACAACGGTGTGTCTGACGTTGGGTGCGCACCGCCACCGCCAGAGACACTACATTGTACTATGAGGGACCCAGTAGCAATGCCGTCAACCAAAAGCGAGCACACCCACCTCTTCAGACAAACAGCAGTCTCACGGGTGCTTGCGCCAAGTCGCGATACCACGGCCCCGTGTGGGGAGTTTTGCCATTTAGGGAGGTGTAAACATGTCGTATGCTGTACAATCAGCTGCAGCAAATTAGACATTAGAAAAGTAATTCACAGGCAAGAGCTTTTCATAGGAAAGCTAGGCGTCGGCCGGGCAAGGTGGGGCAAAAGATTTCGAAATCCAGTTGTGGTTCATTTTAATGAATGTTAGATCGTCAACATTTTGGGTAGCCAGACGAGTCCTTTTTTCGGTTAATATTGAACCTGCAGCACTGAATACTCTTTCTGATAGGACACTTGCTGCCGGGCAAGCAAGCTCCTGCAATGCATATTCTGCCAATTCTGGCCAGGTGTCTAATTTGGAGGCCCAGTAATCAAATGGGAATGACGGTTGAGGGAGAACATCGATAAGGGATGAAAAATAGTTAGTAACCATACTGGACAAATGTTGTCTCCTGTCACTTTCAATTGATGCAGCAGTACCTGTCCTGTCTGCGGTCATAGCAAAATCACTCCACAACCTGGTCAGAAAACCCCTCTGTCCAACGCCACTTCTGATGTGTGCACCCCTAACACTCCTAGTCTGCTGCCCCCTGGAGCTCGTGTGAGAACGATCACGTGCGCTGTGTGCTGGGAATGCCTGAAGCAAACGGTCAACAAGAGTTGATTGTTTGGTTGCTAATATTAGTTACAAGTTCTCATGTGGCATAATATTTTGCAATTTGCCTTTATAGCGTGGATCAAGGAGGCAGGCCAACCAGTAATCGTCATCGTTCATCATTTTCGTAATGTGTGTGTCCCTTTTTAGGATACGTAAGGCATAATCCGCCATGTGGGCCAAAGTTCCAGTTGTCAAATCTCCGGTTGTGATTGGTTGAGGGGCAGTTGCAGGCAAATCTACGTCACTTGTGTCCCTCAAAAAACCAGAACCCGGCCGTGACACGCAACCAATTTCCTGTGCCCCCGGGAAAGGTTCGGCATTAAAAATATACTCATCCCCATCATCCTCCTCGTCCTCCACCTCCTCTTCGCCCGCTACCTCGTCCTGTACACTGCCCTGACCAGACAATGGCTGACTGTCATCAAGGCTTTCCTCTTCCTCTGGTGCAGACGCCTGCTCCTTTATGTGCGTCAAACTTTGCATCAGCAGACGCATTAGGGGGATGCTCATGCTTATTATGGCGTTGTCTGCACTAACCAGCCGTGTGCATTCCTCAAAACACTGAAGGACTTGACACATGTCTTGTATCTTAGACCACTGCACACCTGACAACTCCATGTCTGCCATCCTACTGCCTGCCCGTGTATCCTCCCACAAATAAATAACAGCACGCCTCTGTTCGCACAGTCTCTGAAGCATGTGCAGTGTTGAGTTCCACCTTGTTGCAACGTCTATGATGAGGCGATGCTGGGGAAGGTTCAAAGACCGCTGATAGGTCTGCATACGGCTGGCGTGTACAGGCGAACGTTGGATATGTGAGCAAAGTGCACGCACTTTGAGGAGCAGGTCGGAGAACCCAGGATATGTTTTCAATAAGCACTGCACCACCAGGTTTAAGGTGTGAGCCAGGCAAGGAATGTGTTTCAGTTGGGAAAGGGAGATGGCAGCCATGAAATTCCTTCCGTTATCACTCACTACCTTGCCTGCCTCAAGATCTACTGTGCCCAGCCACGACTGCGTTTCTTGTTGCAAGAACTCGGACAGAACTTCCGCGGTGTGTCTGTTGTCGCCCAAACACTTCATAGCCAATACAGCCTGCTGACGCTTGGCAGTAGCTGGCCCATAATGGGACAACTGGTGTGCAACAGTGTCATCTGCCGATGGAGTGGTTGGCAGACTGCGTTCTGTGGAAGAGCTGTAGCTTCTGCAGGAGGACGAGGAGGAGGAGGAGGAGGGGGTGCGAACGCCTACAGCCAACTGTTTCCTAGACCGTGGGCTAGGCACAACTGTCCCTAAATTGATGTCGCCTGTGGACCCTGCATCCACCACATTCACCCATTGTGCCGTGATGGACACATAACGTCCCTGGCCATGCCTACTGGTCCATGCATCTGTAGTCAGGTGCACCTTTGTACTCACAGATTGCCTGAGTGCATGGACGATGCGCTGTTTAACATGCTGGTGCAGGGCTGGGATGGCTTTTCTGGAAAAAAAGTGTCGACTGGGTAGCTCGTATCGTGGTTCAGCGTACTCCATCAGGGCTTTGAAAGCTTCGCTTTCAACTAACCGGTAGGGCATCATCTCTAACGAGATTAGTCTAGCTATGTGGGCGTTAAAACCCTGTGTACGCGGATGCGAGGATAAGTACTTCCTTTTTCTAACCAGAGTCTCATGTAGGGTGAGCTGGACTGGAGAGCTGGAGATCGTGGAACTTTCGGGTGTGCCGCTGTACATGGCAGACTGAGAGACGGTTGGAGACGGTATTGTTTCCGCCGGTGCCCTAGATGCAATATTTCCTCCTACAAAACTGGTGGTTCCCTGACCCTGACTGCTTTTGGCTGGCAAAGAAACCTGCACAGATACTGCCGGTGGTGCGGAAAATGGTGGCCTTACAGTGACGGAAGGGATGTTGCGTTGCTGACTAGCTTCATTGGCCGAGGGTGCTACAACCTTAAGGGACGTTTGGTAGTTAGTCCAGGCTTGAAAATGCATGGTGGTTAAGTGTCTATGCATGCAACTAGTATTTAGACTTTTCAGATTCTGACCTCTGCTTAAGCTAGTTGAACATTTTTGACAGATGACTTTGCGCTGATCAGTTGGATGTTGTTTAAAAAAATGCCAGACTGCACTCTTCCTAGACTCGGATCCCTTTTCAGGGATTGCAGACTGAGCTTTAACCGGATGGCCACGCTGTCCTCCAACAGGTTTTGGCTTTGACATGCATTTTGGGCCAGATACGGGCCCGGCAGATGGAACCTGTTGCGATGTTGATGCCTGCTGCGGCCCCTCCTCCACCTCCGCTTCTGAACTACTGCCGCCTGCACCCTGTTCCCCCAATGGCTGCCAATCGGGGTCAATAACTGGGTCATCTATTACCTCCTCTTCGAGCTCGTGTGCAACTTCGTCTGTGTCACTGTGTCGGTCGGTGGTATAGCGTTCGTGGCGGAGCAACATAGTCTCATCAGGGTCTGATTGTGGATCTGTACCCTGAGAGGGCAATGTGGTGGTCTGAGTCAAAGGAGCAGCATAGTACTCTGGCTGTGGCTGTGCATCAGTGCACTCCATGTCAGAATATACTTGTAATGGGCATGGCCTGTTAAATGTTTCACTTTCTAAGCCAGGGACGGTATGTGTAAAGAGCTCCATGGAGTGACCCGTTGTGTCGCCTGCTGCATCCTTCTCTCTTGTTGTAGTTTTTGCTGAGGAGGACAAGGAAGCGACTTGTCCCTGACCGTGAACATCCACAAGCGACGCGCTGCTTTTACATTTACCAGTTTCGGAAGAGGAGGCAAAAGAGCTAGAGGCTGAGTCTGCAATGTAAGCCAAAACTTGCTATTGCTGCTCCGCCTTTAAAAGCGGTTTTCCTACTCCCAGAAAAGAGAGCGTTCGAGGCCTTGTGTAGCCTGACGACGAAACTGGCTCCACAGCTCCAGACTTAGGTGGAATATTTTTATCCCCACGACCACCTGATGCTCCACTACCACTACCATCATTACCAGCTGACAATGAACGCCCACGACGACCTCTTGCACCAGACTTCCTCATTGTTTTAAAATCTTAACCAAAGTAACTTTATTTGTTGCTGTCAAACAACTTACACGGTGAGCTATAACTTCAGCATGATTTCAATATCCCTTAACAGGTTGGTGAGACCACAAGGAAAATCAGGCACAATGTTACACACTCTGTTTTCTGTGGCACAAAATCACAGAGATGACACACACGCAGGACTGTCACTCAAGCACTAATGTCAATATTAATCTCCCACCTAATTTATTTATTTTTTTTTCTCAGGGAGACTTTAGAAACCAAATAATATTAAAAACAAAACAAAAAAAAAACAAAAAAAAAAAGGCTTTCTATGGCCCACAGAGGTAGAAAGAGAGAGAGAGAGGTGGCACACCCAGGAGTCAAGACTGGCGCACAAGCTGAAAGGGCAATATTACTCTCCCACTGTTTTTTTAAGTTTTTTTTTTTTTTATTTTCAGGGAGACTTTAGAAACCAAATAATATTAAAAAAACCAAAAAAATAAATAGCCTTTCTATGGCCCACTGAATGAGAGAGAGAGGTGGCACACCCAGGAGTCAAGACTGGCACACAAGCTGAAAGGGCAATATTACTCTCCCACTGTTTTTTATGTATTTTTTGTTTTTTAAGGGAGACTTTAGAAACCAAATAATATTAAAAAAAAACAAAAAAAAAAAGGCTTCCTATGGCCCACAATTAGAGAGAGAGAGGTGGCACACCCAGGAGTCAAGACTGGCGCACAAGCTGAAAGGGCAATATTACTCTCCCACTGTTTTTTTATGTTTTTTTTTTATTTTCAGGGAGACTTTAGAAACCAAATAATATTAAAAAAACCAAAAAAATAAATAGCCTTTCTATGGCCCACTGAATGAGAGAGAGAGGTGGCACACCCAGGAGTCAAGACTGGCACGCAAGCTGAAAGGGCAATATTACTCTCCCACTGTTTTTTTATGTATTTTTTGTTTTTTAAGGGAGACTTTAGAAACCAAATAATATTAAAAAAAACAAAAACAAAAAAAAGGCTTTCTATGGCCCACAATTAGAGAGAGAGAGGTGGCACACCCAGGAGTCAAGACTGGCGCACAAGCTGAAAGGGCAATATTACTCTCCCACTGTTTTTTTAAGGGTTTTTTTTATTATTTTCAGGGAGACTTTAGAAACCAAATAATATTAAAAAAACCAAAAAAATAAATAGCCTTTCTATGGCCCACTGAATGAGAGAGAGAGGTGGCACACCCAGGAGTCAAGACTGGCACACAAGCTGAAAGGGCAACATTACTCTCCCACTGTTTTTTTATGTTTTTTTTTTTTTTCAGGGAGACTTTAGAAACCAAATAATATTAAAAAAACCAAAAAAATAAATAGCCTTTCTATGGCCCACTGAATGAGAGAGAGAGGTGGCACACCCAGGAGTCAAGACTGGCACACAAGCTGAAAGGGCAATATTACTCTCCCACTGTTTTTTTATGTATTTTTTGTTTTTTAAGGGAGACTTTAGAAACCAAATAATATTAAAAAAAAAAAAAAAAGGCTTTCTATGGCCCACAATTAGAGAGAGAGAGGTGGCACACCCAGGAGTCAAGACTGGCGCACAAGCTGAAAGGGCAATATTACTCTCCCACTGTTTTTTTAAGTTTTTTTTTTTTTATTTTCAGGGAGACTTTAGAAACCAAATAATATTAAAAAAACCAAAAAAATAAATAGCCTTTCTATGGCCCACTGAATGAGAGAGAGAGGTGGCACACCCAGGAGTCAAGACTGGCACACAAGCTGAAAGGGCAATGTTACTCTCCCACTGTTTTTTTATGTTTTTTTTTTTTCAGGGAGACTTTAGAAACCAAATAATATTAAAAAAACCAAAAAAATAAATAGCCTTTCTATGGCCCACTGAATGAGAGAGAGAGGTGGCACACCCAGGAGTCAAGACTGGCACACAAGCTGAAAGGGCAATATTACTCTCCCACTGTTTTTTAATGTATTTTTTGTTTTTTAAGGGAGACTTTAGAAACCCAATAATATTTAAAAAAAAAAAAAAAAGGCTTTCTATGGCCCACTGAATGAGAGAGAGAGGTGGCACACCCAGGAGTCAAGACTGGCACACAAGCTGAAAGGGCAATATTACTCTCCCACTGTTTTTTTATGTATTTTTTGTTTTTTAAGGGAGACTTTAGAAACCCAATAATATTTAAAAAAAAAAAAAAAAAAAGGCTTTCTATGGCCCACAATTAGAGAGAGAGGTGGCACACCCAGGAGTCAAGACTGGCACACAAGCTGAAAGGGCAATATTACTCTCCCACTGTTTTTTTATTTATTTATTTTTTTTTCAGGGAGACTTTAGAAACCAAATAATAAGAAAAAAAATAAATAAATAAATAGGCTTTCTATAGCCCACTGAATAAGAGATAGCACACACAGCAGTGGCACACAAGCCCTGACTGAGGCCAATATTTTTCTACCACTGATTGATGTAGTGTTTTTGTGTTGAGGTAGAATTTAGAACACAAATCACGGAAAAAATAAATAGGCTTTCTATGGCCCACTCAGTGAGAGATGGCACACACAGGGATGGCACTGTAGCAGAAATGCCAATCTTAATCTCCCACAAAAAAAAAAAAAAAAAAAACAGGGACTGTCCTACAATTACTATCTCCCTGCAGTAATCTAAGCCAGGTATGGCAGGCAGCAATAGGAGTGGACTGATGCACAAATTAAATAAAAAGTGTGGACAAACAAAAAAGATAGCTGTGCAGAAAGGAACAAGAGGATATGTGCTTTGAAAAAAGCAGTTGGTTTCCACAGTGGCGTACACACAGCAATACAGCTATCACGGAGCCTTCTAGGGCAGCCCAATGAGCTACAGCGCTGAGGAAAAAAAAAAAAAAATAGCTTCCACTGTTCCTGCACACCGAAGGTGGTGTTGGACAGTGGAAATCGCTGCAGCACAAGCGGTTTGGTGGTTAGTGGACCCTGCCTAACACTCTCCCTGCTTCTGACGAAGCGGCAGCAACCTCTCCCTAAGCTCAGATCAGCAGCAGTAAGATGGCGGTCGGCGGGAACGCCCCTTTATAGCCCCTGTGACGCCGCAGACAGCAAGCCAATCACTGCAATGCCCTTCTCTAAGATGGTGGGGACCAGGATCTATGTCATCACGCTGCCCACACTCTGCGTTCACCTTCATTGGCTGAGAAATGGCGCTTTTCGCGTCATTGAAACGCGACTTTGGCGCGAAAGTCGCATACCGCATGGCCGACAAGCACAGGGGTCGGATCGGGTTTCATGAGACGCCGACTTAGCCAAAAGTTGGCGACTTTTGAAAATGATCGACCCATTTCGCTCAACCCTGGTTTCCACTGTTTAGGCACATCAGAGGCTCTCCAAACAGGACATGGTGTCTGCTCTTGATTCCAGCCAATTTTGCCTTCAAAAAGTCAAACGTGCTCCTTCCCTTCCGAGCTCTGCTGTGCACCCAAACAGTAGATTTCCCCCACATATGGGGTATCAGCGAGCTCATGAGAAATTGCACAACAAACTTTTTTTTCTGGTCCATTTTCTCCTGTTACTGTTGTGAAAATAAGAGTTTAGATCTAAAGTAAATTTTTTGTGAAAAAAGTTAAGTGTTCATTTTTTCCTTCCACATTGCTTCAGTTCTCATGAAACAACTGAAGGGTTAATAAACTTCTTGAATGCGGCTTTGAACACCTTGAGGGGTGCAGTTTTTAGAATTGTGCCACTTTCGATATTTTCTGTCTTATAGGCCCCTTATAGTCAATTCAAATGTGATGTGGTCCCTAAGAAAAATATTTAGCAAATTTAGTTGGAAAAATAAGAGATTGCTGGTCAATTTTAACCCTTCTAATGTCCTAAAAAGAAAAAAGTATATTTCCAAAATTTTGCTGATGTAAAGTAGACATGTGGGAACTGTTATTTATGAACTTTTCTGTGTGACATAACGCTCTGATTTAAGGGCACAAAAATTAAAACTTTGAAAATTGCACAATTTTCTAAATTTTTGACAAATTTCCATTTCTTCATAAATAAATGCAAGTCATATCAAAGAAATTATACCACTATCATGAAGTACAATATGTCACAAACATACATTCTCAAATCAGTAGAATCCATTGTAGCATTCCAGGGTGATAACCACGTAAAGTGACAGTGGTAACAATTGTAAAATTTGGCTGTCATTAAGGTCAAATTTGGCTTGGTCATTAAGGGGTTAATTAGAGGTGGATCTCACCTGTCTTTAAAACTGTAGGCTTTCTGTCAAGGAGAGGTGTATATTCACAGAGCTGTAGGTGAGATCAGTGCAACATAGGGTCCGGGAAGTATGACCGGTGATAAAATCAAAATTACTCACCTTTTGAGTATGTATAAAGCACATCAGCTTCAGCAGATCCACGGGTCAGTAAATGTACTTTGAGACGTGTAGAACAAACCACTATCCTTTTGACAATCTGGGATATACGTCTCATCATTGATCAGCAAGCTCGGAAATCATCCACAAGCCTCTCCTTTTCTTCCAGGAGTGGTGTATGGAATTTGGGTCCCAACAAAGGGGTGCACCTTACCATGATTGGACTCTCAAGTTTTGGCCAATTTGCACCCTAGGTATTTTAATTTTTCAAATATTTTTTATAGCAGTAATTGAGCTCTAATTTTATACATTCAATGTTTGCATAGTACAGCATTTCAGAGTGCAGCTGTATTTTATTGGTTATATTGAATATTTGTGACGGCTTGCACCTGGTCACACTTGCCTTATTCTGTTTGAAGGTGCTAGTCTTTTTTTATATTTGTGGGTGATGGAAAGATGAGCATAAGAAGAAGGGCTAGGTGGGCAACATGATGTTTGCTCTGATTGCTTGCTGACTTGCATTTCCCAAATGAGCAGCTGATGCCATTCCATGTGCTGATGGAGAGCATTAGTTAATTATCTGTGGGAATCAGGCAGCCCATGGTCAATTTTCCTCCTGCAGAGCACCAAACAATTATCTCAATGACTAAATCTTATTGTGACAATGTTATAGGTAACATAATCCTGCTGTGACTGAAAAGTGATATGACATATATTCCATTACATCCTCCACGTCCTCCAAACTGATATGACTGCAAGAGGCAAAAAGTATAATCTGCTTTTGGTACTGCTAAACTGGCAAGTGACACATGTTGTGACTGTGAGCAGTGCTGATGGTGCCACTAATAGAAGCTTGCACATATTTTGCTATGGTATTGTTTTTTTTCTTTCATACTACCACATCCAGTGCCAGTAACACTTAATTATTTTCCATACATTTTGGATATGACTATAATATTTACAAAAATGTTTTACCATACTTAGCCAACCCTGAAAAATTATACATGCTACATGGAATAACATAAAAAGTTACTGCCAAAATAGGCTAATGCAAAACAGTTTGCCAGTAATAGCAATGTGTCTGCAATCTGACAACTTAAACAGCTTTGGTTCAAGAAGATTAATTTCTCTTGTCCAAAAAGGAAATGCAAGAACACATGCCAGCAGGTAGGTACATGGCTCTGAAATATGGCACCAGCCTGCAATATAGTTGTGGGGTATACAGTTTCCAAATAGGATAATCATGCAAAGCATTTTCCTTATTGTGTACTATGTATAGTGTGTGTGTGCGTGTGTATGTGTGTAGGGTGTGTGTGTTAAAATTTCATCTCCCTTGCGGAAAACTCCATTATATTGGACGGTTATGCAAAACTTTGGGTTTTTTGGACTTTTTATTGATTTTAGTTTTAAATTATTGCCCCACCTGATCAAAATGAATCAAAATGCTTTATTACTACATTGATATGTGAAGAATCAGGAAAAGAACATGCAGCAATAGCATGCAGCATTGTTGTAAGGTGTATGGTTGCTAAATTGGACTAGTAAAACAGTTATAAGAAAATTAAAATGTGTCCTATTAAAAAGAAAAAAAATAACACCCCAAGGTTTAACCAAAAAGACTTCACAAGAAAACTAGATAACATCATGTCTCAAAATCATCAAAATCATGCACCTTGAACAGACCACTATTCATCCGCGTGGATGAGAATAATATTGGACTGTTACAAGTGTGTACACAAATGTAAAGAAAAAGTTAAAACACTCATACTTTGTAGGATAGACAGTTGCATTTATTTTTCTGATGATGAAATGGAAATGATTTGAACATTTCTAAAACATCTTGATTTATCAAGTATCAATTATATTCAAGAAAACATGCACTTACAATTCTTGGCATGCAATCAATGAGATTAATAATTATTGCGTTTGGACTGGCCTGCTACGTTGAAGGAAATTTGTCACCTCATATTGCGTATATGAACTGTGGTCACTGCCATCGGGGGCTTATCTACAGCATTCTGTAATGCTGTAGATAAGCCCCCGATGTAACCTGAAAGATAAGAAAAACAAGTTAGATTATACTCACCCAGGGGCAGTCCCGGTTCGGTCCGGTCTGATGGGCATCGCGGTCTGGGTCCGGTGCCTCATATCTTCATACTATGACGTCCTCTTCTTTGCTTCCTGCTGCAGCTCCTGCGCAGGCATACTTTATCTGCCCTGTTGAGGGCAACATAAAGTACTGCAGTGCGCAGGCGCTGGGCCTCTCTGATCTTTCCCATCACCTGCGCACTGCAGTACTTTGCTCTGCCCTCAACAGGGCACTATGTGGTGCCCATAAAACTGTATGGTGCAACATATGGGGCTCATTATTCTGTATGGAGCACTATGTGGTGCCTATAATACTGTATGGAGCAATACATGGGGATCATTATTTTGTATGGAGCACAATGTGGTGCCCATAATACTGAATGGAGGACTATACTGTCAAATTTCTGAGCTAGTGATACCACTCATGTAATGTAAGACGTAAGTGAAATCTTTGGCATTGTACTTTGCCTATAGTTCTCTTGTTATGTACTATGCATGACAATGAACTTATTAAAGGCGTAAGATTTAATTATATCTGCAGAATAAAATGATAATTCTACCTGAAAAAATCTCTATGGACATGGTTTGGCTCTTAATATCTTTCAAAAGGTATCAATCAATAAAAGGATAGATCAGTGTGGCATTCTTATCTACTAATGAAGAACTATTTCGGTTTCAATGCTTTTCTCTATGATGAAGATAACAACATTTGCCATTTCTTTTTACTTTTACTGTGCTCAAATACATGAAATGAAACAGAAGCAAACTTATAACATTTATTGGACTTGAATACATTACTCATGTTTGTACATTTCTTCTCTGTACTGAAGAGACAAAACAAAATCTCATTACATTGTAAGCATCAGTTGACATTTCTGAAATTGCGGACTGACATACATAAAGCAAAGCTCTCTGTACAAAGCAGACAGTTAGCAATGCTTCCTTTCTGAATATGAAAGCATGTGCATCCATTTTATCTCTATGGCCTAAATAAATAGATGCTTAAACACTTTTTTTTCTGGAAATAAACAGTGAAGTATATGAATCATTTGTGCTAGTTTTATTTACTGCTGCTATTTTAAAACTATTTAACTTTGACATTGATGGTTTTTTAAATCACAAGGAGTGCACATCATATTGAAATAATATACTAAACCAAACCAAATAGAAACAGAAAAAAAAACAAATTAGAACTAGAAAAGAAATAAAATAATTACAACATAAAAAGCCAGCTTTAGTGTGTTAGAAGCCAAACAACACAATTAGACGTGCAGCCAATAGAAAAAGTGGGGACACTACATGTATTATTATTATTATTATTATTATTATTATTATTATTATTATTATTATTTATACAGGTGCTTCTCGCAAAATTAGAATATCATCAAAAAGTTAATTTATTTCAGTTCTTCAGTACAAAAAGTGAATCTCATATATTATATAGAGTTATTACAAACAGAGTGATCTATTTCAAGTGTTATTGTAAGGAGATAGACCGGACCATGGGTACCTGCATTCCAGGTCCGGAACTGAAAGGGCTGCATCCTCTGTTGTCTGGAGAAGCCTGAGGGAGGCAGACCTTCCCTTGCTGCCGAATGGAGGCCTGAGAGAGATGGAGTTTCCTGCTGACAGGAGGGGGCGGGGTGAGCCTGAGGAGAGCGCGCAGCGTCAGAGACAAAAGGGGAAACAGCACGCAGAGTCAGAGTAGTGAGACACCAGCACGGGGGAGAGCAGTGAGTGGTGCACTGGGCTGCCCCTTCCCCCACCTGAGAGTACCAGGCCTGTGAAACGCCATGCTGATGCCATCCAGGAGGAAAGGGGCTGTAATGCTGGGGGGATTAGTGTGCCAGCAGAGCAGAGCTGTACCAGTTGGGCAGAAGCATGCAGAGCTGTGTGTACAGAGCAAAGCCAGTGTGGGAAAGACGAGTAGTGAGTCAGGTGCAATGTCTGCTCTCAGGCAGAGCATGTCATGCATATAGCGTGACCCAACAGTGCTCCTTCACATAGGACCACCACTGATGAACTACTAGGCGACAGACCCCCGCCATCCTCCATGACTGGAGGAGATGCAGACTTGACATCGTGGACTGTATCAGGTTTGTGATGCCGAGAGAGGCAGGTGACTAGGCCCGAGCTCTGTCACCCAGGACCAGTGTATGCCATGGAGCAAAGTATAGTTCCGGCGGTCTCATGTGACTTAGCACTGTGCCAGACACACATGGGCACAGGACAGTAACTGCCTCCAGAAAGACTACGGCAAGATGACACACGCCACAGTTGTTGGCACCACCGTTAGATCCCCGCTCATCACAGACTACCTCGGGACATCAAAAGCCGCTGTTGTTGATGCCATCGTTGGAATTCCGCTCGTCACAGACTACCTCGAGACATCTCGTACCACTGTTGTCGGTGCCACTGTTTGAATCCAGAGATGCCGCACAGAAGAAGACTGCAGTCCGATAAGTTTAACTTCTTTATTACTGAACTTCTGTTCATCCCTAACCTACCCTGCTATCCTCCCACTTCTGCCCCATTCCTTACCTCCACACTTCAACCCCCTACTCCCTGCGAGGAGTATTGCTCTTTGTTAAATAAATACCTTAACTCTTGGTCTGCTGTTGTGAATCCGCTTTTGGGCTCCCCTGGTGGTTGCTGGTGGTACTGGTGACTTGTGTGTCTTTGCTGTTTCAGTTCACCTGCTCCCATCAGTGTTTGGGAGTTTCCTATTTAGCCTTGCTCTCCAGTCATTTCCTTGCCGGTCATCATTGTAACCAGAGCCTTCGGTTGCATGTTCCTGCTACTAGTCTGCTGATCAGCTAAGTGGACTTTGTCCTTTTGTTTTGTATCTTTTGTCCAGTTTGCAGTTTTGTTATTCTCTGTAGCTGGAAGCTCTTGTGGGCTGAAATTGCCACTCCTGTGTCATGAGTTGACACAGGAGTCTTAAAGTAATTTCAGGATGGTTTTTTGATAGGGTTTTCAGTTGACCGTGAAGTCCTCTTTTGTATCCTTCTGCTATCTAGTAAGTGGACCTCTCTTTGCTAAATCTACCTTCATACTGTGTATGTCTTTTCCTCTAAACTCACCGTCATTACATGTGGGGGGCTGCTATCATCTTTTGGGGTATTTCCCTAGAGGTAAGCCAGGTCTGTTCCTTCCTCTACCAGGGGTAGTTAGTCCTCCGGCTGGCGCGTGGCATCTAGGGTTAATCAGGTATGCTCCCTGGCTACTATTAGTTGTGTGGTAGATTTAGCTCACGGTCAGCTCGAGATTCTATCACCCAGAGCTCGTCCGTTATCGTTGTGTTTTTATGTTTCCCTGCCATTGGGAATCATGACAGTATGACCGGCCCGTGTTAAAGTTACTGGCAGAAGAAAGGAGAGAAAAAGAAGTCTGTAGAGTTTTTTTTTTTTTTTTCCTATGTTTGCTCCATAGTTGGATCAGTTGTATTTCAGCTCTAATTACAGCCTTTACCTTTCTCTCCTTCTAATCCTTGAATGGCTCTGATCTCACCTGTTTAAAGATGGATCCTCAGAGCTTGGCTGCAGGTTTAAATAATCTTGCTACTAAGGTTCAAAATTTACAAGAATTTGTTATACATACTCCGATGTCTGAACCTAAGATTCCTACACCAGAGGTGTTTTCCGGAGATAGATCTCGGTTTCTGAATTTCAAATATAATTGTAAATTATTCCTTTCTCTCAGACCTCACTCCTCTGGAGATCCTGTCCAGCAGGTTAAGATTGTGATTTCTTTGCTGCGAGGTGACCCTCAAAACTGGGCATTTTCATTGACACCAGGGGATCCTGCGTTGCTCAATGTGGATGCCTTTTTTCTTGCTTTAGGCTTGCTTTATGAGGAACCTAATTTGGAGATTCAAGCTGAAAAAGCTTTGATAGCCCTATCTCAAGGGCAAGATGAAGCTGAGATATACTGCCAAAAATTTCGTAAATGGTCTGTGCTTACTCAGTGGAATGAGTGCGCCCTAGCGGCAAATTTCAGAGAGGGCCTCTCTGATGCCGTTAAGTATGTTATGGTCGGGTTCCCTGCGCCTACAGGTCTGAATGAGTCCATGACAATGGCTATTCAGATTGATCGGCGTTTGCGGGAGCGCAAGCCTGTGCACCATTTGGCGGTATCTTCTGAAAAGTCGCCAGAGAATATGCAATGTGACAGAACTCTGTCCAGAAGCGAGCGGCAGAATTACAGGCGTAAAAATGGGTTATGTTTCTATTGTGGTGATTCTGCTCATGTTATATCAGCATGCTCTAAACGCACAAAGAAGGCTGATAAGTCTATTTGCACTTTACAGTCTAAATTTATTCTGTCTGTAACCTTGATTTGTTCATTATCAGTTATTACTGTGGATGCCTATGTGGACTCTGGCGCCGCCCTGAGTCTTATGGATTGGTCCTTTGCCAGGCGCTGTGGGTTTGATTTAGAGCCACTGGAAGTCCCTATACCTCTGAAGGGTATTGATTCTACCCCTTTGGCTAGTAATAAACCACAATTCTGGACGCAAGTGACTATGCGTATGACTCCAGACCATCAGGAGGTGATTCGCTTCCTTGTGTTGTACAATTTACATGATGTTTTAGTGCTTGGATTACCATGGTTACAATCTCATAACCCAGTCCTTGACTGGAAAACAATGTCTGTGATAAGCTGGGGATGTCGGGGGGCTCATGGGGATGTACCTTTGGTTTCCATATCGTCATCTACTCCCTCTGAGATTCCAGCATTTTTGTCTGATTATCGTGATGTTTTTGAAGAGCCTAAGATTGGTTCTCTCCCTCCCCACAGAGATTGTGATTGCGCCATAGATCTGATTCCTGGCAGTAAATTTCCAAAGGGTCGTTTGTTTAATTTATCTGTGCCTGAACATGCTGCTATGCGAGAGTATATTAAGGAGTCCCTGGAAAAGGGACATATTCGTCCTTCTTCATCTCCTTTAGGAGCTGTTTTTTTCTTTGTGTCTAAGAAGGATGGCTCTCTGAGGCCTTGTATTGATTATCGACTCCTGAATAAAATTACAGTCAAATATCAGTATCCGTTGCCTTTGTTGACTGATTTGTTTGCTCGCATAAGAGGGGCTAAGTGGTTCTCTAAGATTGATCTTCGTGGGGCGTATAATTTGGTGCGAATTAAGCAGGGGGATGAGTGGAAAACCGCATTTAATACGCCTGAGGGCCATTTTGAGTATTTAGTAATGCCTTTCGGCCTTTCAAATGCACCTTCGGTCTTTCAGTCCTTTATGCATGATATTTTCCGTGAATATTTGGATAAATTTATGATTGTGTATTTGGACGATAATTTGATTTTTTCTGATGACTGGGAGTCTCATGTTCAACAGGTCAGGAGGGTTTTTCAGGTTTTGCGGACTAGTTCTTTGTGTGTAAAGGGTTCAAAGTGTGTTTTGGGGGTTCAAAAGATTTCTTTTTTGGGGTACATTTTTTCCCCTTCTTCTGTTGAGATGGACCCTGTTAAGGTTCGGGCTATTTGTGACTGGACGCAGCCTACTTCTCTTAAGAGTCTTCAGAAATTCTTGGGCTTTGCTAATTTCTATCATCGATTTATAACTGGGTTTTCTGGCGTTGCTAAACCTTTGACTGATTTGACTAGAAAGGGTGCTGATGTTGCCGATTGGTCCCCTGCTGCTGTGGAGGCCTTTCGGGAGCTTAAGCGCCGCTTTTCGTCTGCTCCTGTGTTGCGCCAGCCTGATGTTTCTCTTCCCTTTCAGGTTGAGGTCGATGCTTCCGAGATCGGAGCAGGGGCGGTTTTGTCGCAGAAAAGTTCCGATTGCTCAGTGATGAGACCTTGTGCGTTCTTTTCTCGTAAATTTTCGGCCGCCGAGCGAAACTATGATGTTGGTAATCGGGAGCTTTTGGCCATGAAGTGGGCGTTTGAGGAGTGGCGTCATTGGCTTGAGGGTGCCAGACATCAGGTGGTGGTTTTGACTGATCACAAGAATCTGATTTATCTGGAGTCTGCCAGGCGCCTGAATCCTAGACAGGCACGCTGGTCGTTGTTTTTTTCTCGGTTTAATTTTGTGGTCTCATACTTACCGGGTTCTAAAAATGTGAAGGCAGATGCTCTTTCTAGGAGTTTTGAGCCTGACTCTCCTGGGGATTCTGAACCTGCTGGTATCCTTAAGGATGGGGTGGTTTTGTCTGCTGTCTCCCCAGACTTGCGACGTGCTTTGCAAGAATTTCAGGCAGATAGACCTGATCGTTGTCCACCTGGTAGACTGTTTGTTCCTGATGATTGGACCAGTAGAGTCATCTCGGAAGTTCATTCTTCTACTCTGGCAGGTCATCCTGGAATTTTTGGTACTAGAGATTTGGTGGCTAGGTCCTTCTGGTGGCCTTCCCTGTCTCGAGATGTGCGTGTTTTTGTGCAGTCTTGTGATGTTTGTGCTCGGGCCAAGCCTTGTTGTTCTAGGGCTAGTGGGTTATTGTTGCCCTTGCCTATTCCGAAGAGGCCTTGGATGCACATCTCTATGGACTTTATTTCTGATCTCCCTGTTTCTCAGAAGATGTCTGTCATCTGGGTGGTGTGTGACCGTTTTTCTAAAATGGTCCATATGGTGCCATTGCCTAAGTTGCCTTCCTCATCTGAATTGGTCCCTCTGTTTTTTCAAAATGTGGTTCGCCTGCATGGGATTCTGGAAAACATCGTTTCTGACAGGGGAACCCAGTTTGTGTCTAGATTTTGGCGGACATTCTGTTCCAGGTTGGAAATTGATTTGTCTTTTTCGTCTGCATTCCATCCTCAGACTAATGGCCAGACGGAGCGAGCTAATCAAACCTTGGAGACTTATTTGAGGTGTTTTGTGTCTGCGGATCAGGATGACTGGGTGGCCTTTTTGCCGTTGGCAGAGTTTGCTCTTAATAATCGGGCTAGTTCTGCCACTTTGGTTTCCCCTTTCTTTTGCAATTCAGGGTTTCACCCTCGTTTTTCATCTGGTCAGGTGGAATCTTCGGATTGTCCGGGAGTTGATGCTGTGGTGGATCGGTTGCATCGGATTTGGGGACAAGTGGTGGACAATTTGAAGTTGTCCCAGGAGAGGACTCAGCAGTTTGCTAACCGCCGGCGTCGTGTTGGTCCTCGCCTTCGTGTTGGGGACTTGGTGTGGTTGTCTTCCCGTTTTGTCCCTATGAGGGTTTCTTCTCCTAAGTTTAAGCCCCGGTTCATCGGTCCTTATAGGATTTTGGAGATTCTTAACCCTGTGTCCTTTCGTTTGGACCTCCCGGCATCTTTCGCTATCCATAATGTATTCCATCGGTCGTTGTTGCGGAGGTATGAGGTACCGGTGGTTCCTTCTACTGAACCTCCTGCTCCTGTGCTGGTAGGGGGTGAATTGGAGTACGTTGTGGAGAAGATCCTGGACTCCCGTATTTCCAGACGGAGACTTCAGTATCTGGTTAAATGGAAGGGCTATGGTCAAGAAGATAATTCTTGGGTAACTGCCTCTGATGTTCATGCCTCGGATTTGGTTCGTGCCTTTTATAGGGCTCATCCAGATCGTCCTGGTGGTTCTCGTGAGGGTTCGGTGCCCCCTCCTTAAGGGAGGGGTACTGTTGTGAATCCGCTATTCGGCTCCCCTGGTGGTTGCTGGTGGTACTGGTGACTTGTGTGTCTTTGCTGTCTCAGTTCACCTGCTCCCATCAGTGTTTGGGAGTTTCCTATTTAGCCTTGCTCTCCAGTCTTTTCCTTGCCGGTCATCATTGTAACCAGAGCCTTCGGTTGCATGTTCCTGCTACTAGTCTGCTGATCAGCTAAGTGGACTTTGTCCTTTTGTTTTGTATCTTTTGTCCAGTTTGCAGTTTTGTTATTCTCTGTAGCTGGAAGCTCTTGTGGGCTGAAATTGCCACTCCTGTGTCATGAGTTGACACAGGAGTCTTAAAGTAATTTCAGGATGGTTTTTTGATAGGGTTTTCAGTTGACCATGAAGTCCTCTTTTGTATCCTTCTGCTATCTAGTAAGTGGACCTCTCTTTGCTAAATCTACCTTCATACTTTGTATGTCTTTTCCTCTAAACTCACCGTCATTACATGTGGGGGGCTGCTATCATCTTTTGGGGTATTTCCCTAGAGGTAAGCCAGGTCTGTTCCTTCCTCTACCAGGGGTAGTTAGTCCTCCGGCTGGCGCGTGGCATCTAGGGTTAATCAGGTATGCTTCCTGGCTACTATTAGTTGTGTGGTAGATTTAGCTCACGGTCAGCTCGAGATTCCATCACCCAGAGCTTGTCCGTTATCGTTGTGTTTTTATGTTTCCCTGCCATTGGGAATCATGACAGTCTGCCTCGTGTTCGTGGCAACATCCCGCATTTCTGCGATTTCTACATTATTTCTGTAAGTGTTGATGATTATGGCTTACAGTCAATGAAAACCCAAATCCCACCAAAGACAACATCTAAAAGGAGTTTGTATTTTCTCCCCATCTTTATGTTGGTTAACTCTGGTACTCCGATGGTAACAGTGATGATAATGTTTTGTAAAGTGCTGCAGAATATGATGGTCCTTTATGAGCAAAGTATAATAAATAATAATTAAATTGGTCAGACAACAGGACTATACTTAACACCAAAAGTTATGTACATAGTGGCAGTGTCTGACTGTGAAGTCTGGAGCTAAAATAGTCTCCAGAGTCATAGTCCATTTTCACTAAGATTTTTGTAAACAGGCGTATCTAGGATTGCTTGTTTCATGGTAATCTTGCAGTTTAAAAAGGCTGTCGAAAACCCAAAGAATGAGTAAAACATTGTTCATAGGGTTACATGACCTTTTAAGCTGCACAAAAGATCATAGTTCTCGACAGCGCATTATCATTTGATAACAGGACTCACTCTGCTGAGAACAATTGTGGCCTATGCACACTGAACGATCTACTACAGATTGATCAGTGAATGTCATTGAGCACAATCTGCCTATTGACTATTAAACGACCGCCGACCTGTAAATATTTATTTCTGTTGGATGCCAAGTTTCTTCTTGTTAACAAGACTTAAGCAGCAGTAACTTTTCAATATGAAAACGCTTTGCTTTTTGGCAAAAAATTGCATGACAGTACAATTAGTCACCTGGCGGCAGCTGCTTGGCCACCTTGAAGAAGAACTTGTTTGTTTTTTTTATCTCTTGTTGCTGAACTACACGGTAAAGATAGATATGGCAACAGAAAAAAAAAGAAAACAGTTGTATAAAATGAAGACAGCTTCTCTCCTGAAGAACCTGATAAACCTGTTCATATGTATGATTTTGCGACAAGCTTAGATGGAACTTTCATTTATTACAGAAAATAGAATATTTGGGGTTCTTTTTAGTAAGTGATTACAAAATTAGCTGTTTTTTTAATAAAATATTGATAAATCCACAAATAATTAAAACTTATTGTGAGCATGAGGATGACTATTTTATTAAGTGGCTTCTGTAGGTTTCAACATTTGTTCTATTAGATTTGCCTTTTATTTGTTTTGAAATATTTTTTTACAGTGAAAATAACATTAGGAAACTACAAAAGATCCTTATGATTTACTATGTGTATCACGTGGCTAATCTCATTGACTACTGCCCTGAAGAGCAGGATGTTAGAATAATTAGCTTCTCTTCTACAACAGTAGAGAACAAATTATACCGGTGTATAGGGATTGTGGCTCAAACAAGAGTGTTTTTCAATGGATTCGCTTTACGCTTGACATATACTCATTTGGAAGATATGGACATGAACAAGAAAGGAACCTCTGGTGTGGAAAACAGAAAGGATTTATTTGTAATCACAGTCTGATGTTCGTGATAGAAGTGATTTTTTAGATGGAGCAATCGATTTGATTTTGGAAATAATGTAGATGCGCAATTTACAATTGTATGATTCTAAATGTTATCATGTAACTATTTGTGTTGTTTTGTGAAAAATATAGCCTCACCATTTTTCATAATCTTATAACAATATCATTAATTGATATTCTCCTTTTTCTGAATATACTGTTTTAAATCCTCTAGTGGAATTGTAACAATGCATAACAAAGCTGACAGTAATTTTTACGATGTACTATAATTTTAATTTTGAAAACTTGATGTCCACAAAAATAACTTTTTCTAATACACTGTCTTGTGATTCGGCCTGTATACTTTTTAATAACTTATTCACTCAAGGCAGAATTCCTTTAGCCATAGCAGAGAGCTGATAAGAGAAGAATATTATTTTAATTACAAAATGTAATGAAGTCCTAAAAATAACTAATATCTAAAATTCAAATAAAAAATGAAGAAATATTAAAAATATAAATATATAACATTTAGACAAAGATCCCTTTCCTTTTTTAATATTAATAAAGAAAAGTAAGCAGATTTGTTATCGCTGCATCCATACAAGCCAATATATGAAAATACACAAGTAACTAAGGCTAGTTTCACACTAGCGTATTGCTGAGCTGCGGAGGGCTGCGGACTTCCTCCGTGAAGCCCTGCCCACTGACCGATGCCTCCGCATGCGTCGTTTTGACGATGCAGAGAAAAAAAGAAATTCCAATCAGCTGCATTCGCCGCGGGTCGCCGCATCGTCAAAATGATGCATGCGGAGGCATCTGCATACATCCGCACGACCTGCGTACCTAATGTTAAAGATATGCGGACGTAGGCAGAGCTGAGCAGAGGAGGTGCAGCCGTGGGCAGAGCTTCACGGAGGAAGTCCGCAGCCCTCCGCAGCTCAGCAAAACGCTAGTGTGAAACTAGCCTAACTCATACGTAAACACCATAAAAAGACAAAAATTGAAACACCAGTATTACAAGTTTATTTGTTGCCATATCTCCCTAAAAATGCAATAAAATGCTATAAAAATCAAGATGTTGTTTGTACCGGATAATGGTACCAACAGAAATGGCAGAATGTCACGCAGTAAACATGTCCTTGAAAAAAAAGTCAGGTCTCAGAAATCATCACGCATAACAAATATTATTTCAATAATTTCAGATTTTTTTTTCATCAGTTTAATAAAAAAAGGTGCATGTTTGGTATCATTGTAATCTTACTGATCTGGGTTATCATATTGTAAAGTTATTTTTATTGCACATTGAAAACTGTAAACAAAACCTCATAAAACAGTCAGAAGATCTGTGGTTATTTCTTTAAGATGTTTGGAATAATCTTCCTGCTGAGGTGCTTCAAAAACTGTATATGAGTGTACCTACAAGAATTGATTTTTTCCTATTTTGCAGCAATTCTAAAACTTGTGCACAATACCGTATACCTCATCCCTCTGTGCAAGTAACCTAAATTCACTTTTCTCTTGTCATCTGTTTTTCTTTCCTGTTATAACATGTTATATCTTTTTAAATTAATTAATACAATCATGCTTTTATTAAAACTAGTAGCCTTGCTTCCTTTTTTTTCATACATTCCTGCTGGAAAATAGATTGTTACTGGTAGTAATCAACAGCATGTTTAACAACGGGCAAAACAGTGTCGTATTTTTTTTGCTTTTTAAAATTAAAAAAAATCCAAAAAATGTCCCTTTTGTGGGGAATGCCTGCTTTGTCAGTATTTATTCACATGATGTTACTTTTTGACAAGTGTTGGTCTGAAAATTATTTATTTTGGGAGTAGCAAGTTTGGTATTTCTGAGCACTGTAAATATTGGGGAAGTACAAGGGAAAGAGGATGAATTATCATATAGGAGTACATACGTGCTTGAAAAAGTATATGGCAGACCATTCGTATAAGAGACTAATTGCTAAGTAGGAAACCACCGAACATCAAGGTCATAACAAATATCAGAAAAAGGACAAAAATTGAAGATATAAAATGTAATATCTATTGAGGCAAACCATGAAATATAGGTAAGTAATGCACTAATAGCACACAAAATGTGCCTGCAACCACAAAGGATCCATAGGAAAACAGCAAAATATTATAAGGAACACGGACAACATGATAAGCACAAAGTAAATAACATGTGAAAGTAATGATGATATCAAAAATTCCAAGTGCAGAAAATCAGCGTTGTGCTAAAAACATGATAGTTCATTTTGTTGGTAAGAAAATCATAAAGGTTGTATGAAGGAATAATAAGAAATATGTGTGAATAACACCAAGGCACAGGTATTTAAAGAATTATAATAATTATGTAGAGAAAAAATATATATGTGCCCCAAAGTTGTAAATGTGGCAAAGTGAAAAATAATAAATTACAGCATTATGCAGTATGAAGGTCCACAATGGGTATAATAACTGAAGATAAATTGTGTTCTGGATCACTGCGTTGAGAAACACGTGATGGTGTCTCCGCGGTGTTGGATGTTTTGATCTCCCCAAGGTCATTCATCCTTATGTTTATAGTCTTTTCACTAGGCACTGCTCCTAATAGCCAGTTTCCTACTCCACAATGATAGGGGCAAATACCCCGAAACAGCTGTCTGTGGATGGATACCATGTTTTGGCATAGGTGGTTTTCCTTTACTGGATGCTGCCCTTCCCGTGGTTGTTCCTTCCCGGTGAAAGACCTGGCTATTCATTGCTTGCGTTGAGAAACACGTGATGGTGTCTCCGCGGCTTTTCTACATGAAGATAAATTAAATCATACTGTGCTGCATGCAAAAATCAGCTTGCCAGGTGTAGCTACACGTATCCATATTGTATGGGGAGACAGATACAGGTAATAAGCCATTAACATAGTGAAGGGATTACCTGTGTGGTCAGATAGGTGGCTGCATTAATGCGCTTTGATGGGCATTTCGGAATAATCGTTCATCAGGGGGTGATGGAAAACTTGACCAGTTCTCGACGCTGATGCAATCTACTAACCAAGAAGTCAAGGGGTAGAAAAAAATTGGGGTGCACTCCGTAATGAAGCAATGAAGTGTGGTGCAAGTTGATTGCGATGATGTCCCCATAACCATAGAAAAATTCACTGCAGTATTAGAATATGAGTTGTAAGTTATTTATTGTGGCAAAATACAGAAACAGGCAAAATAGAAACATAAGGACTTTTGCTACAAATTTTTGACATTTTGATCTTGTCTGTTTCTTCATCATGTGGTTTCTGCATCCAGAGTAAGCAAACGCTTTAACACCTATGATGTGCTATGTCAGTCATAGGTTGCATCCCCCTCCCCCGCTCATCGCCAGAACCCACTTCTTTTCCGGCACATGACAGCTGATTTGATCAGCCACGAATAGAATCATTTGTTAACATTTTAAATGCCGCTGTCAAACACCGACAGCAGCATTTAAAATGGTCACGCTGGAAGCGCGCCTTAGCTCAGTGCATTGGTGCATGAGTCACATGAGCGCATGTCGCCGATGTACTGGCATGACAACAAGGGGGCTGCAGGAGGTTGTCATTGCTGAACTGCTATAAGCTCTGCTCAATGGTCAACGCTCTTGGCAAATGAGCATTTGTGCAGCACAGCTGCAGCCCTCCTATGTCTAACGCAAGCGATCACACGATCGGCAGCTTCAAGTTTCCCATAGAGCCTATTGAAGCATGCAAAAATTAACAAAAAAAAGTTTTTAAAGCTATTAAAAAGTAAAAAATATAAAAGTTCAAATCACCCCTTTCAAAAAACAAACAAAAAAAACAAACACATATTTGGTATCGCCGCGTTCTGAATCACCTGATCTACCAGGGTATAAAAATAATTAATCCAATCAGTATCGGCATAACAAGAAAAAATCAAAATGCCAGAAGTACATTTTTTTGTCACTGCAACATTGCAAAAAAATTCAACAATGGGCGATCAAAAGATCAAATCTTCCCCAAATTGGCATCAATAAATATTTTACAAGCTTTGGATTTTTTTCCCCACTTAAATAAAACAGAAACTATACATGCTTGGTATTTGTGAAATCATAATGACCTGGAGAATCATAGTGGCAGTTTTAGCATTTAGTGAACATGGTAAAAAAAAAAAAAACAATCGTGGGATTGCACTTTTTTTGCAATTTCACTGCTCTTAGAATTTTTATCCAGTTTTCTAGTACAAGATATGCTAAAAGCTATGGTGTTGTTCAAAAGTAAAATTCATCCCACAAAAAACAAGCCCCCACATGGCCATATTTACTGAAAAATAACAACGCTATGGCTCTGGCAAGAAGAGAAACAAAAAGTGGAAATGCAAAAACAGAAATACCCCTGATCTTAAAGGGGTTAAGGGCGCAAGCTCTAAACGCAGGAGCACTTGCTTGCTCTAAACTCCTGACAGTCTGGAAGCAGTGACTACATGATAAAAACCCAGGAAGATGTCAAGGTTGTCAGAGATCATGTGTATCTGACATGTGCTTCATCATGTTCAATATACTGTAATAACTGCTGCTGGCACAAGCAGGGGAGCATAGTTTATGTGGACATAGGAAAGGAATCTACAGGCCAAACATATAGTCATCAGGCATTCAGCAAAAACTTCACTGAGTAGGGAACAAATTTAATTCCCTTTTGGAAGCTGGAAAAAAAATATTTTTCAGCAAGGGTCTAAAAGCATGTCTATCTAGAAGTCTAGGGGCCTGTGAACCTGAGGGACCCAATGCCAGTGCCGGCACAGTCCCTCTACCTGTCATCGCACATTAAACGGTATCGACATTGAGGATGCTGATACAGTTGAAAGCAATTATGAAAGAGGGAAGCCATCCCCTCCCTCCTCCATCATTTTGCATCTGAAATCTGACATCTGAGCTAAGTGGGTGTGAAAATGTAACTAAATGGCACCCACTGCTTTGAGATATGCCACACACTGCAACGACCGGGGCGCATTATACTACATGTGGGATAATGTGAGGTGCACTATACCATATGGAAGACAATGTGGGGCACACTAAACTACATGGAGGGCAATGTGGGACACACAATACTACATGGATGGCAATGTTGGCCACACTATGCTACATGGAGGACAATGTGGGGCGCATTATACTGCATGGAAGACAATGTGGGGCACAATATACTACAGGGAGGACAATGTGGGACACAAATACTACATGGAGGATAATGTGAGGTGCATTATACTACATGGAGGACAATGTGATGTGCTTTATACTACATGGAGGACAATGTGGGGCGCAGTATACTTCATGAAGGTCAAATTGAGGAGAATTATACTACTTGGAGGAAAATGTGAGCTGCATTGTACTGTATGGAGGACTATGTGGGGTTCATTATACTACATGGAGGGCAATGTGGGGTGCACTATACTACATGGAGGATATTATGGGGTGCACTATACTACATGGAGGACAATGTGGGGTACATTATAACACATGGAGGATTATGTGGGGTGTAGTATACTATATAGTTGACAATGTGGGGTGCATTATACTATATGTAAGGTAATATGGGTCTCATTATACTAAATGGAGGGCTATGTGAGAGACAATATACCATATGGAGGGCTATGTGGGGCCTATTATACTATATGGAAGACTATGTGGCGCCAATATAATTTGAAAGGCTATGTGGGGCCCATTATACTTTTTGGAAGTCACTACAATGTTTAGAGAGCTATATAGGGGCCATTATACTATTTTCAGGGCGATTAGACTGTTTCCAGGACTTTGTGGGGGCCATTTTATTGTATGCAAGCATTTATACAGTGTGAAGATTTGTGTGAGGTCTATCATACTGTGTTTAGGGCTTTGTGGAAACTATTATGCAGTTTGAAGGGCTGTGTGGGCCATTATGCAGTTTGGATGGATGTGTGGGCCATTATGCATTTTGGAGGGATGAGTTGGGGCCATTATGTTGTTTTGAGGGCTGTGTATGGATGTTATGCTTTTATGGGGCTGTGTGGGGGCCATCATACTGTATGGAAGGCTGTATGGGGGCTATCATGCTGATTGTGGGGCTAGGTGGAGGCATCATGCAGTTTAGAAAGTTGTTTTCGTGCCTTCATACTGTATGGAGGGTTATTTTGGTGCTATCATACTTTGTGAAAGGTTGTGTTGGGGCCATCATACTGTGTGGAGGGTTGTGTTGGGGCCATTATACTGCATGGAGGACTGTGTGGGAGTCAAGGTTGGGGGATCATTCTGCGTTGGGTTCACCATACTTTTCCTGGGGAGTTGAGTTGAGGTGGTGTGCAGTAGGGTCATAAGACTGTGCATTTGGAGGGTACTGTGGAGATATTCACTGTGGGAGTATCATACTATATTTGGGGAGTACTTTTGTTGGCATCATACTTTATAGGGGCAATGAAAGAGAAATTTAAGGGCTTCAATAGCATGAAAATTAGTTTGTTAAGGCTGCAAAGCTGTTAGATATGCTCCTCTGTGACCCTGTCAAATATATTTTTTGGAGGGGTCTCAATTAGATCTTCTGCTATGGGTCCCTATGATTTCTATGTATGCTCCTGTTTGCCATATAACAGTTTTACAAGCTGTCTTGTTTGCTGTGGTGCATCACTACTGCTCAATGTATCAAACAACTGGACAGTGAAATAAATATAAGGTGTTATCGAACCTCCTCCAACAAAAGTAGTTGTGGCAGAAACTTTTCACAAGCTGACTGTAGAAAAAGCATATCTGATCCCGGAAGATCTTTTGACATGACATCAGCTCTGCTATTTATCACATTACACTTCTTCTTTAGTAACATCACCTGCTCATCATCCCAATCTGGTTGCCAGGCAATATCCACCACATGATCATCATCATCATCATCATCATCATCATCATCATCATCATATCTGACTTACTGCAAGAAATATTCTGAGCTCCTTGCTTCTCCTCCTGATTCCCACATCTAAGGCCTCTTTCACACTAGCGTCGTGCACTGCACGTTGCTATGCGTCGTTTGGTTGAAAAAACGCATCCTGCAAAAGTGCTTGCAGGATGCGTTTTTTCACCATTGATTTGCATTAGCGTCGCATTGCGACGCTTTGCCACACGTCGCAACCGTCGTGCGATGGTTGCGCCGTGTTGTGGCGGACCGTCGGATGCAAAAAAGTTACATGTAACATTTTTTGCTGCCGACGGACCGCCATTTCCGACCGCGCATGCGCGGCCGGAACTCCGCCCCCACCTTCCCGCACCTCCCCGCACCTCACAATGGGGCGGTGGATGCGATGGAAAAATGCATCCGCTGCCCCCGTTGTGCGGCACATTCACTGCTAGCGTCGGTACGTCGGCCCGAAGCACTGTGACGGGCCGATTACAACGCTAGTGTGAAAGTAGCCAAAAATCTGAATCTGTCTTGCAACTATACCCCTTGGTTGCCATTGTCACTGCTACAATCATCACTAACACAGCTAGATGTTTGAGTCATGTCCTCCACCTTTTTCACCTCCATCTTATCTAAGTTCAAATATTGTCTGTCTTATCCAATATATCGAGAGTACGGAAGGCTAGCACTCGACAAACGTGGAAGTGAAGGTGCAAGTGAACGGAACCGATGGTCCTCTCAGTCACAGAACATATAATCACTGCACTCATACGATGGAAATACTTGATTCATGTGAATAATTTTATTGAGAAAAATGTTCGGGTGGAGCGATAAGTACAAACGTTTCGGCCAACCCGTGGCCTTGATCACTTAATCGCTGAAACAAATAAGATAAAACATAGTAAATAACTATGTACATAGTGTCAACACAGATAATCATACATATATTATACATATATACATATATACAAATCGGAAAACATGTCAGAACCGTATGCTGTGAAGAAATATCGAGGTGCCACATGGTGTCATACCATCGGAACAAGGTAAGGAGCACAAATGACGGAAAAGGAGAAGGTTTCAAAGAAGCACAACGTATAGATGTTATTAAAGAGACGGTAAAGATTACAGCATACCCTTGGGTAGAAATTCTTTTCTCTAGAGTGTAACTGGTGCTGCTAGGGTATCAGCCAAGAAATTAAGAGTAGACAAACCTGTCAGGGTAAGAGGACATAAATGAGTCGTACAGCTGTGTTACTGGTATATTTACTACATCAGGTAAAAGCAAGCGTAAGCCTTGGACACGGCTGGCGTATATAAGTGTAAGGAGTATTCGTCATCGTCACCTTAGTTTTATTAGTGCAGCGGCCGCTGTGGGGAGAGGACGGTTGCTATGCCCATCAAAAGCTGTAGGGTAAATGTAGATACACTAAATAGTGTTGTCTTAGTGGCAACCTCTAGGAAGTACGTCCAAAATAGTAGTGGCTACCTGTTAAATTGAGGAGCCTGTCGAGGCAAGTGTCTGGTGCTTTTGAGAGGGTGGAACAGTCCTCCGGGAGAATCTGCCCGGCTATGGGGGGATAAATAATGCGAAAATACATGAGAAAACATGAAAAAACATGAAAAAATCCAAATCACACTGCCCCTTTTGTTTTGTAGTATATAGGCGAAGTGCCTGTAGAGAAGAATCATTACCTTCTTATTGTATTTTATGTTATGGGGCCAGTCCAAGCTATTAAGCGTTCATTTTGGCAAAATAAAACCGCAGTGTGAGGGAATCCGTGTAGCTATAAAGAGAGACAGATGGCATAAGTATGGAGCACAATTTGAGCTGTCATGAACTAGTAACTTATCTGATAGTGGTAGCTCACATCCGTCCTCAGGGTTCAGTACACTAGGTGGCTGGAATTCACGTTGGTGGATAAGTGGGATGTGCAGACACCGGCCGTGTCAATGCATGTGGCAGCGCTGCTTGTAAGCCAGGGATGGTGCTTATAAGAGGTCCCAGATGGTCAGTAACGCGCGCAGAGACGCCGGCGCGTGCGCAGTACAGATTCCGGCCGTTCGCGCATACGCAGTGGAAGAGAAGCTGAATCAGTCTGCACTAGAATGGCTGGGCTTGCGCAGTATGCGTGAGACCAAACATGCCGATAGCAGAGCGATCGTCGGAGTCTGCGCTGTAGGGGCAGTAAAGAGGTGTCAGTGTGTACACAGTACATCAAAGAGGAGGGCGGTAATGTCATCACTTATAATAGGGGAGGTGGGGGTCCAACTGCTCCAGTAAAGGTGAGGGATGTTAGCCTAGATTCTACCAGCGCTTATGTACTTAGGACTAGGGTATTGCCTCGGTTATGTACACAGGGAAATCGGGACACCGCAGAGCTGTTGTGTTTCGGGGCACTAATGGAAAGGATGTGAAAGGCTGATAAATAAAGCATAGTAAAGCATCATATTGAAGACAACACATATATATAGATGACATATACAGGAATATACAGTTACATTATGCAGATACATGGTAGGAGTCCAAACTAATAAATAAATAAATCAATCAAAAGTGGATGAAATGAAGAAGATGAAATGAAAAAAATGAAATGAAATGAAAAAATTAAAGTAAAAAAATGAAAATATGAGAATGAATGAATAAAAATGAATGCAATGAATGAATGAAAAAATGAAAAAAAGGGGGAAAATAATAAAAAAATGAAAAAGCGGATAAACTGAATAAATATAAAAAAATATAAAAGGGAAAAATAAAATAAATAAAGCAGGGGTACTGTTTTAAACCAGAACACACTGGGGTGTAATCTTACCGTCACGGGTGCGCAGAAGGATGAGGCTAATAGTGCAGTGAATTAATTCTAGAAGAATGGAGTAAAAAATAGAGTTAATCATACTAGCCAGTCTATTTCTCGGTTCAATCCCCTAGGATGAAGACTATCCAGAGTATAGATCCAGAACGTTTCCCTCTGTTTCAACAACTGAATATGATTACCACCCCTTCTAGGGCGAGGAACTTTTTCCACAATCTGGAACCTAAGCTGTGACACATTGTGTCTTGCCTCTTTAAAGTGTAGTGGTAGTGGTAGCCAGACCTTTCCACACCTGATTGTGGACTTATGGCTAGATATTCGGTCTTTGATGGCTTGAGTCGTTTCCCCCACATACAGTAGCCCGCAGGGGCATTTGATAATGTATACTACATAATTTGTGTCGCAGGTATAGTGTTCCTTAATGGGATATGATTTCCCAGTGCGCGGATGAACAATCTCATTGCCCCTGATGATGTTAGAGCAACATCTGCAATTTAAGCAAGGGAAAGTACCTGTTCTGCTTAAGCCAGTCAGAGTTCTGATTGATGATGTTTTTTGTGGTCCTAAATCAGCTCTCACCACTTTGTCCCGTATGTTCCTGGGTCGTCTGGTGCACATTAAAGGTGGATCTTTGAATATAGAGATTGTGGGATAGGCCTTACTGAGAAGAGGCCAGTGTCCTCGGATTAAATTGTGTATTTTTTGCATTGTGGGATGGTGGTTATGTACAAAGGGGAGTCGTGAACTCCTTTGTACCCTAGAGACTGTGTTGACTGAATCATGGAGGGCTCTGGCCGATTCCATGTCAAGAAGATCAGATGGATACTGGCGGGCTTCAAACTTATTTGACATTTCTTGTAGCCTGGTCTCTCTGGTAGAAGGGTCGGAAACAATTCTAGTTACTCTTTTGAATTGTGATCTTGGGAGACTATTTTTAATAGACCTGGGATGGCAGCTATTGTATAATAAAAGGCTGTTACAATCAGTCGGTTTTGTGAAGATGTCCGTACTTAGGTTGCCGTCAAGATCTTTCAATATTTTAGTGTCCAGGAAGGTCACTTCGTCGCTGTTGTGAACCAATGTGAAGGAGAGTCCGGGTCTGATATTGTTAATGGTGTCGTAAAAATCTAAGAGGCTGGTCTGGTCGCCATGCCAGATGCAAAAAATATCGTCTATGTATCTAAACCAGGCGAGTGAGTGCTGCTGGAAGATGGGATTAGTATATACAAAGACACGTTCGAAGCGATCCATGTAGAGATTGGCATAGGCCGGGGCCACATTAGACCCCATAGCCGTACCGCATGTCTGTAGGAAGAAATCATCCTCAAATCTGAAGAAGTTCTCTCTGAGTACCAAGTTCAGGAGATCTATACATAGCTCCTGGGAACCCCCGTCCAAGTTGGCCTCACTGAGAGTTTGAGATACAGCGTCAATGCCCATGTCATGAGTGATAGAGGTGTAAAGACTGGTTACGTCTAATGTACATAAAAGGCTATCACTTGGAATCTTATTCATGTTGCGGATTCTCGCTAGGAAGTCCCCAGTGTCCAGTATGAAGGACTTGGTGACTCTTGTGTATGGTGTGAGGAGCTTTTCCAAAAATATGGATAATGGATTAAGAATAGAGTCAGTTGATGCCACAATGGGGCGACCAGGGGGATTTTGGAGATTCTTGTGGATTTTGGGCAAGATGTATAGAACAGGGGTCACCGGGTGATGGTTAATTAGGTATGTTTTTGTCTTGCTATCAATGGTCTTCAGCTGAAGATGTTTATCAACTACTCTGGTAATCTTGTGTCGTATGGCATGGGTGGGATCACCGGGAATTTGTTTGTACGTTGTAGTGTCAGCCAGCTGTCTCCTCACTTCAGATACATAGTAGCCCTTATCCATGACCACGATGGCTCCCCCCTTGTCCGCTGGTTTGATGACAATGTTTTTATTTTCACTCAGTGAGTTCAAAGCTTGTTTCTCAAGAGGGTCGAGATTGTGGCGGACAGGGAGGAAACCTAACCGCTGGTCATGTAGGGTTTTCTTGATATCCCTATCAAGAAGATTAACAAAGGTTTCCACAGCATGGTTAGACTTAGACGGAACAAAGGTACTCTGATTTCTGAGACCCAGTTGATCAATCGTAATTCTGGGCCCCTCAGTGTGTGTAGGTGTTGGGACTGGTCTGCTAGGATTAGATGAATCCTCGAAGTGTACTTTGAGTCTGATGCTCCTATAGAACCGCTGTAGATCCCTTTCAAGCTGGAAGGAATCCCATTTAGGAGTAGGACAGAAGGATAGACCCATATTCAATACTTTTAGTTCTAAGGGAGAAAGTGTATAGTTAGAGATATTGACTACAGAGTTTGGACTCCTACCTGAGATCTGAGAGTCATGTGGCGGTCCCCGTCCCTTCTTCCTCGACCTCCGGGTTGGCGTGCGTTTTTTCCTAAAAAACGGGGACCTGATGTCTGTGCCCCGCCAGTCTCGCTGCCGGAACCTGCAGAGGAGCCCCCTGCAGGCGAGGAGCCCCCGGAGTGGTAGTTCCCTCCAGGTGTGCGGCGAAATCGTGGTCTCTGGCGCCTGGGAAAAGGGTCCTCCCATTTATAGACGTTATTAGTGAGATAATCTTCCGTATCTCTTTGGAATTTAGTCCGTTTCCTTTCTTCCAGAGTTCTCTGGTGTGTTGTCAATATGGAGTCTACTTTGCTCTTTAGTGTAGCAAATTCGGTATTGCTCAAAGTGGTGGTCAGTTGTGTCTCAATACTCTCGATTTTCTCCTCTGTGCTCTTGATCGCTTCCTGTAGGTACTCGATGGTCAATAATATGATGTCAAAGGAGCATTTGTTCAAAATCTTTTGAAACGTTGTACAGTACTTTTCGTTATCAGAAAACAGGGTTGGACGAAGATTGCAACGTAGCCCTCTGGGTATTTTACCTTGACGGTGGTATTCACCCAAAGTTGCGCAGTGTAGGTCGTAGCCGATGAGTTTCTTCTTTTCCCTCTCCCAGTCCCTTGATTTGACGTCCTTACTGGGTAGATGAAGAAAGTCTGTATTAGTCTTTATTTTAGATAGGATGGTGGAACCTGTGGCTTCGTCGTAGACATAAGTGTCGGTTGACATGGATCCAGTCGGTGCTAAAAGCCCAAGAACAATAGTATAGAGAGTACGGAAGGCTAGCACTCGACAAACGTGGAAGTGAAGGTGCAAGTGAACGGAACCGATGGTCCTCTCAGTCACAGAACATATAATCACTGCACTCATACGATGGAAATACTTGATTCATGTGAATAATTTTATTGAGAAAAATGTTCGGGTGGAGCGATAAGTACAAACGTTTCGGCCAACCCGTGGCCTTGATCACTTAATCGCTGAAACAAATAAGATAAAACATAGTAAATAACTATGTACATAGTGTCAACACAGATAATCATACATATATTATACATATATACATATATACAAATCGGAAAACATGTCAGAACCGTATGCTGTGAAGAAATATCGAGGTGCCACATGGTGTCATACCATCGGAACAAGGTAAGGAGCACAAATGACGGAAAAGGAGAAGGTTTCAAAGAAGCACAACGTATAGATGTTATTAAAGAGACGGTAAAGATTACAGCATACCCTTGGGTAGAAATTCTTTTCTCTAGAGTGTAACTGGTGCTGCTAGGGTATCAGCCAAGAAATTAAGAGTAGACAAACCTGTCAGGGTAAGAGGACATAAATGAGTCGTACAGCTGTGTTACTGGTATATTTACTACATCAGGTAAAAGCAAGCGTAAGCCTTGGACACGGCTGGCGTATATAAGTGTAAGGAGTATTCGTCATCGTCACCTTAGTTTTATTAGTGCAGCGGCCGCTGTGGGGAGAGGACGGTTGCTATGCCCATCAAAAGCTGTAGGGTAAATGTAGATACACTAAATAGTGTTGTCTTAGTGGCAACCTCTAGGAAGTACGTCCAAAATAGTAGTGGCTACCTGTTAAATTGAGGAGCCTGTCGAGGCAAGTGTCTGGTGCTTTTGAGAGGGTGGAACAGTCCTCCGGGAGAATCTGCCCGGCTATGGGGGGATAAATAATGCGAAAATACATGAGAAAACATGAAAAAACATGAAAAAATCCAAATCACACTGCCCCTTTTGTTTTGTAGTATATAGGCGAAGTGCCTGTAGAGAAGAATCATTACCTTCTTATTGTATTTTATGTTATGGGGCCAGTCCAAGCTATTAAGCGTTCATTTTGGCAAAATAAAACCGCAGTGTGAGGGAATCCGTGTAGCTATAAAGAGAGACAGATGGCATAAGTATGGAGCACAATTTGAGCTGTCATGAACTAGTAACTTATCTGATAGTGGTAGCTCACATCCGTCCTCAGGGTTCAGTACACTAGGTGGCTGGAATTCACGTTGGTGGATAAGTGGGATGTGCAGACACCGGCCGTGTCAATGCATGTGGCAGCGCTGCTTGTAAGCCAGGGATGGTGCTTATAAGAGGTCCCAGATGGTCAGTAACGCGCGCAGAGACGCCGGCGCGTGCGCAGTACAGATTCCGGCCGTTCGCGCATGCCCTATTATAAATGATGACATTACCGCCCTCCTCTTTGATGTACTGTGTACACACTGACACCTCTTTACTGCCCCTACAGCGCAGACTCCGACGATCGCTCTGCTATCGGCATGTTTGGTCTCACGCATACTGCGCAAGCCCAGCCATTCTAGTGCAGACTGATTCAGCTTCTCTTCCACTGCGCATGCGCGAACGGCCGGAATCTGTACTGCGCACGCGCCGGCGTCTCTGCGCGCGTTACTGACCATCTGGGACCTCTTATAAGCACCATCCCTGGCTTACAAGCAGCGCTGCCACATGCATTGACACGGCCGGTGTCTGCACATCCCACTTATCCACCAACGTGAATTCCAGCCACCTAGTGTACTGAACCCTGAGGACGGATGTGAGCTACCACTATCAGATAAGTTACTAGTTCATGACAGCTCAAATTGTGCTCCATACTTATGCCATCTGTCTCTCTTTATAGCTACACGGATTCCCTCACACTGCGGTTTTATTTTGCCAAAATTAACGCTTAATAGCTTGGACTGGCCCCATAACATAAAATACAATAAGAAGGTAATGATTCTTCTCTACAGGCACTTCGCCTATATACTACAAAACAAAAGGGGCAGTGTGATTTGGATTTTTTCATGTTTTTTCATGTTTTCTCATGTATTTTCGCATTATTTATCCCCCCATAGCCGGGCAGATTCTCCCGGAGGACTGTTCCACCCTCTCAAAAGCACCAGACACTTGCCTCGACAGGCTCCTCAATTTAACAGGTAGCCACTACTATTTTGGACGTACTTCCTAGAGGTTGCCACTAAGACAACACTATTTAGTGTATCTACATTTACCCTACAGCTTTTGATGGGCATAGCAACCGTCCTCTCCCCACAGCGGCCGCTGCACTAATAAAACTAAGGTGACGATGACGAATACTCCTTACACTTATATACGCCAGCCGTGTCCAAGGCTTACGCTTGCTTTTACCTGATGTAGTAAATATACCAGTAACACAGCTGTACGACTCATTTATGTCCTCTTACCCTGACAGGTTTGTCTACTCTTAATTTCTTGGCTGATACCCTAGCAGCACCAGTTACACTCTAGAGAAAAGAATTTCTACCCAAGGGTATGCTGTAATCTTTACCGTCTCTTTAATAACATCTATACGTTGTGCTTCTTTGAAACCTTCTCCTTTTCCGTCATTTGTGCTCCTTACCTTGTTCCGATGGTATGACACCATGTGGCACCTCGATATTTCTTCACAGCATACGGTTCTGACATGTTTTCCGATTTGTATATATGTATATATGTATAATATATGTATGATTATCTGTGTTGACACTATGTACATAGTTATTTACTATGTTTTATCTTATTTGTTTCAGCGATTAAGTGATCAAGGCCACGGGTTGGCCGAAACGTTTGTACTTATCGCTCCACCCGAACATTTTTCTCAATAAAATTATTCACATGAATCAAGTATTTCCATCGTATGAGTGCAGTGATTATATGTTCTGTTATCCAATATATCAACTGAAAGCCCCCACAGTGCTGTGAATTATGGCAGTAATGGCCATAAAAGAGAGAAATGTCACTGATGGAATCTGTAATTACAAATATTAACTGTTATGGCTGCAGAAGGGAGAAGGAATACTAGTTCAGTAGATAGCACTGTTCCTTTGCAGTGCTGGGTTACTAGGTCTAAATCCCACCAAGGACAACATCTGCAAGGAGTTTGTATGTGCTCCTCATGTTTGCGTGGGTTTCCTCCAGATACTCTAGTTTCCTCCCACACTCCCCGCTTGGGGATAGCATTGATAATATCTGTAATGTGCTATGGGTAGTGTTGAGCATTCCGATACCGCAAGTATCGGGTATCGGCCGATACTTGCGGGTATCGGAATTCCGATACCGAGATCCGATACTTTTGTGGTATCGGGTATCGGTATCGAAACAACATTAATGTAAAAATGTGTAAAAGAGAGAATTAAAATAAAAAATATTGCTATACTCACCTCTCCGACGCAGCCTGCACCTTACCGAGGGAAGCGGCAGCGTTCTTTGTTTAAAATTCGCGCTTTTCTTTCCTTACGTGAAGTCCCGGCTTGTGATTGGTCGCATGCCGCCCATGTGGCGGCGACGCAACCAATCACAGCAAGCCGTGACGTAATTTCAGGTCATTCAGTATTTTAAAATTACGCTCCGGCTTTGTGATTGGTTGCGTCGCAGTCACATGGGCGACACAACCAATCACAGCAAGCCGTGACGTAATTTCAGGTCCTTAAGGATTTTAAAATTACGTCCCGGCTTTGTGATTGGTTGCGTCGCAGTCACATGGGCGCCGCAACCAATCACAAGCCGTGACGTCACGAGAGGCTGGACACGCGCGCATTTTAAAATGGGCGCGTGTCCAGCCTCCCGTGACGTCCCGGCTTGTGATTGGTTGCGGCGCGGTCAACCAATCAGAAGCCGGGAGGCTGGACACGCGCGCATTTTAAAACGCATTTTAAAATGCGCGCGTGTCCAGCCTCCCGGCTTGTGATTGGTTGACCGCGCCGCAACCAATCACAAGCCAGGACGTCACGGGAGGCTGGACACGCGCCCATTTTAAAATGCGCGCGTGTCCAGCCTCCCGGCTTGTGATTGGTTGACCGCGCCGCAACCAATCACAAGCCGGGACGTCACGGGAGGCTGGACACGCGCCCATTTTAAAATGCGCGCGTGTCCAGCCTCCCGTGACGTCACGGCTTGTGATTGGTTGCGGCGCCCATGTGACTGCGACGCAACCAATCACAAAGCCGGGACGTAATTTTAAAATCCTTAAGGACCTGAAATTACGTCACGGCTTGCTGTGATTGGTTGTGTCGCCCATGTGACTGCGACGCAACCAATCACAAAGCCGGAGCGTAATTTGAAAATACTGAATGACCTGAAATTACGTCACGGCTTGCTGTGATTGGTTGCGTCGCCGCCACATGGGCGGCATGCGACCAATCACAAGCCGGGACTTCACGTAAGGAAAGAAAAGCGCAAATTTTAAACAAAGAACGCTGCCGCTTCCCTCGGTAAGGTGCAGGCTGCGTCGGAGAGGTGAGTATAGCAATATTTTTTATTTTAATTCTTTCTTTTACACATTAATATGGATCCCAGGGCCTGAAGGAGAGTTTCCTCTCCTTCAGACCCTGAGAACCATCAGGAATACCGTCCGATACTTGAGTCCCATTGACTTGTATTGGTATCGGGTATCGGTATCGGATTGGATCCGATACTTTGCCGGTATCGGCCGATACTTTCCGATACCGATACTTTCAAGTATCGGACGGTATCGCTCAACACTAGCTATGGGATATACTGTAAATACTTTATATAGGAAATGCATAGCAAATAATATTAATTACTGCACAGAACTCTGACTGTCAGGGGGTAATATCATTCTGCTGTAACTGCATTATACAGTCAATAGAGTCTTCTGCTCTCCTCTTCCTTAACAGTGGCTTGCAAAAATATTCACCCTGCTTGGCTTTTTACCTATTTTTTAGGGATAGGTTATAAAAAATATCCCATTCTCTGATGATGCCCTGGAAGAGCATCATTAAATCCATTATCATGAAATGGAAAGAACATGGTACCACAGCAAACCTGTCAAGAGAGGGCCAACCACCAAAGCTGTCAGCCCGGGCAAAGAGAGCAATAATCAGAGGTGCTGCATAGAGACAAAAGGTAACCCTGAAGGAGCTGCAGAGTTCCCAAGCAGAGAGAAGAGTATCTGTTCATACAACCATGATAGACCCTACACTACATAGAGGTGGCTTTTATGGAAAAGTGGGCAGAAAAAAGCCTTTACTTACACACAAAAAATGTAAGGTTTATTTTGAGTTACCAAAACACATGTGGGAAAATCCCCAAATGCATGAAAGATTGTGGTATGGTGTATTGCCAAGTTTTTAACACTAAGGTTTGGATATGGCTTTAAAGAATGCTGTTACTTGAGATGTAATTAAATTTTATTTCAAAGTACAAAATTAAAGGAATAGTATGATTGCGTACACTTTTGTATATTTTAACATACAAAGGTTATGTACATCAAAAGATTAAGTGGATATACCCATATCATCACCAAGGAGCAAGTTAAATGGTTAAACATCATCCATCTGGAATATCATAGAAGCAAGCACCAAGACAGTGAACTCCTTGAAATTTCATAATACTGCATGGGCGTCCCCACTTATGCATGTATTAGAACACTGTACACGTATAAGTACAGGAACTCAATTTCTGCTTCTGTCTTAGTCATGTTTCTCTGGCCTTATATAGTGTTTCACACTATGTGTATGTCTGCTTCAGCCTTGCCTTCAAGTGGCCAACCTTTGGGATAAGCTGAATCAGAGATACAAGCCAAGCATCAGACATTGGGCAATAAGCCCACACAATTCAAAAGCTCCAAATGATAACATAAATCCACAGCAGACAGAGGTTAAATAAACCTCCATGTTTTACTCCTTCAGACAATGGGAGTAAACAGTTCTCAAGATTTTGTCACTATGAATATTGCCAGTAATGCTGCTTTGTCATGGCTTGAATGCATTCTGCATATTTCAATATGGACTCAAAATATCCATTTTTATGTTCACACTGCAATCCACCCTTGGCTATTTTAAGCCAAACATTGTTTATAGAAGGTACCATACCCTGTGGGGATGGATTTAGCAGATGATTTACATAAAAAAATCAGCTGGTGTAATACTTTAAGTCCTTATGGTAATCATCTCTTCCGTTACAACATTTTCCCCAGTGCAGTTCATACAGGCATAATACTGATTGTATGTGAAGTTTTGGGTACATCTTCTTCTTCTATGTCTTCATCTTGAGTAAATACCCTTATCAGCTTTGTTCATAACTGTAAAGGGGTCGGTCCTGCCACCAGACAAATTTCTAATATATTGGTAGCAATGGTAGTCTTTGTCATACACAAATGGCTAGTGTTCATCAGCTGAGCCAAGTAAATCCATAGCTTCTGTTTGGTTTTCCTTAAAGCCCCATTTTCCATGGTTGGTCTCTCAGATTTTAGTCTGAAAATCTCTTGGGTAGTGACGGAAGTTGAAAGGACCATGCATACAGTGGCTGCAACGATGCACCATTTCCAGATTTTGATCTAAAGAAAATAATATATATTATTCTCTGAGATAACACCTGTCAGTTGGGACATGTTCACACTCATCTTGCCTGAGTTTCATAACTATCATCTCATTGTCTGCTCCATGAGCAATAACTTCAGCAGATTTTGGAGGACCTTTGTCCCTCAGTTGTTTCACCCAGATTTTGGCACCATCATTGATAGGATGTTAGGATCCAAATCCTTTATCAAATCTAACCTTATGGGCACCCCTCTGGTCTATACCTATTAGTGAGCAGCTTTTTCTCCCAGGTGTCCACAATTCTGGTGTGCCCACTGAGTCAATCTCAGCAGTCTAAGGCCATGTGCACACGTTCAGTATTTTTTGTGTTTTTTTGCATTTTTTGCTATAAAAACGTGATAAAAATGCGAAAAAAATGCGAAAAAAACTCTTACATATGCCTCCCATTATTTTCAGTGTATTCCGCCTTGTTTATGCAAATGTTGCATTTTTTTCCGCGAAAAAATCGAATCGTGGAAAAAAAAGCAACATGTTCATTAAATTTGCGGAATTGCGAGGATTCCGCACACCTAGGAATGCATTGATTTGCTTACTTTCCGCATGTGGCTATGCCCACCATGCGGGAAGTAAGCAGATCATGTGTGGTTGGTACCCAGGGTGGAGGAGAGGAGACTCTCCTCCATGGACTGGGCACCATATAATTGGTAAAAAAAAAAAGAATTAAAATAAAAAATACTCATATACTCACCTTCGATGGCCCCCGCAGTCTTCCCGCCTCTCAGGTGCACGCTGCCGCTTCCGTTCCTATAGATGGTGTGTGTGAAGGACCTGTGATGACGTCGCGGTCACATGACCGCGATGACGTCGTGGTCACGTGACCACGACGTCATCGAAGGTCCTGCACACACACACCATCTATAGGAACGGAAGCCGCTGAGGAGATCGGCTGTCTGCAGGTGAGTATAACCATTTTTTTTTTTTTTTATTATTTTTAAACATTCTATCTTTTACTATTGATGCTGCATAGGCTGCATCTATAGTAAAAAGTTGGTCACACTTGTCAAACACTATGTTTGACAAGTGTGACCAACCTGTCAATCAGTTTTCCAAGCGATGCTACAGATCGCTTGGAAAACTTTAGCATTCTGCAAGCTAATTACGCTTGCAAAATGCTAAAAAAAACGCGAAAAAAACAAAAAGAAAAATGCGGATTTCTTGCAGTAAATTTCCGGTTTTCTTCAGGAAATTTCTGCAAGAAATCCTGACGTGTGCACATACCCTGACAGTGGTATCTTTTTACTGGATTCAGCGACTGATATTTTGGCATGTTCATCTGCTGAGTTGAAGAAACTTTCCAGTATACAAGCACAATGAGTATCAACATGAAACACAGTCACTTTAATTCTTTGTACAATTTCCCAGATATTTTGCCTCAACTCTTTTCCCCATACTTCTTTGCTATATATAATAGAAGCAATCATTACAGGGTAAAATTGCAGTAAGAAGATTTCCAACCTTTAATGATATTTTTGCCTGATTTGCCTCAATTTTCTCTCCTCCTAATCCTCATAACCTTGTGCCCATTGAATTGTTTTTGATTTCCATAAATGAAACTGATCTCCACCCCCCTGTATCTACCAAAGCTTTAACATGTTTCCTGTTTTCCAGATAATCACCAAATCGATGGGGAGGAGTCTATTGATTTGCGCCGATTGAATTGTTTTGGATTTCCATAAATGAAACTGGTCTTCTCTCTTGTATCTACCAAAGCTTTAACATGTTTCCTGTTTTTATTTTTCCAGATAATCACCAAATCTATGTGGAGGCGTCTATTGATTTGCGGGGAAAGTCAATCACTCTTATTTTTTCCCCCTCATTGATCCTTTATTTTAGATCAAGACATCTTGGTAAGAGAAAATGAAAGCACCTTCTGTTAGGCCATGTGCACACGTTCAGTATTTTTCGCGTTTTTTTCGCGTTTTTTTGCAAAAAAACGTGATAAAAACGTGAAAAAAAACGCAAAAAAAACGCTAACATATGCCTCCCATTATTTTCAGGGTATTCCGCATTTTTTGTGCAAATGTTGCATTTTTTTCAGCGAAAAAATCGTATCGTGGAAAAAAAAGCAACATGTTCATTAAATTTGCGGAATTGCGGGGTTCCGCACACCTAGGAATTCATTGATCTGCTTACTTCCCGCACGGGGCTGTGCACACTATGCGGGAAGTAAGCAGATTATGTGCGGTTGGTACCCAGGGTGGAGGAGAGGAGACTCTCCTCCACGGACTGGGCACCATATAATTGGTCAAAAAAAAAGAATTAAAATAAAGAATAGTGATATACTCACCTTCGATGGCCTCCGGAGTCTTCCCGCCTCTCCGGTGCATGCTGCCGCTTCGGTTCCTATAGCTGGTGTGCGGTGAAGGACCTGCGATGACGTCGCGGTCTTGTGATTGGTCGCGAGACCGGTCATGTGACCGCTCACGTGACCGCGACGTCATGGAAGGTCCTGCACACACACACCATCTATAGGAATGGATGCCGCTGAGGAGATCAGCTGTCTGCAGGTGAGTATAAGCATTTTTTTAATTTTTTTATTATTTTTAAACATTCTATCTTTTACTATTGATGCTGCATAGGCAGCATCTATAGTAAAAAGTTGGTCACATTTGTCAAACACTATGTTTGACAAGTGTGATCAACCTGTCAGTCAGTTTTCCAAGCGATGCTACAGATCGCTTGGAAAACTTTAGCATTCTGCAAGCTAATTTCGCTTGCAAAATGCTAAAAAAAAGGTGAAAAAAACGGGAAAAAAACGCAAAAAAAACAAAGCGGATTTCTTGCAGAAAATTTCCGGTTTTCTTCAGGAAATTTCTGCAATAAATCCTGACGTGTGCACATACCCTTAGTCTTTGAATTCTTGTACCAAGGAATAGACTTTGGTATAAAAATTCTCAAACAATTCATGTACCAAGGATTTGGCTTCAGTATAAAGATCCTCAAACCTCGCTGCTCTGGGCTTTGACGGAGACGAAGAGGGTGTGGGCCCTCTCTCTCCCCATGTCCTGTCTCACCCCTGCTGTGAAGATTCAGAATCTTTTACTGTAATTAGTGTTGAGCATTCCGATACCGCAAATATCGGGTATCGGATGATATTTGCTGAATCGGAATTCCGATACCGAGATCCGATACTTTTGTGATATCGGGAATCGGTATCGGGATCGATATTAATGTGTAAAATAAAGAATAAAAATAAAAAATATTGATATACTCACCTCTCCGACGCAGCCTGGACCTTACCGATGTAACCGGCAGCTTCCGTTCCTAAGAATGAGCGCTTGAAAGACCTTAGATGACGTTGCAGCCTGTGATTGGTCGCGTGGCCTGTATAAGCCTGTATCTGTTGCATATCTGCCAACAGAGCTAACATTCTTCTTTGACCACTTCACCATCTGGCTACTTCATTTCCTTTCCATGGACATCCCCACTATCATCACGGGCAACTTCAACATCCCCATTGACACTTCCCTCTCAGCTGCCACTAAACTTCTATCTCTCACTTCCTCCTTCGGCCTCACTCAATGGTCTTCTACAGCCACCCACAAAGATGGTCACACACTGGACCTCATCTTCACCCGCCTCTGCTCCCTATCTAACCTCTCTAACTCACCTCTTCCTCTCTCTGACCACAACCTTCTCACATTCTCTTCCCTCTCCACTCCATGTCTACAATCCCCACCCCACAAACTTTCACACCCTCGCAGAAATCTTAAACATCTTGACCTACATTCATTCTCTGAATCCCTCCTCCCTCTCACAGATATAAGTTCCTTACGCAAAGCAAATGACTCTGCCACTCTATATAACACCACAATAGCTGTAGCTTTGGAATCTGCTGCCCCACTTACACATACCAAAGCTCGCAAAATCAACAGACAGCCCTGGCACACCAGCCTGACCAAAGAACTGAGGCGAGCTTCCTGGGCTGCTGAGCGCAGATGGAAAAGATCCCACTCCACTAGTTTCAAGACCACACTCGCCACAGCTAAACAAACCTACTTCTCATCTCTCATATCCTCCCTGTCTCACAACCCTAAACAGTTATTCAACACCTTCAATTCTCTCCTCCGTCCCCCAGCACCTCCTCCTTCCCCACTTATGTCAGCTGAAGACTTTGCCTCATTTTTCAAGCAGAAGATTGACAACATCAGAGACAGTTTTGGTCAACAACCCTCAGAGCCCTTCCTCCCAACTTCCCAGCCCTCCACCTCAAAAACTAACTTCTCCACCATTACAGAAGATCAACTCTCCACTCTACTCTCAAGATCGCATCTCACCACCTGTGCACTTGACCCGGTCCCATCCCACTTCATCCCAAACCTCACCACAGTCTTCATCCCAACAATAACCCATCTCTTCAACCTATCACTAACAACTGGTGTTTTCCCCTCAAGCTTTAAACATGCCTCCATCACACCTATCCTCAAAAAGCCTTCTCTTGACCCATCCTCTGTATCTAGCTATCACCCTATATCACTTCTCCCTTATGCCTCCAAACTACTGGAACAACACGTCTACCTTGAACTGTCCTCCCATCTCTCTTCTTGCTCCCTCTTTGACCGCTTACAATCTGGCTTCCAGTCACACCATTCCACTGAAACTGCCCTAACTAAGGTCACCAATGACCTCTTAACCGCCAAGAGCAAGCGACACTACTCTGTCCTCCTTCTCCTCGACCTGTCGGCTGCCTTTGACACGGTAGACCATTACCTATTATTTCAGGGCATCACAAACTTGGCCCTATCCTGGATCTCATCATATCTAACAGACCGGACATTCAGCGTCTCCCACTCACACACCACCTACTCACCTCGCCCCCTATCTGTCGGAGTCCCACAAGGTTCAGTCCTAGGGCCCCTGCTCTTCTCCATTTACACCTTTGGTCTGGGACAGCTCATAGAATCTCATGGCTTTCAGTATCACCTCTATGCTGATGACACACAGATCTACATCTCTGACCAGATATCACTTCCCTACTAACCAGAATCCCTCAATGTCTATCCGCTATTTCATCCTTTTTCTCTGCTAGATTTCTGAAACCTAACATGGGCAAAACAGAATTCATCATCTTTCCCCCATCTCATGCGACCCCCCCAACGAACCTATCCATTACAGTAAATGGCTGCCCACTCTCCCCAGTCCCACAAGCTCGCTGCCTTGGGGTAATCCTTGATGCTAATCTCTCCTTCAAACCACAAGTCCAAGCCCTTTCCACTTCCTGCCGACTTCAACTCAAAAATATTTCACAAATCCATACGTTCCTCAACCAAGAATCTGCAAAAACCCTAGTCCATGCCCTCATCATCTCTCATCTTGACTACTGCAATCTCCTGCTCTGTGGCCTCCCCTCTAAAACTCTCGCACCCCTCTAATTTATTCTAAACTCTGCTGCCTGACTAATCCACCTGTCCCCCCGCTATTCCCTGGCCTCTCCCCTCTGTCAATCCCTTCACTGGCTCCACATTGCCCAGAGATGCCAGTAGAAAACCCTAACCATGACGTACAAAACCATCCATAACCTGTCTCCTCCTTACATTTGTGACCTCGTCTCCCGGTACTTTCCTACACGCAACCTCCGATCCTCACAAGATCTCTGTAGTAATTATAGGGGATAACTCAGGAGACTTTTAAGTGGTAAAGTCTATATTATCACACGGTGATTCAAACAGGTGCAGAGAGAAACTCAAGTCCGCAACAATTGGTGTAAATATTAAACGCAGCTTAACAGTCTATAGGAAACTTCAGAGGAAAATGCAAGTCTATGAAGCACAATAATTCTTGAGGATACTTGACATGAATAAGTCCTTGTTTTAGTCCAAACACAGATAGCTATGCTTATAAGGCAGTTCAAATAATATCTTAGCACAACCAGGGAGGCCTGGGTAATAGTCTCAGGTTTTTGCAGAGCAGCAACAGCTTACATGTCCAGCAAATGCAGATGGAAGTAAACACGAGAAGCAGATGAAGGAGGATTACTGGAAACTTGTGTATGCAGCAGGAACTCAGAGCAGAGTAGCAGGATCACCACACAGGTTCACAGGAGCAGGAAGACACAGTGCACATGAGACCAAAGACACCATCTTGGAAAAGAGCAGTAATGACAATCTCCTTCTCTACTCCCCTCTTATCTCCTCTTCCCACAATCATATACAAGATTTCTCTCGCGTATCACCCCTACTCTGGAACCCTCTACCACAACACATCAGACTCTCGCCTACCATCGAAACCTTCAAAAAGAGCCTGAAGACCCACCTCTTCCGACAAGCCTACAACCTGCAGTAACCACCGATCGACCAAACCGCTGCATGACCAGCTCTATCCTCGCCTACTGTATTCTCACCCATCCATTGTAGATTGTGAGCCTTCATGGGCAGGGTCCTCTCTCCTCCTGTACCTGTTATGACTTGCATTGTTTAAGATTATTGTACTTGTTTTTATTATGTATACCCCTCCTTACATGTAAAGCGCCATGGAATAAATGGCGCTATAACAATAAATAATAATAATAATAACATTTATTGTTTATCTTCCAATTAACAGAAGGAGAAACATTGCAGCTATAAGTTAACCACTTAGCTCTTCTAATGGTCGAAATTAAGCAAAATAACCTCTAGTATTATATGGTTGGTCTGAATGTATAAATATGCTATTAGACATAGCAGAATAGATGCAGTGCATAAAAAAACAAGACTATGCATAGGACACCTAATTGCACATACATTCCATGTCATTGGAGATTCTAATTCATGCAATATTCTTTTACCAAAAAACAGTAAATGCAGTAAATACATTGCTATACAAGCTATACACTACTACTTTACATTGCATCAAAGTTTCATATATCTTCAGTGTTGTCCTATGAAAAGATATAATAAAATAGTTCCAAGAATGTGAAGGGAGTACTCACGTTTGTGATATACTCTAACTGTTCTAGCAAAGTGGATGTGATTTCATAAAAACTCGACCTACCCTACATCTAACGACGATGTTCAACTGTGTGCATTTTAGTACTTTTATTTCTATATAGGCTACTACACGCCCCCTTGAAGAAGCAGGACGAAACACACGCATCGGGGCAGGAGGTCTTTTAAATCTGTCAGCGGCACAGCATTGAATATCAGACACAACTAGGTAAAACCCCAGTTCTCCCCTTTGTTTGGCTGAAATATTATTAAGGCACCACACATACCTTTATAATACTTTCTATGTCATATTTTTTATATCTACACCAAAATGAGGGAATGAGTTATTACAGGTTGTTATGTTCAGTAATGCTTGCTTTGTTTGATAGCATTCTGTTAAAACTAGATATACGTACTATATGCCCTCTATTTTTTCATGTATATATATATATATATATATATATATATATATATATATATATATATATATATATACCGTATATACTCGAGTACAAGCTGAGATTTTCAGCCCAAAGTTTTGGGCTGAAAGTGCCCCTCTCGGCGCTGAGGCATACTTACCTGCTTCCGGGGCTCCTGGCGCTGTCCCTGCAGTCCCACCGTCTCCGGGTGCTGCAGCTCTTCCCCTGTTCAGCGGTCACGTGGGACCGCTCATTAGAGAAATGAATATGGACTCCACTCTGATAGGGGCGGAGCCGCCTATTCATTTCTCTAATCAGCGGTAACGGTGACCGCTGACAGAGGAAGAGGCTGCGGCACCGAAGACCAGCTGTCCGGGGCAAAGAGCGGGATGCCGGGAGCAGGTAAGTATGTCATATTTACCTGTCCGCGTTCACATGCCGGGCGCCGCTCTGTCTTCCCAGCGTCTCTCTCTCCGCACTGACTGTGCAGGTCAGAGGGCGCGATGACGCATATAGTGTGCGCGCCGCCCTCTGCCTGATCAGTCAGTGCAGAGAGACGCCGGGACGGGATGCTGAGGAGCTGCAAGCAAGAGAGGTGAGTATGTGTTTTATTATTTTTATTGCAGCAGCAGCAGAGCTTTCTATGGCACATCCTATGGGGCAATAATGAACGGTGCAGAGCACTATATGGTACAGCTATCGGGCAATAATAAACGGTGCAGAGCACTATATGGCACAGCTTTCTATGGCACATCCTATGGGGCAATAATGAACGGTGCAGAGCACTATATGGCACAGCTATGGGGCAATTATGAACGGTGCAGAGCACTATATGGTACAGCTATGGGGAAATAATGAACGGCGCAGAGCACTATATGGCACAGCTATGGGGCAATTATGAACGGTGCAGAGCACTATATGGCACAGCTATGGGGAAATAATGAACGGCGCAGAGCACTATATGGCACAGCTATGGGGAAATAATGAACGGCGCAGAGCACTATATGGCACAGCTATGGGGCAATTATGAACGGTGCAGAGCACTATATGGCACAGCTATGGGGCAATAATGAATGGTGCAGAGCACTATATGGCACAGCTATGGGACAATTATGAACGGTGCAGAGCACTATATGGCACAGCTATGGGGCAATAATGAACGGTGCAGAGCACTATATGGCACAGCTTTCTATGGTACAGCTATGGGGCAATAATGAATGGTGCAGAGCACTATATGGCACAGCTATGGGACCATAATGAACGGTATGGAGCATCTATTTTTATTTTTGAAATTCACCGGTAGCTGCTGCATTTTCCACCCTAGGCTTATACTCGAGTCAATAAGTTTTCCCAGTTTTTTGTGGCAAAATTAGGGGGGTCGGCTTATACTCGGGTCGGCTTATACTCGAGTATATACGGTATATATATATATATATATATATGTATATATATATATATATATATATATATATATATATATATATATATATAATAGCATTACCAGGTGGTAGAGTCATTAATTATAGTGAATATTTTTTGCTTTTTTGCACATATGTTGTTATATACTATTAAGTACTCTACCAGGCCATCAAAATTGATATAATAAAAGATTTATTTGAGGGAATTTAGGGCTACTATATCAAAGGACAAAGTTTTTCTAGTTGCTATATAACCATGATGGATATGTTATAAAGATACCTCTGTTTTCCAGTTACCTTAGTTCCTGAAATTTTAAAACATCTTTGTAAGAATTAATACAAATGTGTGTTTTATAAGAAATTCTTTGTAGTCACTAATATTCATTTTTTTGCACCCATATTTTGATGGAAAGTGCAAAACATAAGGTGGTACGTTGGTTCATGAAGTGTTGCACAGATTGGATGGGTTATCCCTATATATAAGGACTTTTTGTTTTGATCTAATAGGCTACTAAGGGTAGTCTCAAAGAATTGGATGTAAAAACGCAGTTGCATCTCTATATGCAGGATCACATTTTTTTGTACTATAAAAATGCAGGCGGAAGTGACAAAGGAAGGCAATAATCAGAGACAGCTGTTATTTAATTGCATGGTGTGGACAACTGCAGAAAATGTTGCAGATAAAAGGCAGCAGAAAAAATAATTTACACAATGTGTGAATATGGCCTTAGCATAACATTTTACTACTTTTTATGTTTTAATGGAAAAAAAATTCAATCATGCCATTTTTTTACATTATTTAATAATCACAATAAATAATCTGCTCACTATGCTGTTCAGGGTGCTATGATTACAAGAATAGCAAACACGGTGAAATAAATATTTATTTGATCCCTTGTGGATTTTGTAAGTTTGCAAACTGAGAAAGACATGAACAGTCTATAATTTTAAGGGTAGGATAATTTTTACATTGGAAGATAGAATATTAAAAATAAAATTCAGAAAATCACATTGTATAAATTATATACAGTCAATTTATTTGCATTTTACAGTGAAAAATAAGTATTTGATCCCCTATCAACCATTAAGAGTTGTGGCTCCTACAGACCAGTTAGACTCTCCTAATCAACTTGTTACCTGCATTAAAGACAGCTGTCTTACATAGTCACCTTTATAAAAGACTCCTGTCCACGGACTCAATCAGTCAGACTCTAACCTCTACAACATAGAGAAGACCAAAGAGCTTTATAAGGATGTCAAGGACAAGACCAAAGCTGGAATGGGCTACAAAACCATAAGTAAGACACTGGTTGAGAAGGAGACAAATGTTGGTGCAATAGTAATAGAAGAAATACAAAATTACTGTCAATCGACATCGATCTGGGGCACCATGCAAAATCTCACCTCGTGGGGTATCCTTCATCATGAGGAAGGTGAGAGATCAGCCTAAAGCTACATGGGGAAAAAATGTTAATGATCTCAAGTCAGCTGGGATCACAGTCACCAAGAAAACCATTGGTAACACATTACTCAAGGAGGCACATGTGCAGTCCCATCTTGCCATTGAACACCTGGATGATTCTGTCAGTGATTGGGAGAAGGTGCTGTGGGCAGATGAGACAAAAATTTAACTTTTTGGCATTAACTCAACTTGCCGTGTTTGGAGGAAGAGAAATGCTGCCTATGATTCAAAAAACGCCATCCCCACTGTCAAGCATGGAGGTGGAAACATTATGTTTTGGGAGTGTTTCTCTGCTAAGGGTAAAAGACTATTTCACTGCATTAATGGGAGAGTGGATGAAGCCATGTACCGTGAAATCCTGAGTGACAACCTCCTTCCCTCTGCCAGAACATTAAAAATGGGTCATAGCTTGGTCTTCCAGCAAGACAATGATCCAAAACATACAGCCAAGGCAACAAAGGAGTGGCTCAAAAAGAAGCACATTAAGGTCATGGAGGGGACTAGCCAGTCTCCAGACCTTAATCCCATAGAAAACTTATGGAGGGAGTTAGAGTTCCAGGTTGCCAAGTGACAGCCTTAAAACCTTAATGATTTAAAGATGATCTGCAAAGAGGAGTGGACCAAAGTTCCTCATGACATGTGTGCAAACCTCATCATCAACTACAAAAAAAGTCTGACTGCTGTGCTTGCCAACAAGGGTTTTGCCACCAAGTATTAAGTCTTGTTTGCTAGAGGAATCACATACTGATTTCTCACTGCAAAATATAAATACTTTTATTTAATTTATACAATGTGATTATCTGAATTTTATTTTTGATATTCGTTGTCTGAATGTAAAAATTAACCTACCCTTAAAATTATAGACTGTTCATATCTTTGTCAGAAAGCAAACTTATAAAATCAGCAAGGAATCAAATAATTGTTTCCTTCACTGTATGTTTGTTATTTGCTTATTTATAAAATGTAATTAAAAAAACCTGCATTAAAAATACATGCCTTTTATCTACTGTTTATAGCATTTATGTAGGGACAGCGTAGTACCCTATTCAGCCCACTAAATGGGGATATAGTTTATGGTCCTAGTGTATATAGTTAATGTAGGAGGGGCTAACAGTGATTAAGCCGAGTAGCATCCGGCATTTTTGTCAGTTGGGGCAGGAAAGCCCTGACAGGGCAGTTAGCCCCGTAACATTTGAAGACTGGAGCCCAGCCATTCAAGACCTGAGGGCCACAGATTACAGCAGTGCAGATTATTACAGAACAGATTGCAGCAAGACAGCTAGCAGCAGTACAGCAGCACTGGTCACTCATCATGTGGAGTATTGCTTCGTGGCATGATGCCCTGATGTCAGGTGCAAAACGCACGAGGGAATGCTCAACTGAGGTAGAGCTTAACAGGGAGGACGCTGTGATGCCGAACAGGATAGGACGACCCCGTACATGCTGAAATCCAAACATGATAATGAATAATAAATACCTAATAGTACTGTAAATAAAAACATTAACATACAGTACAGAAAAATACATTAAATGGGATGGAGCTTTTAGGGTTGATGGTCTCAATAAGCCTTTTCACATTTTAGAAAACTAAATTTGTACCTTCAAGTTGACTTCTCTAGCTCCAATGTACATGTTTCCTGGACTTTGAGCATAACCTAAAGGAAAAATGAGTAAGGGAAATGTTACTGACATTGCACAAGATGATAAAATCTATTGTTCTGCTAGTGAATTGCTTGTCTGTTCCTGATTGCACTTGGAACTAACAGTGATACACTGTCAAAACTCTGCTGCTGCAAACAAGGCAACAATCACTGTTAAACCATGCATTGCATGAGTACAACTATATCACTCCCAGGGCTAGTACACTACTTAACCTTTTCAGGGACTCCACCACATCTATTCTATTTACATAGATTCTATCATCTATTAACAACTATCAATCTCTATAGCTCTATCCTAGTCTTTTCATAAATGAATACTAAAGCTCCCTAGACACAAGTTGTTTCTCTTTACATGTCAGAGCAAAAATAATTGAATGATTTAAAATTTGAATTTGCCAACTTCGACAAATTTTTATAAATATCTGATAACTAACTAACTTGTGCAAACTACAATACAGCAAAGCCTCTAACTGCCTGAAAAGAACATGTGTAACACTCTGAAGTCTGCACTAACAAACGTTCTAAACTTATCAAATTGTAAAAATGGCAATTCATTTTGGGGCGGAGGGGGCTCATGGCTCACTTATTGCTGTTTATACACAAGCAACGCAAAAGGAAGCTTTTTTTTACAATGGGTAGTGCACAAATATCCCTGTTTGGGGAGTTTCAGTAGATTTTTCTTTGCTAAATTAAGAAGCAAATCTTTTTCATGAGCATTATACAAATTATCCCTTTATTTAGTGAGCAAGAACAGTGCTGCTTCTTTGAAAGTGAAGAAATAGTAGGTTATTAAATAGGAGTGAAAATATTGTTTTTTTAGATTCTCAAAATGTTTCCTATAATGACTAAACAGTTAGAAAGGCTTTTTATTAAGTTGTCGTAAAATTCTTTATTTAGTGAATATATTAGCATGTTAACTTTTTCCCAAGTGAAGAAGCATTAGCTTGTACACATAGGTGACATGATGGTCAGGAAGTAGATGCTTGCCTGGGAGTGAACCATAGGCAATGGCGGCAGAAGACCAGTGTAGAAGAAAATGGACATGCACGGAGATGGTATGGTCAATCTAATTTTTGGCATTAGACATAGGTGAATTAAAATTGGCACTGATCCATGACTGACTCATTTTGACATATGTTAAGTTTTTCACACTTGATGTGGTGAATCTGGTCCACTTGGGTGTCACAAAGCATTTGGCCATGATGAATACACTGGAGGAATTACAGTCGGCACATGGCAAGCTGACCCAGCTCTTGATATTGGTCCAATCTGCTTACCCAAAAGTCCATGGGATCAGAGCTCCGGATATCTGCTTGAAAACAGACACTGTCACGACCACAAGGGTCAGTCCAGCAGATGGCACAACAAACACCAACTACGGGGATGGAAAAAGGGAGACGAAGGCCCTATCAATAGGGGATGAGGGATGGGGCACCTCTTAGCACAGCCTGTGCCTATCCGTAAGCCCCACTAATGCCCTATGTGGGTCCTTTCCCCCACAGCCATCACATGTCTAGTATCTAGCTATCACCTCACTATACCCTGGCTAGTGCACTGTCCGGCAAGGATGCAAGCCTCACCACTGCAGATGGTATAAACACAGGGGTATAGTTATAAGTAGTGTTGAGCGATACCGTCCGATACTTGAAAGTATCGGTATCGGAAAGTATCGGCCGATACCGGCAAAGTATCGGATCCAATCCGATACCGATACCCGATACCAATACAAGTCAATGGGACTCAGGTATCGGACGGTATTCCTGATGGTTCCCAGGGTCTGAAGGAGAGGAAACTCTCCTTCAGGCCCTGGGAACCATATTAATGTGTAAAAGAAAGAATTAAAATAAAAAATATTGCTATACTCACCTGTCCGACGCAGCCGGGACCTCAGCGAGGGAACCGGCAGCGTTGTTTGTTTAAAATTCGCGCTTTTACTTGGTTACGTGAGGTCCCGGCTTGTGATTGGTCAGGGCGGCCATGTTGCCGGGACGCGGACCAATCACAGCAAGCCGTGACGAAATTACGTCACGGCTTGCTGTGATTGGTCCGCGTCCCGGCAACATGGCCGCCATTAACCAATCACAAGCCGTGACGTCACGGGAGGCTGGACATGCGCGTATTTTGAAAAGCGCGCGTGTCCAGCCTCCAGTGACGTCCCGGCTTATGATTGGTCACGGCGCCATGTTGCCGGGACGCGGACCAATCACAGCAAGCCGTGACGAAATTACGTCACGGCTTGCTGTGATTGGTCCGCGTCCCGGCAACATGGCCGCCATTAACCAATCACAAGCCGTGACGTCACGGGAGGCTGGACACGCGCGCTTTTCAAAATACGCGCATGTCCAGCCTCCCGTGACGTCCCGGCTTGTGATTGGTTAATGGCGGCCATGTTGCCGGGACGTCACTGGAGGCTGGACACGCGCGCTTTTCAAAATACGCGCATGTCCAGCCTCCCGTGACGTCCCGGCTTGTGATTGGTTAATGGCGGCCATGTTGCCGGGACGTCACTGGAGGCTGGACACGCGCGCTTTTCAAAATACGCGCATGTCCAGCCTCCCGTGACGTCACGGCTTGTGATTGGTTAATGGCGGCCATGTTGCCGGGACGCGGACCAATCACAGCAAGCCGTGACGTAATTTCGTCACGGCTTGCTGTGATTGGTCCGCGTCCCGGCAACATGGCCGCCATTAACCAATCACAAGCCGTGACGTCACGGGAGGCTGGACACGCGCGCTTTTCAAAATACGCGCATGTCCAGCCTCCCGTGACGTCCCGGCTTGTGATTGGTTAATGGCGGCCATGTTGCCGGGACGTCACTGGAGGCTGGACACGCGCGCTTTTCAAAATACGCGCATGTCCAGCCTCCCGTGACGTCCCGGCTTGTGATTGGTTAATGGCGGCCATGTTGCCGGGACGTCACTGGAGGCTGGACACGCGCGCTTTTCAAAATACGCGCATGTCCAGCCTCCCGTGACGTCACGGCTTGTGATTGGTTAATGGCGGCCATGTTGCCGGGACGCGGACCAATCACAGCAAGCCGTGACGTAATTTTGTCACGGCTTGCTGTGATTGGTCCGCGTCCCGGCAACATGGCCGCCCTGACCAATCACAAGCCGGGACTTCACGTAACCAAGTAAAAGCGCGAAATTTAAACAAACAACGCTGCCGGTTCCCTCGCTGAGGTCCCGGCTGCGTCGGACAGGTGAGTATAGCGATATTTTTTATTTTAATTCTCTTTTTTACACATTATTACATTAATGTTGTTGCGATACCCGATACCCGATACCACAAAAGTATCGGATCTCGGTATCGGAAATTCCGATACAGCAAGTATCGGCCGATACCCGATACTTGCAGTATCGGAATGCTCAACACTAGTTATAAGCATGAGACAAAGACAGGGAACAAGAAAACTTAGTTTGCAAGTTTCTGCTGCAAGCTCCACGCAGAAGAGGATACAGAACCAGGACCTCAAGCAGCTGATACACGCTGGCACCAGAGCACACCCTACTCCTCGGCTGGTCTCCAGAGAAAAACTCTATCACCAACAGTCAGCTGCTGCGTCAGGTGACTATTTAAAGGATGATGGTAGTGGTTACCACCCACATCAGCTGACCAGCATACACAGCAGCTGCCAGCAAGGAAACTGACATTAACTCTTGCTGGCTCAAAAGGAGAAACCATGTCTAAATTAAAGCAGAACCAGAGCTGTCACAACTTCCAAAAAATGAGTTGTGACAGTAAGGGTGCCGTCACACATTGAAATTTCCATCGCTACGACGGTACGATTCGTGACGTTCTAGCGATATCGTTACGATATCGCTGTGTCTGACACGCTACTGCGATCAGACACCCTGCTGAGAATCGTACGTCGTAGCAGATCGTTTGGAACTTTCTTTCGTCGCTTGATCACCCGCTGACATCGCTGGATCGTTGTGTGTGACAGCGATCCAGCGATGTCTTCGCTTGTAACCAGGGTAAACATCGGGTAACTAAGCGCAGGGCCGCGCTTAGTAACCCGATGTTTACCCTGGTTACAAGCGTAAACGTAAAAAAACAAACCGTACATACTCACCCGTCGGTGTCCTTCAGGTCCCTTGCCGTCTGCTTCCTGCTCTGAGTGCCGGCCGGAAAGTGAGAGCAGAGCGCAGCGGTGCTGCGCTCTTCTCTCACTGTACGGCTGCACTCAGAGCAGGAAGCAGACGGCAAGGGACCTGAAGGACACCGACGGGTGAGTATGTACTGTTTGTTTTTTTACGTTTACGCTGGTAACCAGGGTAAACATCGGGTTACTAAGCGCGGCCCTGCGCTTAGTTACCCGATGTTTACCCTGGTTACCCGGGGACTTCGGCATCGCTCCAGCGCCGTGATTGCAACGTGTGACCGCAGTCTACGACGCTGGAGCGATGATCATACGACGCTGCGACGTCACGAATCGTGCCGTCGCAGCGATGAAAATTTCAATGTGTGACGGTACCCTAACAGTCTAGGTTATTTCTGTTTGCTGAAGTGCATCAGGTTATCTCAATGACAGATAATACCATCATGTCACATATACTGTGGCTGTTGCTGCTGCTGACCAATTGTTATAGCCCCGACGCTGGCACAGGTGGGGGAGCATTGAGTCAGCAGTAATCATTGAGGGATCTCATGTTCATTCATGCAAGCAGCAGGTGTCCACTTGGCAATTTGAACTCGCCTTCAGAAGCTTTAAAAAATTCCTTAATTTTGCTTTTGTAGCAAGGGTCTTGCTTGATAGTAACAATACTCAAGTCTTCCCCCAAGCATTCCAGAATACATGGGCCCCTCATCTGCTACCAATGGCAATTTAAATGATAAAAGTAACCGACATTTTAGCTTGGCTGCTTTATGATATAGTCTATTACGTTCAAAGCTCAAAAATATGCAGTGCTGAATTCCATTGGGTTGTGGCATTGGAAATCAGTTGGCGCTCTGGCAGCCAATTTTATTTTTGTTTTGTTAGGAAGGAACACTTTTCAATGAAAGAACAATTAAAATAAGCTTACATTTTTCTAGCAATAGCCTGCAGCTTCCAAAAATGGGTCTATTTCTGAAATGTGGAATAAATAAATTCAGGATGTGCACAGTGCAAGGAACATGAGTTTGCCCAACCATATGCCAGCCGGAATGTTCAGTGCATTGTCGCCAATGACAGTTCCCTGCTGTATTTGGTGATGAGCTATCCAGGAAGAAATGTTCTGCTTAATTCGCAGCAAAAACTAGTACACTGTATGGATTTTGTCCCTCATACATTCAAGCTGTAAAACTGGAGCAACATAACCTACCTTGTGTGAATGAATTTGGTTTGAGAAATCAGAACTGTGCCATGTGTCTTTTGAGTAGGACTTGTCCAGGGCCAGGCTGGGACTTAAGATCAGCCCTGCCACATTGACCCCCAAGCCCATATACAATATAGCCTTTACCTAATCCTAAAAATAAAGTGCTGCATTCCCATGTCATAATTTTATTTGTCACACGCAGTGCCCACCACTCTGTTAAAGAGCTTGTATGGCAATTCTAAATTGGAAAGTGAGCAGCACTAATAATGTCATATCTACACTAGTGATGAGCAAAGGGGCTTGTCACTGCTCGTTACTTGCTTGAGCATCATGGTGCTCATGATGCTCGTTTCTTGGAGCGTATTTTGTTTAAAAGCACGAGCAGGAGCGCCAGTCCCCGCCCCACATGTTTAGCAGTTTTTAGACAGACAATAAACATACAGGATTGTCTGCTAGTCATTGTAATGCTGTAACCATCTTGGTTGTGGCGTTACTGTGATTGGCTGGCCGCAGCGTCATCAGGTCTATATAAGATACATGACGCTATGCTTGGCACATTTTTACTCCGGAAACAGACAAAGCATGGAGAGATGCTGCTGAAAGAGGGACATAATTTTAGCTGTGTATAGGTATGAATTCAACTGCATTTATATTTCTTTCCACTACAAGAACAGGCCTTTCTTAGGGCTAACTCTAATTAATATTAATACTCCTTTTAGCAGCACTTAACCCCTTTCTGACATTAGACGTACTATCCCGTCGAGGTGGTCTGGGCCCCTATGACCACCGACGGGATAGCACGTCATCACCGATCAGCCACACTCACGGGGTGAGCGCAGCCGATCATGGCCGGCTGTCAGCTGATTATCACAGCTAACATCTGGCACTATGTGCCAGGAGTAGGGTTGAGCGACTTTTATTTTTATAGGATCGGGTCGGGTTTCACGAAACCCGACTTTCTCAAAAGTCGGGTCGAGTGAAATCGGCCGATCCTATAAAAAAGTCGGGGTCAGGGTCGGCCGAAACACGAAACCCAATGCAGTGCAATGGGATACTATGGTTCCCAGGGTCTGAAGGAAAGGAAACTCTCCTTCAGGCCCTGAGATCCATATAATGTGTAAAATAAAGAATTAAAATAAAAAATATTGATATACTCACCTCTCCGACGCAGCCTGGACCTTACCGCTGGTAACCGGCAGCCTTCTTTGCTTAAAATGAGCGCGTTCAGGGCCTTCCATGACGTCACGGCTTCTGATTGGTCGCGGCCGCCCATGTGACCGCCACGCGACCAATCACAAGCCGTGACGTAATTCTCAGGTCCTAAATTCCTAGAATTAGGAATTTAGGACCTGAGAATTACGTCACGGCTTGTGATTGGTCGCGTGGCGGTCACATGGGCGGCCGCGACCAATCAGAAGCCGTGACGTCATGGAAGGCCCTGAACGCGCTCATTTTAAGCAAAGAAGGCTGCCGGTTACCAGCGGCGATGTCCAGGGGCCTCCGGAGAGGTGAGTATATCAATATTTTTTATTTTAATTCTTTATTTTACACTTAAATGTGGATTCCGATACCAATTTCCGATATCGCAAACATATCGGAACTCGGTATCGGAATTCCGATACCAGATTCAGAAGATCGCCGACCTCATAGCCGACCCCACACAGGGGTCTTTGCCAAAAGTCGGCGACTTCTGAAAATGGCCGACCCGTTTTGCTCAACCCTAGCCAGGAGCAGTCACGGACCACTCCTGGCACATTAACCCCCGGTACACTGCGATCAAATATGATCGCAGCGTTATGGCGGCATAAGGAAAAAAAATCCTAAATAAATAAAAAAAAAAAAATATATATATATATTGCTCCAATAAATACATTTCTTTATGTAAATAATAATAAAAAAAAATAAAAGTACACATATTTAGTGTCGCCGCGTCAGTAAAGACCTGACCTATAAAACTGTCCTACTTGTTAACCCCATCAGTGAACACCGTGAAAAAATTAAAAAAGAGGCATAAAACAATGCTTTATCATCATGCCACCGAACAAAAAGCGAAATAACATACGATCAAAAAGGCAGATATAAATAAACACGGTACCGCCGAAAACGACATCTTGTCCAGCAAAAAACAGCCGCCATTAAGCATCATCAGCAAAAAAATTAAAAAAGTTATAGCCCTCAGAATAAAGCGATGCAAAAATAATTATTTTTTCTATAAAAGTTTTTATTGTATTAAATCGCCAAAACATAAAAAAATATATAAATGAGGTATCGCTGTAATTGTACTGACCCGATGAATAAAACTGCTTTATCAATTTTACCAAACGCGGAACGGTATAAATGCAACCCCAAAAGAAATTCATGAATTGCTGTTTTTTGTTCATTCTGCCTAACAAAAATCGGAATAAAAAAGTGATAAAAAATGTAATGTGCCCGAAAATGGTACCAATAAAAACGTCAACCTGTCCAGCAAAAAACAAGACCTCACATGACTCTGTGGACAAAAGTATGGAAAAATTATAGCTCTCAGAATGTGGTAATGCAAAAAATATTTTTTGCAATAAAAAGCGTCTTTTAGTGTGTGACAGCTGCCAAACATAAAAACCCGCTACAAAAAACTCAGCTGTAAATAGTAAATCAAACCCCCCTTTATCAATGCCTTAGGGAAAAATAATAAAATTAAAAAAAAATATTTATTTCTGTTAGGGTTAGGGTTGGGGCTAAAGTTAGGGTTGGGGCTAAAGTTAGGGTTAGGGTTGGGGCTAAAGTTAGAGTTGGGGCTAAAGTTAGGGTTGGGGCTAAAGTTAGGGTTAGGGTTGGGGCTAAAGTTAGGGTTGGGGCTAAAGTTAGGGTTGGGGCTAAAGTTAGGGTTGGGGTTAAAGTTAGGGTTAGGGTTGGGGCTTAAGTTAGAATTGGGGCTAAAGTTAGGGTTTGGACTAGAGTTTGGGTTAGGGTTTGGATTACGTTTACGGTTGGGTTAGGGGTGTGTCAGGGTAAGGGGTATGGTTACGGTTGGGATTAGGGTTAGGGATGTGTTGGGGTTAGGGGTGTGGTTAGGGCTGGGATTAGGGTTAGGAATGTGTTGGGGCTAGGGTTGTGTTGGGGTTAGGGGTGTGGTTAGGGTTGGGATTAGGGTTAGGGGTGTGTTGGGGTTAGGGTTGGAGTTAGAATTAGGAGGTTTCCACTGTTTAGGCACACCAGGGGCTCTGCAAACGTAACATGATGTCTGATCTCAATCCACACAATTCTGCGTTGAAAAAGTAAAGCGGTGCTCCTTCCCTTCCGAGCTCTGCCGTGAGCCCAAAGAGTGGTTTATCCCCACATATGGGGTATCAGCGTACTCAGGACAAATTGGTCAACAACTTTTGGGGTCCAATTTCTCCTGTTACCCTTGGGAAAATACAAAACTAAATTCTAAAAAATGATTTTTGTCGAAAAAAAGATCTTTTATTTTCACGGCTCTTTAACCCCTTCACCCCCAAGGGTGGTTTGCACGTTAATGACCGGGCCAATTTTTACAATTCTGACCACTGTCCCTTTATGAGGCTATAACTCTGGAACGCTTTGACGGATCTTGGCGATTCTGACATTGTTTTCTCGTGACATATTGTACTTCATGTTAGTGGTAAAATTTATTCGATATAACTTGCATTTATTTGTGAAAAAAACGAATATTTGGCGAAAATTTTGAAAATTTCGCAATTTTCCAACTTTGAATTTTTATGCCCTTAAATCACAGACATATGTCACGCAAAATACTTAATAAGTAACATTTCCCACATGTCTACTTTACATCAGTACAATTTTGGAACCAAAATTTTTTTTTGTGATGGAGTTATAAGGGTTAAAAGTTGACCAGCAATTTCTCATTTTTACAACACCATTTTTTTTTAGGGACCACATCTCATTTGAAGTCATTTTGAGGGGTCTATATGATAGAAAATACTCAAGTGTGACACCATTCTAAAAACTGCACCCCTCAAGGTGCTCAAAACCACATTCAAGAAGTTTATTAACCCTTCAGGTGTTTCACAGGAATTTTTTGAATGTTTAAATAAAAATGAGCATTTAACTTTTTTTCACACACAATTTATTTCAGCTCCAATTTGTTTTATTTTACCAAGGGTAACAGGAGAAAATGGACCCCCAAAGTTGTTGTACAATTTGTCCTGAGTACGCTGATACCCCATATGTGAGGGTAAACCACTGTTTGGGCGTATGGCAGAGCTCGGAAGGAAAGGAGCGCCATTTGACTTTTCAATGCAAAATTGACTGGAATTGAGATGGGACGCCATGTTGCGTTTGGAGAGCCCCTGATGTGCCTAAACACTGAAACCCCCTACAAGTGACACCATTTTGGAAAGTAGACCCCCTAAGGAACTTATCTTGATGTGTGGTGAGCACTTTGACCCACCAAGTGCTTCACAGAAGTTTATAATGCAGAGCCGTAAAAATAAAAAATCATATTTTTTCACAAAAATGATCTTTTTGCCCCCAATTTTTTATTTTCCCAAGGGTAAGAGAAGAAATTGGACCCCAAAAAATGTTGTGCAATTTGTCCTGAGTACGATGATACCCCATATGTGGGTGTAAACCATTGTTTGGGCGCATGGCAGAGCTTGGAAGGGAAGGAGCGCCATTTGACTTTTCAATGCAAAATTGACTGGAATTGAGATGGGACGCCATGTTGCGTTTGTAGAGCCCCTGATGTGCCTAAACATTGAAACTCCCTACAAGTGACACCATTTTGGAAAGTAGACCCCCTAAGGAACTTATCTAGATGTGTGGTGAGCACTTTGACCCACCAAGTGCTTCACAGAAGTTTATAATGCAGAGCCGTAAAAATAAAAAATCATATTTTTTCACAAAAATGATCTTTTTGCCCCCAATTTTTTATTTTCCCAAGGGTAAGAGAAGAAATTGGACCCCAAAAAATGTTGTGCAATTTGTCCTGAGTACGCTGATACCCCATATGTGGGTGTAAACCATTGTTTGGGCGCATGGCAGAGCTTGGAAGGGAAGGAGCGCCATTTGACTTTTCAATGCAAAATTGACTGGAATTGAGATGGGACGCCATGTTGCGTTTGGAGAGCCCCTGATGTGCCTAAACACTGAAACCCCCTACAAGTGACACCATTTTGGAAAGTAGACCCCCTAAGGAACTTATCTTGATGTGTGGTGAGCACTTTGACCCACCAAGTGCTTCACAGAAGTTTATAATGCAGAGCCGTAAAAATAAAAAATCATATTTTTTCACAAAAATGATCTTTTCGCCCCCAATTTTTTATTTTCCCAAGGGTAAGAGAAGAAATTGGACCCCAAAAAATGTTGTGCAATTTGTCCTGAGTACGCTGATACCCCATATGTGGGTGTAAACCATTGTTTGGGCGCATGGCAGAGCTTGGAAGGGAAGGAGCGCCATTTGACTTTTCAATGCAAAATTGACTGGAATTGAGATGGGACGCCATGTTGCATTTGGAGAGCCCCTGATGTGCCTAAACATTGAAACTCCCTACAAGTGACACCATTTTGGAAAGTAGACCCCCTAAGGAACTTATCTAGATGTGTGGTGAGCACTTTGACCCACCAAGTGCTTCACAGAAGTTTATAATGCAGAGCCGTAAAAATAAAAAATCATATTTTTTCACAAAAATGATCTTTTTGCCCCCAATTTTTTATTTTCCCAAGGGTAAGAGAAGAAATTGGACCCCAAAAAATGTTGTGCAATTTGTCCTGAGTACGCTGATACCCCATATGTGGGTGTAAACCATTGTTTGGGCGCATGGCAGAGCTTGGAAGGGAAGGAGCGCCATTTGACTTTTCAATGCAAAATTGACTGGAATTGAGATGGGACGCCATGTTGCGTTTGGAGAGCCCCTGATGTGCCTAAACACTGAAACCCCCTACAAGTGACACCATTTTGGAAAGTAGACCCCCTAAGGAACTTATCTTGATGTGTGGTGAGCACTTTGACCCACCAAGTGCTTCACAGAAGTTTATAATGCAGAGCCGTAAAAATAAAAAATCATATTTTTTCACAAAAATGATCTTTTCGCCCCCAATTTTTTATTTTCCCAAGGGTAAGAGAAGAAATTGGACCCCAAAAAATGTTGTGCAATTTGTCCTGAGTACGCTGATACCCCATATGTGGGTGTAAACCATTGTTTGGGCGCATGGCAGAGCTTGGAAGGGAAGGAGCGCCATTTGACTTTTCAATGCAAAATTGACTGGAATTGAGATGGGACGCCATGTTGCGTTTGGAGAGCCCCTGATGTGCCTAAACATTGAAACTCCCTACAAGTGACACCATTTTGGAAAGTAGACCCCCTAAGGAACTTATCTAGATGTGTTTTGAGAGCTTTGAACCCCCAAGTGTTTCACTACAGATTATAACGCAGAGCCGTGAAAATAATTTTTATTTTTTTTCTCAAAAATGATTTTTTAGCACCCAGCTTTGTATTTTTACAAGGGTAACAGAATAAATTGGACCCCAAAATTTGTTTTCCAATTTGTCCTGAGTACGCTGATACCCCATATGTGGGGGGGAACCACTGTTTGGGCGCATGACAGAGCTCGGAAGGGAAGGAGCGCCATTTGGAATGCAGACTTAAATGGATTGGTCAGCAGCCGTCACGTTGCATTTGCAGAGCCCCTGATGTACCCAAACAGTACAAACCCCCCACAAGTGACCCCATATTGGAAACTAGACCTCCCAAAGAACTTATCTAGATGTGTTTTGAGAACTTTGAACCCCCAAGTGTTTCACTAAAGTTTATAGCGCAAAGCCGTGAAAATAAAAATTCTTTTTTTTTTTCACAAAAATGATTTTTTAGCCCCCAGTTTTGTATTTTCACAAGGGTAACAGGATAAATTAGACCCCAAAAGTTGTTGTCCAATTTGTCCTGAGTACGCTGATACCCCATATGTGGGGGGGAACCACTGTTTGGGTGCATGACAGAGCTCGGAAGGGAAGGAGCGCCATTTGGAATGCAGCCTTAAATGGATTGGTCTGCAGCCGTCACGTTGCATTTGCAGAGCCCCTGATGTACCCAAACAGTACAAACCCCCCACAAGTGACCCCATATTGGAAACTAGACCTCCCAAGGAACTTATCTAGATGTGTTGTGAGAACTTTGAACCCCCAAGTGTTTCACTACAGTTTATAACGCAGAGCCGTGAAAATAAAACATCTTTTTTTTCCCACAAAAATGATTTTTAGCCCCCCAAATTTTTATTTTCCTAAGGATAACAAGAGAACTTGGACCCCAGAAGTTGTTGTTCAATTTGTCCCGAGTACGCTGATAACACATATGTTGGGGTAAACCCCTTTTTGGGCGCACGGGAGAGCTCGGAAGGGAAGGAGCACTGTTTTACTTTTTCAACGCAGAATTGGCTGGAATTGAGATTGGACGCCATGTCGCGCTTGTAGAGCCCCTGATGTGCCTGGACAGTGGAAACTCCCCAATTCTACCTGAAACCCTAACCCAAACACACCCCTAACCCTAATCCCAACGGTAACCCTAACCACACCCCTAGCCCTGACACACCCATAATTCTAATCCCAACCCTAATCCAAACGTAAATGTAATCCAAACCCTAACCCTAACTTTAGCCCCAACCCTAACTTTAGCCCCAACCCTAACTTTACCTCCAACCCTAGCCCTAACCCTAACCCTACCCCTAACCCTAACCCTAAACGTGACTGAAATACGTGGCACTGAAATACGTGGCACTGAAATACGTGGCACTGAAATACGTGGCACTGAAATACGTGATACGTGGCACTTAAATACGTGGCACTGAAACACGTGGCACTGAAATACGTGATACGTGGCACTGAAATACGTGGCACTGAAATACGTGGCACTGAAATACGTGGCACTGAAATACGTGGCACTGAAATACGTGGCACTGAAATACGTGGCACTGAAATATGTGATACGTGGCACTGAAATACGTGGCACTGAAATACGTGGCACTGAAATACGTGGCACTGAAATACGTGGCACTGAAATACGTGGCACTGAAATACGTGATACGTGGCACTGAAATACGTGGCACTGAAATACGTGGCACTGAAATACGTGGCACTGAAATACGTGATACGTGGCACTGAAATACGTGGCACTGAAATACGTGGCACTGAAATACGTGGCACTGAAATACGTGGCACTGAAATACGTGGCACTGAAATACGTGGCACTGAAATATGTGATACGTGGCACTGAAATACGTGGCACTGAAATACGTGGCACTGAAATACGTGGCACTGAAATACGTGGCACTGAAATACGTGGTACTAAAATATGTGGCACTGAAATACGTGATACGTGGCACTGAAATACGTGATACGTGGCACTGAAATATGTGATACGTGGCACTGAAATACGTGGCACTGAAACACGTGGCACTGAAATACGTGGCACTGAAATACGTGGCACTGAAATACGTGGCACTATGACTGTCAGAAAATGTTCATTAAACGGTTAGGGGTGAGGTTAGGGGTAGAGTTAGGGTTAGGGTTTGGATCCCTTTATCACCTTGATGGTGGTGGGTGGCTTTTCAGTGTGTTTAAATGCATGCGTTTTTAACGCAAACAAACGCATGTGCTTAAAAACGCAAGAAAATACTGCAGGTTGTATTTCTGAAAATGAACGCATGCAGAAAAAAAACGCATGCGTTTGAAAACGCGACCAAACGCGTACAAAAAAACCGCATGCGTTTTCAATGTTAAATATAGGGAAAAAACGCATGCGTTTTTTTGTGCAAAAAACGCTGCAGACAAAAACGCAAGTGTGAAACCAGCGACGCTTTTTATAGCAAAAAAGTTTTTGCGTCTCCACATTTTGAGACCTATAATTTTTCCACATTTTGCTCCACAGAGTCATGTGAGGTCTTGTTTTTTGCGGGACGAGTTGACGTTTTTATTGGTAACATTTTCGGACACGTGACCGTTTTTGATCGCTTTTTATTCCGATTTTTGTGAGGCAGAATTACCAAAAACCAGCTATTCATGAATTTCTTTTGGGGGAGGCGTTTATACCGTTCCGCGTTTGGTAAAATTGATAAAGCAGTTTTATTCTTCGGGTCAGTACGATTACAGCGATATCTCATTTATATCATTTTTTTATGTTTTGGCGCTTTTATACGATAAAAACTAAAATATAGAAAAAATAATTATTTTCGTATCGCTTTATTCTCAGGACTATAACTTTTTTATTTTTTTGCTGATAATGTTGTATGGCGGCTTGTTTTTTGCGGGACAAGATGACGTTTTCAGCGGTACCATGGATATTTATATCAGTCTTTTTGATCGCGTGTTATTCCACTTTTTGTTCGGCGGTATGGTAATAAAGCGTTGTTTTTTGCCTCGTTTTTTTTTTTTTTTTCTTACGGTGTTTACTGAAGGGGTTAACTAGTGGGGCAGTTTTATAGGTTGGGTCGTTACGGACGCGGCGATACTAAATATGTGTACTTTTATTGTTTTGTTTTTTTTATTTAGATAAAGAAATGTATTTATGGGAATAATATATATATTTTTTTTATTATTTATTTAGGATTTTTTTTTTTTTTTTTTTTACACATGTGGAAATTTTTTTTTTTAACTTTTTTACTTTGTCCCAGGGGGGGACATCACAGATCATTGATCTGGCAGTGTGCACAGCACTCTGCCAGATCGACGATCTGCTGTGCAGGGCTGCAGGCTTACCAAGTGTCTGCTCTGAGCAGACACTCGGTAAGCCACCTCCTTCCCTGCAGGACCCGGATGCCGCGGCCATCTTGGATCCGGGACCTGCAGCCAGGAAGGAGGTAGGAGACCCTCGCAGCAACGCGATCACATCGCGTTGCTCCGGGGGTCTCAGGGAAGCCCGCAGGGAGCCCCCTCCCTGCGCGATGCTTCCCTATACCGCCGGTACACTGCGATCATGTTTGATCGCGGTGTGCCGGGGGTTAATGTGCCGGGGGCGGTCCGTGACCGCTCCTGGCACATAGTGCCGGATGTCAGCTGCGATATGCAGCTGACACCCGGCCGCGATCGGCCGCGCTCCCCCCGTGAGCGCGGCCGATCGCGTATGACGTACTATCCCGTCGGCGGTCATACGGGCCCACCCCACCTCGACGGGATAGTACATCAAATGTCGGGAAGGGGTTAAACTTTAATGAAACACTTGGGGGTTCAAAATTCTCCCAACACATCTAGATAAGTTCTTTGAAGGGTCTAGTTTCCAATATGGGGTCTACTGTTTAGGTACATCAGGGGCTCAGCAAACACAATGTGACACTCACAGACCATTCCATCAAAGTCTGCATTCCAAAACCCAACTTCTTCCCTTCTGAGCTCTGCCATGCTCCCAAACAGTAGTTTTCTCCCACATATGGGGAATCAGCGTACTCAGGACAAATTGGACAACAACGTTTGTATTCCAATTTCTCCTGTTACCCTTGGGAAAATAAAACATTGGGGGCGAAAAATCATTTTTGTGAAAAAAATATGATTTTTTATTTTTGCGGCTCTACATTATAAATTTCTGTGAAGCACTTGGTGGGTCAAAGTGCTCATCACACATCTAGGTAAGTTCCTTAGGGGGTGTATTTTCCAAAATGGTGTAACTTGTGGGGGATTTCAATGTTTAGGAACATCAAGGGCTCTCCAAACGCGACAAGGCTTCATATCTCAATTCCAGTCAATTTTGCATTGAAAAGTCAATTGGATCTCCTTCCCTTCCAAGCTCTGCCATGCGCCCAAACAGTGGTTTACCCCCATATGTGAGGTATCAGCGTACTCAGGACAAATTGCACAATAAAGTTTGGCGTCGAATTTCTTCTGTTATCCTTGGAAAAATAAAAAATTGGGGGGAAAAAAGTTCATTTTTGTGAAAAAATATGATTTTTTATTTTTACGGCTCTACATTATAAACTTCTGTGAATCACTTGGTGGGTCAAAGTGCTCACCACACATCTATATACATTTCTTAGGCCGTCTACTTTTATAAAATGGTGGCACTTGTGGGGGGTTTCAATGTTTAGGCACATGAGGGGCTCTCCAAACGTGACATGGCATCCTATCTTACAGTCAATTTTGCATTGAAAAGTCAAACGGCGCTCCTTTCCTTCCGAGCTCTGCCATACGCCCAAACAGTGATTTACCAATGGTGACCAGAAAAATGCCCACAGGAAAAATGCCCACGGGAAAATTGCCCACAGGAAAATTGCCCACATGGAAAATTGCCTACATATGAAATTACCCACACAAAAAATTGCCAATTGCAGCATCACAAAATTTCAGATCCATGATATTTGAGGTGCAAGGTGAAGAATGCCCACAGAAAATTGCCCACAGGCTGAATTGTAGGTTAAATGCTCTGTAGGACAGGGGGATAGTATATGCATGTATACATGAGATGCTCTGCAGGGCAGAAGAATAATATAGAATTATAGGTGAGAAGCTCTGCAGGACAGAGAATAGCAAAGAGATATAGGTTAAATGCTCCGCAGGACAGGGGGATATTATGCAGGTATACATGAGATGCTCTGCAGGGCAGAAGAATAATATAGAATTATAGGTCAGTTGCTCTGCAGGATAGAGAATAGCAAAGATCTATAGGTTAAATGCTCTGCAGGACAGGGGATAGTATGCAGGTATATGTGAGATGCTCTGCAGAACAGAAAATAGTATTGAATTATAGGTGAGATGCTCTGCTGCACAGAAGAATGTTGGCGAAAATTGCCCACATAAAAAACTACCAACAAGTTTTTTAAGAACAGTTTATTAAGGAGTTCTAATAACAACAATTACTTACGTTTATTTAACAATCATTGCACACCTGCAAACAATTAGCTGCCGGGTGATTGTCCTTGACTTCCATGGGCTCCATTGAAATACAATACAGCACAACACAGGCAGCAAAGAAAAGGCATAATGGATTTCAACAAAGGTCTCTGGGCCCAGTTTACTTCTCCAGGTTCTACAGGTTCAGTTCACTCGTCCCTAGCCACAGAGTATGGATTCTGTTCTTAGGAGTTGTCATTCCACTGTGCTAACAATAATTCTACTCTCATTGTGGTGTGTCTGGGCCTAGAGACCCTTATTCAAATCCACTCTGCATTTTCTTTCGTCTATGCCTGCCTACACCTGCAGTATATGTGTGATACATAACAAGGTAGGGTCTGTTCACTCTTACACTTGGTAGTCATAAGTGGAAAGGGAAGGAAGTGCATGCCCCAGATTCACTGCCACTGAAGTCAATGGGAGAGCGGAGCTTCTATGGCACTTCCGCTCCTCTGACAGATTCTGACAGAATCTCACCTTTCTGCGGTGCCTTCTGGGCTTCCAGGACCATCTATCTCAGCCAGCAGCACCCTGCTTTTGGTGGGCACCCACTGAGATGATAATGTATTAAGGCCCCGTCTCACATAGCGATTTACCAACGATCACGACCAGCGATACGACCTGGCCATGATCGTTGGTAAGTCGTTGTGTGGTCGCTGGGGAGCTGTCACACAGACAGCTCTCTCCAGCGACCAACGATCAGGGGAACAACTTCGGCATCGTTGAAACTGTCTTCAACGATGCCGAAGTCCCCCTGCAGCACCCGGGTAACCAGGGTAAACATCGGGTTACTAAGTGCAGGGCCGCGCTTAGTAACCCGATGTTTACCCTGGTTACCAAAAAAACAAACAGTACATACTCACCATCTGATGTCCGTCAGGTCCCTTGCCGTCCTCTTCCTGCTCTGACTGACTGCCGGCCGTACAGTGAGAGCACAGCACAGCAGTGACGTCACCGCTGCGCTCTGCTCTCACTGTACGGCGGCACTCAGTCAGAGCAGGAAGCAGACGGCAAGGGACCTGACGGACATCAGATGGTGAGTATGTACTGTTTGTTTTTTTTTACATTTACGCTGGTAACCAGGGTAAACATCGGGTTACTAAGCGCGGCCCTGCGCTTAGTAACCCGATGTTTGCCCTGGTTACCAGTGAAGACATCGCTGGATCGGTTATAAGAGATATCCGTAGGCACTACTATTACGGGTGGTGCGCAAGTAGGTGCCCAAACCATATAATCTTTAAAATTGACTTGGCACACACATAGACTGATGCTGAGTGAAATTTAATAAAGAGAGTACATACAGACGTTTCGGTCAAAGACCTTCTTCAATGTACTGAACAAAATAATAACAATAAAACGTAATAAATAAGGTATATACAAAATACATGAAATGCATACAATACATAAATTCGTGGTCTTTCGTAATTTCCAGATGAATACAGGAATAACTGCTAAGGCTTATCATGTGCTAGAATTGCTACTGTCTTATACTGTGCAGTTTAGAGAGAAACGTGCCAAAACTCATGCACAAAAGTTATAAGTGTTATGGAGGACTGTTGTCCTGGTGACCGTGAGAGTGAGGGGTAGAGAATGGTAAATATAAAGCGGAAGAGAGCTTACCCTCTCACAAGTTAATTTGTCCGTTACTCAGATGTGTGAGGAAAAGAAAGGGGAACCTGTAGACGTATATAGAGTAATTATAAACCTATGGAGGTCTGTGCTGGCATATTGTACAGATGGGATCACATGACATACCCCTTATAGGCTCCGTCCGGAGTCATTCATGAAATAACATGAACTGTGCAGTATTTCCGCTGTGGAGGAAAAGGGAGTACGTATTGCTTACGAGGCACTCTCCTGTAGTACCCTACAGGAGAGTGCCTCGTAAGCAATACGTACTCCCTTTTCCTCCACAGCGGAAATACTGCACAGTTCATGTTATTTCATGAATGACTCCGGACGGAGCCTATAAGGGGTCTGTCATGTGATCCCATCTGTACAATATGCCAGCACAGACCTCCATAGGTTTATAATTATTCTATATACGTCTACAGGTTCCCCTTTCTTTTCCTCACACATCTGAGTAACGGACAAATTAACTTGTGAGAGGGTAAGCTCTCTTCCGCTTTATATTTACCATTCTCTACCCCTCACTCTCACGGTCACCAGGACAACAGTCCTCCATAACACTTATAACTTTTGTGCATGAGTTTTGGCACGTTTCTCTCTAAACTGCACAGTATAAGACAGTAGCAATTCTAGCACATGATAAGCCTTAGCAGTTATTCCTGTATTCATCTGGAAATTACGAAAGACCACGAATTTATGTATTGTATGCATTTCATGTATTTTGTATATACCTTATTTATTACGTTTTATTGTTATTATTTTGTTCAGTACATTGAAGAAGGTCTTTGACCGAAACGTCTGTATGTACTCTCTTTATTAAATTTCACTCAGCATCAGTCTATGTGTGTGCCAAGTCAATTTTAAAAATCGCTGGATCGGTGTCACACACACCGATTCAGCGATGTCAGCGGGACCTCAACGACCAAAAAACGGTCCAGGCCATTCCGACACGACCAGCGATCTCGCAGCAGGGGCCTGGTCGCTGGTACGTGTCACACATAGCGAGATCGCTACTGAGGTCGCTGTTGCGTCACAAAACTTGTGACTCAGCAGCGATCTCGCTAGCGATCTCGCTATGTGTGACAGGGCCTTTAGATCTGTCCTGCAGTCCCATGTAACTCCACAGATAATACAGTGATTCTTTTGTGGGTACTAATAGCAGTGCTGGCTCCTCTAGATCATACTGCTGCTGTTTCTGCATGTGCTGCTGTTCTGGGCAGGTGGGAGGAGTAAGGCAGAATCAGTGAAAGATGAGAGCAGACTAAATCTATCTATTGCTGATAATGACAGACTGCTACAAACCACAGATCTTCTGGATGTTTGCAGTTTTGCACTAGGTCAGCTGTAAATCACAAGTTGATCACATATCATGTGAACATCCTCACCTTTCACCTCAAATATCATAGATCTGAATCATGTCATGATCAGATCATGTGATGCTGCAATTGGCAATTTTCCATGTGGGCAATTTTCCGTGTGGGTAATTTTCCGTGTGGGCAATTTTCTATGTGGGGAATTTTCCATGTGGGCAGTTTTTCATGCGGGCAATTTTCCGTGTGGGCAATTTTTCATGTGGACAATTTTCCTGTGGGCAATTTTCCTGTGGGCATTTTTCAGGGAACCATAAACACAAGTAATATCAAAGAAATTTTACCCCTATCATGAAGTACAATATGTCATGAGAAAACACTGTCAGAATCATCAAGATCCGTTGAAGCGTTCCAGAGTTATAACCTCATAAATGGACAGTGGTCAGAGTTGTAAAAATTGGCCCGGTCTTTAACGTGCAAACCACCCTTGGGGGTAAAGGGGTTAAGGAGAGATTGTGGTGAAGGGATAGTGTATGACAGGATAGGGCTAATTACACTTCCTTTTTGCTGCAACTCATACCAGAAGCTTTTCCCAGAGCTAAAATTATTATTTTTGGACTTAATCCTGCAATTTTTTTTTAAGCAATGAAATATTAACCACCCTTTTTACTGTGGCAGTTGTGCGACAAAACCAGTCAGACTTGATTGGATCTCAATAGGATTAGTATCTTTTGATACTACAGTGTAACCAGTCAATCTGAGGTGTGCAAATTTTCCAACTTTAGAAATACTGCAATGTTTTTTCAGCAGTGAAATATTATACGGCATCTATAGTGCCCCAGTTGTGCATCAAAAAGCATACAGCCAGATTTGGTTGGTCTCAATAGCATCTCTATATGATACTGCAGTGTAACAAATCCATGTGAGGTGGGCAAATTAGTGTGCTCTAGTATTCCTGACAGTTTTTTTCAGCAGAAAATATTATATGCTATTTATGCTGTGCCAGTTGTTGATAAAAATTAAAAAGCCAGAGTTGGTTGGTTAGAAATAGCATTGCTATATTGATACTGCAGAAGTCCATCTGAGGTGGGCTAATTTTCCTGTGAAACTAATGCTGCAAAATTTTCTCAGCAGGTAAATATTATATGAGCAAGGTAAAATGAGGCCTACCGCAAAAGCACAACAACCACACAAATCATGTCGACCTAACTTCCTGTCCCATTTTGCAGGGGGGCGCGGAACACAACTCTTAAAGCCAGCCCAGAGTGAAAAGGTTGTTGGATGGATAGCAGATAATGCTCCCATTCACTTTGTTAGCGCCACCCTATCTTTCACACCGTTCGATCTCAGTAGCAGTGCTTCTGGACCACGTAAACCTCACCCTGATCCTCCTCCCTCCCACCATGCCGAGTGTCTGGACACAAGTGATCCTAAACTTCGACACTCCAAAGAGCTGTTTACAATTCCATTGATAGATTCTGGCCTCTAACTCTGCCTGTTAAAAGAGGAACAAGAGGAGATCGCATGTAGCGATGCACGAGTTTTTGAGCAGCCCCACTTTCAAGAAGGTGACGTGTGAATTTGCCAAGCCAAAGGTTAGGTGTTCACAGGTCTGGTGATTAGTTAACCCAAAAAAGGCTATTTGCAACATTAGCCATGCGAGCATCAGCAGGGGCAGCACAACTACCAGCCTTATCACCACCAGCATGCTCAGGCACATGCAAGCAAAGCACCAGACTACTTGGCCCAAATGCCAGGGTCCAGAAAGAAAGTCTGGAGGTGACACCACTGACTCTTCCTTTGTTCTATATGCATGCCAATCTCCTGCATATGATATAGGCAAAGATGCCTTCCATCCTGTACCAGTCATTAGGCACTTGTAACCATCATCAGCAACCATGTCCTTGCCCCAGTCCCAGTCCTTGAAATGCAAATGTTAACACGCAGCCACCAACTAACAGGCCACAATACTAAATGGACACATTTCCAGACTGCTTGCCCTGGAACTGTTGCCATGTAAGCTTGTGGAGATGTAATCTTTCCGCAACGTCATAGCTGTGGCCGTCCCTCGATTCTCGGTGCCCAGCCACCACTATTTCTCCTTGTGTGCTGTCTCTATCTTACATAATCACGTGTCCCATATCTTCAGCCGTGCCCTGAACAACACCGATACTGGGAAGGTCCATTTAACCACAGACACCTGAACAAGTGCTTGTGGCCAAAGATGCTACATTTTCCTGACAACACACTGGGTGAACATTGTGGAAGCTGGGATCCAGTGGGACCCCTGGACGGAACCATGCTACTGACATCAAGGATTGTGGGCCCTTGTTCAATCAGGGATTCCCACACCTTCAACAGCAGTTCCTGCACCTCCTCCTCCTCATACTCAATTTCTGAAATGTCAATATAAGTTGCAAGCTGGAAGCACTGCAGAACTGCATCAGTCACGCAGCAACAGATTCTGCTGGAGGTAATCTGCTTATATGACAAACCACACACCGCTGCAGAGTCTTTGAAAGGTTTAACAGACCAGACTGATCTGTGGCTCTTATGCCTCAACCTTCAACCAGGCATGGTCATGTGTGTCAATGGCCGTAACCTGGTGGCAGATCTGAAGCTTGAAAACCTTATACATGTACTATGCCTGTCTCACATGCTAAACTTAGTGGTTCAGTGGTTTCTCAAAACCTACCCAGATCTGCCTGAACTACTTGTGAAAGTACGCCGCATTGGTAACCATTTCCACAAATCAGCTACAGCTGGTCCCGCCCTGGCAATGCTTTGTTTCCATCCATTTCTGGGTGCTTCTTGAAGTATGTTTGGAATCATTATTCTGCTGGAATACCCATGACCTAGGATGCAAACCTAGGTCATGACATTTCAACCTAAAATACTTTGGGAATCTTCACATTTCACAATGCCTTGCGCACAGTCAATATCTTTGAATCTCCACCAGATTTGACTGTAACTACTGTGTTTGTTTATTAGTGGGCCTTATTTCTTTTACAGTAAACTGTAGAATGATGTGTTTTACCAAAAAATCTCTATCTTGGTCTTATCTGTCCACAAGATGCTTGCTGGCCCTCTAAAAATAGTGGAGGCGACCTGCTGGCAATCCAAGTTTCAGACTTTACAGTATTAATACAAAAAAGAAAGTTTGCCAACCTCAAATTGATAAATTATATTGCAGTGGCAATAAACAGCTATGCAAAGCATAACAGTCTGCTGACCCTCCAAAAATGATTAGTAAGGGCTGAATGCTGGCCCTCTAAAATTAGAGGGAGGGCTGACTGCTGGCCATCTCACAATAGTGAAGGCCACCTGCTGGTTCTCTAGCAATATTAAGGGCTGCCTGATGACCCTCTAACAATAGTGGTGGCCTCCTAATGGCACTGAAAAAAATATTGTGACTTTTAGAGTCCCTCCTACATATATTAAACAGGATGTGTCTCATCATGTCTCACACCACATGGCCCCATAAGGTATTAAAATGATAACATTATAATTTCCCGTGAATGTTTTTTTTCACCATTAAATGCAATGCAAAGGTGCAAAAAGGCAGCAAAAACACTGTGTGTCAAAATAGCCCAAGGTGTGGAGGAGCATTTTATTTCTCTTTTTTGTTTTGCCTCATATACAAGTCATTATCCTGTAAAGAATTTTTAACAATTTTTTCAGTAAAATCTATTTTATCTTTGGTTTTGAATGTTTTATTGTAAGTCCGTAAAAGTGGCATAATATTCTTACAACATTATTCCCAGCAGTGAACTAGGATTCAGAGATGATTCCAATGGTCTTCCCCATGCTATTTCAGAACTTTTTCACAATTTTAAGACCCCCTCCAAATCCCCCAGGTGGCCCCGGAAAAATGCTCAAGCTTCCCATTGACTTCCATTATACTTGTTACTCGGGTTGAGCACCCGAGGATTTGATCGGCGCTGATGACGCTATTGTCACCATAACCATTCCGCTACTGTTAAAACGTTCACTGCAGAATCTCAAAGGAAGGAAGCTTTAAATGCGGAGCAAATGACTATGGAGCAAGATTTTACAGTGACTGATACCACACAGCCCAGCCTCACACAATATTCTAAAGTCACATTGGGTGATGATGAGGAGAAGGAGGATGAGGTTGAACAGGCGTTTTTGGTCTGCGCTACAGAGTGGACTCCCAATCCTAGCTTCATGCCTATCCAGCATGGATGACCTGAAGAGGAGGAGGAGGCTATGCATTGTCAGGATGAGAGGATGGTTAGTGTTCTTCATGGTGAGGACACTGAACATTTGACTATGTTGGCTATAACTATGACAAGAAGGCAAAAGTTCACCAAGATGGTGAAGGACTACTTATGTGACCATACCAGCATCCTTCCTTATTCTTCAGTGTCCTTTAACTATTGGTTGTTCAAGCTCCACATTTGGCCCGACCTCTCCTTGTACACCTTGGAGGTGTTGCCATGCCCTGCTGCAAGTTTGTTGTCTGAGTGGGTTTTTAGTTTGGCTTGGGCAATCATAATGGATAGGTGCACAAACCTGTCAATGGAAAATGCAGACAGGCTTACTCTTCTTAAATTGAACAAGGGCTGGATTTCTGGTGACTTTGTAAGCCCTACATTTGACAGCAACGTAATGTAAAAGCAGCCAAAATGATTTGTTTGGGAAGTAGTCTTAACATCCATCCCTTACCATCCAAACCAATTTTCTTCATGAAATCACCTCCTCCTCCTGCTTCTGGAATAAGTACTTAGTGGTCATGTATGTATACCCTACGTGGCTAAAGTTTTGTACTTTATGAAAACCTGGCACATTGTGCAATGGTGAAACTTGTGCTCCCTAACAATTTCCTTGCTGAAACACTCCTACAGTGGAGTAATGAAGATTATTACCCCTGCTAAATTGTCACGTCAGATTATCTCTACCCTGATTACACCAGTCGCACAACTGCTAGATAAAGATACACTATTTTTTAAACCAATAGAAAACTGTGGGTTTTTCTTTCAATCGCTTTGCTGACACACTCCAAATGCAGAGTAATGAAGATTATTGCCCCGGCTAAATTGTTACGTAAGATTATCTGTACCCGGATTGCGCCAGTCACATAACTGCTAGCTAAAGATATGCTATTTTTTTTAAACCAATAGAAAATTAAGATTTTTTTCTATTGGCTTGTTGACACACTCCAAATGCGAAGTAATGAAGATTATTGCCCCTGCTAATTTGTCACGTACGATTATCTTTACCCAGATTGCGCCAGTCACACACCTGCTAGACAAATATTAGATATTTTAAGTGGAAAATAGCAGAGAGCTGCAGCATGTGCTTGTGATGTTTAGAAAACCCTGGTGCCTGATTGCCTTTCACCCTCCCTCTTATTAAATCTCTCCCTACCTAAATCCCCACCTAACAAACATGTAATCTCTTGACAATCTTCAGCTCTTAAAAGAGCTTTTTGAAATAAATAGCGCTCACTATAACCTATCACTCTCCCTATGCTACTTTTCATTCTTCCTACATTGAAACTATGCTCTTTCTATGCTGTTTCTGACTGAAATGTGTGCAAGATGGCATCGGCAGCCTTTAAATAGTCCCTAAGACACTGGAAGGCCAGCCAATCACAGTAATGTCACATTAAAGCTGGCGCCGGCATTACTGTTACTGGCAAGCCAGCCAGCCATTTGCTGCAAATAAAGCGCCACTCATGCTGCGTGAGTCACTCGAATATGCCAATTAGTGTTAAGCGATACCTTCCGATATCCAGAAGCATCGATATCGGATTGGATCGGCCGATATCCAAAAAATATCGGATATCGCCGATACCGATACCCGATACCAATGCAAGTCAATGGGACACAAATATTGGAATGTAAATAAGCCCTTTCTGTGCTTCTACATCCTGTTCCGGAGGGGGGTAGAGTGTGGGTGGTGCGTGGGCGGACACTGTGCGTGTCTGTGTGTGCGGGCGGGGTCAGTGCGGGCCTGCCGGGGATCTATACGGGTGTCTCGGGGCTATGTGCAGGCTGCCGGGGATCTGTAGGGCATCTCGGGGCTATGTGCGGGCTGCCGGGGCTCTGTGCGGGCCTGCCGGGGCTCTGTGCTGCCTGCCGGGGCTATGTGTGGGCTGCCGGGGCTCTGTGCGGGCCTGCCAGGGCCCTGTGCTGCCTGCCAGGGCTCTGTGCAGGCCTGATGGGGCTCTGTGCTGCCTGCCGGGGCTATGTGCGGCCTGCCGAGGCTCTGTGCGGGCCTGCCGGGGCTCTGTGCTGCCTGTCAGGGCTCTGTGCGGGCCTGCCGGGGCTCTGTGCTGGCTGCCAGGGCTATGTGTGGGCTGCTGGGGCTCTGTGCAGGCCTGCTGGGCTCTGTGCTGCCTGCCGGGGCTCTGTGTGGGCTGCCGGGACTCTGTGTGTGTGTGCAGGCATTGTCCGATGGGACTACAAGTCCCATCGGACGATGTGTGCAACAGTGAAAGTGATTGACACATTGGAAAAGGATGGGACAGTAGTAGTCCCATCATCCAGCTAATGTGTGAAATGTAAAAAAAAAATACTACATACATACTACATACAAACTAAATACTACATACATACTACATACATACATACATACATACTACATACATACTACATACATACATACTACATGCATACTACATACATACTACATACTACATGCATACTACATACATACTACATACATACATACTACCTACATACTACATACGACATTCTACATACATACTACATACTACATACATACTACATACATACAACATACATACTACATACATACTACATACATACTAGATACAGTACATACATACTACATACATACATACAATACATTCATACATTACATACAATACATACATATAGACATACAGTACATTAAGCATAGATTACATACTCACCATTACTTGTCACTTTGTTCCCCGAAGCCAGTGTAATCTGTAAAAAAAGATTAAAATAACAAACAACCAATATGCTTCCTGTCCGCAGAAATCCATGAGTGTCCTACAACGATCTCCCATGGAGAACGGCAGCATCAACTGATGCGACCACTCTCCAGGGGCTCCAGGAACACATTAACGGGAGGAAGGTATCCTTCCACACTGTATTCCTCCGCCGCTGTAAAAAAAATAGTCCCTAATCTCACTTTATGCCATTGCTGTGTGAGAAATTTTCCCATGCAGCAATTGCCATAAAGTGTGACTCAGAGGTTATCATAGTTCAGTGATGCACTGCAGGAGCCATTGTCTCCTGTCAGTTTGTCACTGAGGGTCCTATAGAGCAGTGACATCACCAGATGTCACTGTTCTATAGGGGAGATCGTCAAGGGAAACTCGTTATTAATTGGACTACGGTGGACAGGTAGTATACGGTTTATTATTTTACGCTTTTTGCAGGCGCTGAAGTATGGTAAGTATGGTGAAATGAAGAATATTAAAATACTTTTTTCTAATGTGTGTGTTTTATTAACCCTTTACTAGTATTGGATTAATAATGGATAGGCGTCTTATTGACGCCTCTCCATTATTAACCCGACTTAATGTCACCTTACGATAGCAAGGTGACATTAACCCCTTATTACCCCATATCCCACCGCTACACGGGAGTCGGAAGAGAGGGGCTAAGTGCCGGAATTGGCGCATCTTACTGATGTGACATTTCCGGGCCGGCTGCGGCCTGGTGTTTGTAGCCGGGGGGCCAATATCCATGGTCCCTCTCTAGGCTATGAATATCAGCCCACAGCTGTCTGCGTAGCCTTTCTGGCTATAAAATATAGGGGGACCCCATGTCATTTTTGGGGGGTCCCCCTATTTTAATAGCCAGCAAAGGCTACGCAGAAAGCTGCGGGCTGATATACATAGCATGCTAAAATATTGGCCCCCGGCCATCGGCTTTCCCCTACTAGTGCAGAAAATTGTGTGGGAGCCCACACTGTTTTTTGTTTTTTTTTAAAATTCAACTCTCATTAAGGCCTCTTTCATGCTTGCGTCGGTACGGGTCCGTCTCTATGCATCTGGCCGACGTACCGACGCACTTTGTGAAATTTGTGCACGACGTGGGCAGCGGATGCAGTTTTTCAACGCATCCGCTGCCCATTCTGAAGTCCAGGGAGGAGGGGGCGGAGTTTCATCCATGCATGCGCTGTAGAAAATGTCAGACGCGATGGACAAAAAAAGTTCACTTGAACGTTTTTTCGTGCCGACGGTCCGCCAAAATACGACGGATACGTTGCACAACGGACGCAACGTGTGGCCATCGGTCGCGATCCGTCGCTAGTACAAGTCTATGGGTAAAAAATCGCATCCTGAGAGCACTTTTGCAGGATCCATTTTTTGCGCCGGATCCATTTTTTTCCACCGGTCTTTTCTCATAGAGTAGTATTAGCGGCAGATTGCACCTGATGGCCACACGTTTCATCCGTTGTTTAGAGGATCCATCAAAAAAGCTGTTTCCGCTGGATGGAAAACACATACAGAGGAACGTTTTTTCTGTCTGGCGAAAAAACGCACAGAGACGGATCCGGCAAAAAAAGTATGAAACTGAGATGTGAAATGATGAATCTGGCCTCTGAATCCATTTTTTCATGTGTGTTTCAATTCAAATAAAGCATATTTTCAATTTATTTATTTATTTCCAAAAACTGCATCAAAACCGCGCAAAAATCGCACCAAAAACTGCATCAAAAACTGCATCATAACTACACCAAAAACTGCATCAAAACTGCACCAAAAACTGCATCAAAAACTGCATCAAAAACCGTACCAAAACCTGCATCAAAAACCGCACCAAAAACCTGCACCAAAAACTGCGCCAAAAACTGCATCAAAAACCGCACCAAAAACCTACATCAAAAACAGCATCAAAAACAGCATCAAGATCCGCACCAAAAACTGCATCAAAAACTGCATCAAAAATAGCATAAAAAAGCACCAAAAACTGCATCAAAATCTGCATAATAATCTGCACCACAAACCGCACCAAAAACCTGCACCAAAAACTGCATAAAAACAACATCAAAAACTGCATCAAAACTGCACCAGTTTTTGATGCAGGTTTTGATGCAGTTTTTGGTGCGGTTTTGATGCAGTTTTTGGAAATAAATAAATAAATAAATAAACGGAAAATGTGCATGATTTGAATGGAAACATGCATGAAAAAATGGATTCGGAGGCCGGATTCATCATTTCACATCTCAGTTTCATAAGTTTTTTGCCGGATCCGTAGCTGTGCGTTTTTTTGTATGTGTTTTCCGTCCAGCGGAAACAGCTTTTGACGGATCCTGCAAAAATTGGATGAAACATGTGGCCATCAGGTGCAATCCGGCGCTAATACAACTCTATGAGAAAAAAAACGGATCCGGCAGAAAAAAACTGATCCTGCAAATGTGCTCACAGGATGCATTTTTTTTACCCTTAGACTTGTACTAGCGACAGATCGCGACAGATGACCACACGTCGTGTCCGTCATGCAACAGATCCGTCGTGTTTTGGCGGACCATCGGCATGAAAAATCGTTCAAGTGTACCTTCTTGTCCGTCGTGTCCGACATTTTCTACCACGCATGCGTGAACGAAACTCCGCCCCCTCCTCCCCAGACTTCAGAATGGGCAGCGGATGCGTTGAAAAACTGCATCCGCTGCCCACGTTGTGCACAAATTTCACAACGTGCGTCGGTACGTCGGCCCGACACATAGCGATGGACCCATACCGACGCACATATGAAAGAGGCCTTAATGAGCGTTGAATTTAAAAAAAAACCCGAAAAAAACAGCGTGGGCTCCCGTGCAATTTTCTGCACCAGAGGGGAAAAGCCGACGGCCGGGGGCAAATATTTGTAGCGGGCTATGAATGTCAGCCCGCAGCTGTCTGCGTAGCCTTTGCAGACTATTAAATAGAGGGACCCCCAAAAAATGACGTGGGGTCCCCCTATATTTTATAGCCAGAAAGGCTAAGCAGACAGCTGCGGGCTGATATTCATAGCCTAGAGAGGGGCCATGGATATTGCCCCCCCGGCTACAAACACCAGTCCACAGCCACCCCGGAAATGTCGCATCAGTAAGATGCGCCAATTCCGGCACTTAGCCCCTCTCTTCCCACTCCCGTGTAGTGGTGGGATATGGGGTAATAAGGGGCTAATGTCACCTTGCTATTGTAATGTGACATTAAGTCGGGTTAATAATGGAGAGGCGTCAATAAGACGCCTATCCATTATTAATCCAATACTAGTAAAGGGTTAATAAAACCCACACACACATTAAGAAAAAAGTATTTTAATATTCTTCATTTCACCATACTTACCATACTTCATCGCTTGCAAAAAACGTAAAATAATAAACCGTATACTACCTGTCCACCGTAGTCCAATTATCAACGAGTGTCCCACGACGATCTCTCCTACAGAACAGTGACATCTGGTGATGTCACTGCTCTATAGGACCCTCAGTGACACACTGACAGGAGACAATGGCTCCTGCAGTGCATCAGTGAACTATAGTAACCTCTATAGTCACACTTTATGGCAATTGCTGTGTGGGAAAATTTCTCACACAGCAATGGCATAAAGTGAGACTAGGGACTTTTTTTTACAGTGGCGGAGGAATACAGTGCAAAAGGATACCCTCCCCCCGTCATTGTGTTCCTGGAGCCCCTAGAGAGCGGTCACAACAGCTGATGCTGTAGTTCTCCATGGGAGATCGTCATGGGACACTCGTGGATTTCTGCGGACAGGGAGTATATTGGTTGTTTGTTATTTTAATCTTTTTTACAGATGACATTGGCTTCGGGGAACAAAGTGACAAGTAATGGTGAGTATGTAATCTATGATTAATGTTCTGTATGTCTGTATGTATGTATTGTATGTAATGTTTGAATGCATTGTATGTAATGTATCAATGTATTGTATGTAGTATGTATGTAGTATGTATGTATGTATGTAGTATGTATGTAGTATGTATGTATGTAGTATGTATGTAGTATGCATTTAGTATGTATGTATGTAGTATGTATGTTATGTATGTAGTATGTATGTATGTAGCATGTATGTAGTATGTATGTATGTAGTATGTATGTAGTATTTATGTAGTAGTTATGTAGTATGTATGTAGTATGCATGTAGTATGTATGTAGCATGTAGTATGTATGTAGTATGTATGTAGTATGTATGTATCATGTATGTAGCATGTATGTAATAAGTATGTAGTATGTATGTAGCGTGTATGTAGCATGTAGTATGTATGTATCATGTATGCATCATGTATGTAGTATGTATGTAGTATGTATGTAGTATGTATGTAGCATGTATGTAGCATGTATGTAGCATGTAGTATGTATGTAGTATGTATGTAGCATGTATGTAGCATGTATGTAGCATGTAGTGTGTATGTAGTGTGTATGTAGTGTGTAGCATGTATGTAGTATGCATGTAGTATGTATGTAGTATTTTTTTTTTACATTCAACACATTAGCCAGATGATGGGACTACTACTGTCCCATCATTAGCTAATGTGTCAATCACTGTCATTGTAGCAGGCATCGTCTGATGGGACTTGTAGTTCCATCAGACGATGTCTGCACAGACACAAAGACCCCCCGGCAGGCCGCACAGACCCAGAGAGGCCCATACAGACCCCCAAGAGGCCACACAGACCCCCCAGCAGGCCACACAGACCCCCCAGCAGGCCGCACAGACCCCCGAGAGGCCACACAGAGCCCCGACAGGCACGCACAGACCCCCCACGGTCCCGCACAGACCCCGCCCACACAGAGATACGCAGTCTCCACTCACGCACCGCCCACACTCCATTATAGTGCATTATTGCACTATGGGAACTTCCGATTCTGGTATCCGATATTGCAAAAATATCGGAACTCGGTATCGGAATTCCGATACAGCGAATATCGGCGATACCCAACATTTGCAGTATCAGAATGCTCAACACTAATACCGATGCGAATACCTAATTACTTGCCTAGTAACGAAAAGCCCGAATACCATACTATTTATGCGAGTAACGAATAGTACCGGATGTATTCGCTCATCGCTAATTATGTCCTGTTTGGAAAAGGTTGAATTACTGGAGTTGAAAATATTGTCAAAAGATAATTATAGTGTTGTACAGAATGAATAGAAAAAGAAAAATTAGCAATGGCTTTGGAGCAGAAGGCGTAGCATCCCCAGTATTGTCACCAGTCACCAAAAGGTAGAAGACATTATGGAACATCTTTCATCTGTCAAAACAAAATTATGTCATGTCTAACACTAACACTGTCATTGATTAAGAGGGATCATTTTTGTATCTTTTCTATTTAAAAATCTGAAAATTCTGTGCGTTGTTATTAAATGGACTGCCTTTCACTATCAGGTTCCAATCCGTTTCTAAGATGAGGTCACTTTGACATTAATATGACTGTGTTTGCGTTAAACAGATTGAAAGGAGCTGAATACACTCCTAGCTGACCTCTGAGAGTTTTACATATATTTATAGTACAATTGGCATACCTGAAGTTCACAGCAAATTTACTTGGCTAGAATCACATTTTGGGAAAATTTTCAGAAACTGACATAATCTAATTTCAAAACGTTCAATTATCTTTAGTTACTACTAATTTCTGCAGAGAATTACTCCCCAGAGTATCATGACCCACACAAAGTCTGCAGAAAAGGAAATGTTAAGTGACTTTTTTATATGTATTCTGAATATCTATGGTAATGTGATAGTCAAAGTCTCATGTCATACATATTTATTTTGTTTTATGGTACCTTTTCAGTAATTTTATATTAATGTATATTAAGTTTGGTATAGTCTTTTTTTAATGACAATATTTTTTAACTTCTACAAGTTATACTAGCAAGACTTTCATTTTGATTCAGCTATACTGTATTTTCATATTTCAAATGTTAATTGATATTTTGTGATGTTTAGGTTTGCTGGAAATCAGTATCAAAACTGTTTACTGCTATACATATTTTAATGAGCTTTTTTATTGGATTAATATAGAAAAGTCATCTTGTCAAATCTTATGAAAAATTACTTGACAACAAAAAAAATTATTATTGAAGGCCTATTAAATGCCAATTGAGAAACTCATATTTACTGAGGTCTAGCAGCTCTCCTGGAGATGTGTATCCCTTATAGGCTTACAAAAGCAAAATTAATATGATTTAATAATAAACTAATCTTTGGCAAACATAGTCTCATTAAAAATGCGTTATTTTGTATTCTAGACACTAATTCAAGAACAATGCAGTAAGAGAAAACAGCGCACTGTTATAGAACATACACAATTAACGTGAAAGGGAATCATAATGTGGAATAAGTATAATTACAGTTTTGTTTTTTAATCCTGCCAATTTATTGAAGTAATTTTTATGTGAATGTTTAATCATAAAGTAATGCATAAAAAAACAAAATAGTGCTCAATTTTTATTTATTATCTATTCTGTGTTGGCAAAGAAATATATAAAAATAGTTAAATATAGTTTTCTTGGAACAAAGAAGAGAAAATGGTTAACTTAATGTACATTTTATACGTAAGTACAGTATATATACAGTGAGGAAAATAAGTATTTGATTCATTGACGATTTTGTATGTTTTCCCACCTACAAAGAATGCAGAAGTCTGTAATTTTTTATCACAGGTACACGTCACCTGTGAGAGACAGAATCTAAAAAAAAAAAATGTTTGCTAAGGGTGTAAATGTTGTCAACGTAATGTTTCATGTATTTGTGACTTTTGATATTTGATTTTTCTATATGATTTCCAATATATTTCATTATTGCCAAAAAATCATTATGTACTGTATTTGTTTCCCAACAGCATCAATATCATTATGATTTGGGGTCACCATAATAGCTTTAACATTCTAAGATTGTGGTTTCCATGAGATCTAGGTAATTATTATGCGGACATCAAAGATGGTTGCCATTGTAACAAATAAGTCTGTTTGAGGACCATGAGAAGAGAAACATAATTGCTGCTATGATCAAGTTGAAAACATACTGGTAGACATTGTAATGGTGTTGAGGAAATTACAGCGATTGCAATTTTAATGTTATCATCGCTATGGTCACTTTTACGATGACAAGATAGATGCTTTGGGAAACATGACAACACGTTGGTTGTTATGACAATGGAGAGATTCTATTGATTTCTAAAGCAATTGTGACATAATGGCCCCTATTAAAATGATTACATCATAATTACTGCCATGACAAATGTGAAATTATAGCCGTTCAAGAAATAATATCACCATGTTTACCATGACAATCATTTAATTGTAATCATTTCAAGACAAATGATTGCAGGTAAAATATTCATAACATTACATTAACATTACTTTGACAATGATGAGAGCATTATGACTAGTTACCATTAAGGGTACATCATATACAGCATGTAACAAATTGCCTTGTAATTAATACATTAATTGAAATGGTATCATAAGCATTCACAGTTGCCTTGCCACTGGAAACTCATTGTAATTGCCATTATAGTGCAGTCATCATAACTGTAACCATGGTTCCTGTTATAAAATACTTATGCCTAAGAGTGGGTTGAGACACCACTCCACTGTTCTATTACTAGTCATTTATGCACAGTCTGCTGCCCACCATGTAAACCCACCTTCTCCAGAGGAAGATGATTGAGAGAGCCAGAATGCAGAACAAAGTACAACCTGTATTACTTCTAAATTCAACCTGTTCAACTTGTACTGCTATGTTAGGTCCCTCCATGCCATCATCTGCCTAATCTGCATTATAAACCACAATCGATGGCACAGCACTTTTTAAGGAATGTGCCACTGGCTGCAAAGCCCCTCTCCCACCCATTCCATTCACTTGGCACTGCCTTATCTCTCTGTCACGCTATTACCGGCAATAAAGGGGCAGGACGGCGTACTGGGACCCGCACCTGTCCCTGCCACTAATATGGGGCCCTGGCTTTCCCTTATCTCAGGGGTACCTATGATGGTTAGGAGGCCTGAGCGGCCAGCGTATCCCTGTCTCCTGTGCAGGCCCTATCAATGGCCCGCTCTCCCCCCCAAGGGAGGTGGACTGCACCAGTGTATAAATACAACAGTTAACAGGGTATACAGAAAAGGTAAAGGAAAACCAAACTTAGCTTAATGCTGCAGGACACAGCACAACAGGAAGAAACACCAGATTCACTGGACACAGCAGTAGAACAACAGTTCCCAGCAAGCTCCTACTCCCAGCTTGGTAGCTGAAGAATGAACTAACACCGACAGTCAGCTGATGAAACAGGTGACCTCTTAAAGGATGGAGGGAGTGGTCACCACAAACATCAGCTGACCCAGCAGCAATGCAATAACACCAGCGGCCACCAGAGGGGGAAAATCTGTATTAACCCCAGATGACAAGAAAGGAAAAAAGGTCTTAAACTGAGGCAAACCAGATCTGCCACAAATCCAAAATTGGATCGTGACAGTACCCCCCTTTCAATGAGGGGCCTCTGGACCCTCAACACTGGACCTCACCAGTAAACAACCTACAGTGAGAACGTCTCGATTCACCAGAGTTCGCCTCCTCAGTCACCTGACTCTCAGGGTTATGGTGGACACAGCACGATGGAGATGACAACGTAGGCGGCACAAATCTCCAGAGTGCCGACCTGTGGAATGAGTTGTGTATGGGCATTACAGAGGGTAACTCCAACTGGTAAGTTTTTGGACCGACAATGGCTGACACCCGATATGGCCCGATTACCCTCGAACTCCAGATTCCAGATCCACACTTCCACCTGATCTTTCTGGTGGACACCCATACGTAATCACTCACACACAGGTCCGGACCTGAACGTTTATTTTCACGCATGCATCTGCCACAAGATGATGAACTCTTTACAGAAGTGACAACAGAGGCATCCCCCTGTGTCTCCAAACTCACACCCCACAATCAACCAAGGGAACCCCCACCCTCCTCTGACCCCTCCTCCTAAGAGGTCTCTGAAATATCGGGTTAGAATGTAGTGAGGGTAGAGTCCTGCCCCTGCTCCCTTCAAGCACCTCTACTGCCCCCACTGGAGAAGAAGGGGTAGGTTGTAGAAGGACGGCAGAGATCGTAGCTCCCAGGCAGCAGTCCTTACACGACTGACCCCAGCTGACTACTTCTCTGGACCGTGAGTCTATGACCGGGTTGTGTTTTCTCAACCAAGGGAGACCTAAGACAATGGGAGTTGGTATGCTCTCCAAGATGTAGCATGACAGGGACTCTTCATGATAAGCCCCTATACGCAGATATATATTGTCTACGACTTGGGTAATGCTCCCCTGGCTGAGCGGGACAGAGTCAATGGCCTGAGCGCTTAGCGGTCTAGCTAGCGACCTACTCATCAGGCCATGGGTCTGGACAAAATGAGCATCCACCAAATTGACTCCTGCTCCACTGTCCACAAGCACCGGAATGTTCTCAGTTACCCCACCTACAACCACCTCAGCAGGTAAGGTACACTGAGACGAGAAAATGGAGGAAATATACACTCCCTGGTCGCTTCCTTCCACACAACCAGGGGGACGTGGCTCTTTAGATGGAACAGGTTTCTTGGCGCGAGCTGGGCAGACATTGATAAAATGACCAGTCTGCCCACAGTAAAAACATGCCCCCACACCATGGCAAACCCCAGACAACCCTGTTTGGGAAGCAACTCCTCCCACCTGCATGGGTTTGTCCACCTGGTCAGGTGTGTCCTCCTCCCTAGCAAGGACTACCAGGGGCACATTTGGTTTATGCCTCTCCCTCAAACATCTATCCACCCGGATGGCAAGGGACATGGCGGCCTCCATCGACTTGGGGGCAGCGTACTGTACCAGAGTATCTTGCAACCTAGGGGACAGACCCTTCATAAAATGACTCATAAGGGCCGGGTCATTCCACTGTGTGTCAGTGGCCCACATCCTGAACTCTGAACAGTAGTCCTCCGCCGGCCGACACCCCTGCTTGATCTTGCGGAGTCGGGATTCCGCCAAGGAAACGCCGTCCGGGTCACCATATACCAGCGCCAGAGCTGCAAAAAACTTGTCCACTGACCGTAGAGATGGAGAACCCATCGGCAGGGAGAAAGCCCAGGATTAAGGATCACCTTTAAGAAGGGAAACTATGATTCCCACCCATTGTTCCTCACTCCCTGATGAACGAGGGCGGAGCCTGAAGTATAACTTGCAGGCCTCCTTAAAAACCAAAAATGTATCTCTCCCTCCAGAAAACCTATCTGGGAGAGATATCTTGGGTTCTGGTTGAGCCTGTACCTGAGCTGAGGAACAAAACTCCAACAATTGCTGCAGCTGCTGCACCACCTCACCACGCAGCACCTTGCACTCATCGGTGAGAGTCTGCAGTAATTGGGCAAAGGCCTGCATTTGGGCCATGGCTCACCAGAAAAAATGTGACGGTTGGTGTTACTGTCACGCCGTTACCGGCAATAAAGAGGCAGGACGGCATACTGGGACCCGCACCTGTCCCTGCCACTAATATGGGGCCCTGGCTTTCCCTTATCTCAGGGGTACCTATGATGGTTAGGAGGCCTGAGCCGCCAGCATATCCCTGTCTCCTGTGCAGGCCCTATCAGTGGCCCCCTCTCCCCCCCAAGGGAGGTGGACTGCACCAGTGTATAAATACAACAGTTAACAGGGTATACAGAAAAGGTAAAGGAAAACCAAACTTAGCTTAATGCTGCAGGACACAGCACAACAGGAAGAAACACCAGATTCACTGGACACAACAGGAGAACAACAGTTCCCAGCAAGCTCCTACTCCCAGCTTGGTCGCTGATGAATGAACTAACACCGACAGTCAGCTGATGAACCAGGTGACTAGGGTTGAGCGAAACGGATCGGTCATTTTCATAAGTCGCCGACTTTTGGCCAGCGTGGGATCGGCCATGCGGTACACGATCTTCGCGCCAAAGTCACGTTTCATATGACGCTTAAAGCGCCATTTCTCAGCCAATGAAGGTGCACGCAGAGTGTGGGCAGCGTGATGACATAGGTCCTGGTCCCCACCATCTTAGAGAAGGGCATGGCAGTGATTGGCTTGCTTTCTGCGGCGTCACAGGGGCTATAAAGGGGCATTCCCGCCGACCGCCATCTTACTGCTGCTGATCTGAGCATAGGGAGAGGATGCTGCCGCTTAGTCAGAAGCAGGGATAGCGTTAGGCAGGGTAAATTAACCCCCAAACCGCTTGTGCTGTAGCGATTTCCACTGTCCAACACCACCTTTTCTTTGCAGGGACAGTGGAAGCAAGATTTCTGTGCAACAGCTCTGTAGCTTATAAGGCTCCCTGATAGCTGCGTTGCTGTGTGTACGCCGCTGTGCAAACCAACTGCTTTTTTCAAAGCACAAATCCTGTTGCTCCTTCCTTTCTGCACAGCTATCTTGTTTGTTTGTCCACACTTTTGACTTTTGTGTGCAGCAGTCCTTTTTATTGCTGCCTGCCATACTTTTCTGAGATTACTGTAGGGAGATAGTAATTGTAGTACAGTCCCTTTTTTTTTTGTTATATCTCTTCAAGCCACTTTCAGCCACAGAAAATATACTCTAATACAGTGGCCCAGATTTATTCACTAGTCTCCCTGAAAAAAAGAAAAAAGGGGCAGATTAAAATTGGCAAATCTGCATCAGTGCCAGTCCTGTCTGTGGCATCTGTCTTTCATTTTCTGCCACAGAAAACCTACTGTATAACAGTGGGCCTGATTTCTTCACAATTCTCCCAGAAAAAAAATAAAACAAGTGGGAGATTAAGATTGGCAAATCTGCATCACTGCCAGTCCTGTGTGTGGCATCTGTCTTTCATTTTCTGCCACAGAAAACCTACTGTATAACAGTGTGCCTGAATTCTTCACAATTCTCCCAGAAAAAAATAAAACAAGTGGGAGATTAAGATTGGCAAATCTGCATCAGTGCCATTCCTGTGTGTGGCATCTGTCTTTCATTTTTTTTAAACAGAAAACCTACTGTATAACAGTGGGCCTGATTTCTTCACAATTCTCCCAGAAAAAAATAAAACAAGTGGGAGTTTAAGATTGGCAAATCTGCATCACTGCCAGTCCTGTGTGTGGCATCTGTCTTTCATTTTCTGCCACAGAAAACCTACTGTATAACAGTGTGCCTGATTTCTTCACAATTCTCCCAGAAAAAAATAAAACAAGTGGGAGATTAAGATTGGCAAATCTGCATCAGTGCCAGTCCTGTGTGTGGCATCTGTCTTTCATTTTCTGCCACAGAGAACCTACTGTATAACAGTGGGCCTGATTTCTTCACAATTCTCCCAGAAAAAAATAAAACAAGTGGGAGATTAAGATTAGCAAATCTGCATCACTGCCAGTCCTGTGTGTGGCATCTGTCTTTCATTTTCTGCCACAGAAAACCTACTGTATAACAGTGTGCCTGATTTATTCACAATTCTCCCAGAAAAAAATAAAACAAGTGGGAGATTAAGATTGGCAAATCTGCATCAGTGCCAGTCCTGTGTGTGGCATCTGTCTTTCATTTTCTGCCACAGAAAACCTACTGTATAACAGTGGGCCTGATTTCTTCACAATTCTCCCAGAAAAAAATAAAACAAGTGGGAGATTAAGATTGGCAAATCTGCATCAGTGCCAGTCCTGTGTGTGGCATCTGTCTTTCATTTTCTGCCACAGAAAACCTACTGTATAACAGTGGGCCTGATTAAATCACTTGTCTCCATTATAAAAAAAAAAATAAAATAAAGGGAGAATAATCTTTCCAAATCTGTGCATCTGTGCCAGTCGTGTCTGTGGTTATTGTCAGTCATTTTGTGCCACAGAAACTATACTGTGATATAGTGGGCCTGATTAAATCACTTGTCTCCCATATCAAAAAAGAGGGAGATTTCTATTGCCAGTGTGTGCATCTGCGTGCGTCAGTCCTGTTAGTGTCATATCTGCCAGCCTCTTTCTGCCAATCAAACTGTGTAGTGTAATACAGTGGGCCTGATTTTTTCCTGCATTCTCCCACACATAAAGAGGGAGATTTCTATTGCCAGTGTGTGCATCTGCGTGCGTCAGTACTGTTAGTGACATATATGCCAGCCTCTTTCTGCCAATCAAACTGTGTAGTGTAATACAGTGGGCCTGATTTTTTCCTGCATTCTTCCACACATAAAGAGGGAGATTTCTATTGTCAGTGTGTGCATCTGCGTGCATCAGTCCTGTTAGTGGCATATCTGCCAGCCTCGTTCTTCCAATCAAACTGTGTAGTGTAATACAGTGGGCCTGATTTTTTCACAATTCTCCAACACATAAAGAGGGAGATTTATATTGCCAGTGTGTGCATCTGCGTGCATCAATCCTGTTAGTGGCATATCTGCCAGCCTCTTTCTGCCAATCAAACTGTGTAGCGTAATACAGTGGGCCTGATTTTTCCTGCATTCTCCCACACATAAAGAGGGAGATTTCTATTGCCAGTGTGTGCATCTGCGTGCGTCAGTCCTGTTAGTGGCATATCTGCCAGCCTCTTTCTTCCAATGAAACTGTGTAGTGTAATACAGTGGGCCTGATTTTTTCACAATTCTCCCACACATAAAGAGGGAGATTTCTATTGCCAGTGTGTGCATCTGCGTGCGTCAGTCCTGTTAGTGGCATATCTGCCAGCCTCTTTCTGCCAATCAAACTGTGCAGTGTAATACAGTGGGCCTGATTTTTTCCTGCATTCTCCCACACCTAAAGAGGGAGATTTCTATTGCCAGTGTGTGCATCTGCGTGCGTCAGTCCTGTTAGTGGCATATCTGCCAGCCTCTTTCTACCAATCAAACTGTGTAGTGTAATACAGTGGGCCTGATTTCTTCACAATTCTCCCAGAAAAAAATAAAACAAGTGGGAGATTAAGATTGGCAAATCTGCCTCAGTGGCAGTCCTGTGTGTGGCATCTGTCTTTCATTTTCTGCCACAGAAAACCTACTGTATAACAGTGGGCCTGATTTCTTCACAATTCTCCCAGAAAAAAATAAAACAAGTGGGAGATTAAGATTGGCAAATCTGCATCAGTGCCAGTCCTGTGTGTGGCATCTGTCTTTCATTTTCTGCCACAGAAAACCTACTGTATAACAGTGGGCCTGATTAAATCACTTGTCTCCATTATAAAAAAAAAATTAAAATAAAGGGAGAATAATCTTTCCAAATCTGTGCATCTGTGCCAGTCGTGTCTGTGGTTATTGTCAGTCATTTTGTGCCACAGAAACTATACTGTGATATAGTGGGCCTGATTAAATCACTTGTCTCCCATATCAAAAAAGAGGGAGATTTCTATTGCCAGTGTGTGCATCTGCGTGCGTCAGTCCTGTTAGTGTCATATCTGCCAGCCTCTTTCTGCCAATCAAACTGTGTAGTGTAATACAGTGGGCCTGATTTTTTCCTGCATTCTCCCACACATAAAGAGGGAGATTTCTATTGCCAGTGTGTGCATCTGCGTGCGTCAGTACTGTTAGTGACATATATGCCAGCCTCTTTCTGCCAATCAAACTGTGTAGTGTAATACAGTGGGCCTGATTTTTTCCTGCATTCTCCCACACATAAAGAGGGAGATTTCTATTGTCAGTGTGTGCATCTGCGTGCATCTGTCCTGTTAGTGGCATATCTGCCAGCCTCGTTCTTCCAATCAAACTGTGTAGTGTAATACAGTGGGCCTGATTTTTTCACAATTCTCCCACACATAAAGAGGGAGATTTATATTGCCAGTGTGTGCATCTGCGTGCATCAATCCTGTTAGTGGCATATCTGCCAGCCTCTTTCTGCCAATCAAACTGTGTAGCGTAATACAGTGGGCCTGATTTTTCCTGCATTCTCCCACACATAAAGAGGGAGATTTCTATTGTCAGTGTGTGCATCTGCGTGCGTCAGTCCTGTTAGTGGCATATCTGCTAGCCTCTTTCTTCCAATGAAACTGTGTAGTGTAATACAGTGGGCCTGATTTTTTCACAATTCTCCCACACATAAAGAGGGAGATTTCTATTGCCAGTGTGTGCATCTGCGTGCGTCAGTCCTGTTAGTGGCATATCTGCCAGCCTCTTTCTGCCAATCAAACTGTGTAGTGTAATACAGTGGGCCTGATTTTTTCACAATTCTCCCACACATAAAGAGGGAGATTTCTATTGCCAGTGTGTGCATCTGCATGCATCAGTCCTGTTAGTGGCATATCTGCCAGCCTCTTTCTGCCAATCAAACTGTGTAGTGTAATACAGTGGGCCTGATTTTTTCCTACATTCTCCAACACATAAAAAAGGGAGATTTAAATTCACAACAAGTTTACGTACACCTTCTACCTGGTTTTACAGGACCACATAACGGTTGTTTGTTTGGTTACATTTTTCCAAGAATGAAGAAGTCTGGTGGAAGAGGTCGTGGCCGTGGGCGGTCATTGCCAGCTGGTAATGATGGTAGTGGTGGTAGTCGTGGAGCATCAGGTGGTCGTGGGAAAAGCAATATAGCCACTAAGTCTCGAGTTGTTGAGCGAGCGTCATCGTCTGGCTACACAAGGCCTCGAACGCTCCCTTTTCTTGGAGTAGGAAAACTGCTTTTAAAGCCGGAGCAGCAGGAACAAGTTTTGGCTTTCCATGCTGACTCTGCCTCTAGCACTTTCGCCTCCTCTTCAAAAAGTGCAAAATGTAAAAGCAGTGTGTCGTCAGTGGTTGTTCCTAGTCAGGGACAAGTCGCTTCCTTGTGTTCTTCAACCAGAACAACAGAGAAGGATGCGTCAGGCGACACAACAGGTTACTCTATGGAGCTCTTTACACATACTGTTCCTGGGTTAGAAAGGGAAATTGTTAACAGGCCATGCCCATTACAAGATGAATCGGACATGGAGTGCACAGATGCACAGCCACAGCCAGATTATTATGCTGTTCCTTTGACTCAGATCAGAACATTGCCCTCGCAGTGTACTGATCCAGAATCTGACCCTGATGAGACTATGGAGCCCCGTCACGAACGCTATAGCACCGGCTTACACGGTGACCCAGAGGAAGGTGCACAGGACATAGAAGAGGAGGTCATAGATGACCCAGTTGTTGACCCCGATTGGCAGCCATTGGGGGAACAGGGTGCAGGCGGCAGTAGCTTTGAAGCTGAGGAGGAGCCACAGCAGGCATCAACATCGCAACAAGTTCCATCTGGCAGGCCCGTATCTGGCCAAAAACGTGTGGCTAAACCAAAACCAGTTGTACGACTGCGTGGCCATCCGGTTAAAGTAGCTCAGTGTGCAATGCCTGAAAATGTATCCGAAAGTAGGAAGAGTGCAGTCTGGCATTTTTTTAACCAAGATCCAAATGATCAGTGCAAAGTCATCTGTAAGAAATGCTCAAGGACCTTCAGCAGAGGTCAGAATGTTAAAAATCTAAATACAAGTTGCATGCGTAGACATTTAACCACCATGCACTTGCAAGCCTGGACTAACTACCAAACGTCCCTTAACGTTGTAGCACCCTCTCACAATGAAGCTAGTCAGCAACGCTACATCCCTTCCCTCACTGTAAGCCCACCGTTTACCACACCACCTGCAGTAAATGTGCATCAATCCTGTTAGTGGCATATCTGCCAGCCTCTTTCTGCCAATCAAACTGTGTAGCGTAATACAGTGGGCCTGATTTTTCCTGCATTCTCCCACACATAAAGAGGGAGATTTCTATTGTCAGTGTGTGCATCTGCGTGCGTCAGTCCTGTTAGTGGCATATCTGCTAGCCTCTTTCTTCCAATGAAACTGTGTAGTGTAATACAGTGGGCCTGATTTTTTCACAATTCTCCCACACATAAAGAGGGAGATTTCTATTGCCAGTGTGTGCATCTGCGTGCGTCAGTCCTGTTAGTGGCATATCTGCCAGCCTCTTTCTGCCAATCAAACTGTGTAGTGTAATACAGTGGGCCTGATTTTTTCACAATTCTCCCACACATAAAGAGGGAGATTTCTATTGCCAGTGTGTGCATCTGCATGCATCAGTCCTGTTAGTGGCATATCTGCCAGCCTCTTTCTGCCAATCAAACTGTGTAGTGTAATACAGTGGGCCTGATTTTTTCCTACATTCTCCAACACATAAAAAAGGGAGATTTAAATTCACAACAAGTTTACGTACACCTTCTACCTGGTTTTACAGGACCACATAACGGTTGTTTGTTTGGTTACATTTTTCCAAGAATGAAGAAGTCTGGTGGAAGAGGTCGTGGCCGTGGGCGGTCATTGCCAGCTGGTAATGATGGTAGTGGTGGTAGTCGTGGAGCATCAGGTGGTCGTGGGAAAAGCAATATAGCCACTAAGTCTCGAGTTGTTGAGCGAGCGTCATCGTCTGGCTACACAAGGCCTCGAACGCTCCCTTTTCTTGGAGTAGGAAAACCGCTTTTAAAGCCGGAGCAGCAGGAACAAGTTTTGGCTTTCCATGCTGACTCTGCCTCTAGCACTTTCGCCTCCTCTTCAAAAAGTGCAAAATGTAAAAGCAGTGTGTCGTCAGTGGTTGTTCCTAGTCAGGGACAAGTCGCTTCCTTGTGTTCTTCAACCAGAACAACAGAGAAGGATGCGTCAGGCGACACAACAGGTTACTCTATGGAGCTCTTTACACATACTGTTCCTGGGTTAGAAAGGGAAATTGTTAACAGGCCATGCCCATTACAAGATGAATCGGACATGGAGTGCACAGATGCACAGCCACAGCCAGATTATTATGCTGTTCCTTTGACTCAGATCAGAACATTGCCCTCGCAGTGTACTGATCCAGAATCTGACCCTGATGAGACTATGGAGCCCCGTCACGAACGCTATAGCACCGGCTTACACGGTGACCCAGAGGAAGGTGCACAGGACATAGAAGAGGAGGTCATAGATGACCCAGTTGTTGACCCCGATTGGCAGCCATTGGGGGAACAGGGTGCAGGCGGCAGTAGCTTTGAAGCTGAGGAGGAGCCACAGCAGGCATCAACATCGCAACAAGTTCCATCTGGCAGGCCCGTATCTGGCCAAAAACGTGTGGCTAAACCAAAACCAGTTGTACGACTGCGTGGCCATCCGGTTAAAGTAGCTCAGTGTGCAATGCCTGAAAATGTATCCGAAAGTAGGAAGAGTGCAGTCTGGCATTTTTTTAACCAAGATCCAAATGATCAGTGCAAAGTCATCTGTAAGAAATGCTCAAGGACCTTCAGCAGAGGTCAGAATGTTAAAAATCTAAATACAAGTTGCATGCGTAGACATTTAACCACCATGCACTTGCAAGCCTGGACTAACTACCAAACGTCCCTTAACGTTGTAGCACCCTCTCACAATGAAGCTAGTCAGCAACGCTACATCCCTTCCCTCACTGTAAGCCCACCGTTTACCACACCACCTGCAGTAAATGTGCATCAATCCTGTTAGTGGCATATCTGCCAGCCTCTTTCTGCCAATCAAACTGTGTAGCGTAATACAGTGGGCCTGATTTTTCCTGCATTCTCCCACACATAAAGAGGGAGATTTCTATTGTCAGTGTGTGCATCTGCGTGCATCAGTCCTGTTAGTGGCATATCTGCTAGCCTCTTTCTTCCAATGAAACTGTGTAGTGTAATACAGTGGGCCTGATTTTTTCACAATTCTCCCACACATAAAGAGGGAGATTTCTATTGCCAGTGTGTGCATCTGCGTGCGTCAGTCCTGTTAGTGGCATATCTGCCAGCCTCTTTCTGCCAATCAAACTGTGTAGTGTAATACAGTGGGCCTGATTTTTTCACAATTCTCCCACACATAAAGAGGGAGATTTCTATTGCCAGTGTGTGCATCTGCATGCATCAGTCCTGTTAGTGGCATATCTGCCAGCCTCTTTCTGCCAATCAAACTGTGTAGTGTAATACAGTGGGCCTGATTTTTTCCTACATTCTCCAACACATAAAAAAGGGAGATTTAAATTCACAACAAGTTTACGTACACCTTCTACCTGGTTTTACAGGACCACATAACGGTTGTTTGTTTGGTTACATTTTTCCAAGAATGAAGAAGTCTGGTGGAAGAGGTCGTGGCCGTGGGCGGTCATTGCCAGCTGGTAATGATGGTAGTGGTGGTAGTCGTGGAGCATCAGGTGGTCGTGGGAAAAGCAATATAGCCACTAAGTCTCGAGTTGTTGAGCGAGCGTCATCGTCTGGCTACACAAGGCCTCGAACGCTCCCTTTTCTTGGAGTAGGAAAACCGCTTTTAAAGCCGGAGCAGCAGGAACAAGTTTTGGCTTTCCATGCTGACTCTGCCTCTAGCACTTTCGCCTCCTCTTCAAAAAGTGCAAAATGTAAAAGCAGTGTGTCGTCAGTGGTTGTTCCTAGTCAGGGACAAGTCGCTTCCTTGTGTTCTTCAACCAGAACAACAGAGAAGGATGCGTCAGGCGACACAACAGGTTACTCTATGGAGCTCTTTACACATACTGTTCCTGGGTTAGAAAGGGAAATTGTTAACAGGCCATGCCCATTACAAGATGAATCGGACATGGAGTGCACAGATGCACAGCCACAGCCAGATTATTATGCTGTTCCTTTGACTCAGATCAGAACATTGCCCTCGCAGTGTACTGATCCAGAATCTGACCCTGATGAGACTATGGAGCCCCGTCACGAACGCTATAGCACCGGCTTACACGGTGACCCAGAGGAAGGTGCACAGGACATAGAAGAGGAGGTCATAGATGACCCAGTTGTTGACCCCGATTGGCAGCCATTGGGGGAACAGGGTGCAGGCGGCAGTAGCTTTGAAGCTGAGGAGGAGCCACAGCAGGCATCAACATCGCAACAAGTTCCATCTGGCAGGCCCGTATCTGGCCAAAAACGTGTGGCTAAACCAAAACCAGTTGTACGACTGCGTGGCCATCCGGTTAAAGTAGCTCAGTGTGCAATGCCTGAAAATGTATCCGAAAGTAGGAAGAGTGCAGTCTGGCATTTTTTTAACCAAGATCCAAATGATCAGTGCAAAGTCATCTGTAAGAAATGCTCAAGGACCTTCAGCAGAGGTCAGAATGTTAAAAATCTAAATACAAGTTGCATGCGTAGACATTTAACCACCATGCACTTGCAAGCCTGGACTAACTACCAAACGTCCCTTAACGTTGTAGCACCCTCTCACAATGAAGCTAGTCAGCAACGCTACATCCCTTCCCTCACTGTAAGCCCACCGTTTACCACACCACCTGCAGTAAATGTGGAGTTTTTGTCGCAAGGCCAAAGCAGTCAGGGAATCACCAGGTTTGTGGTAGGAAACACTGTATGTAGGGCAACAGCAAGAATACCATCACCAACCCTCTGTCAGTCTGCCATGTCTACCGGCACCCCCGCTACTTCCACCCTATGCAGCTCTCCAGTCCAGCTCACCCTACATGAGACTCTCATTAGGAAAAGGAAGTACTCATCCTCGCATCCGCGTACACAGGGTTTGAATGCCCACATTGCTAGACTAATCTCGTTAGAGATGATACCCTACCGGTTAGTTGAAAGCGAAGCTTTCAAAGCCCTGATGGACTACGCTGTACCACGCTACGAGCTACCCAGTCGACACTTATTTTCGAGAAAGCCATCCCAGCCCTCCACCAGCATGTAAAAGACCGCATTGTCCATGCACTCAGGCAATCTTTCAGTAGAAAGGTGCACCTGACAACAGATGCATGGACCAGTAGGCATGGCCAGGGGCGTTACGTCTCCATCACGGCACACTGGGTTAATGTGGTGGATGCAGGGTCCACAGGGGACAGCAATATTGGGACAGTTCTGCCTAGCCCACGGTCTAGGAAACAGTTGGCTGTAGGCGTTCATCCCCCCTCCTCATCCTCCAGCAGAAGCGACAGCTCGTCCACAGACCGCAGTCGCACGACCACTCCATCCGCAGCTGCCACTGTTGCACACGAGGTGTCCCAGTATGGAACAGCTAGTGGCAAGCGTCAGCAAGCTGTATTGGCAATGAAGTGTTTGGGCGACAACAGACACACCGCGGAAGTTCTGTCCGAGTTCTTGCAGCAAGAAACTGAGTCATGGCTGGGCACTGTACATCTTGAGGCAGGCAAGGTAGTGAGTGATAACGGAAGGAATTTTATGGATGCCATAGCCCTTTCACAACTGAAACACGTTCCTTGCCTGGCTCACACCTTAAACCTGGTGGTGCACTGCTTCCTGAAAAGTTATCCGGGGTTACCGACCTGCTCCTGAAAGTGCGCAGACTTTGCTCGCACATCTGGCGTTCGCCCGTACACTCCAGCCGTATGCAGAACCATCAGCGGTCTTTGAAACTTCCCCAGCATCGCCTAATCATTGACGTTGCAACAATGTGGAACTCCACACTGCACATGCTTCAGACACTGTGCGAACAGAGGCGTGCTGTTATGTATTTGTGGGAGGATACACATACACGGGCAGGCAGTTGGATGGCAGACATGGAGTTGTCTGCTGTGCAGTGGTCGAAGCTCCAAGACCTGTGTCAACTCCTTCAGTGTTTTGAGGAATGCACACGGCTGGTTAGTGCAGACAATGCCATAATAAGCATGAGCATCCCCCTAATGCGTCTGCTGAAGCAAAGTTTGACGCACATAAAGGAGCAGGCGTCTGCAGCCGAGGACGAGGGAAGCCTTGATGACAGTCAGCCATTGTCTGCTCAGGGAAGTCTACAGGACGAGGAGGCGGGTGAAGAGGAGGAGGACGAGGAGGATGATGGGGATGAGTATTTTTTGGATGAGGAAGCTTCTCAGGGGGCAATAGAAACTGCTGGCTGGGCAAGGCCGGGTTCAGGGTTTTTGAGGGAGACAAGTGACGTTGATTTGCCCGAAAGTGCTCCTTAACCCAGCATATGCACTGATTTGACAACTGGAACATTGGCACACATGGCAGATTATGCCTTGCGTATCCTCAAAAGGGACCCACGCATTAAGAAAATGATGACCGATGACGATTACTGGTTGGCCTGCCTCCTTGATCCTCGCTATAAAGGCAAATTGCAAAATATCATGCCACATGAGAACCTTGAACAAATATTGGCAACCAAACAAGCAACTCTTGTAGACCGTTTGATTCAGGCATTCCCAGCACACAGCGCCGGTGATGGTTCTCACACGAGCTGCAGCGGGCAACAGGGCAGAGGTGTTAGAGTTGCACAAATCAGAAGTGGCATTGGACAGAGTGGTTTTCTGACCAGGTTGTGAAGTGATTTCGCAATGACCGCAGACACGACAGGTACTGCAGCATCAATTTAAAGTGACAGGAGACAACATTTGTCCAGTATGGTTACTAACTATTTTTCCTCCATTATCGATGTTCTCCCTCAACCGTCATTCCCCTTTGATTACTGGGCATCCAAAATAGACACCTGGCCTGAATTGGCCGAATATGCATTGCAGGAGTTTGCTTGCCCAGCGGCTAGTGTGCTATCAGAAAGAGTATTCAGTGCTGCTGGTTCAATACTGACCAAAAAAAGGACTCGTCTGGCTACCCAAAATGTTGATGATCTAACCTTCATTAAAATGAACCACTCATGGATTTCTAATTATTTTGCCCCACCTTTCCCGGCTAACACCTAGCTTTCCTGTAAAAAAGGTCTTGCTTTGGGACTGGTCTTACTGATTGTTCCAGTCTCTTAATTTGCAGCTGCTGTTTGTCCAGCATACGACATGTTTACACCTCCCTAAATGGCCTAACTCCCCCCACGGGGCCGTGGTCTCGCCACTTGTTGCAAGCACCCGTCAGAGTGTCGTTTGTCTGAAGAGGTGGGTGTGCCCAATTTTGGTCGACGGCACTGGCACTGGGTCCCTCATAGTACAATGAAGTGTCTCTGGCGGTGGTGGCGTGCACCAAACGTTAGACACACTGTTGTAACATGAGGGGCACTGGGCTTGTACCACCGGCCATGACACAGTGTCCCCCCCAGCTCAAACAGTGCTCTACCACTTGCAAAATTATCTCTCACTGCTCCACCACTGTTTAGTCTATGCGCTGAAATCCTTCAATGCCTGGCACTGACAATAACAATTTGTTGACATGTATGATGCTGGTTAAAATAGTCAGGGGCCCTGTCCTACATTTACACCAGTAAATACTTTGCGCCAAATTACAATGTCTGAAAGTCAGCATAGGAGCCCACCCCTGTACCTAAGTATGCCACCCTTTTTTTTGTTTTGTTTAGTTTTTTTTGTGAGACATTAACATCTATTTAGTTTTTGGGAGTACTTACTGTGTCAGACACTCCTTCCAATTGTCCTCCGCTGACCACACCAATGCTGCCTGTGTACCCCTGTAGCCTAATTTAAACTGCATAGAGCCTGCTTTTATTCTTTTTGGCCTAGGAAGTCTGTCTGCGGTCCCTCCTTCCAATTGTCCTCCGCTGACCACACCAATGCTGCCAGTGTACCCCTGCCACATAATGGAAGCTGCATAGAGCCACCTTTGTTATTTTAGGCCTAGGATGTCTCTCTGCGGTCCCTCCTTCCAATTGTCCTCTGCTGACCACACCAATGCTGGCTGTGTACCCCTGCCACATAATGGAAGCTGCATAGAGCCACCTTTGTTATTTTAGGCCTAGGAAGTCTGTCTGCGGTCCCTCCTTCCAATTGTCCTCCGCAGACCACACCAATGCTGCCTGTGTACCCCTGTAGCCTAATTTAAACTGCATAGAGCCTGCTTTTATTCTTTTAGGCCTAGGAAGTCTGTCTGCGGTCCCTCCTTCCAATTGTCCTCCGCTGACCACACCAATGCTGCCTGTGTACCCCTGTACCCTAATTTAAACTGCATAGAGCCTGCTTTTATCATTTTAGGCCTAGGAAGTCTGTCTGCGGTCCCTCCTTCCAATTGTCCTCCGCTGACCACACCAATGCTGGCTGTGTACCCCTGCCACATAATGGAAGCTGCATACAGCCACCTTTGTTATTTTAGGCCTAGGAAGTCTGTCTGCGGTCTCTCCTTCCAATTGTCCTCCGCTGACCACACCAATGCTGCCTGTGTACCCCTGTAGCCTAATTTAAACTGCATAGAGCCTGCTTTTATTCTTTTAGGCCTAGGAAGTCTGTCTGCGGTCCCTCCTTCCAATTGTCCTCCGCTGACCACACCAATGCTGCCAGTGTACCCCTGCCACATAATGGAAGCTGCATAGAGCCACCTTTGTTATTTTAGGCCTAGGAAGTCTGTCTGCGGTCCCTCCTTCCAATTGTCCTCCGCTGACCACACCAATGCTGGCTGTGTACCCCTGCCACATAATGGAAGCTGCATAGAGCCACCTTTGTTATTTTAGGCCTAGGAAGTCTGTCTGCGGTCCCTCCTTCCAATTGTCCTCCGCTGACCACACCAATGCTGCCTGTGTACCCCTGTAGCCTAATTTAAACTGCATAGAGTCTGCTTTTATTCTTTTAGGCCTAGGAAGTCTGTCTGCGGTCCCTCCTTCCAATTGTCCTCCGCTGACCACACCAATGCTGCCTGTGTACCCCTGCCACATAATGGAAGCTGCATAGAGCCACCTTTGTAATTTTAGGCCTAGGAAGTCTGTCTGCAGTCCCTCCTTCCAATTGTCCTCCGCAGACCACACCAATGCTGCCTGTGTACCCCTGTAGCCTAATTTAAACTGCATAGAGCCTGCTTTTATTCTTTTAGGCCTAGGAAGTCTGTCTGCGGTCCCTCCTTCCAATTGTCCTCCGCTGACCACACCAATGCTGCCTGTGTACCCCTGTACCCTAATTTAAACTGCATAGAGCCTGCTTTTATCATTTTAGGCCTAGGAAGTCTGTCTGCGGTCCCTTCTTCCAATTGTCCTCCGCTGACCACACCAATGCTGGCTGTGTACCCCTGCCACATAATGGAAGCTGCATACAGCCACCTTTGTTATTTTAGGCCTAGGAAGTCTGTCTGCGGTCTCTCCTTCCAATTGTCCTCCGCTGACCACACCAATGCTGCCTGTGTACCCCTGTAGCCTAATTTAAACTGCATAGAGCCTGCTTTTATTCTTTTAGGCCTAGGAAGTCTGTCTGCGGTCCCTCCTTCCAATTGTCCTCCGCTGACCACACCAATGCTGCCAGTGTACCCCTGCCACATAATGGAAGCTGCATAGAGCCACCTTTGTTATTTTAGGCCTAGGAAGTCTGTCTGCGGTCCCTCCTTCCAATTGTCCTCCGCTGACCACACCAATGCTGGCTGTGTACCCCTGCCACATAATGGAAGCTGCATAGAGCCACCTTTGTTATTTTAGGCCTAGGAAGTCTGTCTGCGGTCCCTCCTTCCAATTGTCATCCGCTGACCACACCAATGCTGCCTGTGTACCCCTGTAGCCTAATTTAAACTGCATAGAGCCTGCTTTTATTCTTTTAGGCCTAGGAAGTCTGTCTGCGGTCCCTCCTTCCAATTGTCCTCCGCTGACCACACCAATGCTGCCTGTGTACCCCTGCCACATAATGGAAGCTGCATAGAGCCACCTTTGTAATTTTAGGCCTAGGAAGTCTGTCTGCAGTCCATCCTTCCAATTGTCCTCCGCTGACCACACCAATGTTGCCTGTGTACCCCTGCCACATAATGGAAGCTGCATAGAGCCACCTTTGTTATTTTAGGCCTAGGAAGCCTGTATGCGGTCCCTCCTTCCAATTGTCCTCCGCTGACCACACCAATGCTGCCTGTGTACCCCCTGCCACATAATGGAAGCTGCATAGAGCCACCTTTGTTATTTTAGGCCTAGGAAGTCTGTCTTCGGTCCCTCCTTCCAATTGTCCTCCGCCGACCACAACAATACTAACTGTGTACCCCTGTAACCAATTTAAAACTTCATAGAGCCACCTTTTTAATTTAACACATACTACCTTTGTCTGTCTGCGCCACTCAATCATGCTGTCCTCCACTGAAAAAGCTGAGCTTCAAACTTCAGGCTCTCATTAAGTAGTTGTTTATATAACACTGCAGTTTCCCTACTACTTTGGTTGGGGCCTAGTAACGGTGTCTGCCGCTCCTTGGTGTTCTCCTCCTCCTTGGTGTTCTCCTCCAGGTTTACTTGTCTGAGCTTCAACCTTCAAGCTCTTATTAAGTAATTGTTTATATAACACTGCAGTTTCCCTACTACTTTGGTTGGGGCCTAGTAACGGTGTCTGCCGCTCCTTGGTGTTCTCCTCCTCCTTGGTGTTCTCCTCCAGGTTTACTTGTCTGAGCTTCAACCTTCAAGCTCTCATTAAGTAATTGTTTATATAACACTGCAGTTTCCCTACTACTTTGGTTGGGGCCTAGTAACGGTGTCTGCCGCTCCTTGGTGTTCTCCTCCTCCTTGGTGTTCTCCTCCAGGTTTACTTGTCTGAGCTTCAACCTTCAAGCTCTCATTAAGTAATTGTTTATATAACACTGCAGTTGCCCTACTACTTTGGTTGGGGCCTAGTAACGGTGTCTGCCGCTCCTTGGTGTTCTCCTCCTCTTTGGTGTTCTCCTCCAGGTTTACTTGTCTGAGCTTCAACGTTCAAGCTCTCATTAAGTAGTTGTTTATATAACACTGCAGTTGCCCTACTACTTTGGTTGGGGCCTACTAACGGTGTCTGCCGCTCCTTGGTGTTCTCCTCCTCCTTGGTGTTCTCCTCCAGGTTTACTTGTCTGAGCTTCAACCTTCAGGCTCTCATTAAGTAGTTGTTTATATAACACTGCAGTTGCCCTACTACTTTGGTTGGGACCTACTAACGGTGTCTGCCGCTCCTTGGTGTCCTCCTCCTCCTTGGTGTTCTCCTCCAGGTTTACTTGTCTGAGCTTCAACCTTCAAGCTCTCATTAAGTAGTTGTTTATATAACACTGCAGTTGCCCTACTACTTTGGTTGGGGCCTACTAACGGTGTCTGCCGCTCCTTGGTGTTCTCCTCCTCCTTGGTGTTCTCCTCCAGGTTTACTTGTCTGAGCTTCAACCTTCAGGCTCTCATTAAGTAGTTGTTTATATAACACTGCAGTTGCCCTACTACATTGGTTGGGGCCTACTAACGGTGTCTGCCGCTCCTTGGTGTCCTCCTCCTCCTTGGTGTTCTCCTCCAGGTTTACTTGTCTGAGCTTCAACCTTCAAGCTCTCATTAAGTAGTTGTTTATATAACACTGCAGTTGCCCTACTACTTTGGTTGGGGCCTACTAACGGTGTCTGCTGCTCCTGGGTTTCCTCCTGTTTGGTTTTCTTGAGCTTCAACCTTCAGGCTCTCATTAGGTAGTTGTTAATGTAACACTGCAGTTGGCCTACTAGTTTGGTTGGGGCATAGTAACGGTGTCTGCCGCTGCTTGGTGTTCTCCTCCACTGAACAAAGCAGTGCCGCCTGTTTCTTACTGTTACCAATTTAGAACTGCATTTAGCCTAGTTACTTATTTGGGCCTACTCACTGTGTCAGCCTCTCATTACAGTTGTCCTCCACTGAACAAAGCAATGCCGCCTGGTTAGTCCTGTTACCAATTTTGAACTGCATTTAGCCTAGTTACTTATTTGGGCCTACTCACTGTGTCAGCCTCTCATTACAGTTGTCCTCCACTGAACAAAGCAATGTCGCCTGGTTAGTCCTGTTACCACATTTGAACTGCATTTAGCCCACTTTATTATTTGGGCCTACTAACTGTGTTTCCTCCTCATCCTGCCCATTGCCCAGCCAGTGCTAGATGAGTCTTGTGGTACATTGACCCAGACCACTACATTCCCCTTGCACTACACAGCCAGAATCTGACCCTGCTGAAAGTCAGGTTCCCCTTCCCGCATACTATACCACCTTACACGGGGACAAAGAGGAAGGTGCAAATGAAAGTGCAGGTTCCTTTATCAGGTGGGGGGGCATACTCGTTGGTGACGTCACTGGCACAGGGCCCCTCATAGTACGCAAAAGTGTCGCTGCCGGTGGGAGGCGCCTCCGCCGTGCAAACACACCGCCGTACTGTGAGGGGCCCTGTACCAGTGCCAATGCGAACGAGTGCCCCCCCTGCTTGCTCAGGATCACCGCACTTGCAAAGTTGAAATACTTACCTCTCCCTGCTCCACCGCCATGACGTAGTCCACGTTTCCTGGGCCCACTAAAAACTTGAACCAGCCCTACCCTCCACAACTTTCGCCAAGTGACCCCCAATTTCCAATGCCTAACTATTATTATTAAGTAAATTAAGATTGCCAATCTTCAGTATCAAGAATGGATGCTTTTGCCATTAAAATGGGCACTGTAGGTGTTTTCCTGGCCTCCACTCACTGCCGACTATGCTTCCCCATTGACTTGCATTGGGTTTCGTGTTTCGGTCAATCCCCGACTTTTCGCGATAATCGGCCGATTTCACTCGACTCGACTTTTGACAAAGTTGGGTTTCGCAAAACCCGACTCGACCCCAAAATAGTAAAAGTCGCTCAACCCTACAGGTGACCTCTTAAAGGATGGAGGGAGTGGACACCACAAACATCAGCTGACCCAGCAGCAATGCAATAACACCAGCGGCCACCAGAGGGGAAAAAACTGTATTAACCCCATATGACGAGAAAGGAAAAAAGGTCTTAAACTGAGGCAAACCAGATCTGCCACAAATCCAAAATTGGATCGTGACACTCTCCCTCCCTTTTCTGTTAAGAGTTAATGGTCTGGCCCACTTTATGTTGGCCAATGGAAGCTCATCGGGCTGTGTTCAACCCCCCCACCTGTACCTGGTATATAACAGCAGCAGCTACGTTGTTCCTCCTCTTCCCCTTTGGGTCCTTTAGGTGCTCGTCTGTGCTGTCCGGTGAAGAGTGTGTGATGGCTGATCACATTTTGGAAATGCTGAATGCCAGAGCATCGCAGGAGGGTGAGCACTGGGTGCAGGCCCTGATTTCAGGGATTAGTGCCTATCTTCTACCTCCTGCTGCCATGGTATCTGGAGACCAGCGGTCCACCAGGTGTCCCGCCCTCCTGTCTGACTCAGTCTTAGCCCCATTCCCACTCCTGTTTTCCAGGCCAGGCGTTCACATGACTGATGGGAAGGCAGGGTGCCCCCTGCCCACTTCAGCTCTGTGTAATGCTGTGGCTCCACCCCCTGTCATTCAGAGCACTGTAGCTCCACCCCTCATCTCATCTCCGCTATCGAAACAGCTCACCCTACAGCTGCCAAGGCCTTACTCCTGGCTGTCAGGTGCTTTTGTGCGCACCAAGCAGATGGGGAGATCTGTATAATCTTTCCCTGGCCACTCTCACTGCTCTGCGGCCTGCCAAGTCAGCACTGACACACTGGAAAAAAGAGAAAAAAAGACACTACTGGAATATATTCACACCACCGCAAATTTTTTCAAATATAGAAAAGCATATTCACTTTATTAGTACACAAAACAATTAAAACACAATTAAAATAACTAATACAATTGTCCCCCCATTATTGTAACATAATACCTCAATACATCACCCGGTAGAAGATACTATATACACTCACCGGCCACTTTATTAGGTACATCATGCTAGTAACGGGTTGGACCCCCTTTTGCCTTCAGAACTGCCTCAATTCTTCGTGGCATAGATTCAACAAGGTGCTGGAAGCATTCCTCAGAGATTTTGGTCCATATTGACATGATGGCATCACACAGTTGCCGCAGATTTGTCGGCTGCACATCCCAAAGATGCTCCATACAAGGCAGGATGGATCCATGCTTTCATGTTGTTTACGCCAAATTCTGACCCTAACATCCGAATGTCGCAGCAGAAATCGAGACTCATCAGACCAAGCAACGTTTTTCCAATCTTCTACTGTCCAATTTTGATGAGCTTGTACAAATTGTAGCCTCAGTTTCCTGTTCTTAGCTGAAAGGAGTGGTACCCGGTGTGGTCTTCTGCTGCTGTAGCCCATCTGCCTCAAAGTTCGACGCACTGTGCGTTCAGAGATGCTCTTAGGCCTACCTTGGTTGTAACGGGTGGCGATTTGAGTCACTGTTGCCTTTCTATCAGCTCGAACCAGTCTGCCCATTCTCCTCTGACCTCTGGCATCAACAAGGCATTTCCGCCCACAGAACTGCCGCTCACTGGATTTTTTTTCTTTTTCAGACCATTCTCTGTAAACCCTAGAGATGGTTGTGCGTGAAAATCCCAGTAGATCAGCAGTTTCTGAAATACTCAGACCAGCCCTTCTGGCACCAACAACCATGCCACGTTCAAAGGCACTCAAATCACCTTTCTTCCCCATACTGATGCTCGGTTTGAACTGCAGGAGATTGTCTTGACCATGTCTACATGCCTAAATGCACTGAGTTGCCGCCATGTGATTGGCTGATTAGAAATTAAGTGTTAACAAGAAGTTGGACAGGTGTACCTAATAAAGTGGCCGGTGAGTGTATATAATAGTATATAGAATAGAATATACATTACTCCCTCAATGGCTCATGGGGCACCTAAAGGAAGCTCCTATCCATGCAACCATATCCAAAAGGGGAATCAATCCCAATTACTTGTTCCTGGACTAGCCTAACTAGTACCCCATCTAGGGCAAAAAGATGCCCAAATGTCCAGCTGAACAGCAAATGAACCCACCTCAACCAATATAGCAGAAGGGTTCGTGCTGGACTAAGAACGAAGGGGAGAGAAAAGAGGGCGAAGCAATACACCCAAAACAATCCATGCGCATGGAAATAAATCCGGTTCAGAGGTCCCAGAGCGGAGGATAAGACATAGCCCCACGCGTATCGCCTCCGAGATGAGGCTTCGTCAGGGGAAGTGAGCAGTTGTGACTAATGTGCGAATATATATACAAAAACGTTCCCTGTTTCATGGCTTACCGGTGCTAGTCGCCGTAATCAGATGCTGGAAGTGGGAGTACCCGGAAGCCGCAGTAGTAAAATGATGAACGGAGAAGGGGGGAAAAAAAAACTGCGTGCAAGCACGAACCACGTCATGTCAGACGCTGGATTAGCATAGAGGCAGGGAGAGGGATTGCGCAGTCACAGAAAGCTCAGAGAAGCTGCAGCTGCGCACACACTGCACCATCATCCAAGCTGCAGTGAAGAGCCCAGAGAGTTGTAACATCACACGCTAGACCTGCATGGAGGCAGGAAGAGGGATCGCACAGCCACAGAGGGCTCAGGGAAGCCGCAGCCGCACACACACTGCATCATAGTCTGAGCTGCAGTGAAGGGCCAAGAAAGATGTGCTGATGGCATAAGTCCACATGCCACACATCCACACCCAGGCACATGACAACATACAAATCATGCACATGCGACATACACACCGGGGTAAATAGACATACATGGGCACATGAAACAAAGTAGGCTGAAAATGCAAACGCAGACAGCCACATATACATAACATAAAAAATATGTCCCAAACGTCAGAACTACCAAAGGGAATGAAATAGGAGAACCAAGGAAAATTACACAAATGAAATACAATTAAAGGCCACAGCCTAATAGCCGCACGTGCACACTATAGCATAAGGCATAAAACCTTGTTTCATTATTTCCATCACATATGAATATATAAAAAGGAGGGGGGAGGGGGAAAACGGGGGTTATGGAAGATGAAAAAGGGGGTATTAGAAAAGAAAAATATGTATAAATACATGAGCCAAAACCGGCTGGATGGATAGACAGCCGCGTAAAAAATGAATAACACGGCAAGTATCCCCATTTCAATAGATTTTCCAAAGGAACAATGTGCATACCCATTATGAGCATGGGGTTTGTTCCTTGAAACCCCACAAGTAAAGGGGGGGTAAATCCAACCCCTAATATATCCAATAATCCCCCATGCTTATGTACAATACACACAGCCAACATTCGTCCCTGGGGACACACCCACAGTCATCAATCAATCATACCCCAACAACTATTTAATTATATGTCACAACCACACAACAAATGTACAAACATATGATTATAAACATCTTTATTATAAATAAGAATATGTAAAATAGCGAGTATAATATGGTTGAAACCATAGAAACGCATAGAATAGTAGTAATAGTCATTATAATGAGAAATCCCTCTTTAATATATATTCAGTTGGTAGGAGTACAAGAATCAACCAACCCCCACTATTTCGTAGGTAAATCCTAAAAGGCCTCATATCTAGAACCATAAAAATATTTGACATAAGGACCAAAAACCAGTTAGTAGCCCTATAAATAGTATGGAAACCCACTCATACAAAAACATATGTGCAAACCCAACATCTACCAGACCCTAGCCCCATGAGCCAAAGCCTTAATATCAATGGCAATTGTTAACCTGCACTGCTCTCCATAACATGCTCATGAGCCAAAATATTGCATAGACATCCCAAGATGACAAGCCAATTCTCTCCAAGCCGTAACCAATTGGTAATACTTGGGAGGAGTTCTTGACTGTAGAGTAGTCCAAAGGTGTCTGGCCGATACGTCACTGTCGATCCTTATTCGAAATGTGGATCCAGATGAGTTATTTCGACCCATTATCAAATCATCACTCACCCCAAGAATCCAGTAAACAGTAATTCTTCATTTAATCCTGTAGGGGTAACACATCCAAGATTAGAAATCCAGCGTGATTCTGATTGTAATAAAAGCTTCGTAGGAGAAACCCCCCATCCGAAATTGATATCCTTTCCAACCCAACCACCTTTGTATTGAGAATGGCATGCCAAAAAATGGGCCGCCACCGGAGTCAATACTTTGCCCTTCAGAAGATCACCCGATGCTAAGTTTATAGTTGAAAAGTGCTTCTGCACCCTACGCCGTAACTCCTGCGATGTCTGACCCACATACACCTTTTGGCATGGGCAGATTAAGACATAGCACATTTGGTTTTACAATTGATGTAGTTTTTTAGTCTATGCCTCCTACCATCAATGGGGTTACTGAAGTGATCCCGAGTTGGATTCATGTGAGGGCAAACATTGCAGTCCCCACAGGCAAAAGACCCCCTAAGTGATATCCCCCGACGTATTTAGGTCTGTGGTCAGAATACCCCAATGTTTTTGCAAGATATTCCTCATCTGTACCCAATAGGTGTTATAGTTGGTTATAAACCTAGGGCCACAATCTCGTACCTTTTGCTTCGTGTTCAATAAAGACTCTTGTGTGTGGGCTCTGGCCCTCTGAAATGCCATAGATATACTCCTCCGAGGATAATTTCTTTCCCTGAAGCAAGAAGTGAGTTTTAAAGCCTCAGAGCGAAAGTCTTCATCACGTGTGCAGTTCCTTCTGGATCTTAAAAACTGTCCAGTCGGTACCCCATATTTGGTATGTCCGGTGTGAAAACTTCTAAAATCCAGTAGACTGTTAGTTGCTGTCGGCTTGCGGTATAGCTTAGTAGAGATTGAGCCATTGTTCAGCATAACTTGCAAATCCAAAAATGTGACTGAAGAAGGAGATATTGAATATGTCAAAAAAATGTTATATGGGTTAGCATTCAATAGATCAATAAACCCTTTACACTCCTCTTCTGTCCCCAACCACACGAAAAAGACATCGTCAATAAAGCGCAGCCAAAGGTGCACTTTATCCTTAAATAAATCCAGTTGGTACACTTTCATGGCCTCCCACCAACCTAAAAATAAGTTGGCTAGGGCCGGAGTACATGTAGCCCCCATGGCCACTCCCGACATTTGGAGGTAATATGACCTATCAAAAATGAAATAATTATGCTTTAACACTAGTGTTGAGCGATACCGTCCGATACTTGAAAGTATCGGTATCGGAAAGTATCGTCCGATACCGGCAAAGTATCGGATCTAATCCGATACCGATACCCGATACCAATACAAGTCAATGGGACTCATGTATCGGACGGTATTCCTGATGGTTCCCAGGGTCTGAAGGAGAGGAAACTCTCCTTCAGGCCCTGGGAACCATATTAATGTGTAAAATAAAGAATTAAAATAAAAAATATTGCTATACTCACCTCTCCGACGCAGCCTGCACCTTACCGAGGGAACCGGCAGCGTTGTTTGCTTAAAATTTGCGCTTTAACTTCCTTACGTGAAGTCCCGGCTTGTGATTGGTCGCGCGCCGCCCATGTGGCCGCGACGCGACCAATCACAGCAAGCCGTGACGTAATTTTAGGTCCTTCAGTATTTTAAAATTACGTTCCGGCGTTGTGATTGGTCGCGTCGCGGTTACATGGGCGACGCGACCAATCACAAGCCGTGACGTCACGGGAGGCAGGAGACGCGCGCATTTTAAAATGCGCGCGTGTCCAGCCTCCCGTGACGTCACGGCTTGTGATTGGTCACGTCGCCCATGTGGCCGCGACGCAACCAATCACAGCAAGCCGTGACGTAATTTCAGGTCCTTGCTGTGATTGGTTGCGTCGCGGCCACATGGGCGGCACGCGACCAATCAGAAGCCGTGACGTCACGGAAGGAAGGAAAAGCGCGCATTTTAAGCAAAGAACGCTGCCGGTTCCCTCGGTAAGGTGCAGGCTGCGTCGGAGAGGTGAGTATAGCAATATTTTTTATTTTAATTCTTTCTTTTACACATTAATGTTGTTTCGATACCGATACCCGATACCACAAAAGTATCGGATCTCGGTATCGGAATTCCGATACCCGCAAGTATCGGCCGATACCCGATACTTGCGGTATCGGAATGCTCAACACTATTTGACACAAATTCCAGTAGATCAATGATCAGGGAGTCATGCATTCTATCTGAATAGAAGTTGGTCAAAAAAATATAGGATAGCCGTAATTGCATCACCATGATCAATATTGGAATAAAGAGCCTCCACGTCACATGTGACTAAGAATACTTCTGATGTCAGCATAATGTCACGGCAATTCATGATGAAATGAGAAGAATCCTGTATAAACGATGGTAAATCCCTGACAAGGGGCTGCAAAAAATAGTCCAGTCCACGTATATACAGATTTTTTCACAAAGGCTACCGATGCTGGCACTGACACACTTGGGCCAGACAGAGAGCGTGGCTCCACCCACTGTGTCTCAGCACAGTCCCTCCCCACAGGTCAGCATGCATAGCATGGTAGGCGCCATTACTGAGGCACCAGTTTTAACCCCTCAGCCACAGTACTATTCACTGCAGCCCCCATATAGTGTGCAGATGGGGTCCAGAGGCAGTACCTTGGCCTCTGCAGATGACTCAGCTGAGCCCTTGCTAGTAAGCACACAGCAAACATCTGGTGCGTCCCCCCTGCCTGAAAGTGCTGTACCAGCACGATTGCTGCTAGTAATGTGGAATTGGGGGTCACTGCAGCCCCCACTGTGAATCAAGGGACATCTTCCCTTTTAGCTACAGCCGCATCTCATGAGGCCGAATCACATAGCTGTAGATGCCGTGGTTCAATTTAATCCTCATCAGAATCACCCCTTCATGGGTCCATCACCATGGACATCGCTCCTCAAGCTGGTCCTTGTGCAAAGTCCCGACGCGCATTTCGCTTGTTGCTTCCTCCTTCCTTTGACCCCCAAGGAAGCAACAAGCGAAACACACGTCGGGGCTTTGCGCAAGCAGTTTGACATCCAAATGGGTAAGAGGCTTATACACCTTTAATCTATTGATGTTGGTATGGTATTTTATTTGACCATTTGTGGCCATTGCCCATAAGACTAATGGTCTCTACTTTGAATAACAGCCATACTGACTCATGGACACTATTGAAATAAAAACTTTTTAAGGCCCTTTAACCCATTATGTGACCAGTGGTCTGCTTACCTGAGTATGCATATATTTTGTAGATGCACTATGCACTTTATTGTCTGACTGCTCTTTGGTTTTCACCATGTGATTGCATATAATGTCTCCACTTGTTGTATAGCTACATGGCTGCCCGCCTGTTTTACTTTGCACTATGGTATGGTCTTTATGTGTATTAATTGTTTGTATGTCAAACTCTTTTGAATAAATAAAGATATTTTTTTATTTTTTCATGAAGTAAAGAGTTTGGATTATTACTATTAAGAATTTCCCATACCAAAAATAGGATATTTAGAGCTCTCTTTCTTTTTTATGCATGCTATATAGTCTTTTTGAGAGTATTCCTTGAATGGAATCATGTATCTTGGTTTATTTTGTCGGTTCTGGTATGTTTTCACAGCCCAGGATATCCTCTGGATAGCAGCCTGGCGCGATATCCACCTGTTTGCAATCATTACACATGCCAGTCCTTTTTCGGGCACAGGACATCCACCTCGGGTACACCTCCGGTCACAGGACTATCCACATCCGAGACAAGTTACCATGGATGACATGCATCACTATGTACGCTGTGGGTGCCAGGCTTTTCAGCTGCCATAGCTGCTGGCTCCGCTGGCCTGTACCTCCATCCACTCAGCCAGCACTCTGCAGGCCTCTGATCTGCAGAACAGCACTCACCAGACTGACACTGGCATTGCACCTGACACCTGACACACCCAAACCTCTTACTGCAGGGTTTTCAACAAACAAACCTGTGGCTTTCAGCCACATGGAAAACCCGGACTGGAAATCCGTAACTGCCATGCACATCTATGGACTTCTTCCATCTCCATGCACAATCTGGGGAGAACACTCAGCGACCTGTCATGATCTCTGCAGGCAGAGATCATAGCAAGCCTATAGAGGGACAAGCTCTCGGAAGATGGAACTATACTGACCATGAACTAAGCCTGCCGCGCAACTAGAAATAGCCAGGTAGCATTTCCTATTTATCGCTAGATGCCCAGCTCTGGCCTAAGACCTAAATAGCTAGCAGAGGGAAATATAAGACCTGGCTCACCTCTAGAGAAATATTCCAAAGAAGACAGTAGCCCCCCACATATAATGACGGTGAGTTCAGATGAAACAACAAACGCAGCAGGAAAATAGTCTTAGCAAATTTGAGGTCCGCTTACTAGATAGCAGAAGACAGATAGTATACTTTCATGGTCAGCAGAAAAACACTAACAAAACACCATCCAGAGATTACCTTAAACTCTGGCATTAACTCATAACGCCAGAGTAGCAATCCCTGATCAACGAGAGCTTTCCAGACACAGTAACAAAACTTCAGCTGTGAACTGGAACAAATAGGCAAAACAAAACATGGACAAAAGTCCAACTTATCTAGTAGTAGTCTAGAAGCAGGAACAAGCACTGAGAGGCATCAGATAACATTGTTGACCGGCAAGAAACCACCAGAGAAATGAGCTTAAATAGCGACACCCACTACTGAAGGAATCAGGTGAAACAGGAAAGAGGATGACAAGTCCAATTCCACAAGCGGCCACCGGGGGAGCCCAGAATCCAAATTCACAACAGTACCCCCCCCTCAAGGAGGGGGCACCGAACCCTCACCAGATCCACCAGGGCGACCAGGATGAGCCCTATGGAAGGCACGAACAAGATCAGAAGCATGAACATCAGATGCATTGACCCAAGAATTATCCTCCTGGCCGTAACCCTTCCAGTTGACCAGATACTGGAGTTTCCGTCTGGAAACACGAGAGTCCAAAATTTTCTCCACAACGTACTCCAACTCACCCTCAACCAACACCGGAGCAGGAGGCTCAACTGAAGGTACAACAGGTACCTCATACCTGCGCAATAACGACCGATGAAAAACGTTATGAATGGAAAAGGACGCAGGGAGGTCCAAACGGAAAGAAACAGGATTAAGAATCTCCAATATTCTATAAGGGCCGATGAACCGAGGTTTAAACTTAGGAGAAGAGACCCTCATAGGGACAAAACGAGAAGACAACCACACTAAATCTCCAACACAAAGCCGAGAACCAACACGACGATGACGGTTGGCAAAGCGCTGAGTCTTCTCCTGGGACAACTTCAAATTGTCCATAACCTGCCCCCAAATGTGATGCAATCTCTCTACCACCGCATCCACTCCAGGACAATCCGAGGATTCCACCTGACCGGAGGAAAATCGAGGGTGAAACCCCGAATTACAGAAAAACGGGGACACCAAGGTGGAAGAACTGGCCCGATTATTGAGGGCGAACTCTGCCAATGGCAAAAAAGCAACCCAATCATCCTGGTCAGCAGAGACAAAACACCTCAGATATGTCTCAAGGGTCTGATTAGTCCGCTCGGTCTGGCCATTAGTCTGAGGGTGAAAAGCAGACGAAAAAGACAAATCTATGCCCATCCTAGCACAGAATGCCCGCCAAAATCTAGACACAAATTGGGTACCTCTGTCAGAAACAATATTCTCAGGAATACCGTGCAATCGGACAACATTCTGAAAAAACAGAGGAACCAACTCAGAAGAAGAAGGCAACTTGGGCAGAGGAACCAAATGGACCATTTTAGAGAAACGGTCACAGACCACCCAGATGACAGACATCTTCTGGGAAACAGGCAGATCTGAAATAAAATCCATCGAGATGTGTGTCCAAGGCCTCTTAGGAATAGGCAAGGGCAACAGCAGTCCGCTAGCCCGAGAACTACAAGACTTGGCCCGAGCACAAACGTCACATGACTGCACAAAGACTCGCACATCTCGTGACAGAGAAGGCCACCAGAAGGATCTTGCCACCAAATCCCTGGTACCAAAAATTCCGGGATGACCTGCCAATGCAGAAGAATGTACCTCAGAGATGACTCTGCTGGTCCAATCATCCGGAACAAACAGTCTATCAGGCGGACAACGATCCGGTCTATCCGCCTGAAACTCTTGCAAGGACCGCCGCAGATCAGGAGAAACGGCCGACAAAATTACTCCCTCCCTAAGGATACCTGTGGGTTCAGAATTACCAGGAGAGTCCGGGTCAAAACTCCTAGAAAGGGCATCTGCCTTAACATTCTTAGAACCCGGTAGGTATGACACCACAAAATTAAAGCGAGAAAAAAATAAAGACCAGCGCGCCTGTCTAGGATTCAGGCGTCTGGCAGTCTCAAGATAAATCAAATTTTTGTGGTCAGTCAATACCACCACCTGATGTCTAGCCCCCTCGAGCCAATGGCGCCACTCCTCAAACGCCCACTTCATGGCCAAAAGCTCCCGATTCCCAACATCATAATTCCGCTCTGCGGGCGAAAATTTGCGAGAAAAGAAGGCACAAGGCCTAATGACGGAGCAGTCGGAACCTTTCTGCGACAACACTGCCCCAGCTCCGATCTCCGAAGCGTCAACCTCAACCTGAAAAGGCAGATTCACATCAGGCTGACGCAACACAGGGGCAGAGGCAAAACGGCGCTTAAGCTCCTGAAAGGCCTCTACAGCATGAGGGGACCAATTAGCAACATCAGCGCCTTGTCTGGTCAAATCAGTCAGTGGTTTAACGACATCCGAAAAACCAGCAATAAATCGGCGGTAAAAGTTGGCAAAGCCCAAAAATCTCTGAAGACCCTTAAGAGAGGAGGGCTGAGTCCAGTCACAAATAGCTTGCACCTTGACGGGATCCATCTCAATGGAAGAGGGAGAAAAAATATACCCCAAAAAGGAAATTTTCTGGACCCCAAAAACGCACTTAGACCCCTTCACACATAAAGAATTAGACCGCAGAACCTGAAAAACTCTCCTGACCTGCTGGACATGAGAGTCCCAGTCATCAGAAAAAATCAGAATATCATCCAGATATATTATCATAAATTTATCCAGAAAATCGCGGAAAATATCATGCATAAAAGACTGGAAAACTGAAGGGGCATTAGAAAGACCAAAAGGCATGACCAAATACTCAAAGTGGCCCTCGGGCGTATTAAATGCGGTCTTCCACTCATCCCCCTGCCTGATCCGCACCAAATTATACGCCCCACGAAGATCAATTTTAGAGAACCACTTAGCACCCTCTATACGAGCAAACAAATCAGTAAGCAATGGCAATGGGTATTGATACTTAACAGTGATCTTATTCAGAAGCCGATAATCAATACATGGTCTCAAAGAGCCGTCTTTTTTTGAGACAAAGAAAAACCCAGCTCCCAAGGGAGAAGAAGATGGACGAATATGTCCCTTTTCCAAAGACTCCTTTATATATTCCCGCATAGCAGCATGTTCCGGCACAGACAAATTAAACAAACGACCCTTTGGATATTTACAACCCGGTATCAAATCTATGGCACAATCGCACTCACGGTGCGGAGGTAACGACCCAAGCTTGGGTTCGTCAAAGACGTCTTGATAATCAGAGAGGAACTCAGGGACTTCAGAGGGAATGGACGAAGAAATAGAAACCAAAGGTACGTCCCCATGAATACCCTTACATCCCCAGCTCAACACAGACATTGCTCTCCAGTCCAAGACTGGGTTGTGAGACTGCAACCATGGCAATCCCAGTACCAAATCGTCATGTAAATTATACAGCACCAGGAAACGAATAATCTCCTGGTGATCCGGATTGATACGCATGGTTACTTGTGTCCAGTATTGTGGTTTATTATTAGCCAATGGGGTGGAGTCAATCCCCTTCAGAGGAATAAGAGTCTCCAAAGGCTCTAAATCAAAACCACAACGATTGGCAAAGGACCAATCCATAAGACTCAGAGCGGCGCCAGAGTCAACATAGGCGTCCGTGGCAATGGATGACAAAGAGCAAATCAGGGTTACAGACAAAATAAACTTAGACTGAATGGTGCTAATGGAAACAGACTTATCAAGCTTCTTTGTACGCCTAGAGCATGCCGATATAACATGAGTAGAATCCCCACAATAGAAACACAATCCATTCTTCCGTCTAAAATTCTGTCGCTCGCTCCTGGACAGAATTCTATCACACTGCATACTTTCTGGCGTCTTTTCCATAGACACCGCCAGATGGTGCACCGGTTTGCGCTCCCGCAGACGCCTATCAATCTGAATAGCCATTGTCATGGACTCATTCAGACCTGCAGGCAAAGGGAACCCCACCATAACATCCTTAACGGCATCAGAGAGACCTTCTCTGAAAGTTGCCGCCAAGGCGCACTCATTCCACTGAGTAAGCACAGACCATTTACGGAATTTTTGGCAGAAAACTTCAGCTTCGTCTTGCCCCTGAGATAGTGCCATCAAAGTTTTTTCTGCCTGAAGTTCCAAATGAGGTTCCTCATAAAGCAAGCCCAAGGCCAGAAAAAACGCATCCACATCGCGTAACGCAGGATCCCCTGCTGGCAATGAGAAGGCCCAATCTTGAGGGTCACCCCTGAGCAAGGAAATCACAATCCTAACCTGCTGAGCAGGGTCTCCAGCTGAACGAGACTTCAGGGACAAATAAAGCTTACAATTATTTCGGAAATTCTGGAAGCTAGCTCTATTCCCTGTGAAGAACTCCGGCAAAGGAATTCTCGGCTCAGATACCGGAGCATGTACCACAAAATCTTGTAAATTTTGTACTTTCGTGATGAGATTATTCAAACCCGCAGTTACACTCTGGAGATCCATTATTGTCAGGTGCACACAGAGCATACAGAGATTAGGAGGAGAGAGAGAGAAAAGACTGCAGCAAGGCAGACTGGAGGAAAAAAAAAAAAAAAAAAAATTTCAGCAGACTTCTTATAACTCTCCTTTCTCAACCTGGGTCTTTAACACTTTATGGGCCGGTCAAACTATCATGATCTCTGCAGGCAGAGATCATAGCAAGCCTATAGAGGGACAAGCTCTCGGAAGATGGAACTATACTGACCATGAACTAAGCCTGCCGCGCAACTAGAAATAGCCAGGTAGCATTTCCTATTTATCGCTAGATGCCCAGCTCTGGCCTAAGACCTAAATAGCTAGCAGAGGGAAATATAAGACCTGGCTCACCTCTAGAGAAATATTCCAAAGAAGACAGTAGCCCCCCACATATAATGACGGTGAGTTCAGATGAAACAACAAACGCAGCAGGAAAATAGTCTTAGCAAATTTGAGGTCCGCTTACTAGATAGCAGAAGACAGATAGTATACTTTCATGGTCAGCAGAAAAACACTAACAAAACACCATCCAGAGATTACCTTAAACTCTGGCATTAACTCATAACGCCAGAGTAGCAATCCCTGATCAACGAGAGCTTTCCAGACACAGTAACAAAACTTCAGCTGTGAACTGGAACAAATAGGCAAAACAAAACATGGACAAAAGTCCAACTTATCTAGTAGTAGTCTAGAAGCAGGAACAAGCACTGAGAGGCATCAGATAACATTGTTGACCGGCAAGAAACCACCAGAGAAATGAGCTTAAATAGCGACACCCACTACTGAAGGAATCAGGTGAAACAGGAAAGAGGATGACAAGTCCAATTCCACAAGCGGCCACCGGGGGAGCCCAGAATCCAAATTCACAACAGCGACCCCTACATATGACATGAGTCACTGCCTCACATATCCTCCCTGTTCATACCTGTGGGGTTGAACACTTGTTACCCCATATGGATGAGAGAGAAGGCATCCGTATGACCCTGTGACATCCCCGCCCAAAACAACATTTTCAGTCTCTTCTGCCAGTACCTCTAGCGGGAGTCTATCGGGATTACACTCTGACCCTAGTTTGGCGAAACCTGTTGTGAATTCCGTTCTCGGGCTCCCTCCTGTGGCCGTGAATGGTACTTTGGTGAGTTCTGTCCTTGGACACCCTCTGGTGGCTTTGAGTGGAACTGCTGATCTTTGAGGTTGGCTTTCTCAGCTGCCCTCGTTTATTGCTTCTGCTCGCTTCCCTATTTAACTCTACCCAGGTCGTTAGTCCATGCCAGCTGTCAATGTCTCAGTACTTGTTCAGATCTCTCTTGGAATTCTCAGATGACCTGACTACTCCAGCAGAAGCTAAGTCCTTGCTAATCATTTGCTGTTCATTGGTTTTTTGAATATATTTTTCAGTACATGTTATGTTTCAGTCCAGCCTGCTATTATGATATTTCCTTGCTAGCTGGAAGCTCTGGGGGTGCAGAGCTGCACCTCCTCACCGTGAGTCGGTGTGGAGGTCTTTTTGCACACTCTGCGTGGTTTTTGTAGTTTTTTATACTGACCGCATAGTTCCCTTTCCTATCCTCTGTCTTTCTAGAGAAGATTCGGCCTCCTTTGCTAAAATCTGTTTCATTCCTGTGTTTGTCACTTCCCTCTTAACTCACAGTTAATATTTGTGGGGGGCTACCTTTACTTTGGGGAATTTCTCTGAGGCAAGGTAGGCTATTATTTCTATCTTTAGGGGTAGTTAGCTCTTAGGCTGTGAAGAGGCGTCTAGGGAGAGATAGGTACGCTCCACGGCTATTTCTAGTGTGTGTGATAGCATTAGGGATTGCGGTCAGTAGAGTTACCACTCCCTCAGCGCTTGTCCCAGGTTTTCTGTTTTAACCATCAGGTCACTTCGGGTGCTCCTAACCACCAGGTCATAACAGTACAGCTGGCCAACAAAGTGTTAATGCATCTCAAAAGAGGGATATGAGAAGTTCGGAGTCATTTTTTTTTCTTTGCAGCCTGTTTTGTCTTTCTTTTCCCCTTAACCTCTGGGTGGTTCAGGACTCAGGTGTAGATATGGATATTCAAGGTTTGTCCTCTTGTGTGGATCAACTCACAGCTAGGGTACAGAGTATTCAAGATTATGTAGTTCAGAATCCGATGTTAGAGCCTAGAATTCCAATTCCTGATTTGTTTTCTGGGGATAGATCTAAATTTTTGAATTTCAAAAATAATTGCAGACTGTTCCTTGCTCTGAAACCCCGCTCCTCTGGTGATCCCATTCAGCAAGTAAAGATTATTATTTCTTTGTTGCGTGGTGACCCGCAAGACTGGGCATTCTCCCTTGAGCCAGGAAATCCTGCATTGCTTAATGTGGATGCATTTTTTCTAGCGCTTGGATTGCTTTATGACGAACCTAATTCTGTGGATCAGGCAGAAAAGATCTTGCTGACTCTATGTCAGGGTCAGGATGAGGCAGAAGTATATTGCCAGAAGTTTAGAAAGTGGTCTGTGCTTACACAATGGAATGAGTGTGCCCTGACAGCAATTTTCAGAAAGGGTCTTTCTGAAGCCCTTAAGGATGTTATGGTGGGGTTCCCCACGCCTGCTGGTCTGAATGAGTCAATGTCTTTGGCCATTCAGGTTGATCGGCGTTTGCGCGAGCGCAAAGTTGTGCACCATTTGGCGGTGTCCTCTGAGCGGAGGCCTGAGCCTATGCAATGTGATAGGACTTTGACCAGAGCTGAACGGCAAGAACACAGACGTCAGAATGGGCTGTGTTTTTACTGTGGTGACTCTTCTCATGCTATCTCTGATTGTCCTAAGCGCACTAAGAGGTTCGCTAGGTCTGTCACCATTAGTACTGTGCAGCCTAAATTTCTCTTATCTGTTACTCTGATTTGCTCATTGTCGTCCTACTCTGTTATGGCATTTGTGGATTCAGGCGCTGCCCTGAACTTGATGGACTTGGAGTTTGCCAGGCGCTGTGGTTTTTCCTTGGAGCCTTTGCAGAGTCCTATTCCCTTAAGGGGGATTGATGCTATGCCATTGGCCAAGAATAAACCTCAGTACTGGACTCAGCTGACCATGTACATGGCTCCCGCACATCAGGAAAATATCCGCTTTTTGGTGTTGCATAATTTGCATGATGTTGTCGTGTTGGGTTTGCCATGGTTACAGGTTCATAATCCAGTACCGGATTGGAAATCAATGTCTGTGTCTAGTTGGGGTTGTCAAGGGATACATGGTGATGTTCCTTTGATGTCAATTTCTTCTTCCACTCCTTCTGATGTCCCTGAGTTTTTGTCGAATTACCAGGATGTATTTGATGAGCCCAAGTCCAGTGCCCTACCTCCTCATAGGGACTGTGATTGCGCTATTAATTTGATTCATGGTAGTAAGTTCCCTAAGGGCCGACTGTTCAATTTATCTGTGCCAGAACATGCTGCTATGCGGAGTTATGTAAAGGAGTCCTTGGAGAAAGGGCATATTCGCCCGTCTTCATCGCCGTTGGGAGCAGGGTTCTTTTTTGTGGCCAAGAAGGATGGCTCTCTGAGACCCTGTATAGATTACCGCCTTCTCAATAAAATCACGGTCAAATTTCAGTACCCTTTGCCTCTGTTGTCTGATTTGTTTGCTCGGATTAAGGGGGCTAGTTGGTTTACCAAGATTGACCTTCGAGGGGCGTATAATCTTGTGCGTATTAAACAGGGCGATGAATGGAAAACAGCATTTAATACGCCCGAGGGCCATTTTGAGTACCTGGTGATGCCATTCGGGCTTTCTAATGCTCCATCTGTGTTTCAGTCCTTTATGCACGACATCTTCCGGAAGTATCTGGATAGGTTCATGATCGTATATTTGGATGATATTTTGGTCTTTTCGGATGATTGGGAGTCTCATGTAAGGCAGGTCAGGATGGTGTTCCAGGTCCTTTGTGCTAATGCGTTGTTTGTGAAGGGCTCTAAATGCCTCTTTGGAGTTCAGAAGGTTTCCTTTTTGGGCTTCATTTTTTCCCCTTCTACTATCGAAATGGATCCTGTCAAAGTTCAGGCCATTTATGATTGGACTCAACCTACATCTGTGAAGAGTCTTCAGAAGTTCCTGGGCTTTGCTAATTTTTACCGTCGCTTCATCGCTAATTTTTCTAGTGTGGTTAAGCCTTTGACTGATTTGACGAAGAAAGGCGCTGATGTGGTGAATTGGTCCCCTGCGGCCATTGAGGCCTTTCAGGAGCTTAAAAGTCGTTTCACTTCGGCCCCTGTGTTGCACCAGCCAGATGTTTTACTCCCTTTTCAGGTCGAGGTTGATGCTTCTGAGATTGGGGCAGGGGCTGTTTTATCTCAGAGAAGTTCTGATGGCTCCTTGATGAAGCCGTGTGCTTTCTTTTCTAGAAAGTTTTCGCCTGCCAAGCGTAATTATGATGTCGGCAATCGGGAGTTGTTGGCTATGAAGTGGGCATTTGAGGAGTGGCGACATTGGCTTGAGGGAGCAAAACATCGCATGGTGGTCCTGACTGATCACAAGAATCTGACTTACCTCGCGTCCGCCAAGCGGTTGAACCCTAGACAGGCTCGATGGTCACTGTTTTTTTCCCGTTTCGATTTTGTGGTCTCTTACCTTCCGGGATCTAAGAATGTGAAGGCTGATGCCCTTTCTAGGAGTTTTTTACCTGATTCTCCGGGAGTCCCTGAGCCGGATGGTATTCTTAAAGAGGGGGTGATTCTGTCTGCCATCTCCCCTGATTTGCGGCGGGTGCTGCAGGAGTTTCAGGCGGATAGACCTGACCGCTGTCCAGTGGAGAAACTGTTTGTCCCTGATAGATGGACTAGTAGGGTTATTTCTGAGGTTCATTGTTCAGTGTTGGCTGGTCATCCTGGGATTTTTGGTACCAGAGATTTGGTTGCCAGGTCTTTTTGGTGGCCTTCCTTGTCACGGGATGTGCGTTCTTTTGTGCAGTCCTGTGGGACTTGTGCTCGGGCCAAACCTTGCTGTTCTCGTGCCAGTGGGTTGCTTTTGCCTTTGCCTGTCCCGAAGAGGCCCTGGACACATATTTCCATGGATTTTATTTCTGATCTTCCTGTCTCTCAAAGGATGTCTGTCATCTGGGTGGTTTGTGATCGGTTTTCTAAGATGGTCCATTTGGTACCCTTGCCTAAATTGCCTTCCTCCTCTGATTTGGTTCCATTATTTTTTCAGCATGTGGTTCGTTTGCATGGCATTCCGGAGAACATTGTGTCGGACAGAGGTTCCCAATTTGTTTCTAGGTTTTGGCGGTCCTTTTGTGCTAAGATGGGCATTGATTTGTCTTTTTCTTCAGCGTTCCATCCTCAGACAAATGGCCAAACCGAACAAACCAATCAGACCTTGGAAAGCTATCTGAGATGCTTTGTTTCTGCTGATCAGGATGATTGGGTGACCTTCTTGCCATTGGCCGAGTTCGCCCTTAATAATCGGGCTAGTTCTGCTACTTTGGTTTCGCCTTTTTTTTGTAATTCTGGTTTTCATCCTCATTTTTCTTCAGGGCAGGTTGAGTCTTCTGACTGTCCTGGTGTGGATTCTGTGGTGGACAGGTTGCAACAAATTTGGACTCACGTGGTGGACAATTTGACGTTGTCTCAGGAGAAGGCGCAACGTTTTGCTAACCGCCGTCGCTGTGTTGGTCCCCGACTTCGTGTTGGGGATTTGGTTTGGTTGTCTTCTCGTTATGTTCCTATGAAGGTTTCTTCTCCTAAGTTCAAGCCTCGTTTCATTGGTCCTTATTTCTGAAATTATCAATCCTGTGTCGTTTCGTTTGGCCCTTCCAACTTCTTTTGCCATCCATAATGTGTTCCATAGGTCGTTGTTGGAGAGATATGTGGCGCCTATGGTTCCTTCCGTTGATCCTCCTGCTCCGGTGTTGGTTGAGGGGGAGTTGGAGTATGTGGTGGAGAAGATTTTAGATTCTCGTATTTCGAGACGGAAGCTGCAGTACCTGGTTAAATGGAAGGGCTATGGTGAGGAGGATAATTCCTGGGTTGTTGCCTCCGATGTCCATGCTGCTGATTTGGTTCGTGCCTTTCATTTGGCTCGTCCTGATCGGCCTGGGGGCTCTGGTGAGGGTTCGGTGACCCCTCCTCAAGGGGGGGTACTGTTGTGAATTCCGTTCTTGGGCTCCCTCCTGTGGCCGTGAATGGTACTTTGGTGAGTTCTGTCCTTGGACACCCTCTGGTGGCTTTGAGTGGAACTGCTGATCTTTGAGGTTGGCTTTCTCAGCTGCCCTTGTTTACTGCTTCTGCTCGCTTCCCTATTTAACTCTGCCCAGGTTGTTAGTCCATGCCAGCTGTCAATGTCTCAGTACTGGTTCAGATCTCTCTTGGAATTCTCAGATGACCTGACTACTCCAGCAGAAGCTAAGTCCTTGCTAATCATTTGCTGTTCATTGGTTTTTTGAATATATTTTTCAGTACATGTTATGTTTCAGTCCAGCCTGCTATTATGATATTTCCTTGCTAGCTGGAAGCTCTGGGGGTGCAGAGCTGCACCTCCTCACCGTGAGTCGGTGTGGAGGTCTTTTTGCACACTCTGCGTGGTTTTTGTAGTTTTTTATACTGACCGCATAGTTCCCTTTCCTATCCTCTGTCTTTCTAGAGAAGATTCGGCCTCCTTTGCTAAAATCTGTTTCATTCCTGTGTTTGTCACTTCCCTCTTAACTCACAGTTAATATTTGTGGGGGGCTACCTTTACTTTGGGGAATTTCTCTGAGGCAAGGTAGGCTATTATTTCTATCTTTAGGGGTAGTTAGCTCTTAGGCTGTGAAGAGGCGTCTAGGGAGAGTTAGGTACGCTCCACGGCTATTTCTAGTGTGTGTGATAGGATTAGGGATTGCGGTCAGTAGAGTTACCACTCCCTCAGAGCTTGTCCCAGGTTTTCTGTTTTAACCATCAGGTCACTTCGGGTGCTCATAACCACCAGGTCCTAACAGAACCCTATGGCAGGTATCTCAAAATTTTTGGGTTCTATGCCCAACACAGCACATAAGGACATTCTCTGCTGCTTCCACTGCAGCTCCAGCTGCTGCAGAACCTCTTGCTGCAGCTGCAGCTCCTGCTGCTGCAGAAACTCTTGCTGCAACTGCAGCTCCTCCGCAACGCAGACTTCATGGACCCGCCGATCCACAGTAAATCTTCGTAACCCCACCTAGTTACCGCCAGAAGCCTTCAATCTTCATGGCCCCACCAAGCCACAGCAAGCTGTCTAGAAAACAATTTTCCAGCAGATTTGCACAACGCTATGCAGCACACTTTGAAGTATGCCTCAGTTCACACTGCCCACATTCTTTCTACCATATGTAAGGCTGCGGTAGCACAGTAGACAGTGAAGAGGCAGTGACCCACAAAGTTCGAACACAAAAGTCTCTTTAATGTGTTACTTCACACATAAAGGTACATAGCATTTTATAGTACATGTCATCAAAGTTCAATGCACACAGTTGCATCTCGTCTTCGTGCCCGTTTAATTGTACTACACATCATATGGCTTTTAGATTGCTGTCCCTAAACAGGCCAGACTTCCCTTTGTCCAGTTTCCCTGGGCGGCCACATGCCATATTAAAGTCCCCAAACACAGCTTCGCATGTTGCAGACACTACACATGCCAGTCCTCCTCTGATTAGTTCCCGTGGGTGTCCTACATTGCTGAATCACAGTCTCTTTACTCACACAGCCGTATACAGCTCAGGATATCCTCCAGATAGCAGCCATTTACCATATCCACCTGTTTGCAATCAATACACATGCCAGTCCTGTTTCGAGCACAGTACATTCACCTCTGGCACCTCTGGGCACTGGACTGTCCATATCCGACTCTTTCGGGAACAGTAGAAAGAGAAGAAGGCTAGCCCTTGATTTCTGTGGAGGTGACGGTGATAGTGAACAGAGCCAGTAGTCCCATTGATAACAAAATATATAATCACTGCACTCATACAGGAAAAGGTTTGCTTCAAGTGAATAATTTATTGGTGAAAAGTGAAGCAACAGGAAAAAATTAATATTTCGGCCAATCAATGGCCTTGATCACAATGTCGCCTTTCGTATGTTCTTTTCTAGAATTTGAACATGTAGTATCATTGAGGAAGATAAATATGAGAGTGTATATATACAATCCACACTGAGGGAAAAGGATGCTGACACAGACGTAGCTGCTCCTTCTGCTCAGGACTGGAGCTATGTATGGTGAAGAGATTCCTGACCCACAGGTGGGTGAAGCACTTGACACAGACAGCACACCACAAGATGCACTTTTTTTATTAATGCAGGGGGGTGCCAGGGTGTGATGGAACAACAGCAGCCCACACCACGACTACCACCCTGGCTCCTGTTACAAAGTGGCCTAGTCAGCAGGATCCAGATGCCTTGCATTTGGAAAATGGAAAACCCCTGAAACGGCAAAGATGGCGGCCGTTAAAATGGCAGATGATGGCGCAGAAGCTGAAAATAGCTCCATTGTGGGCACTCTAAACTGAAATTGGTGCAAACATTTGTCTGTGGAGAGGGTGCCTTGTGCCTAGGCCACACCCCCTGGTGTGCAGTGCGTAGGCGCAATGAAAGAAGAAGAAATCCCGCCCCCTGCAACAGATTCCTGAAGAGCAGGAGGATCCAGATCCTGAAAGTGGAGTAGCCTGAGTTGGCACCTCCATGGCCCTGAAGGAGCCAGGAAGAAGTCGCAGCGGTGGAGGAGGATACCGACAGCAGCAGAGTGGTCGCAGCACAGGCGTGTACTCCAGAGGACAGAGAATGAACTTCAATCCAATATTGCGGCCAGCATGCAGCCAGCGGGTAAGGAAAAGGTGAATCAAACACCCGAAAACCCCACCCATATGACCCAAAACTGGTCCCACCAAATTCAGGTGACAGGTTCCCTTTAAGGACTGGTCAGTGGACCTGGAGAGTCATATGGAGAACTGTCTGTCTGCCTGGGTCTCAGGAAGTGGAAACTGGGGTCAAATGGACCCATATTGATGTCTGGACGACCCGAAGGTCTTGCTGGGTTAAGCCAGGATTGTGCTCACATGATGATGAGCTGGAGAGAACTGTTGGCCCAAACTTGGGTCATGTATCTGAAAGAACTGAACTGTGTGTTCCAGGGTCCCAACCAAGTGGGACCGGTACCAGTCCTGACTGGGAATAGGTCAAACATGGTTTATTTGAACAATGTTTTTAAGTAGAATGTAATAAGTTTTGTAGTTATCTATGTGGTAATCCTAGTCTGCTGTTATATGATGCTATATGTCATAATGTGTATGTTTTTGATTTACCGGTACTGCATGGTTGGGGACGACCATGGTTTTAGGAGGGAGGTATGTAAGGGGGTGTGCAGGTGGCTGGTTTGGGCCTTGCATTCCTGTGCATACCTACCTAATGAAACAGGGTCCTTTTTGTGTTTCCTGTGTACCCTGTGTAATATAGCTGACACTGTATAGATAGCTCACAAAAAAGCAAAGCAGACTGACAGCACTCACTGTTCAATAGAGCGCTCGTTCCACATCCAGAGAACCATCCTGGATTCCAGCAAACCAAATAATGTATAATGAACAGCGCTCCATCCAGGTGTAAAAGTCTTCAAGATGAACTTTATTTAAGCCATGGTTCAATGCGACGTTTCGACCATAACATGGTCTTTATCAAGCATACAATAAAACACAGAGGGCTGTCTTAAGTAGTGTGGATGCTACACAGTGCACCAATCACCACTCAGTACCGCCCCTCCAATGCAATTAACAAATATCATAAAAACAACAAACAACAGTGGTATATATACACAAATCATAACAAGAAATACCCATACAGTGCATAGAACTTATCATGTCTCATCAAGATTGTAAGCCGATCTACCCGTACTTACACCCGATCAGTCAGCTGTCATATTCTGTTGACACCATCGCCATGGGGACAGACCACCCCTCAGCAATCCTATGGTGTATCGCGCCGTCCAATCCCGGTTCATAGCGCCAAAAAGATCAGCAACCAATCCATTTGTCCAATATAGCCCACCCCTCCATGTAACACCAATTGAAGGGACTCTAACACATTTAAATGCCCCTGTATCTGTGTACCACTACCGGGTCACCCAGGGCTCACCACCTACGTCATCAGGCCGCGCCGTCGCAAGAGGAAGCAGACGCGCCCACATCACCTGACCGCAGTTGCCGCCCGCCCCATGCCACTGCGCGCACGCGCCAACCACCGGACACCCACAGACAGGCCGCCGGAGGAGAGCGCACGCGCACAGCGCACGGCCCGAGCCGCACCACATGACCGCAATGCAGGCCCGCCCCCACCACATGCGCAGGCGCCTACACCCAACTAAACGATGCCCTCATCAAAGGTGTAGAGGGACCTACCACTATGAAGCGCATGCGCACCAGGCCTCCAAGACAAACCCGAAAATACGGGTCAATCACGGGAGCCAAAACACGCAAGCGCAACACAGCGTCGGCCCAACATAATGGAAAGTACATCCATCTATACAGAACAACTGTCCCAGTCAAATAAAGCAAACCGGGGGCTAAACTATAGACAAAATACTATGAGGCATGAAACAATTTCTCAACATCATAAGAGAAACACACATGTTTCCATAGTACCGTGCGACAGTCGGTCGGCATGAGAGACAAAGATCAAATATATAAAAGTCCATTTATCATCGCTATGGAATAAGAGTAATGTAAGTAATCCAAACTTAACACAATCCATCCAGCCACTGACTGTCACAGAGTAACCTGAAAGATAAAAAAAATATAATAAAAATAAAAACAAAATGTAAATCCAGTGTACACAAACCCACATGTATTTAAAACCAACACACATCGGTAAAAGACAACTGCACTACACAATCTAAAGTACATCAGGTACACGAATGTAGGTTAAAATCTAGGTTTAAACCCTTAGGTTGCAAGGACCCCAACGTGTAAATCCACCTCATCTCTTTCGTTTTCAACATTTGTGCCCTATCACCACCTCTCCTTAGCATAGGGACACTATCAATGACCCTAAATCGCAACTGGTTCACAGAGTGTCTCTTCTCAATAAAATGCCTAGGCACCGGTAAATCTGTCAGGCCCGTCCTTATAGTGCTCTTATGCTTACTGATACGATTCTTCACCTCCATTGTGGTCTCACCCACGTAAGTCAAGCCACATGGGCATACAAGCATATACACCACATAGCTTGACAAACAGGTGTATCTCTGTTTCAAAAATATTTTTCTACCCGTATGGGGGTGATAAAAAAACTCACCCTTCAGCATATTGTTGCAGCAAGCGCAACCCAAACATGGGAAATTCCCATGCCTGGCTGCGCTCAACAGACTTTGAGTAGTGGTCTTCTCAGGGCCGACATCAGATCTCACTAGTCTATCTTTCAAATTACGACCCCTCCTAAATGACATAATTGGAAATGCACCGAAACCCACAACCGTGGGAAGTCCCCGTTGTAAGAATGTCCAGTGCTTCTTCAGGACTTGACCAATCTGTTTACTAGCAGAGTTATATGTGGACACAAAAGGAATACGCTCACAAGATTGTCTATTAGATGACATATTCCGAATACTCCCACGTGACAAATCACGAGCCCTAGCTTTATACCTATCGACCTCCATTCTTGGGTACCCCCTCCTCAAAAATTTGGAGCACATCTCCTCCAACCGCAAATCCACCCTATCCTCATCTGATACAATGTGCCTAACCCGCAACAATTGACTCCACGGCAGGGAACTGACCATCCTCCTAGGATGATCACTATTAAATAGCAAAAGACTATTTCTGTCCGTCTCCTTGACATAAATGTCCGTCCTCAATTCAGACCCATCCTTGTATACTAATGTATCTAAGAATTGTACCTGGGAGGTTGAATGGGTAAGGGTAAACTTCAATTCCGGGTATACCCCATTGATTTCACCCCAGAACTCCTCCAATCCTTTTACATCACCTTCCCATATAACAAAGATATCATCTATATAGCGCCACCAGGCTCTGACATGGCGCCAGAGGTTGGAATTGTACACAAACCTGTCCTCGAGTACCGCCATGTACCCCCGTTGTGGGTTTCGGTGCATTTCCAATTATGTCATTTAGGAGGGGTCGTAATTTGAAAGATAGACTAGTGAGATCTGATGTCGGCCCTGAGAAGACCACTACTCAAAGTCTGTTGAGCGCAGCCAGGCATGGGAATTTCCCATGTTTGGGTTGCGCTTGCTGCAACAATATGCTGAAGGGTGAGTTTTTTTATCACCTCCATACGGGTAGAAAAATATTTTTGAAACAGAGATACACCTGTTTGTCAAGCTATGTGGTGTATATGCTTGTATGCCCATGTGGCTTGACTTACGTGGGTGAGACCACAATGGAGGTGAAGAATCGTATCAGTAAGCATAAGAGCACTATAAGGACGGGCCTGACAGATTTACCGGTGCCTAGGCATTTTATTGAGAAGAGACACTCTGTGAACCAGTTGCGATTTAGGGTCATTGATAGTGTCCCTATGCTAAGGAGAGGTGGTGATAGGGCACAAATGTTGAAAACGAAAGAGATGAGGTGGATTTACACGTTGGGGTCCTTGCAACCTAAGGGTTTAAACCTAGATTTTAACCTACATTCGTGTACCTGATGTACTTTAGATTGTGTAGTGCAGTTGTCTTTTACCGATGTGTGTTGGTTTTAAATACATGTGGGTTTGTGTACACTGGATTTACATTTTGTTTTTATTTTTATTATATTTTTTTTATCTTTCAGGTTACTCTGTGACAGTCGGTGGCTGGATGGATTGTGTTAAGTTTGGATTACTTGCATTACTCTTATTCCATAGTGATGATAAATGGACTTTTATATATTTGATCTTTGTCTCCCATGCCGACCGACTGTCGCACGGTACTATGGAAACATGTGTGTTTCTCTTATGATGTTGAGAAATTGTTTCATGCCTCATAGTATTTTGTCTATAGTTTAGCCCCCGGTTTGCTTTATTTGACTGGGACAGTTGTTCTGTATAGATGGATGTACTTTCCATTATGTTGGGCCGATGCTGTGTTGCGCTTGCGTGTTTTGGCTCCCGTGATTGACCTGTATTTTCGGGTTTGTCTTGGAGGCCTGGTGCGCATGCGCTTCATAGTGGTAGGTCCCTCTACACCTTTGATGAGGGCATCGTTTAGTTGGGTGTAGGCGCCTGCGCGTGTGGTGGGGGCGGGCCTGCATTGCGGTCATGTGGTGCGGCTCGGGCCGTGCGCTGTGCGCGTGCGCTCTCCTCCGGCGGCCTGTCTGTGGGTGTCCGGTGGTTGGCGCGTGCGCGCAGTGGCATGGGGGCGGGCGGCAACTGCGGTCAGGTGATGTGGGCGCGTCTGCTTCCTCTTGCGATGGCGTGGCCTGATGACGTAGGTGGTGAGCCCCGGGTGACCCGGTAGTCGTACACAGATACAGGGGCATTTAAATGTGTTAGAGTCCCTTCAATTGGTGTTAAATGGAGGGGTGGGCTATATTGGACAAATGGATTGGTTGCTGATCTTTTTGGCGCTATGAACCGGGATTGGACGGCGCGATACACCATAGGATTGCTGAGGGGTGGTCTGTCCCCATGGCGATGGTGTCAACAGAATATGACAGCTGACTGATCGGGTGTAAGTACGGGTAGATCGGCTTACAATCTTGATGAGACATGATAAGTTCTATGCACTGTATGGGTATTTCTTGTTATGATTTGTGTATATATACCACTGTTGTTTGTTGTTTTTATGATATTTGTTAATTGCATTGGAGGGGCGGTACTGAGTGGTGATTGGTGCACTGTGTAGCATCCACACTACTTAAGACAGCCCTCTGTGTTTTATTGTATGCTTGATAAAGACCATGTTATGGTCGAAACGTCGCATTGAACCATGGCTTAAATAAAGTTCATCTTGAAGACTTTTACACCTGGATGGAGCGCTGTTCATTATACATTATTTGGTTTACTGTATAGATAGCTGACACTGTATAATATAAAAATGGCTGACACTGTTCTGATATTTGTGTGTTAGGGTATGTGCACACGTCCGGATTTCTTGCAGAAATTTCCTGAAGAAAACCGGAAATTTTCTGCAAGAAATCCGCATTTTTTTTTTTGCGTTTTTTTTCCAGTTTTTCGCGGTTTTTTTTAGCATTCTGCAAGCGTAATTAGCTTGCAGAATGCTAAAGTTTTCCAAGCGATCTGTAGCATCGCTTGGAAAACTGACTGATGGTCACACTTGTCAAACATACTGTTTGACAAGTGTGACCAACTTTTTACTATAGATGCTGCTTATGCAGCATCTATAGTAAAAGATAGAATGTTTAAAAATAATAAAAAAAATAAAAAAAATGCTTATACTCACCTGCAGACCTCAGCGGCGTCTGTTCCGTATAGATGGTGTGTGCGCGCAGGACCTTCCATGACGTCGCGGTCACGTGAGCGGTCACATGACCGGTCTCGACCAATCACAGGACCGTGACATCATCGCAGGTCCTTCACCGCACACCAGCTACAGGAACCGAAGCGGCAGCATGCACCTGAGAGGCGGGAAGACATCGAAGGTGAGTATATCACTATTTTTTATTTTAATTCTTTTTTTTACCACTTATATGGTGCCCAGTCCGTGGAGGAGAGTCTCCTCTCCTCCACCCTGGGTACCAACCGCACATAATCTGCTTACTTCCCGCATGGTGTGCACAGCCCCGTGCGGGAAGTAAGCAGATCAATGGACTCCTAGGTGTGCGGAATCCCCGCAATTCCGCATTTTTAATGAACATGTTGCTTTTTTTTCCACGATGCGATTTTTTCGCGGAAAAAATCGCAACATTTGCACAAAAAATGCGGAATACACTGTAAATAATAGGAGGCATAGGTTAGCGTTTTTTTCGCGTTTTTATCACGTTTTTATAGCGAAAAAACGCAAAAAAAACACGAAAAATCCTGAACCTTGGCCTTAGGGACAAAAATAGGGACAGTCAGTGGCAGTGGTAGGTCAGCATTGGTAAGGGTTATGGCAGTATAGTTACGGGTTAGTGTTAAGGGGGCACTGTAGAGTAGGAGATTAGATTGTGTTAAGAACTGGTCTCTGTCAGAGTAGTGAGTTGAGAAAGGGGGCGGGGCCAGTGTAGTGGCAGGGAGAGTGCCTTCCTGAGGTAATTTTAAGCTAGTGGGAGGAGGTAAGGCAGTGTGAGGAAAATTGTTCTAGAAGGTGTTGTGGTAGTCCAGTGTGAGTTGTAGTCGAGAGAGACAGAAAAAGCACTGAAGGAAGAAGGTCTGGACATGCTAGATCATGGAGCACGTGGGAAGTGAGGCAGTCCGGAAGAATCAGTGGCTAGTCTGTGGGTTACCTCCCGTGACATCCGGGACTTATGGTCCAAACAGGAGTTGCAAAGGCAACCTGATTTGTCGCCCAAGATGGGGAAAGTGGAAGGGGAGCACTCAGCATCAGCTAGCTGGATGGTTCAGGGAGCTGCAGGCCTGGAAACCATGGAGCGGGAAGATAAGCTGAAGGAGCAGACCAGGGAAGGTGCAGGAGATGGAGTTCTCATGTATTGTGAAAATGGATGGACTGTAACTGTCATGAGGAAGCCTGAGTTCAGTAAAGTTTCAATGGAAAAGAACAAGGACCCTGATTATATTTGTGTGTGTCAGAAAAGGACTGGAGCTATGTATGCTGACCCACAGGTGGGTGAAGAACTTGACACAGACAGCACACCACAAAATGGACATTCTTTTATTAATGCAGCAGGGTGCCAGGGTGTGATGGAACAACAGCAGTGCCTCACCCCGACTACCAGCCTGGCCCCCGTTACAGACTCACCATAAATGCACGTATGTCCAAGTTTGTGGGGGATAAGTTTGGTGTGGTGGTGAGGCATCGCCAGCTGGAGGGTGACAATTCAACTTTCCTGAGGTCAGAAGGTGTCTTTCTCACTGATATCGGTTTGGATATCCTGTTGTTGGGGCTCCAAGATGGGATAGAACAAATGTTGTACTTGATGGATGGGGGTCGGAGTCCTGTGTAGTACTACGCAGGATCCTCCTTGGCTGTTTCAACAAAGGAAGCACTGGAATGTTTAGGCTAAGTAAGCTGACTTGCCTGTAGATGTTACAGGGCATTTGGCTACTGGTCTCTTGTGAAGTTGAAAGTGCTTCCTGTTATTGTTATATATACTTATATATAAAAAATAAATCTGTGACCCTCACCCAGCAATTACTTGTGTTGTCTCGTTATTGGGATATGGGGTTTTGTTTGGGAGGGGAGGGAGAGAAGTTTTGCTGGGTCACCGCAGTCTGAGGTTTTACCAGCTTCTTAGTTGGATTTTACTTTGTGTTTCTGCGGGTTTCTGCAGCCTCTATGCTACCATTTACAAACAGTAGAGGCCTCCTGTACAGGAAGAAAAATGAACCTCTTGTTTTTCACTTTCTTATAACAGAGTGAATCCTTATGCACTGTTTGCAATTCGCTAGTTGCTATAATCCATGAAATAAATTTTCTTAGTCCTTACAAGAGCTGTGGACTGTAATGAACTGTAGAAAGCGACCTTGAGGGTGGCAATGGACCAACTAAGGTAATGAGCCTCTGCCAAGTTGCACAGGTCATACATATGGTAAGTTGATCCCTGTACAGGTATCTGAGCACACCATAGGGTACTCCTTCTCTCACTATTGGTCTTTCTCTATTTTTAAGCTAGCATTTTCTCAGCCCTCGCTAATCCAGTAATAGCCCCCAAATTCTCTCAAGCTCTCACACTATTTCCATCTTGACATTTCCACCTAATTTTACAGATCCATTAGGCAATCTCAATGGTCTTGTTTATTCTGGTCTATCAATCTGGACCTCCTTTGGACCATGTTGCAAGACTCCATTTAATCTCCATTTAATCTCCTTGTCACTTTTCTTCTGCCTATAATCTACCAGTGCTCCCAACAGTGGTTGTACTCCGCTGCACCTGCTCACACCCACTGGGTATCTCCCCTGGAACCTACCACAGTTACAATGAACTATGCACTACTAACACCAAACTTTCTTCTATAAACACTTCTCCTGGTCCCATCTGTGTTCTGGTGCCAAAGTACCACCATGTAACCAAAAAGCACTCTGTGAGTTCACCTGCAAGTTGGCACCCAGGAAGCTGCTTATCCTGCTGCTCTGGAATACAGAGAGACACCAGTCATTTACATCGAATTTGAAAAGGTGATGAATCATGTGGTATACAATATAAGGGCACAAGACATGTCAGCAATAAACATTTAACATATTTAATGTAGGAGGGTAATTTGAGGGTTTTCAAGGAACCATGTGATGTATCAAGTCCGAAAATACTTTAAGGCAGAGAGGTGAGATAATAACACAGGATATCACACAACGAAGGTAAATGCTAGCAGCATATTCGTTTCAGTACATGTGACACTGGCTTACAGACGCATCTCAGCTACAGACAATGCATTTGTAAGTGTTGGATCATACTTAATGTACATACTTCATTTAAATTATTTATTAAAGATCAGATGTCCCCTTTAAAAATATATTTCCAATTACTTTACATATATAAGTAGAAACTGTGTTTATGTAATCCAAATACTTGTTTTTAAGACGATAAGAAATATGTACGTTCAGTGCATTAATCAAATTCATATACCACAAATGAAATATTATTGAACGCAGTTATCCATACCATCATCTGAATATCATAAATACTTCTGAGTCATTACATGAAACTGAGCTCTTTATGTGGTTTGTTTGGTGGGAAGTCATTTAAGTCAAACAAATTCATGGCGCCAGAAGCTTCAGTAAAGAGGATGAGGTGTTTATTGGGAGGAAATTATAATACTGTTAAATATTGAGTGTTCCAAAGTAATGTATTCACTTGAGAGGCAGAAATAGTTTATAAATGCACATGAAAATAAGATTTAAACATTTCATCTATCCACAGGATCCTAACATCAGCAGTTCTATGTTTGAATTTTCTGGAATGCTGCATCTTCTTATTTTGTTACTTGTATTGAATATAAGGGTTCTGCTGTCTGAAGCTTTGCACTCCCTTGAACTTTTTTCTTTGACTGTGCTACTCACGTCCCTGGAGCACTTCGTCATGTTGTGATGCATATCAATAAAATATTTTTTTAAGGAAAAGAAATTGCCTTGTTAACAAATTCGATATATGGCTCAACAAAATAATTTTTTTGTGGCTTGTCCCGTATTAGTGATAAGCAAGTGGAACGCCCGTCAGGGCCGTGGGGTACTCAGTACTGGGTCCGGTATTTAAAGGGGATGCCACGGTGGCTGCAACTAGGTCCATGGCCCTGGGCGCCCAATTAAAGGGGAAGGTCTTTAAGGGGATTTGTAATGTCTATGTTCGTGATGCCACCTGTGGTTTTCGGTCAGTAGGGACCGACGCTGCTTAGAGGGTCCTCTGGGATGATGTTATGCAGCAAGATGGTGACGCTTTCCTCAGGTGAAGCGGGGTCCCTACAGCTTCCCACGTGTAGGGCACTAATGGTGTGGTGGATGGTATGGCAAAGAACGATGACACAGGTTTGCAGTCTATACCTGGTTTACTGATGATAGCAGTCCTCAGTCCAAGGTACCAAGTGCAGGGTAGCTGTGGTTCGGCCAGCATTGAGGCAAAAGGGGATCCCTCTCCCAGGTGAGGACTGTAAGCCTTTCCTACTTGCGCTACTTAAGTTGGCGAGGTCCCTGCCACTTGAATCTTGGTTGCAAAGTCTCCTCTCTTCTGTCCTAAGACAGATGTCTGTACGATAGGCAGTGTGAGCCAGTTTATAGGATCTCTATCATGACCCGGGCTTTCAGTTTACTACTTCACCTCAGACTTGATGTGGGCAATTGACATACAATCCTATGCCCTCCAGTTCTGTTACATGTCCTGGAGAACAGCACGACCTTGGGCTCCCGGTACCTGGTTTCTGCGCTCTGGCTCTGAGAGTGTAATTCTGCTGTTCCTCTGCTGAGCCTCTTTCTCCTCTGTGCTCCTTTCCTCTAAGCTCCTCCAATATTCAACTCCTTGAAGTTCTCACTCTTTCCAGCTACTACGCGGCTGTGCAGCTCCTCTGTCTCTTCCAGAAGTCATTCTTCCCTCCTCACTCCTCTACAACTCACTACAACTGGCTGACTCCTCCTCCAGACCAGGATACCTAAAGTCTAAGGAAGCTCCCCTGAATCCGGGTCCTGAGCTCTCCCTCCTGGCCTAGATTCAGAAGTGTTGAATGTGAGTGCCTTAGCTGATAGAGAGAATCTCCCTTGCCTCCAAGCGTGACATCACCCTTCCTGAAGGGAAGGCAACATCACTGTAACAACCGGTGCCTGGGGTGTTACACAAGCACTAAAATGCTCAAGTGCTCAGTACTCTAATAGAGTAGGTCGGACGCTTAGGCGAGCTAACATAGTGAGACATATCCTGTTTAATTAATGAAGGAGTTACTCAAACTCACAAAGCCTATGCGAACAATTCAAGAACTGCAAAAAAAAACAGACAGAGGAACTCCAATACAATCCAATACTAAGGCCGAGGACTGCTGCTTTCTCCTCAAAGACAGGGAAGACTACTCTCACCAGCCACCACGTGGAAACCCCCGGACAAAACCCCATCCAGCAGGCTGCCTACCGGGTTTCAGAGGCTGTTCAAGACATGACAAAGAACAAACTGGAGGAGACAAAATGACAGGGAGTTGTTCAGTCATCTCACAGTTCTTGGGCCTCTCCTGTCAACCTGGACCCAAGAAGGATGGTACAACATGATTCTGCATTGATTATAGATGATTAAATGATGCCACCAAGAGTGATGCTTACCCCATGCCCAGGATTGATGATCTATTGGATCATCTGGCCAGTGTCCAATTTGTGACCACGTTAGACTTGAGCAAGGGGTACTGGCAGATAGCCCTAACGGAGTATGCTCGGGAACGATCGGCCTCCATTACTCCATTTGGGCTTTTTGAGTTCCTAGGAATGCCCTTTGGGATGAAAAATGCCCCCGATACTTTCCAGAGACTGGTAGGTTGACTGTTACAACAATGTCAGGACTTTGCCTTTGCTTACTTGTATGACATTGCCATTTTTAGCACCATCTGGGAGGAACATCTTAAACACTTGGGCATAGAGCTAGACTGTATCCTTACTGCAGGACTGACCATTCGCCCTGATAAATGCCAAATAGGGATGGCTGAGGTGCAGTACCTCGGGCATAGAGAAGGGGGTGGGACCCTAAGTCCTGAGCCTGCCAAGGTGGAAGCCATTAGCAACTGGTGTAGACCCCAGACTAAACAGCAGGTACTTGCATTTTTAGAAACTGCTGGTTACTATTGAAAATTTGTTTCTGACTTCAGCACCTTGGCCAAGCCCCTAACCGACCTGACCTGCAAGAACATGCCTAGGAATGTGACGTGGATGACTGTATGCGAGGATGCCTTTTCAGCATTAAAGACCGTCCTCATCACTGCTCCTGTCTTGACTGCCCCTGATTATAAGCGCAGGTTCCTCAACAGATGCATCCACCTTTGGGATTGTGGCAGTACTTAGCCAAGTGAACGCCGCCGAAGAACATCCTGTTGCTTTTGCCAGTCAGAAACTACTGGATCAGGAAGTTGCCTATACCACTATTGAAAAGAAGTGCCTTGCCATCGTGTGGGTGCTAAAAAAATTGCAGCCATACTTGTATGGAAGAGACTTTACAATTGTTACAGACCACAAACCCTTCACATGGCTGAACCTACAGCTTCTCCATCCAATACAAGCAGGGAAGCCAACACCAGAACGCCGATGGACTGTCTCAACAAGAAGAACTATAGGCTCCCCAGGCCGACCTACCCCTGCCACTGTACAAGGAACTATAAATGATTGAGCAATGTGGACTAAAGTGAGCAGGCCAGAGGTCTGTGTAGACCCCATGGCGTGCTCACTTATTATGAGGGGGAGAGATTGTGATGGTGTGATATGTTATGTGGGTATCATTTTGTGTATATTTATATTTTACTGATTTTCATAGTGTTCTCTTGTTGCTCTGTATCATTTAGTGTATTCCCCATATTGTCTAGAGTCTCAATTACCTTCCAAAAGGCTGATAATTGAACTAGCTCACTTAGGGTATGTGCACACGTCCGGATTTCTTGCAGAAATTTCCTGAAGAAAACCGGAAATTTTCTGCAAGAAATCCGCATTTTTTTTTTGCGTTTTTTTTGCGGTTTTTTTAGCATTCTGCAAGTGTAATTAGCTTGCAGAATGCTAAAGTTTTCCAAGCGATCTGTAGCATTGCTTGGAAAACTGACTGACAAGTTGGTCACACTTGTCAAACATACTGTTTGACAAGTGTGACCAACTTTTTACTATAGGTGCTGCTTATGCAGCATCTATAGTAAAAGATAGAATGTTTAAAAATAATAAAAAAAATAAAAAAATGGTTATACTCACCTGCAGACAGCTGATCTCCTCAGCGGCGTCCGTTCCTATAGCTGGTGTGTGTGAGCAGGACCTTCCATGACGTCGCGGTCACGTGAGCGGTCACATGAACAATCACAGGACCGCGACGTCATCGCAGGTCCTTCACCGCACACCAGCTATAGGAACCGAAGCGGCAGCATGCACCTGAGAGGCAGGAAGACATCGAAGGTGAGTATATCACTATTTTTTATTTTAATTCTTTTTTTTTACCAATTATATGGTGCCCAGTCCGTGGAGGAGAGTCTCCTCTCCTCCACCCTGGGTACCGACCGCACATACACTATGTTCCAAATTATTATGCAAATGACACTTTTCTCAGATTTTCCTAAATGGTCAGTGCAAATGACAGTCAGTCTAATAAAAGTCATCACCCGTTAGAGTATACATCGAATTTTATTGAAGAAACCTCCCAATGATAACAGTATAATCTCCAAAATGAATAAAAACTCAAAATGCACTGTTCCAAATTATTAGGCACAGTAGAATTTCTAAACATTTGATATGTTTTAAAGAACTGAAAATGCTAATTTGTGGAATTTGCAGCATTAGGAGGTCACATTCACTGAACAAAAAAGCTATTTAACTCCAAAACATCCTAACAGGCCAAGTTACATGTTAATGGAGCGCCCCCACACCGCCGCAGGGCCGAGGGGTACCCGGAGCCGGGCCTCTGGGATCTCAGTCCTGGGGTTGTCACGGTGGCCAGACCCGGTCCGTGGCCCTGTCTGTCAGTGGGGGACGTCCGGTGCAATAAGTGGTGTTGTAACGGTGCTGTTGTGGGGTGCAGGTCGCGATAAATAATGAGGACACCAGGTTGCAGTCTCTTTGCCTCTTTACTGAAGATCTCTGGGTCCTCAATCCAGAATAGGGCTCACCAGGCTGCGCAAGTCCGGCCGGTCCAATGACACTTCCAGAGTTCTCTTCACAGGAGGAAATCTGTGCCTTCCCCCTAGCGCTATGTGTTGTAGTCCTTCCCTGCTGTGCTTACGGAAAGTACCCCACAACTGTTGTGTCTGTTTCTGATGTTCCCTCACAACTCGACTAGATGATGTTCTGCTAATCCTCCGTCCCTCCCTGAGGTTCGGGTAGGAACGGCACCCGTTTGACGGGTAGGCCTGGAGTTCTTCCGGGACCCTAGAGACGCCCCTCTCCCACAATTGCCTCCCAAGACTTCATAGGTGATTTGTGTGAGACAGCCCGCCTTAGACTGACTGTCCTGCCGCTGTTTAGAGTATTGCTTGAAGCTGAATGTTATGATACTCCCTCGGCGTTCCGGCCACCGGTAGTGCGCCTCAGTAGGGTGTTGCTCCGGTCTTACAGCACGACCCCTACTGGTATGCTCCTATCGCTTGATCTCGTTTCTCACTCAGCACAATCTATCTCGCTTCTAGTCCTTTCTTGGGCCCCGCCGCTTCCCGGAGCTGGCGCGGACCCGTTACGTTCTTTCCAATGCCAAGCCTCTGTCAGGATCCCACCCCTGACAGAGACCCTACTGTCTCTTCCTCCACAACACCCTCTGCCACCAGGTGTTGCTTCGTCCAATCCAGTTAGCTTTCTGATCTAACTTCCTGCCTGACCCCCAGTTTACCCACTATGGTGGGGAGTGGCCTAATGAATAGCACCCTTAGCTCCCCCCGGAGGCCCGGCTGTGAAATGTATTGGTGTCTGTGATACCTGATCAGATGAACTCCTTCAGTGCCATCGGACGCACCATAGCTCCCCATAGTGGCGGAGCCACAGTACTGCAACGACCAGGACTCTGGGGCGCTGCATTAACATCTGAGCCCTTCATTGATATCACCTTCACAATTCTTGCATCCATTGAACTTGTGAGTTTATGGAGAGTTTCTGCTTGTATTTCTTTGCATGAAGTCAGAATAGCCTCCCAGAGCTGCTGTTTTGATGTGAACTGCCCCCCACCCTCATAGATCTTTTGTTTGATGATACTCCAAAGGTTCTCTATAGGGTTGAGGTCAGGGGAAGATGGTGGCCACACCATGAGTTTATCTCCTTTTATGCCCATAGCAGCCAATTACTCAGAGGTATACATTGTCATTCATGAAGATGATTTTGTTCCTGAAGGCACGTTTCTGCTTTTTAGACCATGGAAGAAAGTTGTCAGTCAGAAACTCTATTTACTTTGCTGAGGTCATTTTCACACCTTCAGGAACCTTAAAGGGCCCTACCAGCTGGTTCCCCATGATTCCAGCCCAAAACATGACTCCTCCACCTCCTTGCTGATGTCGCAGTCTTGTTGGGACATGGTGGCCATCCACCAACCATCCACTACTCCATCCATCTGGACCGTCCAGGTTGCTCGACACTCATCATTAAACAAGACTGTTTGAAAATTAGTCTTCATGTATGTCTGGGCCCACTGCAACCGTTTCTGCTTGTGAACACTGTTTAGGAGTGGCCGAATAGTAAGTTTATTCACCACAGCAAGCCTTTGAAGGATCCTACACCTTGAGGTTCGAGGGACTCCAGACGCACCAGCAGCTTCAAATAACTGTTTGCTGCTTTGTAATGATATTTTGGCAGCTGCTCTCTTAATCCAATGAATTTGTCTGCCAGAAAACTTCCTCATTATGCCTTTATTTGCATGAACTCTGTCTGTGCTCTGTTTCAGTCACAAATCTCATCAGAGTATGATTATCACTCTTAAGTTTTCGTGAAATATCTATTTTTTTCATACCTTGTCCAAGGCATTGCACTATTTAACGCTTTACAGCAGCAGAGAGATCCTTTTTATTTCCCATATTGCTTGAAACCTGTGACCTGCATAATAATGTGGAACATCATTTTTGAGTAGTTTTCCTTTAATTAGAATCACCTGGAAAACTAATTATCACATGTGTTTAAGATTGATTTCAGTGATTCATTGAGCCCTGAGACACAATACCATCCATGAGTTTATTTGAAAAACAAAACAATTAAATCTTTAAGACACTTAAATCCAATTTGCATAATAATTTGGAACACAGTGTAATCTGCTTACTTCCCGCATGGTGTGCACAGCCCCGTGCAGAAAGTATACAGATCAATGCACTCCTAGGTGTGCGGAATCCCCGCAATTCCGCATTTTTAATGAACATGTTGCTTTTTTTTCCGCGATGCGATTTTTTCGCGGAAAAAAATGCAACATTTGCACAAGAAATGCAGAATACACTGTAAATAATAGGAGGCATATGTTAGCGTTTTTTTCGTGTTTTTATCACGTTTTTATAGCGAAAAAAACGCGAAAAAAATGCGAAAAATACTGAACGTGTTCACATGGCCTTACTGTCTGCAGCCTGACTGTATCTATGCCTCTTGATGTCCCCCTGTAGTGCCTTAATCCCTGTGGCACCTTTGTCATGTCTGGGACGTCTGAAAACCACCCCATGTCTGACTACTAGTGTTGAGCATTCCGATACCGCAAGTATCGGGTATCGGCCGATATTTGCGGTATCGGAATTCCAATACCGAGTTCCGATATTTTTGTGATATCGGAAATCGGAATCGGAAGTTCCCAGTGTATGGTTCCCAGGGTCTGGAGGAGAGGAAACTCTCCTTCAGGCCCTGGGATCCATATTCATGTGTAAAATAAAGAATAAAAATAAAAAATAGGGATATACTCACCCTCTGACGCGCCCTGGTTGTAACCGCTGCAACCGGCAGCCTCCGTTCCCAAGAATGAGCGAGTGAAGGACCTGCGATGACGTCGCGGCTTGTGATTGGTCGCGTGAGCGGTCACATGAGCGGTCACGCGACCAATCACAAGCCGCGACGTCATCGAAGGTCCTTAACTCGGCATTCTTAGGAACGGAGGCACCGCTAAGAGCAGGGGCCGCCGGAGGGGTGAGTATATCAATATTTTTTATTTTTATTCTTTATTTTATACATGAATATGGATCCCAGGGCCTGAAGGAGAGTTTACTCTCCTTCAGACCCTGGGAACCATTCCGATATTTTGTGTCCCATAGATATGCATTGGTGTCGGGTATCGGTATCGGCGAGATCCGATATTTTGCCGGTATCGGCCTATCCAATCTGATACCGATACCTTTGCTCAACACTACTGACTGCCCCTGGACAGAAGGAGGGGGCTGGGGAGGACAGGAGCTGGGAAGTCAGTTCCTGTGTGGTGAGGATGGTGTGAACACAGCATATCAGAGAGAAAGGGAAGCGTATGTATTTTTTATCCTCTGTCTGCTGGATTATTGGACTCTCATCTCCTTGGACATTTTATCCTGTTACTGAACTGCATTTGTGTTCTCAGTGTGGTGGATTGTTTATGGACCTTTTAGTGTTGCCTATAATAAAGGTCTTGGGATTGTTCACACTTCCCTTGCTCTGTTGAGTGTGTGGTATCAGAGAAGGACCCCGTGACACCATGCAAAAAGTGCAAGGGCAGAAAAACTTTTACCTCTTGGGGTTAAATATATATATATATATATATATATATGTATATATATATACATATATATAAGCATACTGATCTCGTTGCGGTAAGCTACGTACAGATCAAAAAAGTGCAGTGAAAAAATTAATAAAAGTATCTTTATTTACTTCAGAAGAAATATACATACAAAAAACTTTAAAACCACGTGCCTCAAACCATAGAACACATATCATTAGGGAGAAAAAACCAGAGTAGTCAGCATTCCTATATAGGCGCGCATGTAGATTATACAATTGTATCCTATGCCAGTCAATTCCAATATAAATTACTCAATAAAATATTATGTTAGTGCCAATCACTTAAAATGTATATTGGGAAGTTCATAAAGTGCCTATTGAAAGTGGATTCATCATGAAACCCTATAGTAACAATGATTAAGGCTGCAATAATGTTGGTAGTTAAATATATTAAATACCATAAAGTGAATACAATGTCCCGTGCCTAATACATATTACCTTTATCTACTCTGACTCCACACATACAATTCCCCATGGCAGGTAAAGACTCCCGACCCCCCTTTTCACTAGATGCTTCTTCCAGGATGAATCCACTTTGCACGGGCACTTTATGAACTTCCTAATATACCTTTTAAGTGATTGGCATGCTTGGATCAGTATGCTTATTTATATTCGCAAGTGTAGCTCACCTCGTGTTTGAGGGAAGTGAGCATGGGTAATGTGCTATATATATATATATATATATATATATATATATATATATATATATACATAAATATATGTAAGAGAATTGTAGCTGTAGATCTTATACACATCCTGCAAAATTTATGAAGTAGAACATCATACACAGAGCCAGGGAAAAATTACACTAAGCAGGAGGGTCACATGATGTGAGGGCAGCTTCATGACCCTCTAAAGCTTTTGAGAGAGGGCTGTCTGATGACCCCATAAAGATTTTGAGTGGGGGGCCACCTGATGACCCTGTTGATATGGTGGAGGAGCAGAACAAGAAAAAGAAGGAACCATGGACCATATACCCTTTTTTGGGGTGGGAAGGGATGCATGGGAATACACCATAATAAAAAGGAACGTTTGAATTGGCTTTGTGTTCCAGTGTTGTCATCTGGTGGAGAGGCTGGGTGAAACCAGGCCTTGTTCATTTTGATAAAAGTCATCCTGTCAGCATTTTCAGTTGACAGTTGGATGCACCTATCGGTTATTAATTATTATGCTCCTGGCGGCACTAAAAACCCACTCTAATGAAATGCTAGGGGCAGGGAAGGCCAGCACCTCCAAGGCATAGAGGGACAGTTCATGCCACGTGTCTAGTATTGTGTCGCTGGGAGTATCTTATAAAACTGTCCCAGACCTTTGATAGTGTTCCCCTGCCCCTGTTGTACCTGGTGTATGTCTCCCTTGTCTCTCCTCCTTGGTTATCCAAGGACTTATGGTACCAGCATTGTCAGATGGGAACATTTATTCTAATTGTTTGACTAGGATCTTCTGTTATTTCATCATTTTACTAGCCCTCTTTGCAGCAGGAAGGGGAGATGAAAATTTCTCGTTGTAGCTTGGGTCGAGAAGTGTGAACAACCAGTAACCAGTGTTGACTAAAATGTGTATAATGGAAAGAACACAGAAAAAGGCAGCAGGACATAAACTCAGCCATGTGTGCCAGACTCCCATTAGGCAAGACTTCCCTGTACCCACCAGGAGGACAAGTCTCCATCTACTTCTCCTCCCTCTTCTCCTTCTCCTCCCTCTTCTCCTTCTCCTCTTATTCAGCCCATTCACTCTGAACATATTGGATGAAGCTGGTGTGGTTGGACCCTCTGCAAAGCAGGCAATCATATCCTGTTCCTCCTCCTCCTACTCAACCTCCTGCTCATTATCACCCAATCCGAGCTGAGAAGGTGAGATAAGGTTGGGCTGGGTAGCATCACCCTGTGTACTTTCTTCCTCCATCTCTACCTGGTCCCCATGCAAAGCTTCCTCTTTAATTGTGGGAAGCAAGCATTTTAGTAGATACAGATGGGGTATGTTTATTCTGACTATGGCATCTTCACCACTCACCATCTTGGTTGATTCCTCAAAGTATTGTAGAACCTCACAGATGTCAGACATCCATGCCCAGTCGTCGGTTTTTTATGTGCAGAGGCTGACCGGAAAATTGATGTACATGTTGTAGCTGGTATTCAACTACTGTTCTCTGCTGCTCACGTAGCCTTGCCAACATATGTAATGTGGAGATCCAGTGCATTTTCACATCGCAAACCAGTCGGTCAGCTGGCATTTGGAAGCACTGTTGCAGCACTGCCAGACCAGTGTCAGATGTAGCTAACTTGGAGAAATGGGCACACATGTGGAATGCCTTCACAAGTAGCTCAGGCAAATCTGTGTAATTTTTTAGAAACTGCTGAACCACTAATTTGAACACGTGGCCAAGCCATGGTATGTGTGCGAGCTTGCCAAGCTTCAGAGCTGCCACCAGGTTACAGCCATTATCACACACTACCATGCCTGATTGTAGGGTCAGCAGTGACAGCCATAGATCTGGCTGCTCTATTATTCCTTTCAATAACTCTGCCGTGATGTGCGGTTTGTCCCCTAGACCTATTTGGTTGAGCAGATCCTGTTGCCGCTTCAGTGCTTCCAGCTTGTGACTGATATGGATCACAATTCTGAGATGGAGATTGAGGAGAAGGCGAGGGTGCAGGAACTGGTGTTGGAGGTGGGGGAAACCCTGATGTAATTAGGACCCGCAAACCTTAGTGTCAGTAGGACGTGTGCTGTTCCACTCAAATTTTAGAATTATCTGATTTCTTCAAAAAACAAATTTTATGTAATTCTCTGTTTGCAAATTCAGAAAAATGTCCAAGCGAGCTGCCATTTTGCTAAACTGTAGAGGGCCAGCTAAAGGTTTAAAAAAAAGAGAAAAGCAACTAATACCACAGCACATCTCATCTGTCTGCATTCCAAAACCCCAGGCCTCTTTACACTAGGTCATGACGTTTTGCTGAGACCAGGTCCATAATGTCTCTGCATATATGCATCACAATGTGTGTTGCGATGTTACAACACATATTGCTGGGATACCAGGGGCAAAAGTTCAAAACTAGCATGAAGGCAAGTCCTGTTGTTTCAGCATGCAGTGGTGGTAAGAAGAGATAACAAGGACAAAAATTTGGCAGTGAGTAGCGGAGGTGGAGAGGAAAAGGGGCAATAATAGGTCTCATCTTATAACTGACATATTTTAGCTCCTGTATTCACAACATAAAATAAATGTTCATGTTGTTACATGCTGCAGTGATCACATGTGGTGAACAAGCAAGAGCGTAATGACTGAGGTCACAAAGGGGGCTGAAGAAGGCCTATCGATGATAATTTCACCTGGTTGTGCATCCTTCATGAAAAATGTATTGCGGATTAGAGAACCACCCGGTCTCTGTATTCTACAACACTCCGCCAGCAAATCAGAGGCCCGCAGCTAATGTCACTTGCCAGTGAAATCATGCACTATCTATGCTGGCATGCTGAAGTCAGCTGCCACTGAGAGCCAGGTTACTGCCGGCAGTTCTCACAGTAGCCTCTGTGTGAGCTGGCCCCCTGTGAACTCCATTGAACTCCATAAGGTTACCGCAGTTCAAAGCTGGCCAGCTCACTCGCAGAGGACATGGTGTGAGCCAGCAAGCTGTGAACTGTGGTATTCTTATTGGTATCACTGCTTGTCACTGCCACTGGTCCTCACTCTACTCTCAGTGTACTTTAGCCGCCGTGGTGAGCAGTAATGTTAATGCTCATCACAGCCTCTGGATGTAGCAGAGTTGGGAGATCATCATGGAAGATCGATGTGGATTACGGCAGACTGTTTTTTGGAGGGGAGGGAATAAATTGGTGAAATAGGATGTCTGGGTTTTAATTTTAAAATAAAGGACTTTTCTGTGTGTGTCTATTTATTGGGTTCTACTTACATAGTTAGTAATGTGGGTGTTTGACTGACCCCTTTCCATAACTAACCCCAGTGCTTAATGACAGCTATGATTCTTGACAAATCACAACTGTCAACAACCCCATATATTACCCAAATTGCCACTGCACCATGGTCCAGAATTGGAGTATCTATTGTGATGCACCATTTCTGTGGCATCTGCGGGCTTTTATTTTTTGGTTGGGGAGGATCCAAAACCATGGACCTTCTTTGAACATCTTTAATACAGAACACGCTTTAATTTCTATGCTGCATTTCACTCCATATGGATTGCACACTAACAGTACATGGAGAGCACATGGACATACAGATATGTACAGCACACAGACACATAAATGTCACACGGATAACACAAAAGTACACACGGATGGCACATGGACACAGACCACGCATTTCACCAGTACTGTTTTTTCTGTAGCAAAAGCACCAGGATGTGTGAAGGGGGCCTAACTCTAGATTTGCTGTAGTTACAGTATATTCCTCAGCAAATCTAGGCAGTAATCCTGTATCATAAGGGCATATTAATTTTGTTTGAAAAAGTAATTGTGTTAATTGAAAAAAAAGATTTGTCATGGCAAATATTGTACACAAACCATAATTCTTGTATCAATGAAAGAAAAGTCTGTATGAATCAATGGCACTTAGTAGGTAAATGAAGTACGATTTTTCACTGGGGCCCAAAAAAGTAAAAACTTTTTTCTATCAATGAGAACATTACATGACAAATATGACAATAATAATCTGGTTGTTCTTAAGAAAAGTTACAAACTAAACTATAATTAAGACTGTGATATAAGGTACTTTCAAATCTTAATTTTTGAATGCGTGAAATCAGGGGTGAACACTTTCTTAAATATGGTATTAGCCAAACAAAACAAAACAAAATCCCTTACAACTCTTTGACAACTTTATGTACCATGGCTGTCATGCTCGCTACTGTCAAGTATCAAATAAAGCCATTATCACTCTAATCTGTTCCAGATGGCATTTGTCTTTCCCTTTGAGCTGAGCCCAAGGCTGTAGTTACAGCTGGTGATGCCTCAGGCATTTCACGTGACTGCACATTAAATTAACAGTTGTGTCAACACAATAATTTTATTTTCCATTACACTAAATATCATATTCAGTTATTTTATGGTAAAGATAGTGATGACGTTAGATTCATGCCTCTATAGGTGCTTTGCCCTGGATTTACACACAACAGTTTTTTGCAGGTACCACTCAGCTGTTTGCAAATATGTATGGTTCGTCCGGCAATTGTGCTTGGGAGCTCTTGTCAATACTTAACTGAACACATAGGGTTAGAACCCAGATAAAGGGAAAAGGGGCAACATCAGGACAATAAATGACATGACTGCAACTAAACTCTAAGGCAATGTGCACATGTTGAGTATTTTGGTAGTTTTTTACCTCAGTATTTGTAAGCCAAAACCAATAGAGGAACAAAAAGAGGAAAAGTATAATAGAAGCACATCATCACTTTTGCATTCTCCTCAAACTCCTCATTTTGGCTTACAAATACTGAGGTAAAAATCTCCCCAAACACTCAGGGTATGTGCACACGTCCGGATTTCTTGCAGAAATTTCCTGAAGAGAACCGGAAATTTTCTGCAAGAAATCCGCATTTTTTTTTTTGCGTTTTTTTTCTGGTTTTTTCGCGTTTTTTTTAGCATTCTGCAAGTGTAATTAGCTTGCAGAATGCTAAAGTTTTCCAAGCGATCTGTAGCATCGCTTGGAAAACTGACTGACAGGTTGGTCACACTTGTCAAACATAGCGTTTGACAAGTGTGACCAACTTTTTACTATAGATGCTGCTTTTGCAGCATCTATAGTAAAAGATAGAATGTTTAAAAATAATAAAAAACAATAAAAAAAAATGCTTATACTCACCCGCAGACACCTGATCTCCTCACCGGCGTCCGTTCCGTATAGATGGTGTGTGCGCGCAGGACCTTCCATGACGTCGCGGTCACGTGAGCGGTCACATGACCGGTCTCGACCAATCACAAGACGGCGACGTCATCGGCAGGTCCTTCACCGCACACCAGCTACAGGAACCGAAGCGACAGCGTGCAGTGGAGAGGCGGGAAGACATCGAAGGTGAGTATAGGACTATTTTTTATTTTAATTCTTTTTTTTTTACCAATTATATGGTGCCCAGTCCATGGAGGAGAGTCTCCTCTCCTCCACCCTGGGTACCAACCGCACATAATCTGCTTACTTCCCGCATGGTGTGCATAGCCCCGTGCGGGAAGTAAGCAGATCAATGGACTCCTAGGTGTGCGGAATCCCCTGCAATTCCGCATTTTAATGAACATGTTGCTTTTTTTTCCGCGATGCGATTTTTTCGCGGAAAAAAAGGCTACATTTGCACAAAAAATGCGGAATACACTGAAAATAATGGGAGGCATATGTAAGCGTTTTTTTCGCGTTTTTATCACGTTTTTATAGCGAAAAAATGTGAAAAAAACTCGAAAAATACTGAACGTGTGCACATGGCCTCAATGTGTGCACATGGCCTAATCTCATTTGTCAGCAACAATCCAATTTTGAGATAAGGCTTTTGAGCTACTCAAATACATTTCTTTAAAAACTATCCAGTAGGGGAATTATATTGCAAATATTGTTATGGCCAAATAGCTATAATAGATTAAGCCATTTTAAAAAAAATTATTGTCATATTAAAATATAAAATGAAATTGGTTATCAGAGAACCACCGACACAGGAGAAGTCATTATCATAAACACATTTATTTAAGACATCACGCCAGCGTTTTTTTTTATTTTACCTCTGGGGTAGTGCTTTTAAACTTAGGTCCCTGACCCTACTCTTATACTCAGTTGTCGCCGTCTTCATCTTTTATCAATACTACTACCATTAGTCTTTGGCAGTTTGCGACCTATTGGATCTCTCCATGTTTCATGAGACGGAAGACATTTTTCAGTGCGAGTCTATGAGAATCTCATTGTGGATCTCATAGCCTTGCATTGAGAGGTAGCGATTAGTGATGAGCGAGTGTACTCATTGCTCGGTATTTATGACTGCTCGGAGTTTTAGTTTTCGTCATGGCAGCTGAATGATTTACAGCCACTAGCCAGGCTGAGTACATGTGGGGGTTGCCTGGTTGCTTGGGAATCCCCACATGTAATCAAGCAGGCTAGTAGCTGTAAATCATTCAGCTGCCACAATGAAAACTAAATCTCCAAGCAGTCATAAATACTCGGAGGTCACGAAGGCAATGAGTACACTCTCTTATTACTAGTAGTGATGTCACTTCTGACTTCCGCTCATTCAGAAGTCATGGTTTCAAGATGGCACCGCGGGGTCAGAGCGGCTCTAACAAAAGGTGAAAATGCCTGGAGGACCGGGAGCATGGACCTTACAGTAGAAGCACCACTCCAGCACTGAAAAAACTGGAAAGTGCTTTAAATGTTTTTTCTTCGAACAGTGTTCAATTCTGATGAAGTGCGAGCAAATCTTTCACTTCATGGCAATCTTTAGGTATGGGTGTTTTACCAACATAATACATCATAACTTTATATCCTAGTGTCTTTTATCGTCTACAGCACTGACACAATTTTGGCAGTGCAGTGGCTCATTGGTTAGCACTGTTACTTTGCAGCACTGGGTTCATGGGTTTAAATCCCACCCAGGACAACATCTGTAAGAGTTTGAATGTTCTTTCCATGTTTGCGTGGGCTTCCTGCCACACTCCAAAGGCATACTGATATTTAGATATTTGAGCGGAATGCAAACAGTGATGATGATGTCTGTGAAATATCATGGAACTACATAAATCAGTAAAATCAATAAAAAATATCAACAGTGCTGCAACCAATAACTGATCTCAGCAGTTTGTACTGCGGCAGAGCCACTAAGCTCAGCTTTAGGTTGCAGCACCATCAATGTGACATCAGTGCTGCAGACAAAAAGAAGCCACCAGGAGCAAGAGAGGAGACCCATTACCAGGGCCAGACTGGGACAACAAAGCAGCCCTGCCACACAAACCCCACCAGCCCACATACTCAAACATCCCCCACCCCCAGTCAGTGAATTTTGCTATACTTTGTCGTTCCCCTCAACAATCCTTTTAAAGCAGATATTTGAAGAGCCACATGTGAATGATCGACCACAGGTCTATTTACATGGTGCTCTTTAGAGCTCCAGTTCTCTGGATCATGGGGATCCCAGCGATTGGACCTCAGCGATTGGAAAGTTCTTGGGATAGGGGATTACTTGGGATAATGCATTAAAATAGGTTTTCCAATATATATATTTTTCCCATAGGAACACTAAAAATAATAAACCAGTATTGACCTTCCCAAAGATGAGTGTCATCTCTCCGAGAACAAAACAGGACAGGAGAAGTGGTACTGTGCAGTGCATATATACAGGACAGGAGGAGTGGTACTGTGCAGTGTTTATATATATACAGGACAGGAGGAGTGGTACTGTGCAGTGCATATATACAGGACAGGAGGAGTGGTACTGTGCAGTGTATACATACAGGACAGGAGGAGTGGTACTGTGCAGTGTATATATAAAGGACAGGAGGAGTGGTACTGTGCAGTGTTTATATATATACAGGACAGGAGGAGTGGTACTGTGCAGTGCATATATACAGGACAGGAGGAGTGGTACTGTGCAGTGTTTATATATATACAGGACAGGAGGAGTGGTACTGTGCAGTTCATATACACAGGACAGGAGGAGTGGTACTGTGCAGTGCATATATACAGGACAGGGGGAGTGATACTGTGCAGTGTATACATACAGGACAGGAGGAGTGGTACTGTGCAGTGTTTATATATATACAGGACAGGAGGAGTGGTGCTGTGCAGTGCATATACACAGGACAGGAGAAGTGGTACTGTGCAGTGCATATATACAGGACAGGGGGAGTGATACTGTGCAGTGTTTACATACAGGACAGGAGGAGTGGTACTGTGTAGTGTATATATACAGGACAGGAGGAGTGGTACTGTGCAGTGTATATATACAGGACAGGAGGAGTGGTACTGTGCAGTGTTTATATATATACAGGACAGGAGGAGTGGTACTGTGCAGTGCATATACACAGGACAGGAGAAGTGGTACTGTGCAGTGCATATATACAGGACAGGGGGAGTGATACTGTGCAGTGTATACATTCAGGACAGGAGGAGTGGTACTGTGCAGTGTTTATATATATACAGGACAGGAGGAGTCGTACTGTGCAGTGCATATACACAGGACAGGAGAAGTGGCACTGTGCAATGCATATATACAGGACAGGGGGAGTGATACTGTGCAGTGTATACATACAGGACAGGAGGAGTGGTACTGTGCAGTGCATATATACAGGACAGGAGGAGTGGTACTGTGCAGTGTTTATATATATACAGGACAGGAGGAGTGGTACTGTGCAGTGCATATACACAGGACAGGAGGAGTGGTACTGTGCAGTGTATATATACAGGACAGGAGGAGTGGTACTGTGCAGTGTATATATACAGGACAGGAAGAGTGGTACTGTGCAGTGAAGATACACAGGACATGAGGAGTGGTACTGTGCAGTGTGTATACACAGGAAAGGAAGAGTGGTACTGTGCAGTGTATATATACAAGACAGGAGGAGTGGTACTGTGCAGTGTATGTACAGGACAGGAGGAGTGGTACTGTGCAGTGTATATACATAGGACAGGAGGAGTGATACTGTGCAGTGTATATATACAGGACAGGAGGAGTGGTACTGTGCAGTGTATATACACAGGACAGGAGGAGTGGTACTGTGCAGTGTATATACACAGGACAGGGGGAGTGATACTGTGCAGTGTATACATACAGGACAGGGGGAGTGATACTGTGCAGTGTATGTACAGGACAGGAGAAGTGGTACTGTGCAGTGTATATACACAGGACAGGAGGAGTGGTACTGTGCAGTGTATATACACAGGACAGGAGGAGTGGTACTGTGCAGTGTATATACACAGGACAGGGGGAGTGATACTGTGCAGTGGATCCTCAATGGTCTGACTCGACATGTATCAGACTGCAACATCTGCTGAGAAAAAAACTACTGCACATGGATAACAAGTAAGAAGAAAATCATACCACGTTTCTGGAAGAAAATGGAACCAATTTTTTTATACTCTTTATTAGCCAATGTGGCAACATTTCACTTCAGTATCAGAGAAATGTCCAGTTATGGATCTGTAACGTTGCCACATGGGTCAATAAAGAGTCCGCCACTTTGCTCACAATTAATCTGAGAGATAGATAGATAGATAGATAGATAGATAGATAGATAGATAGATAGATACACACACATGCATACATGATAAGACACTGAGGATTATACCATTTATGCAGGTCAGGAGAAGAATACACAGCTCCACAATATACCTCATATACTCGAGTATAAGTCAACCGGAGTATAAGCCGAGGCACCTAATTTTACAACAAAAAACTGGGAAAACGTATTGACTCAAGTATAAGCCGCGTATGCATTGTCCTTTCATCCCTATCCTGGTATGCATGGCTCCCCATCCCTGTCCTTGTATGCATGGCTATCCATCCCCATCCTTGTATGCATGGCTCCCCATCCCCGTCCTTGTATTCATGCCCCTCATCCCCATCCTTGTATGCATGGCTCCTCATCCCTGTCCTCGTATGCATCGCTCCTTATCCCCTATTCTTGTATGCATGGCTCCTTATCCCCATCCTTGTATGCATGGCTTTTTATACCGTATCCTTGTATGCATGGTTCCTATAAAAAAAAAACATCCCTTCCCTGCGTGCCCTCGCAGCATCTCATTCCATGGCCCCGCTCATTAAGGTAATGAATATTCACTCCACGCCTATGGGAATGGAGAGAGGTGAATATTCATTACTTTAATGAGCAGGGACACATGATTGCACGGCCTGAAGAGCTGCTGGTGCCGGAACGAGATGAAGCAAGGGTGAGCAGAGAAGGTAAGTAGGATCTGTGCTTGAAGCCGGCTGCTGCGTCTGCAACTGTGTGCGCTATATTCAGTGCAGTGAATATTCATTTCTCTTTAGCAGCGGCACAGGTTTTAGCAGCTGCCGCCGGTTCCTGCCTCTGTGTCCTGCTGCTCCCTCTCTCCCACGGTCTTTCTGGGACAATGACTCGTGTATAAGCCGAGGGGGGCAAAACAATTAGCTAAAAAACTCGGCTTATACACAAGTATATACAGTATACTACAATCTATTATATACACAGCTGCATTTTATATACTGTACCTTGTTAAGGAATACAGAGCAGTGTATCTACTATATAGTATAGAGATGTGGCAGTGTATATAGAGTAAATTCCACACTATATGCACAGCGCCATACTATATACACATCTCTACACTATATGCTATATATACATACAACACTACAATATAATTAAGACAGCATTAGACTATATTATGATGAATAATAACATAGGAGACAAATATATATCATATAATAGACACTGATGCTGATGTACATAGGATAACATAGGAGGCACCGCGACTGCTAAATATATATCACATTGAAACTACTGTATATACAATATATAGTTGATACTGTGCCTGCTGTGTATAGCTATAGTATCACATATATATTGTATGTGATACTGTGACTGCTGTACACACATTACATAGGTGAAATGATATAGGTGAAACTGATATATATATATATATATATATATATATATATATATATATATATATATATACTGCGACTATACACAGCAGTATCACCTATATAACATATATTCAGTAGTCTATACATTATACGGATGATGCTGCAAATGCTGTATACACGATATATAGGAGATACTGCTACTGATGTGTATATACGTTATATATAGGTGATACTGCTGTGTATATACAGTATGTACGTATATATATATATATATATATATATATATATATATCATACACACAGTGCAGTGTCACCTATATAACTAACTAGCTGTACTACCCAGGTTCGCCCGGGTTAATAACTGCTGTTAGCAAAATAGAATGTGTTAACAAAAATTTATTCTGCACACAAAAACCACAAAACAAATAGATAGAAATGTAATTATTAAAAGGCAAAAACTAAGCTAATAGAAGCATTTCACAACATATATTTCAACACCAGAGCTATTCCACACAGATTTAACTAAATTGGCCAAGTAATGTGAAGTAATCTTCTACTACTTATTCGAGAGCCTTTTGATAAATGACATTCTTAGTTTTTCCTTCAGGTGCAAAGACAAACAGATTTTTGGCTGTTCCACCTCTTGAATAGGCCACATAAAGTTGACCATGAGAAAAGCATGGAGATTGTAAATCGATTCCAACTACTTTCAAGGACTGTCCCTGAGCCTTGTTGATGGACATAACAAATTCCAGTGGAACAGGAAACTGGAGGCGTTTAAAATCAAAAGGCAAATCAGATGGGATGAGAGGAATTGTTGTAATGAAAACACCTTCTCCTGTGGCACATCCTGTCAAAATGGTTGCCTCAATTACATGTGGAAACAGGTTCTTAATCAAGACTCTTGTTCCATTACACAGCTTTGATGGATCCAAATTTCTCAATAGCAGAATAGGTGCTCCAGGTTTTAGAAAGAGGTTGTGAGGAGGATGTCCTTGTGGCTCCAAGGAATTGAGGAACTCAGTTGGATAAAATAATGCTTGAGCAGGGTCTATTACTGTATCCACTGACTTGTAGGTTGTGCACACACCTGGAAGGAGATTTAGAATTTGAAGATTGATCTTGTTGACGCTGTTATTTTTGGGAGCTAGAATAGCCCTTTCACACAGCCAGCCAGAATTATTAAAGTGGAGTTGAATGTTTGGAAAAACCTTTGCTTTCAACTCCTCAATGGAAGTCACAATGCAACAAAAGTTGCTTTTGAAGGTGATCTGTCCCGTGGATGAGTTTACTGGTGCCTTGCCATCTCCAATAGTCAACAGCTGGCTCAAAAACAGTCCAGCAGAAACATCACCTGTCATGTAGACCCTCATGTTTGTGTTCAGTGACATTTTATTTACTTTTCCCCAAAGGTACGATGCTTTGAGACAGGCATTGAGTTCGTCTGCAGGGGTTGATCTTGGAATAAAAGGTAGTGTTTGGCGGAAGTCACCTGCCAAAACAACAACTACTCCTCCCATAATATATTTGTTGCTACGCAGGTCTTGCAGCAGTCTGTCCACTGCTTCCAGAGCCCTTTTGTGTGATATGGTGCATTCATCCCAAATGATGGCACTGCATTTTTGAAGCAATTTTTCCAGTCCTGATCCCTTGGCAATATTGCACACGGGGCTATCACTATGAGACAGGTTAAGTGGTAGTTTGAATGTCAAATGTGCTGTCCGGCCACCTTTTAAAAGTGTAGCTGCAATTCCAGAAGATGCCACTGCAAGTGCAATCTATCTTGTTGTCGAAATTTTGCCAGGAGCAAGTTGATTACAAATGTCTTTCCTGTTCCACCTGGAGCATCAAGGAAGACAATCCCACCTTTGTTGGTTTCACTGAAACTTAAAATGTAGTTATAGGCATCCCTTTGATGTGGTACCAATATTGTCTCTTTCTGAGACACAAATGCTGTCAGTTCATCAATATTGTAGTCTGTTTCTATGAAAGTCTCCCTACACATTTAGATGCCTTCAGGATTTCTTATTGGAGCAGGCAAACCAATCAACTGTAAGGCTTTTCCTGACATTGCTATGCATTGATCTTCAAGGAGCATTAAAGTTTCATTGAACATTTCCTCAGTGAAGTTGATAAGTTGCTGAGGATTTTCCCTTCTAATCTGCATGAGGATGTCCTCACTGAGATCAGTTTTGTACTTTGTCCAAAGCTCAAGATGATTTGAAATGCTACAGGTTGTTAGAATAATAGCAAAGAGATGTCTTAGTTGTTTTGGGGTTTGTGTGGCTGCTGCTTCACTGAGGGTCATGTCCCAGTGTCCATCATTTTCCAGAAGTCCTTTTCTATGGCAAGCTTCCCTGAATGTTTCACACACATGGCCTCCGACGGTCTTCAGGTCAGAAAATGATGTAGGGCCTTTGACAAGATGAAGAACCATGCGCAAGTAGAAGCACTCTGCATTTGACGGATGAACAGTGTAGAGGCGACCAAGAGTATCAGTTGCTTTCACCCCTGGATAGCCTTCAATATCAAGCCCCCGTTTCCTCCATTCCAGTGTTTTTCTGGAGGCATTCCAAGTGTAGTACTTTGGTAAATCACAGTAGAGAATTGTTTTTGCAAAAGGGTATTGTTGACACATCTCAAAAAATGCCAAGAGGGTGGTCTTAGGTGGTGTTACAGCTGCTGCTGCAAGTTTGCTGGGTTAAAGTAAATTCTCTGTCCATTTTCCAAGTGCACACTCAGATACACAACTAGTGGGTAGCGCTCATGAATGAAGAATCCTAGTGTTCTCCAAACAGGTTCATTGCTGCTTATGTACCTGCCCATCTGGAATGCCTCCACTTCATCAATAATAGGTCCATTTTTCTGGAGTTCAAAAACTGCTTGATCGCTTCCTTTGTGGACATATTTGCAGATATACTTGATTGATTTCACAGAGTGGCAAGATTCGACATTTATGTGGGCCTGGAAGATTTTTGAGGGCAAAGGGTTGTAAGTCACTACCCAACTGTTGTCAATTTCTATCTCTGGGAGTGATGATCCAACATGCATTTTGAGCTTTGCTGTGAAACCATCATCCCCTGTCCATCTTGTCCTGTTTGGGTTTCTTGGACCAGGGATTGTGGGTAATGCTTTGAACACCTGCCATCAATCATACAGGGAGAATTTATGTTAAGACAACCACATGGACCATGGATCATGTTTTTTTGTGTTGTGTCAAACAGCAATGGGTCAATCTGAAGGTCTGGCAATTCGGTACTGATGATATTGTCAATTTTGGTAGGCTGTATTTTTTGCTTCAGCCAGATCAAGATGTGGGCGTGAGGAATTCCTCTTTTTTGCCATTCAACTGAATACATCCAGCACTGCGTCTCACCATAAATATGTGATTTTGATTTTGTGATGAGATTAGTCATTTTTGAAAGTTTTTGTTTGAAAACCCAAGCAATAAGGTCATGGCGATTCACTGTTTTTTGGCCCGGCAACAGGTGCCCTCCAATTTCCTCAAAGGCAGGATTGCAAATAAAGGTGATGAAAAGATCTGGACGACCATACTTTCTCACATAAGTCATTGCATCCTGTGTGTATTCATGCATGTGTCGTGGGCTTCCAGTGACAGTTGATGGAAGAATAACCATTTTCCCCAACTCTTTTGGATCAGCATCATTTGCAACAGCATCTATAAGGTGAATATACTACTCTGCCCTGAGCTTCTTTTGATTTAGTCGGATATATAAAAGACATTCACTCTCAATCTTTGCATACATGTCAACAATAAATTGGTGGAAGAGGTGTTTGCATTTCAAGATGTGATTTTCCTCTGCAAATCTTGTCATGATCCTATATGCATAGAAGTCCATGGCAGACACTTTTTTTCCTGAAGGTTTGCCTGTTGTAGGATCTGTCTGAGGTATTCCAAAGTGATAGCCATCCTGTCCCTGCCAAAAGATGATTGGATATTGCAGTGCATCAGAGGACCTGTGAGTTTCTGCTACTCGTTGCAAACTATTGTTCCTTTTCAAAAGCACAATGTCACAGCTTTGAAAATCATTACCTATAATCAAGATGGCTACCTCATCAAATGTGGGAGCATTGAAATATCGCTGATGTTCACCTTGTGGTGTTTTGTCAACTCGAATGACAACCTTGTAATCGTCATTTGGCGTGCATTCAAGTGCAGTCTTGAAAAGTTGAACATATGGATTGTTGGAGTGAAGGAACTGCTGCAAAATACTGACAATATCAAGGCGAGTGTTAGGAATTAAAGAGCATCTCCGCAGAGCCTCTGCTTCTGTATTTCCCATGAAGAAGAGTTGAAGAAATTGAGGTTCTTATTGTAATGGAAGCAGTGAGCCAATTGAGTGGTAAACCTGTCCTTGAATTTTAAATGTCCACATAAATCCTGTTGTAAAAATGTCTTTTGTTGCACCAAATGATGTCATATGGAAGTAGGAGTTGTACTTCCTGATGTTGTCCAAGAAATGCTTTCATATTGTACTGGTACCTGCCATCAGAGACTTTAGGGGATCTGATGGTGACAGGAGAGGTGGAAGTTTTATCTAGCCATTTGCACAGCATAAACCTGGCGGTTCATCTTTCCATTTCAGGGCACTGCAGTACATGCAGACCACATCCATTTTTCCTATCTGAACTTTAGGATTATCCTGATAGTTTATGTCTGACTGGTAACAAAAGGCAGCATGTTTCAAATCTCCAACCATTTCCTGTACCCTAGTGGAAGAAATAGCAATTCTCTTAGTGGCAAGTCGGCCTTCTCTCTGCTGAGATGACTCATTGGCCCTTGAGGAAGCAGCTCTTCTTCCCTTATCTGCAAGCCTCGCTTCCCTCTTGTCAGAAAGTTCATTGACTCTTAAGGAAGCAGTTCTTGTTCTCTTGTCTGCAAGCCTCGCTTCCCTCTCCTCAGAAAATTTATTGGCCCTTGAGGAAGCAGCTCTTGTTTTCATGTCTGAAAGCCTCGCTTCCCTCTCCTCAGAAAGTTCATTGGCCCTTGAGGAAGCAGCTCTTGTTTTCATGTCTGCAAGCCTTGCTTCCCTCTCCTCAGAAATTCCATTGGCTGTTGAAGAAGCAGCTGCTGGTTTCATTGTGTGCCAGCCTTGTTTCTCGGTCTTCACATTATTTCTTTGGCCCGTAATGCAGCTTTTCTTTTCGCATCAGCTGACATTCGTGCCATGGAATTCATTTTCTTATGAGGCATTATTGTGGTAAAAATAGTCTGTAACTGGCAGTTTCTATATCCTCTCACATAGAGGTAATGTGACTGACATCACCCTTTCCACCAACACACCCTAACTGACATGCTATTACCTCACACAAGCTTTGTTATACTGAGAATATCCTGTGTTTCCTATATTAACTAATCAGAGCTCAGATTAATTAACTGTAGCAAAATAGAAGCTGAGCTGTGATTGTTTCCTATTGGCAGCCTGATAAATCCTCAGCCAACAGGAAGCCCTCCCCCCTGGCAGTATATATTAGCTCACACATACACATAATAGACAGGATATGTGACTGACAGCTGCCGTATTTCCTATATGGTACATTTGTTGCTCTTGTAGATTGTCTGATTATTAATCAGATTTTTATTTTTGAAGGATAATACCAGACTTGTGTTTGATTTAGGGCGAGTTTCAAGTGTCAAGTTGTGTGTGTTGAGTTGCATGTTGCGACATGCATGTAGTGACTTTTGTGAGATGAGTTTTGTGTGGTGACATATGCGTGTAGCAACTTTTTGTGTCGAGTTGCATGTGACAGGTTAGTGTAGCAAGTTGTGTGCAGCATGTTTTGCGCATGGTGAGTTTTGCGCGTGGCGAGTTTTATGTGTGGTGCGTTTTGAGTACGGGCAAGTTTTGTGTGAGGCAACTTTTGCATGTGTTGCAACTTTTGTGCATGTGGCAATTTTTTCACGTGTGCAAGTTTTGCATGTGGCGAGTTTTCCATGAGGTGAGTCTTGCACATGTGGCAAGCTTTGCGTGAGCCTAGTTTTGTATGTGACGAACTTTGCGCGTGGCGAGTTTTGAGTGGCAACTTTTGTGTTTTGACTTTTATGTGGCGAGGTTGGTGTATGTGTAGTGAAATGTGTGCTGAGGGTGGTATATGTGTTCAAGCACATGGTAGTGTGTGGCACATTTTGTGTGTGTGTTCATATCCCTGTGTGTGGTGAGTATCCCATGTCGGGCCCCACCTTAGCAACTGTATGGTATATACTCTTTGGCACCATCGCTCTCATTCTTTAAGTCCGCCTTGTTCACATCCGGCAGCTGTCAATGTGCCTTCAACACTTTTCCTTACACTTTTTCCCCATTATGTAGATAGGGCCAAAATTGTTTGGTGAATTAGAACGTGCGGGGTTAAAATTTTGCCTCACAACATAGCCTATGATGCTCTCGGGGTCCAGATGTCTGACTGTGCAAAATTTTGTGGCTGTAGCTGCGACGGTGCAGATGCCAATCCTGGACATACACACATACAGTACATACATGCATACACACACACATTCAGCTTTATATATTAGATATACACATCAGTAACAGTGTTGCCTATATAATGTATATAGACTGCTGTACATACATGATATAGGTGATGCTATGATTATATACAGCTTTAGCAGCCAGTATCACCTATATATTGTATATACAGCTGTCTATATACATTATATTATATAGACAACACTGCTACGGATGTGTATATACGTTACATATAGGCAATACTGCTGTGTGTGTATATATATACACACACATACACACAGCAGTATCGCCTATATAAGGTATATACGCATCAGTAGCAGTATTGCCTATATAATGTATATAGGCTGCTGTATATACAACATATAAGTGATACTATCTGCTACTGCTGTATATAATCATAGTATTATTATTATTATTATTATTATTATTATTATTATTTATTGTTATAGCGCCATTTATTCCATGGCGCTTTACATGTGAGGAGGGGTATACATAATAAAAACAAGTACAATAATCTTAAACAATACAAGTCATAACTGGTACAGGAGGAGTGAGGACCCTGCCCGCGAAGGCTCACAATCTACAAGGGATGGGTGAGAATACAGTAGGCGAGGATAGAGCTGGTCATGCAGCGGTTTGGTTGATCGGTGGTTACTGCAGGTTGTAGGCTTGTCGGAAGAGGTGGGTCTTCAGGTTCTTTTTGAAGGTTTTGATGGTAGGCAAGAGTCTGATGTGTTGTGGTAGAGGGTTCCAGAGTAGGGGTGATGCGCGAGAGAAATCTTGTATACGATTGTGGGAAGAGGAGATAAGAGGGGAGTAGAGAAGGAGATCTTGTTAGGATCTGAGGTTGCATGTAGGTAAGTACCGGAAGACGAGGTCACAGATGAGTATCACCTATATAATGTATGCACAGCAGTCTATATACATTATATAGGCAACACTGCTACTGATTTGTCTATTCGTTATATATAGGTTACACTGCGGTGTGTGTGTATATTATATATATATATATATATATATATATATATATATATATATATATATATATGTATACACAGACACACATATATACACAGCACTATCACCTATATATAACATATATACACATCAGTAGCAGTATTGCCTATATAATGTATATAGGCTGCTGTATATACACTATATAAGTGATACTGGCTGCTACTGCTGTATATAATCATAGTATCACCTATATAATGTATGCACAGCAGTCTATATACATTATATAGGCAACACTGCTACTGATTTGTCTATTTGTTATATATAGGTTACACTGCAGTGTGTATATTATATATATATATATATATATATACTGTATATATATATATATATATATATATATATATATATATATATATATATATATATATATATACAGACACACATATATACACAGCACTATCACCTATATATTAGATATACACATCAGTAGCAGTATTGCCTATATAATGTACATAGACTGCTGTACATATATTATATAGGTAATACTATGATTATATACAGCAGTAGTTGCCAGTATTGTAACACCCGCTAGGGCCATAGGGTACTCGGAACCAGGTCGGATGGCTCTGGTGGTCACGGCAGCAGTGACCCGGTCCGTGGCCCTGGGTGAGCAATAAAAGGGATGAGGGAAATGTTTGTAGGGGATTATTCTTGACACCACCTGTGGTGTTTGGCTAGAGATGGCCAATGCTGCTTAAGAAGACCTTTGGGGATGTTTTGACTCCCCACAGGTGGAGCGGGGCCCCAGGGCTACCAGAACAGTCTATGAGGGGTTGTGGATGTTGGGTTGAAGGAATAATTGGTGGTGACTCCGGGCTCTGATATGCGGCTGTGCCTTCATGTGTCAGTTGTGGCCAGGAGACCTGCAATCGCCTGTCCTCCGGATTTGGCTGTGAGGCATGTAGTTCCCACACAACCACAGACAGCGGTGTCTGCTTTGTTGTGCTGAATCCTGGGGTGAGCTCAGTCGCAGCTCCACTCCCAGGCTCTCCTCACATGTTTCCTGTCTCTTCAATGTCTCACACTCCACTCTCTAACCCCACCTCAAGGCCAGAACTTATAAGGAAGCTACCCCGAAAACAGGTTTAGAGCTCACCCTACCAGTCTGAATTCAGGAAAGGTGTTGTACACCAGCATACCTGATAAGGGAATCCCTTCTTGCTTCCAGGCATGACATCACCCCCAGGGAGGGAAGCAATGCCACTGTGGCAACCGGACTCCTGGGGTGCCACAGTATCACTTATATATTGTATATACAGAAGTCTATACACATTATATAGGTGTAACTGCTTTATATACATTAAAAAATTAATCTTTAGACTCATCCAGGTCCCTGAGATGAGGAGAGGATGAAGAGCTGAGGTGGGTCCTGTCCAGCATCGATCGTGAAGAGGGGAGGATCCCAGGAATTCATGAGGAGAGCAGTCTTCTCTGATGCTGGTACAGGACAGCCAGAGTCAGACACAGATGGAGGCGCCCTATGCGTGACGGCACCGCAGCAGACTTTTCAAATATCTAGCTTGACCCCGTGTGTGCACGCCTTCTCCTGCTTGCCCGCGCTGACACGGGTAGCAGCTGCGCACATGCATGAACAAGGACCGCGGCCGTGCTCGCGTACTGACACGAGCTGCCGCAGCCCTTGTCACTGCAGGCAACTAGACAAGGTGCGCACATGGGGCTTTCACTCATAAGATTTAAAGGGCCGGCGGCCTGCTTTGTGGTGGTGACCTGCCGGCCCACCAGCCATCTGCCCACCTCAGCAGATGCCCAGTCTGGGCCTGCCCGGTGCTGGAGGTGGGGAGGGTGAGTAATGTGCAGTATACTATAGCTAGGGGACAAATGTTTTCCAAAACCAGAGACCACTTTTAAATTAATTCATAGTTAGTATGACTGTGGTAGAAATATATGCAAATATTAAAATATATATATTCTAATCTGTTCAAGATTTCTCCTAGTGCTTGGAAAATATCCCATGTAGCCATTACTTTTGATTATTTTCACATTAGGGTAGATTGGTTTGTTGTTTTATAGTGATACAAATCTTGGAAATTAAATCATGTCATGTTGTGTTTCCACAGTTGTGAGCAGAAGCTGTACAAAGAATATGTCTCTGATTAAACAATAAAGACACATTTGTTTTTTAAAAAGCCTGCATCTTATCTTTCTTTACAAACATTTAAGTCCCAATCTGCCAAATATATTGACATTCATTAAAACTCAAGACAGTTCCTTCTTCTCATTGATTTTATTACTGGTATATCGTCATCATCTTCAAAAGGCTCGCTCACACAGGCGTATAACATGGCTGACTGCTATCCAATATTTTATCGGACAGCACTCAGCCTAATGTTATACTATGGGGCAGTGCTGATATGTGATTATTTTTCACTAGATGGTGGCCCGATTCTAACGCATTGGGTATTCTAGAATATGTATGTATGTATGTATATAGCAGCCACATAGTATATAGCACAGGCCACGTAGTATATAGGAGCCATGTAGTATATTGCAGAGAAATACTACGTGGCCTGTGCAATATACTATGTGGCTGCTATATACATGCATACATACATATTGTAGAATACCCGATGTGTTAATACAGCCCAAATAGTATATAACACAGCCCACGCAGTATATAGTAGCCACGCAGTATATAACACAGACGACGTAGTATATAACACAGGCCACGCAGTATATAACACAGGGCATGTAGTATATAACACAGCCCACGCAGTATATAACACCGCCCAAACAGTATATAACACAGCCCACGCAGTATATAACATTGCCCACATAGTATGTAGCACAGCCCACGCAGTATATAGCAGCCCACGCAATATATAGCAGCCCACGCAGTATACAGCAGCCATGTAGTATCTAACATTGCCCACATAGTATATTGCACACCCCACGCAGTATCTAGCAGCCACGCAGTATCTAACACAGCCCACGCAGTATTTAGCAGTGTGGGCACCATATCCCTGTTAAAAAAAAATAATTAAAATAAAAAATAGCTATACTCACCCGCAGGGATCCAGCGAAGTCCTGGCAATGCGCGCGCGGCTGCCGCCATCTTCCGTTCCCAGGATGCATTGCGAAATTACTCAGAAGACCTAGCAGTCTCGCGAGACCACTAAGTCTTCTGGGTAATTTCGCAATGCATCTCTGGGAACGGTAGATGGCGGCGGGCGCGAGCGCATCGTCCAACGACGGAAGGTGAGAATAGCCGTTTTTTTTATTATTTTTAACATTATATCTTTTTACTATTGATGCCGCATAGGGAGCATCAATAGTAAAAAGTTGGGGACACACAGGGTTAATAGCAGCGGTAACGGAGTACATTACCCGCGCCTTAATGTGGTCCGTTACCACTGGTATTAACCCCGTGTTAGCGGTGACCGGAGGGGAGTATGCGGGCGCCGGGCAGTGACTGCAGGGGAGTAGGGAGGGATTAATTGGACTGTGCCTGTCGCTGATTGGCCGTTGCAGCCATGACAGGCAGCTGGCGAGACCAATCAGCGACGCGGGATTTCCGTGACGGAAGTTGCAGACAGAAAGACGGAAGTACCCCTTAGACAATCATATATATAGATGCTGATTCGGTATGTGAAAACAGTCATAGCATGCTGCATTTGCCTCCGTTAAATCTGATCACACTCACCCATTAAAGTCTATGGGTGCGATTGAAACATTGGACTGCACTCAAATCTCATCACACATAGTCAATGGAGAAGATTAAGAAATTATGTCCTCCATCTTCACTGCACCTGTGCTGTGATTATCTCATGCGAGAGAATCTGAGCGCACTCAAATGACACTCTGATCAAACTCTGATTAGCATAATCGGCCCAATTCATTCTTATGAGAGAAAAAACGGCAGTGTGAGTGAAATCTCTTACCCAATATGTGTCATTCCTAGGGTGAAGTGGAAGATACCTCATGCAGTATATCCAAAGACACCATCCTGATCAGGTCTGTAAATGGGAAAAAGCAGGAACATTGAACCTGTTAGGCCCTGTGGGTCAATACAATAGCCTTAGAAGCTCTATAGCTCCCGCCCTCACAAGGAGAGTCCACAGCTTTTCCTAAGCTGGACTTGTCCTATATAATCTCTGCATGCCTCCCAATGTGTTTCTCCTTTAGGTCTTTAGGGAAGGACATGTGCACACATATGATAACAAAAGACCATTACCCACCCTGCTAGTTGTCAAAATAGTGCGGCTACACTATTCTGACAACAGGATGGACAGTGGTAGCAGAGTTTCAATCCACATCTCTATCCTCCACCACTGTGGCTGTCTATTCATTTATATTACCTATGTGTAACAAAGGTGTTTTCCTTTTATACTTCCCCTATGTAACCTATAGATTAAAAATTAAGTTTTGCTTTTCTCACCTTGCTACTATATTTTAGAACATGTGAGTTTTGAGAATCATTGGTTGATCAGGGCTGCTTGCTCTTTGTTTTCTTTCTGTCTCGTCCTCTGCTATGTTTTGCAAAATTGAAAGAGTGGATACAAAATAATTATGGCTGCATTGGTATTACTATAGAAAAAACAAGTGCAACATTTTTGCAAGAGTTTTGTTAAAGAGAACCTGGCATTAGGATTGTAACGACCGTTATGCCGGTCGCTGCTCGAGAACAGAATACGGCGCTGCTATGAATGACTCAGGGCACAATATGATATTAAACCAACTTTTCTTTATAACTATTGCAAAAAATGACAGAATTTCTCTCCCAACACAATATGGGCCACAACAGCCACAACTCACAGAATACAAGTTATACAGCCTGAGAGACCCCAAGTGCCAGCTTCACAGACAGGAATCCGACTACCCCACAACTATACCACTCCCTCCCTTAACTGTAACGGGCCTACACGGGGTTATACTGTGCCTGTGACACGTGGTCCTCTCAGGAATACAATCTTACACCCGCCTCCCGCCTAATTTACAATAAATCACGGGTACCCGGTTTTTCCCAACATATATATATATATCTCACAGTATATACTCAGTGTATACGCAGTGCACTGTCTTTTTATTGAGTGCTCAGAGTCTACTCTTTCACAATATATGCTTCAACGGTAAATAACTGAATTTGTTACAGACGTCCAGCAGCGGATTAAATAGGTATTTGAGCAACCAAATCTTCTGATGCAGATCCAGATAAAGTTCACAAATAATTCCAGGAATATCCCACAGCCAGAATCGTGAAGTGCAGGAATCCACACAGTGTCAATTAGTTGTCAGGCAATTCTTCATACAAAAGTGTCCTTAAACAGGCTGTGATTCCTATCTAGCTATCCCTAGCTAACTACACAGTCGGTGACCGGTCACACTTCTCTGTTTACTCACAAGAATAGCTTTCTTGAAATCACACAGTCCCAAACAGGAATGCCTCAAGATCTGGATTCCCCACTCTCCATCATCGCGCTGCTTCTTCTCAAAACGCCCAGAAACTCTCTCTGAGGTAACTGTCCTGTTTCCAGAATCTTCTTGTCTTTTACTCCTGGGTGACCTCTGGTGGCTGAACAAAATTACTGCAACAACATTGTAATTATCCTGTCTATTACTCAAGGGTGACCTCTGGTGGCTGAACACAGTTACTGTATCAACACTGTTTATGATATAAAAAAAAAAAACATCACCATTTTACAGGATCATACATGGTAAAATAAAATTATGGGCATAAAGGCACTGTTCTACTGATGTAAAAGGTACCTTCACAGTAGAAATCCACAGCCTAGTGATTCTTTGATCATCATTAGAAGTTTGGGTGTTATAGACTGTTAGTGCATCATCTGGGCTTGTGGGGAAGGACTGTGGGTAGGGTCTTCATCTCTGCCACAACCTCTCAGTTGCCTCTGGTTTTGGTATCCTCATACCGTTTAAAATTTTGACCTGGAGCTACTCTAGCCCCATACAGTGCTTTTGTAAATCAATCTGGTTGTAGGCTTCAGTAAAATGGTGCACAAACATTCCCCGGTTCCCACACTGTCATCTGTGTGACAGCATGGGAAACACCAGCTGTGATCGGCAGTAACCTTTCTGAAGTCACCGACAGTCACAGCCTCCCGGTATCATTCTCACCCTGTCATGCAGGGAACAGCGTATGAGCCAGCTGCTATAACCATAGGTGTCAAGGTTACCGCCTGTCAGGCATTGGATGATGACTACTACTCTCACCAGCTTTGCCTGCTCTTGCTGATAGCAGCGAGAGCAGGCAACAATGGTGTGAGTATTTACCAGCTGTCACCTGTGCATAGTAAGAAATATGTCAGTGATATATATAATTAGTTGCTGTGCTTGTATGGCTTACTGTACATATATTTAGCTAATAAAGAAATAAAATTGAAAAATGGCATGGGGTCACCTGCAATTTTTAATAACCAGCTGAGGGAAAGTAGACAGCTGGGGGCAAGTGTTATTATTCAGGAAAGGAGCTAACATCCATGAAGCTTTCTAGGCAATTAACCCCTTCCCGACCCATGACGCCACATAGGCGTCATGAAAACCCGTGCCAATCCGACCCATGACGCCTATGTGGCGTCATGGAATGATCGCGTCCCTGCAGATCGGGTGAAGGGGTTAACTCCTATTTTACCCGATCTGCAGGGAGAGGGGGAGTGGTGCTTCAGCCCAGGGGGGGTGGCTTCACCCCCCCGTGGCTACGATCGCTCTGATTGGCTGTTGAAAGTGAAACTGCCAATCAGAGCGATTTGTAATATTTCACCTAAAAAACAGGTGAAATATTACAATCCAGCCATGGCCGATGCTGCAATATCATCGGCCATGGCTGGAAAACCTGAAGTGACCACCCCCCACTCCACCGATCGCCCCCCCACCGCTCCGTTTATGGGGTCCGGTCCCCTCCGTCCTGTGCTCCGCTGCCCCGTGCTCCTGCCCGCTCCCCCGTCCTGCTGTCCGCTCCCCCCGTCCTCCGATCACCCCCCCTGTGCTCAGATCCACCCCCCCACCACCCCTTCATACTTACCGATCCTCCCGGTGTCCGGCCGTCTCCTCGCTGGGCGCCGCCATCTTCCAAAATGGTGGGCGCATGCTCAGTACGCCCGCCGGCCGGCAGATTCCTTACAGGTACATTTTGATCGCTGTGGTAGGTTCTACCACAGCGATCAAAATAAAAAAATAATAAATAAACCCCCCCCTTTATCACCCCCATAGATAGGGACAATAATAAAATAAAGAAAATATATATATTTTTTTTTTCCCACTGTGGTTAGGGTTAGAACTAGGGTTAGGGTTAGAACTAGGGTTAGGGTTACGGGTAGGGTTAGGGTTATGGCATGTGCGGATTTGGCAGCGGATCCGCAGCGGATCGGCCGCGGATCCGCTGCGGATCGGCGGCGGATCCGCAGCGGATCCGCGGCGGATCGGTCGCGGATCCGCAGCGGATTGGCCGCTGCGAATTCGTAGCAGTTTTCCATCAGGTTTACAGTACCGTGTACACCTATGGAAAACCAAATCCGCTGTGCCCATGGTGCGGAAAATTCCGTGCAGAAACGCTGCGTTGTATTTTCCACAGCATGTCAATTCTTTGTGCGGATTCCGCAGCGTTTTACACCTGTTCCTCAATAGGAATCCGCAGGTGAAATCCGCACAAAAAAACACTGGAAATCTGCTGTAAATCCGCAGGTAAAACGCAGTGCCTTTTACTTGCAGATTTTTCAAAAGTCGTGCGGAAAAATCTCACACGAATCCGCTACGTGGGCACATACCCTTAGGGTTAGGGTTGGAATTAGGGCTAGGGTTGGAATTAGGGTTACGGGTGTGTTGGGGTTAGGGTTGTGGTTAGGGGTGTGTTGGGGTTATGGTTGGGATTAGGGTTATGGCTACAGTTGGGATTAGGATTAGGGGTGTGTTGGGGTTAGTGTTGAAGTTAGAAATGAGGGGTTTCCACTGTTAGGGCACATCAGGGGTCTCCAAACGCAACATGGCGCCACCATTGATTCCAGCCAATCTTGCATTCAAAAAGTCAAATGGTGCTCCCTCCCTTCCAAGCCCCGACGTGTGCCCAAACAGTGGTTTACCCCCACATTTGGGGTACCAGCGTACTCAGGACAAACTGGGCAACAACTGTTGGGGTCCAATTTCTCCTGTTACCCTTGCAAAAATAAAAAATTACTTGCTAAGACATAATTTTTGAGGAAAGAAGAATTATTTTTTATTTTCACGGCTCTGCGTTGTAAACTTCTGTGAAGCACTTGGAGGTTGAACGTGCTCATCACACATCTAGATAAGTTCCTTGGGGGGTCTAGTTTCCAAAATGGGGTCACTTGTGGGGTGTTTCTACTGTTTAGGCACATTAGGGGCTCTGCAAATGCAACGTGACGCCCGCAGACCATTCCATCAAAGTCTGCATTTCAAATGTCACTACTTCCCTTCCGAGCCCTGACGTGCGCCCAAACAGTGGTTTACCCCCACATATGGGGTATCACTGTACTCACAACAAACTGGGCAACAAACATTGGGGCCCAATTTCTCCTGTTACCCTTGTGAAAATAAAAAATTGCTTGCTAAAACATCTTTTTTGAGGAAAGAAAAATGATTTTTTATTTTCACGGCTCTGCGTTGTAAACTTCTGTGAAGCACTTGGGGGTTGAATGTGCTCATCACACATCTAGATAAGTTCCTTGGGGGGTCTAGTTTCCAAAATAGGGTCACTTGTGGGGTGTTTCTACTGTTTAGGCACATCAGGGGCTCTGCAAATGCAACGTGACGCCTGCAGACCATTCCATCAAAGTCTGCATTTCAAATGTCACTACTTCCCTTCCGAGCCCTGACGTGCGCCCAAACAGTGGTTTACCCCCACATATGGGGTATCACTGTACTCACAACAAACTGGGCAACAAACATTGGGGCCCAATTTCTCCTGTTACCCTTGTGAAAATAAAAAATTGCTTGCTAAAACATCTTTTTTGAGGAAAGAAAAATGATTTTTTATTTTCATGGCTCTGCGTTGTAAACTTCTGTGAAGCACTTGGGGGTTGAATGTGCTCATCACACATCTAGATAAGTTCCTTGGGGGGTCTAGTTTCCAAAATGGGGTCACTTGTGGGGTGTTTCTACTGTTTAGGCACATCAGGGGCTCTGCAAATGCAACGTGACGCCAGCAGACCATTCCATCAAAGTCTGCATTCCAAAACGTCACTACTTCCCTTCCGAGCCCCGGCATGTGCCCAAACAGTGGTTTACCCCCACATATGGAGTATCAGTGTACTCAGGAGAAACTGGACAACAACTTTTGGGGTCCAATTTCTCCTGTTACCCTTGCAAAAATAAAAAATTCTGGGCTAAAAAAATATTTTTGAGGAAAGGAAACACATTTATTATTTTCACGGCTCTGCGTTGTAAACTTCTGTGAAGCACTTGGGGGTTGAATGTGCTCATCACACATCTAGATAAGTTCCTTGGGGGGTCTAGTTTCCAAAATGGAGTCACTTGTGGGGAGTTCCTACTGTTTAGGCACATCAGGGGCTCTGCAAATGCAACGTGACGCCCGCAGAGCATTCCATCAAAGTCTGCATTCCAAAACGTCACTACTTCCCTTCCGAGCCCCGGCATGTGCCCAAACAGTGGTTTACCCCCACATATGGGGTATCACCGTACTCAGGAGAAACTGGACAACAACTTTTGGGGTCCAATTTCTCCTGTTACCCTTGCAAAAATAAAAAATTCTGGGCTAAAAAAATATTTTTGAGGAAAGGAAACACATTTATTATTTTCACGGCTCTGCGTTATAAACTTCTGCGAAGCACTTGGGGGTTCAAAGTGCTCACCACACATCTAGATTAGTTCCTTGGGAGGTCTAGTTTCCAAAATGGGGTCACTTGTTAGGGAGCTCCAATGTTTAGGCACACAGGGGCTCTCCAAACGTGACATGGTGTCCGCTAATGATTGGAGCTAATTTTCCATTCAAAAAGCCAAATGGCGTGCCTTCCCTTCCGAGCCCTGCCGTGTGCCCAAACAGTGGTTTACCCCCACATATGGGGTATCATCGTACTCAGGACAAACTGGACAACAACATTTGGGGTCCAATTTCTCCTATTACCCTTGGAAAATTAAAAAATCCTGGGCTAAAACTCATTTTTGAGGAAAGAAAAATTATTTTTTTATTTTCACGGCTCTGCGTTATAAACTTCTGTGAAGCACCTGGGGGTTATAAGTGCTCACTATGCATCTAGATAAGTTCCTTTGGGGGTCTAGTTTCCAAAATGGGGTCACGTGTAGGGGAGCTCCAATGTTTAGGCACACAGGGGCTCTCCAAACGCGACATGGTGTTCGCTAACGATTGGAGCTAATTTTCCATTCAAAAAGTCAAATGGCACGCCTCCCCTTCCGAGCCTTGCCGTGCACCCAAACAGTGGTTTACCCCCACATATGAGGTATCAACATACTCAGCAGAAATTGCCCAACAAATTTTAGGATCCATTTTATCCTGTTGCCCATGTGAAAATGAAAAAATTGAGGCTAAAAGAAATTTTGTGTGAAAAAAAAGTACTTTTTAATTTTTACGGATCAATTTGTGAAGCACCTGAGAGTTTAAAGTGCTCACTATGCTTCTAGATAAGTTCCTTGGGGGGTCTACTTTCCAAAATGGGGTCACTTGTGGGAGCGCTCCAATGTTTAGGCACACGGGGGCTCTCCAAACGTGACATGGTCTCTGCTAGCGATGGAGATCATTTTTCATTCAAAAAGTCAAATGGCGCTCCTTCCCTTCCAAGCCTTACCATGTGCCCAAACAGTGGTTTACCCCCACATGTGAGGTATCAGTGTACTCAGGAGAAATTGTCCAACAAATTTTAGGATCCATTTTATCCTGTTGCCCATGTGAAAATGAAAAAATTGAGGCTAAAATAATTTTTTTGTGAAAAAAAAGTACTGTTTAATTTTTACGGATCAATTTGTGAAGCACCTGGGGGTTTAAAGTGCTCACTATGCTTCTAGATAAGTTCCTTGGGGGGTCTAGTTTCCAAAATGGGGTCACTTGTGGGGGAGCTCCAATGTTTAGGCACACGGGGGCTCTCCAAACGCGACATGGTGTCCGCTAAAGATTGGAGCCAATTTTTCATTCAAAAAGTCAAATGGCGCTCCTTTCCTTCCAAGCCCTGCCGTATGCCCAAACAGTGGTTTACCCCCACATATGAGGTATCAGCGTACTCAGGACAAATTGGACAACATCGTTCGTGGTCCAGTTTTTCCTTTTACCCTTGGGAAAATAAAAAAAATGTTGCTAAAAGATCATTTTTGTGACTAAAAAGTTAAATGTTCATTTTTTCCTTCCATGTTGCTTCTGCTGCTGTGAAACACCTGAAGGGTTAATAAACTTCTTGAATGTGGTTTTGAGCACCTTGAGGGGTGCAGTTTTTAGAATGGTGTCACTTTGGGGTATTTTCAGCCATATAGAACCCTCAAACTGACTTCAAATGTGAGGTGGTCCCTAAAAAAAATGGTTTTGTAAATTTTGTTGTAAAAATGAGAAATCACTGGTCAAATTTTAACCCTTATAACTTCCTAGCAAAAAAAAAATTTGTTTCCAAAATTGTGCTGATGTAAAGTAGACATGTGGGAAATGTTATTTATTAACTATTTTGTATCACATAACTCTCTGGTTTAACAGAATAAAAATTCAAAATGTGAAAATTGCGAAATTTTCAAAATTTTCGCCAAATTTCCGTTTTTTTCACAAATAAACGCAGAAATTATCGACCTAAATTTACCACTAACATGAAGCCCAATAAGTCACGAAAAAACAATCTCAGAATCGCTAGGATCCGTTGAAGCGTTCCTGAGTTATTACCTCATAAAGGGACACTGGTCAGAATTGCAAAAAACGGCAAGGTCATTAAGGCCAAAATAGGCTGGGTCATGAAGGGGTTAATATCAACATTCTGAGCTTTTTAGAAAGACCCATTATTTCACAAATGTTTACAAGTGGAGACTGAGTTGTTAGGTGATTGATAAATTTACATATGTGGTAATATAAATGAATTAAAACTCTAAACTCAATAATTTTTAGGTTTGTTCCAATACTGCTATTAATACAGTGTATTAGATTCATGCTTTATTAACATGCACTAAGTTCTCTAAGCACTAATTCCATAGTTGAAATAACCAGAGCAATAACTTGAATATCCAGAGACAAAATAAAAAATCAGTAGCAGCGTTCCCTCTTGACATGGACAAGTTACAAAATGGTGGTGTCTTCCTACATGGCATTAGGGTGGATGCAACTGATCTCTTTGAAATAGTTTGAGTTACATTAAGTAGTATTTCTACCTAGATAAACTTACACTATATTTGCATGGTTCATAGACTGCCATTTGTTACATCCAAATCACATGAATGTGTGTATTGAGCAAAGGAGTTCATGAATACGTCATAAAAAAACATTAATTTGACAAATGCTTTGTTGTATGATAAATGGTAAATGTTTAGTAGAAGAGGCTAAAGTCAATTAATAGATTGTTATTCAAAGTCTCCAGGAAAGTCATACGGCTGTCATCTGTGGGTAATATGTCTATTGATTTGTGCGAGCCTGTATTATCATATTTTCCCAGTATTCATAGTGTTTCAAGGTTGAAATAATTATACACTATGGTGCTTATGTATCGAGCAATAAATTATCAATAAAATAAAAGATCATTGCTACCCATCTTCACTTCCCTAAACTTTCCCTTAGATTAGATTGATATACAATAACCTATCCTGTTTATCCAAGGCCATATTATACCACAAAATGACAGGTTCTACATGCAATTATCACTCCCTTATCACATTTATTCATTATTATTTTATTGTTTCAATGTAATTCTTTCATTAGTATTTTTGTGTGCTTTTTCTTTTATATGAAATTCTTTTATACAGAATTAAGCTCCATTGAATAATAAGGAGATGTGATGCAGCATCCAGTGGAACATGAAGAGTAATAGGATATGGGAACATATAATGGAAATATTGCTAAGAAATCACACAGACGTGTCCATTACCCTATTACACAGTTATGCCTCTACTCCTAAGTAATATACACCTACACAATTTTCGTTCAAGTGAATGTAATAAAATATATGAGAGCTTACTCACATGCCATTGTTTGGTCAATGAAATTGCATGATGTTTAATTATAAGTAGTGTTGAGCATTCCGATACTGCAAGTATCGGGTATCGGCCGATACTTGCTGTATCGGAATTCCGATACCGAGATCCGATATTTTTGTGATATCGGGTATCGGTATCGAAACAACATTAATGTAAAAATGTGTAAAAGAGAGAATTAAAATAAAAAATATTGCTATACTCACCTCTCCGACGCAGCCTGCACCTTACCGAGGGAAGCGGCAGCGTTCTTTGTTTAAAATTCGCGCTTTTCTTTCCTTTACGTGAGTCCCGGCTTGTGATTGGTTGCGTGCCGCCCATGTGACCGGGACGCAACCAATCACAGCAAGCCGTGACGTAATTTCAGGTCCTTCAGGATTTTAAAATTACGTTCCGGCGTTGTGATTGGTTGCGTCGCAGTCACATGGGAGACGCAACCAATCACAGCAAGCCGTGATGTAATTTCAGGTCCTTAAGGTTTTTAAAATTACGTCCCGGCTTTGTGATTGGTCCGCGTCCCGGCAACATGGCCGCCATTAACCAATCACAAGCCGTGACGTCACGGGAGGCTGGACACGCGCGCATTTTAAAATTTTAAAATGCGCGCGTGTCCAGCCTCCCGGCTTGTGATTGGTTGACCGCGGCGCAACCAATCACAAGCCGGGACGTCACGGGAGGCTGGACACGCGCCCATTTTAAAATTTTAAAATGCGCGCGTGTCCAGCCTCCCGGCTTGTGATTGGTTGACCGCGGCGCAACCAATCACAAGCCGGGACGTCACGGGAGGCTGGACACGCGCCCATTTTACAAAGCGCGCGTGTCCAGCCTCCCGTGACGTCCCGGCTTGTGATTGGTTAATGGCGGCCATGGTGCCGGGACGCGGACCAATCACAGCAAGCCGTGACGTAATTTCGTCACGGCTTGCTGTGATTGGTCCGCGTCCCGGCAACATGGCCGCCCTGACCAATCACAAGCCGGGACTTCACGTAACCAAGTAAAAGCGCGAATTTTAAACAAACAACGCTGCCGGTTCCCTCGCTGAGGTCCAGGCTGCGTCGGACAGGTGAGTATAGCGATATTTTTTATTTTAATTCTTTCTTTTACACATTTATATGGATCCCAGGGCCTGAAGGAGAGTTTCCTCTCCTTAAGACCCTGGGAACCATCAGGAATACCGTCCGATACTTGAGTCCCATTGACTTGTATTGGTATCGGGTATCGGTATCGGATTGGATCCGATACTTTGCCGGTATCGGCCGATACTTTCCGATACCGATACTTTCAAGTATCGGACGGTATCGCTCAACACTAATTATAAGTGAATAGTTTTATTGAGCAAGAGAACATGTAAAGAAATTATGAAATTACAATAAAATTGATTGGCAATCAATAGTGATGAGCAAACCCGAATATAAAAGTTTGGAGTTTGTACCGGACAGTTAGTGTCCAGAGCTAAACGCCGAACACAGACTTCTCCCGGAAATCCATTGCCATGTTTGATGTTCTGGAGTAGGTCCGGGGAGAGAGAAAATTTTTCAGCTTAAAAGTCCCGTTCCCAATTCTTTTCAATAGGGTTCTGATTCAATTTTAATACTTTGAAATAAACCTCGGGTCAGGTACCAGAACAGAAACTTCCATGGGTCCGCTCATCCCTAGTAATCAACCATTTTTCACAGTTTTTAAGCCCTGAGGTCAGACTGGCTCTCCAGAAAATTGTTCTGGATTAGAAATGGGAAAATCTATTTGCAAAACTCCGGTCTATTGGCCAGATAAGTAATCTGTGACCAATGAACAGGAGCTTTGCAAATCTTTTTACCTTTTTACATTTCTGGCACTTGTCTTGATTAGCGGGGCTGGCACAACATCATGCATGTGTCTTGCTGCAATGATGACGTTGTGCCAGTCCAAATAATCAAAAGAAAAACAGAGCATATCAGAAGGTAAAGAGAATTGCAGAGCTCTCATTTAGCTGTCATAGATTACTAACTTGGTCGATGAAATGGAGTCCTGCAAATTGATTCTCTCATCTCTAGTCCAGCCTGTAACAAAATAATGAAATCAAATCAATTACACTATTGGAATTTTCCATTCGAATCTACCATGTACCTCTAGCTACTATTTCTTATGAGAAGATTTACTTATTTGGAGGTTATATGTGGGGTGCATAGAGTGAGCTCCAAACTGGGCAGACACCAGGTATATTTCATAATCAACAAATGCTTAAAAAAATGAAGCTCTAATCTAGATTTTTACTCCATTTTCAGATATAATAATTCTGTCTAAAACTGATTTTTTTAAATTTTTATGCTGACCCCCCCCCCCCCCCCCCCGGCCACCTACCAGATTGAGATTGAGACTTTTTCAAAGTTAAAATAGATAAATCTGGTTTACATCTTATTGCAAAGCCAACAATGCTCAAATAAGCACCCTCTTCTTAAAAGACACAAATTTTGGGCAAAAACAACCTACAACAAAAGTTTGTCTTTTTATAATACAAAATTGGTTCAAAGATGGAATCCATGATAAATTCCTACTTTAGACATGGATGCAGTGCATAATAATGTGCATGCAGTATTTGCTTCAGTACAGAATTTTTAGGATGTTTTCCTTTTCTTTTATATCTTTAATAAATCCACACAACTGTGGTCTTGATTGTCAATGCAGTATGCTTTCTTTCTAGTATTGTTGCTTGCTAATTTTTGTCACAACATCACCTTTCACAAGTAATAGCTCAGATATGTTTTCGGCATTCGAAATTTTGCTGAACACAATATGACGCAACTTATGCCCCTTACGAGTCTTAAAACCTGACTTTTGGAATACATAATGTGGTTTGTTATAACAGGGAGTCATCCTTGTAACATCAAACTCGTCTTCCGTTCTCTAGGGACTAAAGTATGCAAAATGATATACACTATAACTAATTCATAACAACATCCTATTAGCAAGAAGTATTTATCAACAGTAAGATCAGAAACTTTTCATGCTTTGATCTATAGATTTTCAAATTACACTGACATAAATTTATCAATATTCTCATTGGTAAGCAGCAACACAGCTCGGTTTTAGGATGTGTCGCATTGCTATGAGAACTAGATAGAACTTGCAAGTTGCAATTGAAGGATCGCTACCTGCCGCATGAGGTGCTCATGCCTCTTAAATGGTGGTATTTAAGTATACAAATTGTACAGGCTGAAATTTCCATACAGACCTTAGGAAAATTGTCATGTGCACTTGCACATTGACTAATGTAAGTCTGTATGTGCTCAACTGTGCATACATACAGAACAATGACCAAAAAGTATGCTTTTATGATCTGGCCTATTCGGCATGGCTTCAGTATGTCATCAGTATTGCATTCATAATCCATCCATTTTGTAGAGGGGCCATCATATGTTATTAATTCTTCTCCCTGAAAGACAACTCATCAATATCAGGGATCAATAATATTCAACACCATGTAATAAAGAAATATCATCTGTAATAAGTCTGTATAGGAATATCGTACTATGCATGGTTACCAATAAGCTAATGTTAAACAGTCCTATTTCAGTTGGAGGATCTTTATTTTATAGTGTTGATAATGAATGCCTCCCCTTTTAAAAGTGCCATCTGGTGAATGTTAACCGTGTCCCACTGGGCGGTATTCATTTCAGTTGTGTTTTTAGTTATGCTACATGCCCATAATATGTTACATATAGTCATAGTTGTTTTTAGTCAAAATTACTTTGAAGGATAAAAGAAAATCTGAAAAAGATGAAAACTCTTTCCTTGTTAATTGGCCAATATTTAATATAGTAAACAGACAGCACAAATGACTTGCTGATTAAAACCTGGTTTGTGTTGTAAGATCCCATCTCCTTGTAGAGGTCTACAAAAAAGACAAAAAAAATACATCCACCTAATTAACAGCAAATGTTTAGCTGGAGGTGATTGCTTTTATTGACTCTAAAATATGTTAACTAATGTTCATCTTTTGATCCTTAGTCTGACAGACATGAAGAAACAGTTAACATTTTTGTTAAATCGATGCTCCCTCCAATACCCTTTAAAACACAGGAACTTATCATTAAATGTAACTTATAATTACAGCGCTCATAACTTTTGGTTACCTTGTAAAGCTAAATTTAAGATCATAACATGTATCGTACAGTATTTCACAGGGTTGTAAATTCCTTAAAGCAAGGCTAATTAGAGTGGAAATGCAATAAAGCTTTGTGAAATAATGGTGACTTTGTGGCACAACTGTAGATGGAAACCAATAATAAAGATTAACTTTTCCCATCCTGAGTTTATCATAAGTTTTGTGCACAACAAATGTTCAGATCTTTACATATATACGAGTCCCATTATCTGTCTTCGGTCACAACTTGTCAAGTGCTGCAATTACATGAATAAACATCTGAAAAAGAAGCAAAGCAACTTTGTACAACATTTACAAACAAAGAAAGCACCACAAACCGACCATACACTCCAATGTAATATAATTTAATTATATTGCTGTATAAATCAAGTAAGAGGGGGTACAGACTGGAAAATAAATACAGGTAGAAAATAAAGGTACAAACCACAACGCAAAAGTACAAATTGTACAAGAAAAAGGACGCACACCCAGTAGTAAAACAAGATGAAAATGAAACTGGGTGAGACACAATGGTGTATGGAGTAATAAAGATGTGTCACAGGTGTTACCCTGGTATGAAAAAAAACATGGGTATAAGTGTAAATCATACAGAGAACAGAGAAGAATCAGCAAAAACACACAAATTTGTGAAACACACGTTGTGCAGAGGTGAGAAGGTCAAACAATATAATAAAATGATCAAATAGTGAAACACTGAAGAAAATAATAGCATAGGGTAAGTATAAAAGTGAAAGGAGGGGTAGATGATCACAGTATAAGGGTATGTGCACACGTAGAATTGTCCACTGCGGATTTTTCCGTAGCCGATTGGATAAATCCACAGGGCAAAAACACTGCGTTTTTCCTGCGGATTTATCGCGTATTTACTGTGGATTTACTGTGGTTTTTGTGCGGATTCCACTGTGGTTTTACACCTGCGGTTTTCTATTATGGAGCAGGTGTAAAACCGCTGCGGATTCCGCACAAAGAATTGACATGCTGCGGAATGTAAACTGCTGCGTTTCCGCGCGTTTTTTTCCGCAGCATGTGCACTGCGGATTGCTTTTCCCATAGGTTTACATTGTACTGTAAACGCATGGGAAACTGCTGTGAACCCACAGCTGCAGAATTGCTGCGGATCCGCAGCAAAATCCGCAGTGTGTGAACATAGCCTAAGTGTAAGAATTGGTAGCAAAGTGGGAAGTCCCTCACAGTAAGGCCGGCGTCACACTCAGCGTAAGACAATACGGTCCGTATTTTACGGCCGTAATACGCAGAAAAGTCCAAAAAATAGTGATCCGTATGTGATCCGTAGGCAGGGTGTGGCAGCGTATTTTGCGCATGTAATGTTGCGTATGTAATCCGTATGACAACCGTAATGCGTATTTTTCACGCAACATGACAAAATGGACATTTAACGGTTTTTGAGGCTGTAATTGATTTAAATCACCATCAGAAACCCTATTTAAGGCCTCGACAACAGGTGCCACCCTCCCATATGGCCATTTGGTGCTTGTGCATTTGTTGGTGTGTTGTGGAAATGTTTGCACCATGTCTGACCTCCTTCACTTCACCCCAACGCAGCGGGTTTTGTATAACTGGCTCTTGTCCCGTTGCTTTGGCCAGCCATATCCAGTTATTGCTGATTCGCGAAGGAGGAGAACCAGAATGTGGGTGCATCCTCTTCTCACGAAACGCCTCACTAAAGGACATTTCAAGAGGCTCTATACAGCTCTGCGTGCACATCCCGACAAATTCTATCTATACTGTCGCATGACCATCACAACATTTGATAGATTGTTGGAGATTTTACGTCCCGGTATAACCTATCAGGACACAAGGCTGCGCAAAGCCATATCCGCAGAGGAGCGTCTTCTGCTAACCTTATGGTATGTATTCACCATCCTCACATACTGTTTTTTTTTTTTTTTAAAGTTGTTATTTATCAGTTCTTTACAGGTATGTGTGTACAGTAGGTCACAAACATATATATAATATTTTGCAAAATTTACTAGTGAAGTTGCCTAAGTAAATATTTTATTTTAAAGACCTTATCCTGTTTTTCAGGAAACCCATAAAAATTGTGCCTATTCATGTTTTGTGTGTACTGTTTTAACCTAGCTAATATTTTTTTTTTACATTTTCAGCTTCCTGACAACTGGATTGTCATATGCGGGACTTCACCTTGAGTTTTTGCTTGGACGCTCAACAATTTCGGGCATTGTGCATTTAACCTGTTGCCAAATATGGGAGAAACTGAAGGACCTTGTTATGCCTGAGCCAAAGCAGGATGATTGGCTACAAATAGCCCGTGGTTACCAGCAAAATTGTGACTTCCCTAACTGCATTGGAACCATTGATGGGAAACATATCAGGGTACGTAAGCCGCCGAACTCTGGCTCCCAATTCTATAATTATAAGCAGTTTTTCTCTGTAGTTCTGTTAGCTGTAGTTGACAGTAACTACAGGTTTATAATTGTAGACATTGGGGCCTATGGCCGAACTGGAGACTCTAGGGTCTTCAATTCGTCCATTATGGGTCGGCGGCTACGTGACAACCTGTTAGATCTCCCACCACCACAACAACTCCCAGGCTCCAGTGCGGAAGCAGTGCCTTTTGTTTTTGTTGGAGATGAGGCGTTCCAACTGACCAGACAAGTCATGAGGCCTTATCCACGGCGCAACCTCGACCATCGGAGGAAAATTTTTAATTTACGGCCTTCTAGGGTGCGGAGACTGGTGGAGTGTGCCTTTGGAATTCTGGTGGCCAAATGGCGTGTTCTCCAGTCTGCCATTCAGCTCAGTGAAACTTCTGTGAACGAAGTGATCAAAGCATGTGTAATTTTGCACAATTACACCCGCATACATGATTGCTCATCAGATGCTATTGGTGAACACATGTTGAGAAATGTGATTAGGCCTACACCACATGGCCCTCCTACGCGCCGTCCCCTTTCTGGCATAAAAGATAGGTATGTTTTCAGCAATTATTTTGTCTCTCCTCCTGGTGCCACTCCCTGGCAAGAGTATGCTGTGTCTCAGTTGTGATGTCATTTTTTTCCACTTATATTTGTTAAATACAATTTACTATGCCATTTTATACGGTAACGTGTGTGTTTGATTTCCTTAATTACCAGAGATTTTGAGCAGACCATATGTGTATGTTGTTTAAATGATTAGTCCACAAACATCATTTTGTTTTTGATGTTTTTTTGTCAAACGGACCAAAAATTTTTGGCCAAACTTGCCACAATATTCTTGTTATTTTTTTGGTTTGGGTTAAACAACAAACAAAATAAACAAGCCAGACACTACAAATCAACAACAGCCATGGTTTGGCTAAAGATATATGGACCTCCCCCCAAAAAAAAAACATTACAGATCCCTGTAAGTAGGTGGGGGAGATAGCGGCAGCTCTGGGTCCTGTTCAGGGGGCCTTTGTTGGCGCAATTGTCCTTGATCCTGTGAGGATGCTGTTGGTTGCGGAGCGGAACTCTGCCCTTGTCCATATTGGGCATTTGGTTGTTGGCCATAAATAAATTCTCTCTGCAACTCCTGCTGATGCAGATATTGGGTGTAGTCATACCCCATCCCAAAATGGCCATGTTGTCCAAATTCAGGTTGGGACCAGCCTACATCACTGGGTCTGGAAAAGTGGCCATATTGGGAATGGGGGTTGTACGCTGCCATTTGCTGCAGTGCTGGCCTTTGCAGATTTTGGGGTGGGATGGGCTGAGTTGGAGGCATACGTGGAGTAGGTGGTGCAAATCCTGATTGATCCTGCACCTGTTGAGGAAATTGAAGGCCAAGAGGTTTGTTTGTGAAAGCTGCCTTCTCTCAATTCAAATACCTCATAGGGGTTATTTGGAGGGGTGTTGTGAACTATACTCCTTGGCTCCCTCTTGTGGTCACTAGTGATTTGGCACTTGGATTGTCTTTTACCAGGTTGGTACTCACCTGCTTCGTTAGGCCTGGGGTGTTGCTATTTAAACTTCCTGGATTCTCAGTCCAGTGCCTGGCATCGTTGTAATCAGTTCATTTCTGTTTGCTCCTGTCTTCAGGTCCTGGTTCTTTGCAAGATAAGCTAAGTCCTGCTTTCTTATTTTTGATCATTTGCATTGTTTATATTTTTGTCCAGCTTGTACAAAATGTGATTCCTGATATCGCTGGAAGCTCTAGGGGGCTGATATTCTCCCCCCACACCGTTAGTCGGTTTGGGGGTTCTTGGATATTCAGCGTGGATATTTTGCAGGGTTTTTGCTGACCATATAAGTCATCTTACTATATTCTGCTATTAGTCAGTGGGCCTCTCTTTGCTAAAATCTAGTTCATTCTTACGTTTGTCTTTTCTTCTTACCTCACCGTTATTATTTGTTGGGGGCTTGTATTACTTTGGGGTCTTTTCTCTGGAGGCAAGAGAGGTCTTATTTTCCCTTATAAGGTTAGTTAGTTCTCCGGCTGGCGCGAGACGTCTAGGATCAACGTAGGCACGTTCCCCGGCTACTGTTAGTGTTTGTGCTAGGATCAGGTATATGGTCAGCCTAGTTACCACGTCCCTATGAGCTGGTATTTATGTTTGCAGACTTTGCTGTAATCTCTGAGATCCTTTGCCATTGGGATCATAACAGTATGCCAGGCCCTTGAATAAGTTAATGCATTGCAGAAGTGGGATTAAAAGAAAAGGAGTTCTGAGTTTTTTTTTTTTTTCTCCTCTTTCTTCCTTCCCCTTTTTCTCAGAGTGGCTGTAAGCTTTGCTGCAGACATGAATGTTCAGACCATGATTACTAGTGTGGATCAGCTTGCTGCACGAGTGCAGAGCATTCAGGATTTTGTTGTTAGCAGTCCTATGTCTGAGCCTAAGATACCTATTCCTGAGCTGTTCTCTGGAGATCGATTTAAATTTAGGAATTTTAGGAATAATTGTAAATTGTTTCTATCTTTGAAACCTCGTTCGTCTGGAGATTCAGCTCAGCAAGTTAAAATTGTTATCTCCTTTTTGCGTGGCGACCCTCAGGATTGGGCTTTCTCGTTAGCGCCAGGAGATCCGGCATTGGCGGATGTTGATGCGTTTTTTCTGGCGCTCGAATTGCTTTATGAGGAGCCTAATCTTGAAATTCAGGCAGAAAAAGCTCTACTGGCTATCTCTCAGGGCCAGGATGAAGCCGAAGTGTATTGCCAAAAATTTCGGAAATGGTCCGTGCTTACTCAATGGAATGAATGTGCTCTGGCCGCAAATTTCAGAAATGGTCTTTCTGAAGCCATTAAGAATGTGATGGTGGGTTTCACAATTCCTACAAGTCTGAATGATTCTATGGCGCTGGCTATTCAGATTGATCGGCGTTTGCGGGAGCGCAAATCCGCTAATCCTCTGGTGGTGTTGTCTGAACAGACACCTGTTTCAATGCAATGTGATAGAAACCCCGATCCAGCAATGCAATGTGATAGAATCCTGACTAGAACTGAACGACAAAATCATAGACGACAGAATGGGCTGTGTTTTTACTGTGGTGATTCTACACATGTTATATCAGCATGCTCTAAACGTCTAACCAAGGTTGTCAGTCCTGTCTCCATTGGTAATTTGCAGCCTAAATTTATTTTGTCTGTGACTTTAATTTGTTCATTGTCTTCCTACCCTGTTATGGCGTTTGTGGATTCAGGTGCTGCCCTGAGTCTTATGGACTTGTCATTTGCCAAGCGCTGTGGTTTTGTCCTGGAGCCTTTAAAAGTTCCTATTCCTCTCAGAGGAATTGATGCTACGCCACTGGCGGAAAATAAACCACAGTATTGGACACAAGTGACCATGTGCATGACTCCTGAACATCGGGAGGTGATTCGTTTTCTTGTTCTGCATAAAATGAATGATTTGGTCGTGTTAGGTCTGCCATGGTTACAGACCCATAATCCTGTTTTGGATTGGAAGGCTATGTCGGTGTCGAGTTGGGGTTGTCAGGGAATTCATTACGATTCTCCACCGGTGTCTATTGCTACTTCTACTCCTTCAGAGGTTCCTGAGTATTTGTGTGACTATCAGGATGTATTCAGTGAGTCCAGGTCCAGTGCTCTTCCTCCTCATAGGGACTGTGACTGCGCTATAGATTTGATTCCTGGCAGTAAATTTCCTAAGGGACGATTATTTAATTTGTCTATACCCGAGCATGCCGCGATGCGTTCTTATGTCAAGGAGTCTTTGGAGAAGGGGCATATTCGTCCATCCTCTTCCCCTCTTGGTGCGGGATTCTTTTTTGTGGCCAAGAAGGACGGGTCTTTGAGACCTTGTATAGACTATCGGCTTCTGAATAAAATCACTGTTAAGTTTCAGTATCCTTTGCCACTATTGTCAGACTTGTTTGCTCGGATTAAGGGTGCCAAGTGGTTCACCAAGATAGATCTTCGTGGTGCGTACAACCTTGTGCGCATTAGGCAGGGAGATGAATGGAAAACTGCATTCAATATGCCCGAAGGTCATTTTGAATACTTGGTGATGCCCTTTGGGCTCTCTAATGCTCCTTCAGTGTTTCAGTCCTTTATGCATGATATCTTCCGGAAGTATCTGGATAAATTTATGATTGTTTATCTGGATGATATTCTGGTTTTCTCGGATGATTGGGATTCTCATGTAAAGCAGGTCAGGATGGTGTTTCAGGTTTTGCGTGATAATTAGTGTTGAGCATTCCGATACTGCAAGTATCGGGTATCGGCCGATACTTGCTGTATCGGAATTTCCGATACCGAGATCCGATACTTTTGTGGTATCGGGTATCGGGTATCGCAACAACATTAATGTAATAATGTGTAAAAAAGAGAATTAAAATAAAAAATATCGCTATACTCACCTGTCCGACGCAGCCGGGACCTCAGCGAGGGAACCGGCAGCGTTGTTTGTTTAAATTTCGCGCTTTTACTTGGTTACGTGAAGTCCCGGCTTGTGATTGGTCAGGGCGGCCATGTTGCCGGGACGCGGACCAATCACAGCAAGCCGTGACGAAATTACGTCACGGCTTGCTGTGATTGGTCCGCGTCCCGGCAACATGGCCGCCATTAACCAATCACAAGCCGTGACGTCACGGGAGGCTGGACATGCGCGTATTTTGAAAAGCGCGCGTGTCCAGCCTCCAGTGACGTCCCGGCAACATGGCCGCCATTAACCAATCACAAGCCGGGACGTCACGGGAGGCTGGACATGCGCGTATTTTGAAAAGCGCGCGTGTCCAGCCTCCCGTGACGTCACGGCTTGTGATTGGTTAATGGCGGCCATGTTGCCGGGACGCGGACCAATCACAGCAAGCCGTGACGTAATTTCGTCACGGCTTGCTGTGATTGGTCCGCGTCCCGGCAACATGGCGCCGTGACCAATCATAAGCCGGGACGTCACTGGAGGCTGGACACGCGCGCTTTTCAAAATACGCGCATGTCCAGCCTCCCGTGACGTCCCGGCTTGTGATTGGTTAATGGCGGCCATGTTGCCGGGACGTCACTGGAGGCTGGACACGCGCGCTTTTCAAAATACGCGCATGTCCAGCCTCCCGTGACGTCACGGCTTGTGATTGGTTAATGGCGGCCATGTTGCCGGGACGCGGACCAATCACAGCAAGCCGTGACGTAATTTCGTCACGGCTTGCTGTGATTGGTCCGCGTCCCGGCAACATGGCCGCCCTGACCAATCACAAGCCGGGACTTCACGTAACCAAGTAAAAGCGCGAAATTTAAACAAACAACGCTGTCTCTGTGATGAGACCATGTGCTTTTTTCTCTAGGAAGTTTTCGCCTGCTGAGCGGAACTATGATGTTGGTAATCGGGAGTTGTTGGCCATGAAGTGGGCATTTGAGGAGTGGTGTCATTGGCTCGAGGGTGCTAAGCATCGTGTGGTGGTCTTGACTGATCACAAAAATCTGATGTATCTCGAGTCTGCTAAGTGCCTGAATCCTAGACAGGCTCGTTGGTCATTGTTTTTCTCTTGTTTTGACTTTGTGGTCTCGTACCTGCCTGGTTCGAAGAATGTTAAGGCTGATGCTCTTTCTAGGAGCTTTGTGCCTGACTCTCCTGGAGTCTCGGAGCCAGCTGGTATTCTTAAAGAGGGAGTAATCGTGTCGGCCATATCTCCTGATTTGCGACGTGTGTTGCAGAGATTTCAGGCTGGTAGACCTGACTCTTGTCCACCCGACAGACTGTTTGTTCCTGATAAATGGACCAGCAAAGTCATTTCCGAGGTTCATTCCTCGGTGTTGGCAGGGCATCCGGGAATTTTTGGTACCCGAGATTTGGTGGCTAGGTCCTTTTGGTGGCCTTCCTTGTCACGGGATGTGCGGTCGTTTGTGCAGTCCTGTGGGACTTGTGCTCGGGCTAAGCCTTGTTGTTCTCGTGCTAGCGGGTTGCTTCTGCCCTTGCCCGTCCCGAAGAGGCCTTGGACACACATTTCCATGGATTTCATTTCTGATCTTCCAGTGTCTCAAGGAATGTCTGTCATCTGGGTGGTGTGTGATCGTTTTTCCAAGATGGTCCATTTGGTACCCTTGCCTAAGTTGCCTTCCTCTTCCGATCTGGTTCCTTTGTTTTTTCAGAATGTGGTTCGTTTACACGGCATTCCGGAGAATATCGTGTCCGACAGAGGATCCCAGTTTGTGTCCAGATTCTGGCGATCTTTTTGTGCTAAAATGGGCATTGATTTGTCGTTTTCATCTGCCTTCCATCCTCAGACTAATGGTCAAACGGAGCGAACTAATCAGACACTGGAGGCTTATTTGAGATGTTTTGTTTCTGCGGACCAGGATGATTGGGTGACCTTCTTGCCATTGGGGGAGTTTGCCCTTAATAATCGGGCTAGTTCCGCTACTTTGGTTTCGCCATTCTTCTGCAACTCTGGTTTTCATCCTCGTTTCTCCTCGGGTCATGTTGAGTCTTCTGACTGTCCTGGGGTGGATTCCGTGGTAGATAGGTTGCAGTGGATTTGGAATCTTGTGGTGGACAACTTGAAGTTTTCACAGGAGAAGGCTCAGCGTTTTGCCAACCGCCGCCGCGGTGTGGGCCCCCGACTTCGTGTTGGGGATTTGGTTTGGTTGTCTTCTCGGTATGTCCCTCTGAAGGTTTCCTCTCCTAAGTTTAAGCCTCGCTTTATTGGTCCTTATAAAATTTTGGAAGTTCTTAACCCGGTTTCTTTTCGTTTGGATTTTCCAGTGTCGTTTGCCATTCACAACATGTTCCATAGGTCTTTGTTGCGGCGGTACGTTGTGCCTGTGGTTCCTGCTGTTGAGCCTCCTGCTCCGGTGTTGGTTGAGGGCGAGTTGGAGTACGTGGTAGAGAAGATCTTGAATTCTCGTCTCTCTAGACGGAGGCTTCAGTATTTGGTCAAATGGAAGGGCTATGGTCAGGAGGATAATTCCTGGGTGGCCGCCTCTGATGTTCATGCGGCCGATTTGGTTCGTGCCTTCCATGCTGCTCATCCTGGTCACCCTGGTGGCCTTGGTGAGGGTTCGGTGACCCCTCCTTAAAGGGGGGTACTGTTGTGAACTATACTCCTTGGCTCCCTCTTGTGGTCACTAGTGATTTGGCACTTGGATTGTCTTTTACCAGGTTGGTACTCACCTGCTTCGTTAGGCCTGGGGTGTTGCTATTTAAACTTCCTGGATTCTCAGTCCAGTGCCTGGCATCGTTGTAATCAGTTCATTTCTGTTTGCTCCTGTCTTCAGGTCCTGGTTCTTTGCAAGATAAGCTAAGTCCTGCTTTCTTATTTTTGATCATTTGCATTGTTTATATTTTTGTCCAGCTTGTACAAAATGTGATTCCTGATCTCGCTGGAAGCTCTAGGGGGCTGATATTCTCCCCCCACACCGTTAGTCGGTTTGGGGGTTCTTGGATATTCAGCGTGGATATTTTGCAGGGTTTTTGCTGACCATATAAGTCATCTTACTATATTCTGCTATTAGTCAATGGGCCTCTCTTTGCTAAAATCTTGTTCATTCTTACGTTTGTCTTTTCTTCTTACCTCACCGTTATTATTTGTTGGGGGCTTGTATTACTTTGGGGTCTTTTCTCTGGAGGCAAGAGAGGTCTTATTTTCCCTTATAGGGTTAGTTAGTTAGTTCTCCGGCTGGCGCAAGACGTCTAGGATCAACGTAGGCACGTTCCCCGGCTACTGTTAGTGTTTGTGCTAGGATCAGGTATATGGTCAGCCTAGTTACCACGTCCCTATGAGCTGGTATTTATGTTTGCAGACTTTGCTGTAATCTCTGAGATCCTTTGCCATTGGGATCATAACAGACGGGTGCTTAAATCAATCAGGATTTGCATGCACCCTCTCACACGTAGCCTCACCTCACGGGGAAGGGGGCGAAGGTAACGGGCAAGGCTGCGAGAAAAGGCCTCCTCTCCATCATCCCTAGCTGCCCTGGACAAATAATTGAGGATGCCTGCATCCACATCCCTCCTTGTGGCTTGCACCTCTCTCCTTCAGCACCCTCTGGGTAAAGGCACAGCTGCCTGTGGGGAGGCCACCGGTGGGCCAGTAGGACTGCTGCTGTGGGCTTGCTCCTCCTGGCTTCCAGGTTCATGTGCTGCTGAGGGTGGTGGGGCTGGATCTTCCACACTTGGTGCTGTGTCTTGTGATGCTGTAGCAGTTGCTCTGGGAATGATGGAGGGACAAGATGAAGAAGATGGGCCTGTCACCTCTTCATCCACACCAACCGGATCTATTACTGCTTCCGAATCCGACCCGGTCTCCCTCTCTGTGAGGTTGGACTGTGTTCTGTCATTAAACAATAAAGACAAAACGAAAACAGTAAATAGGTTAATATTTTTGGTACATTATTTTCTCACACATCTGTGACTTCATCTCATTAAAAATATGTCCAGAATACATCAGATCTTCAATAGATCTCATTTCAAAAAACCCATCTTATCTCCTATTCACACAATGGGATCCAAGATTTATCCCATGACTCACCCTAACTGAGTAAACAACTACAACAACACATCATACTGTTGCCTACCATTCAAAATATACACAAACAGAGTGAAGACCCACCTCTTCCAACAATCACATAACCTGCAGTAACCACATATGACAAAAAATAAAAAATGAACAGCTGGACCCACGCCTACTGTATTGTCACCCATCCCTTGTTGGAGCTTGTGAGGCTTGGCGGCCAGGGTCCTTTATTATCCTGGCCCATATTTTTTAACATTTGTTAGCCATTTTGATTTGGCATAGGTTTAACACTACTTACATCCAAAGTGGCATGGAATAACCATAAAAAACAAATAAACTAAATTTCATTTTTTGAGAAAAAAGTGTTGTGTGGTTTTCACTTACTGCCTTAAATCCATACTGCCATCCAAAAACGAAAGCCGGTAATAATAGATATATTTTCGTTTTTTGAGTGGTGCTGCTGACCCACTTCTAGCACGCATCTGACGTTCCCGCCGGTACTGGTCCCGGATGCTGCGCCATCTTCTCATAACATCATCCACTGCAATGACATGGTCAAACATTTTGTTATTACCAATCCCTCATTCTGCACATTGCTTAAAACAGTTGACATTGCTAGATAAATAATCGGATTAGTATTTCCATGGTGCTGTACATGTGAAAGGGGTTACATACAGGGTTCCAGATATCCTTTACAGTAAACAAGTTTACAGTAACAGACTGGTACTGAGGGGAGAATGCCCTGTCCTTGCGGAGTTACATTTGTGGATAATTTCAAGACGATACTTCAAAAGCATTATGAAATTATTAGCCTAAACTAAGACCTCAATTTGGAGAGAATAAAAGAACATGGTCCACAACCCTCTGTACTAGTTTTGTGCTTACAAAAATAAGACACAACGCAACATCAAGATTAGCTATGTCTGTTAACAATATATCATGTTAATCATCTTTGCTTTGTAACAAAAAGTTGACATAATATCATAATAAAAAGTTAAAAAGTTATTTTTTTTTTTAAAAAAAAGGTCGGTCAAGCCTTTTTTAACGATACATAATGAAAAGACATTATTGTACTTACAAAGTTGGGTCTGCTCCGCATGTGGCCTTTGTGCATAATCAGGGAATAAGATCCCACATATCGCCCACCATGCTGCCTCTTTCCTGGCCCTGTTGGAATAATTGGCATCTCGCTGGTCCCAGATTTCTGGCCTTTCTTGGACCAGGATGAGCAGCATATCGACATTTATGAAGGTGGACATGCTGCTTGCAACTCTGTGGAGGCGAGAACCAGACTTCCGGGATGTGTGTGGTGCGTTTTCAGCTAATTAGCATGTCTGAGCTTCATGATTGAGTGTTTGTCACAATTCCTTGCAGCTGGCGATGTCTGGAGATGTCTGGCGTATTTCTCGCAAGTCACACTGCTGGTCCGTGTGTAATCCATATTTTTCTCGCCCCCATAGACTTTCATTGTCGATTTTTTTGCGCAATACGGTGACAAACGCAGCATGCTGCAATTTTGTACGGCCGTAGAAGACCTTATAATATGGATCCGTAAAATACGGCTGATAGGAGCTGGGCCATAGAGAATCATTGGGCCGTGTGTTATGCGTATTTTACGGATGTATTTTCTGCGCTCATACGTCCGTAAAACTCGCCAGTGTGACGCCGGCCTGAAACTGTAGATCCCTGGCTCCTGGATGGCGTCCTCCCCAACGCACGCTTCTGCTACGGTATTATACATAATTTCACTCCAGATTCACTCTGCACTATTATTCCCTCACTTCTATGTAGCATTCTATTGTCTTTATTGTTGATCTTTGCACCACATTTTCAAAACTATCAATTTAATTAAATCACCACTTCAATGGGGTTTTTTTTTATTTCACAAACAGAATGGCATCACTAATGTAAGTTCACTGCTTGTTGTAAAATACTTACTGGTCACCTCATCTGTTCTCAGGACTTGTCCGGTCAGTCTTCTGCTAATTCTGACCTGCCGGATTACTCCAGTGTTTGTTGGCAGAGCCGAAAGTAATTTCTCATTGTTAAGGTACCTTCACACTCAGCAACTTTACAACGAGAACGACAACGATCCGTGACATTGCAGCGTCCTGGATAGCGATATCGTTGTGTTTGACACGCAGCAGCGATCTGGATCCCACTGTGATATCGCTGGTCGGAGCTAGAAGTCCAGAACTTTATTTGGTCGTCAGGTCGGCGTGTATCGTCATGTTTGACAGCAAAAGCAACGATGTCAGCAATGTATTACATGGAGCTAACGACCTGTGAGAACGATAAGTGAGTCACCATTATGTCACAGGATCGCTCCTGCATCGTTCTGGATCTGCTGTGTTTGACATCTCTACAGCGACCTAAACAGCGACACTGCAGCGATCGGCTCGTTGTCTATATCGCTGCAGAGTCGCTGAGTGTGACGGTACCTTAAGTCTATGAAATCCTCAACAAAGCTAGAATGAGGCTCTTATGGATTTGCATTGAGCACTTGTGACCTTTACCTCTAAGTCAGTCAAAAATTGTGGTCACCAGATGGCGGAGCAGGACCCGAGTGGCATAGGGAAGGGCACAAGGTGGTGGCCAGTATTTTACTACAGGCAGGGAACAGACATTAGTGACTCCACACAGAGGGTGAAATAAAAAAAAAAACAAGAGTGCTAATATCAATGTAGTTTTGGTTTGAGGAAAGGGTTTCAAAAATAAAGCAACACACAATTCACACTTTGGGAAATTTAATTTTATTTTAGTTTGCCCCAATTGAGTAAAACATGTGGAACAAAGAAACACAAATAATACAGTCAAGGAGAAAAACACACTTGTTTTTCAGTCAGGGACAATTGTATGCCTAAAATATAAAAGTATTATAGTTATCATTAGTGCAGACAATGTACAAACAATGATACCAGTAGAGTTTCTCTTAACTTCCCTTTAATTTAGTGTATCATCAGAAAATTACCTACTATTGTTTAAATCAGGCTTTTGTGCTACATGTATTAAACAAATTGGCACTTTTTATAGTGCTTTGGAACAAAGCACTATACTGTTATTCCACCGTGGTAAACTTCTTCTTATTCTTATTATTCAGTCCGCACGTAATGCGGCCCGAACCGCTAAACTCACAGACTCCAGTGAGGTGTCATTTCGAAGCCAGCGTCCCCAAGAGGTGTGCTAAGTATTTTTCGTGCCGATCGGATTTGTAGTTTTTGCGCAATTTGTGTTTGAAAAAAGTCTTTCAATGCGTTTCAATGGAGAAATTTTCCTATACGTTTATAATGGGCTGGTTTCTGAGGCAATTTCTAAAAATAACTGCCACCTGGCTGATTAGCTCATTGATATGCGCAGTCAGACACAGTTACTATGCCAACGCCTATGAAATCTACATCAGCTCACCAGGTCACAAGTTTTGTCAGATAATATCAGCTCTTAAAGTGACAGTACAGCACAATTCCAAACCACTATCCGTAGTCTTATGATTATTAGACTGTGGCCCGATTCTAACTCATCGGGTATTCTAGAATATGCATGTCCACGTAGTATATTGCACAGCCACGCAGTATACAGTGCAGAGCCGCGCAGTACACAGCGCAGAGCCGCGCAGTACACAGCGCAGAGCCGCGCAGTACACAGCGCAGAGCCGCGCAGTACAAAGCGCAGAGCCGCGCAGTACAAAGCGCAGAGTCGCGCAGTACACAGCGCAGAGCCGCGCAGTATAAAGCGCAGAGCCGTGCAGTACACAGCGCAGAGCCACGCAGTACACAGCGCAGAGCCGTGCAGTACACAGCGCAGAGCCGCGCAGTATAAAGCGCAGAGCCGTGCAGTACACAGCGCAGAGCCGCGCAGTACACAGCGCAGAGCCGTGCAGTACACAGCGCAGAGCCGCGCAGTATAAAGCGCAGAGCCGTGCAGTACACAGCGCAGAGCCGCGCAGTACACAGCACAGAGCCGTGCAGTACACAGCGCAGAGCCGTGCAGTATAAAGCGCAGAGCCGTGCAGTACACAGCGCAGAGCCGCGCAGTACACAGCGCAGAGCCGCGCAGTACACAGCGCAGAGCCGCGCAGTACACAGCGCAGAGCCGTGCAGTACACAGCGCAGAGCCGCGCAGTATACAGCGCAGAGCCGTGCAGTACACAGCGCAGAGCCGTGCAGTACACAGCGCAGAGCCGCGCAGTACACAGCGCAGAGCCGCGCAGTACACAGCGCAGAGCCGCACAGTATAAAGAGCAGAGCCGCGCAGTACACAGCGCAGAGCCGCGCAGTACACAGCGCAGAGCCGCGCAGTACACAGCGCAGAGCCATGCAGTACACAGCGCAAAGCCGCGCAGTATAAAGCGCAGAGCCGCGCAGTACACAGCGCAGAGCCGCGCAGTACACAGCGCAGAGCCGCGCAGTATAAAGCGGAGAGCCGCGCAGTACACAGCGCAGAGCCGAGCAGTACACAGCGCAGAGCCGCGCAGTAGACAGCGCAGAGCCGTGCACTACAGAGCGCAGAGCCGCACAGTATAAAGCGCAGAGCCGCGCAGTATACCGCGCAGAGCCGCGCAGTACACAGCGCAGAGCCGTGCAGTACACAGCGCAGAGCCGCGCAGTATAAAGCGCAGAGCCGTGCAGTACACAGCGCAGAGCCGCGCAGTACACAGCGCAGAGCCGCGCAGTACACAGCGCAAAGCCGCGCAGTATAAAGCGCAGAGCCGCGCAGTACACAGCGCAGAGCCGCACAGTATAAAGAGCAGAGCCGCGCAGTACACAGCGCAGAGCCGCGCAGTACACAGCGCAGAGCCGCGCAGTACACAGCGCAGAGCCATGCAGTACACAGCGCAAAGCCGCGCAGTATAAAGCGCAGAGCCGCGCAGTACACAGCGCAGAGCCGCGCAGTACACAGCGCAGAGCCGCGCAGTATAAAGCGGAGAGCCGCGCAGTACACAGCGCAGAGCCGAGCAGTACACAGCGCAGAGCCGCGCAGTAGACAGCGCAGAGCCGTGCACTACAGAGCGCAGAGCCGCACAGTATAAAGCGCAGAGCCGCGCAGTATACCGCGCAGAGCCGCGCAGTACACAGCGCAGAGCCGTGCAGTACACAGCGCAGAGCCGCGCAGTATAAAGCGCAGAGCCGTGCAGTACACAGCGCAGAGCCGCGCAGTACACAGCGCAGAGCCGCGCAGTACACAGCGCAAAGCCGCGCAGTATAAAGCGCAGAGCCGCGCAGTACACAGCGCAGAGCCGCGCAGTACACAGCGCAGAGCCGCGCAGTACACAGCGCAGAGCCGCGCAGTACACAGCGGAGAGCCGCGCAGTACACAGCGCAGAGCCGAGCAGTACACAGCGCAGAGCCACGCAGTACACAGCGCAGAGCCGCGCAGTACACAGCGCAGAGCCGCGCAGTACACAGCGCAGAGCCGCGCAGTATACAGCGCAGAGCCGCGCAGTACACAGCGCAGAGCCGCGCAGTACAGAGCGCAGAGCCGCACAGTATAAAGCGCAGAGCCGCGCAGTACACAGCGCAGAGCCGCGCAGTACACAGCGCAGAGCCGCGCAGTACACAGTGCAGAGCCGCACAGTACACAGCACAGAGCCGCGCAGTACACAGCGCAGAGCCACCCAGTATATAGCGCAGAGCCGCGCAGTACGCAGCGTAGAGCCAAGCAGTATGCAGCGCAGAGCCGCGCAGTATACAGCGCTGAGCCGCGTAGTATACAGCGCAGAGCCCCGCAGTATACAGTGCAGAGCCCCGCAGTATACAGCGCAGAGCCGTGCAGTACACAGTGCAGAGCCGCGCAGTACACAGCGCAGAGCCGCGCAGTATACAGCGCAGACACGCGCAGTACACAGCACGGACACGCGCAGTACACAGCGCAGAGCCGCGCAGTACACAGCGCAGAGCCGCGTAGTATACAGCGAAGAGCCACGCAGTACATAGCGCAGAGCCGCGCAGTACAAAGCGCAGAGCTGCGCAGTATACAGCGCAGAGCCGCGCAGTATACAGCGCAGAGCCGCGCAGTATACAGCGCAGAACGCGCAGTACACAGTGCAGAGCCGCGCAGTACACAGCGCAGATCCGTGCAGTACACAGCGCAGAGCCGCGCAGTACACAGCGCAGAGCCGCGCAGTACACAGCGCAGAGCCACGCAGTATACAGCGCAGAGCCGCGTAGTATACAGCGCAGAGCCGCGTAGTATACAGCGCAGAGCCAAACAGTATACAGCACAGAGCCACGCAGTATACAGCGCAGAGCCACGTAGTTATACTGCCCAGTCACGTAGTATATTGTCCAGTCACATAGTATACTGCATATCCCTGTTAAAAAAAAAAAAGAATTAAAATAAAAAAGTTACATACTCACCTCCTGGAGCGGCCGGTATCTGATGGTTGTTGCACCTCCTAGAGCGGCCGGTACACGATGCTTGTTGCACCTGGAGTGGCCGGTACCCGATGCTTGTTGCGCGCTCCGGTCCCAAGAGTGCATTGCGGTCTCACGAGATGATGACGTAGCGGTGTTGTGAGACAGAAAGACGGAAGTGCCCTTAGACAATTAGATAGTAGATTACCCCGCTCACCAATTCGGAACCCGAGAGGCCCGGCCCACCAAATCGGACCTCGAGGGGCCCGGCCCACCAAATCGGACCCAGAGTGGCTCCGCCCACCGAATCGGACCCAGAGTGGCCGCGCCCACAGAATCGGACCAAAAGTGACCCCGCCCACCGAATCGGACCTAGATTTACCCCGCCCACAAAATCAGACCCAGATTGACCCAACCCACCAAATCGGACCGCCTGAGGGGCACCCAAGTGTGAAAGTCTTGCAGGGGCAGCCCGGGCACCATTCCAAAGCACTATCTGTAGTTCCTTCAGGAAATACCCATCTAGTTCTTATTATTATTCAGTCCGCACGTAATGCGGCCCGAACCGCTTCACTCACAGACTCCAGTGAGGTGTCATTTCGAAGCCAGCGTCCCCAAGAGGTGTGCTAAGTATTTTTCGTGTCGATCGGATTTGTAGTTTTGGCGCAATTTGCGTTTGAAAATGTTTTTTCCCCTCATTGTAATGCTTTTCAATAGGGAAATTTTCACATAGGTTATAATGGCCGGGTTTCTGAGGCAATTTGAAATGTACCTGCCACCTGGCTGATTAGCTCATTGATATGCTCAGTCAGGCCCAGTTACTATGCCAACGCCTGCGAACTGTACATGACCCTAGCAGGACAGTTTTGGCAGATAATATCAGCTCTTAAAGTGATAGCACAGCACAATTTCAAAGCACTATCTATAGTCTTATTATAATTATTGCCCCGCTCACCAAATCGGACCCAGCTCACCAAATTGGACCCAGCCCGCCAAATCGGACCCAGAGTGGCGCCGCCCGCCAAATCGGACCCAGAGTGGCGCCGCCCGCCAAATCGGACCCAGAGTGGCGCCGCCCGCCAAATCGGACCCAGAGTGGCGCCGCCCGCCAAATCGGACCCAGAGTGGCGCCGCCCGCCAAATCGGACCCAGAGTGGCGCCGCCCGCCAAATCGGACCCAGAGTGGCGCCGCCCGCCAAATCGGACCCAGAGTGGCGCCGCCCGCCAAATCGGACCCAGAGTGGCGCCGCCCGCCAAATCGGACCCAGAGTGGCGCCGCCCGCCAAATCGGTCCCAGAGTGGCGCCGCCCGCCAAATCGGACCCAGAGTGGCGCCGCCCGCCAAATCGGACCCAGAGTGGCGCCGCCCGCCAAATCGGACCCAGAGTGGCGCCGCCCGCCAAATCGGACCCAGAGTGGCGCCGCCCGCCAAATCGGACCCAGAGTGGCGCCGCCCGCCAAATCGGACCCAGAGTGGCGCCGCCCGCCAAATCGGACCCAGAGTGGCGCCGCCCGCCAAATCGGACACAGAGTGGCGCCGCCCGCCAAATCGGACCCAGAGTGGCGCCGCCCGCCAAATCGGACCCAGAGTGGCGCCGCCTGCCAAATCGGACCCAGAGTGGCGCCGCCCGCCAAATCGGACCCAGAGTGGCCTCACCCCTTTAGGGGCTACAACTACCAAGCCAGCGCCTGAGGGGCACCCAAGTGTGAAAGTCTTGCAGGGGCAGCCCGGGCACCATTCCAAAGCACTATCTGTAGTTCCTTCAGGAAATACCCATCTAGTTTTCATATTACTATCTTTATTTAAAAAAAAATGTAATCCTGCAATTTTTACACTGGCCACCAGGGCTTTTTTGGACTCATTATAGTGCTTTGGAACAAAGCACTATACTGTTATTCCACCGTGGTAAACTTCTTCTTATTCTTATTATTCAGTCCGCACGTAATGCGGCCCGAACCGCTAAACTCACAGACTCCAGTGAGGTGTCATTTCGAAGCCAGCGTTCCTGAGAGGTGTGCTAAGTATTTTTCGCGTCGATCGGATTTGTAGTTTTTGCGCAATTTGTGTTTGAAAAAAGTCTTTCAATGCGTTTCAATGGAGAAATTTTCCTATACGTTTATAATGGGCTGGTTTCTGAGGCAATTTCTAAAAATAACTGCCACCTGGCTGATTAGCTCATTGATATGCGCAGTCAGACACAGTTACTATGCCAACTCCTATGAAATCTACATCAGCTCACCAGGTCACAAGTTTTGTCAGATAATATCAGCTCTTAAAGTGACAGTACAGCACAATTCCAAACCACTATCCGTAGTCTTATGATTATTAGACTGTGGCCCGATTCTAACTCATCGGGTATTCTAGAATATGCATGTCCACGTAGTATATTGCACAGCCACGCAGTATACAGTGCAGAGCCGTGCAGTACACAGAGCAGAGCCGCGCAGTACACAGCGCAGAGCCGCGCAGTACACAGCGCAGAGCCGCGCAGTATAAAGCGCAGAGCCGCGCAGTACACAGTGCAGAGCCGCGCAGTACACAGCGCAGAGCCGTGCAGTACACAGCGCAGAGCCGCGCAGTATAAAGCGCAGAGCCGTGCAGTACACAGCGCAGAGCCGCGCAGTACACAGCGCAGAGCCGTGCAGTACACAGCGCAGAGCCGCGCAGTATAAAGCGCAGAGCCGTGCAGTACACAGCGCAGAGCCGCGCAGTACACAGCACAGAGCCGCGCAGTACACAGCGCAGAGCCGCGCAGTATAAAGCGCAGAGCCGCGCAGTACACAGCGCAGAGCCGCGCAGTACACAGCGCAGAGCCGTGCAGTACACAGCGCAGAGCCGCGCAGTTTAAAGCGCAGAGCCGTGCAGTACACAGCGCAGAGCCACGCAGTACACAGCGCAGAGCCGTGCAGTACACAGCGCAGAGCCGCGCAGTACACAGCACAGAGCCGCGCAGTACACAGCGCAGAGCCGCGCAGTATAAAGCGCAGAGCCGCGCAGTACACAGCGCAGAGCCGCGCAGTACACAGCGCAGAGCCGTGCAGTACACAGCGCAGAGCCGCGCAGTTTAAAGCGCAGAGCCGTGCAGTACACAGCGCAGAGCCACGCAGTACACAGCGCAGAGCCGTGCAGTACACAGCGCAGAGCCGCGCAGTATAAAGCGCAGAGCCGTGCAGTACACAGCGCAGAGCCGCGCAGTACACAGCGCAGAGCCGCGCAGTACACAGCGCAGAGCCGCGCAGTATAAAGCGCAGAGCCGCGCAGTATAAAGCGCAGAGCCGCGCAGTACACAGCGCAGAGCCGCGCAGTACACAGCGCAGAGCCGTGCAGTACACAGCGCAGAGCCGCGCAGTATAAAGCGCAGAGCCGTGCAGTACACAGCGCAGAGCCGCGCAGTACACAGCGCAGAGCCGTGCAGTACACAGCGCAGAGCCGTGCAGTATAAAGCGCAGAGCCGTGCAGTACACAGCGCAGAGCCGTGCAGTACACAGCGCAGAGCCGCGCAGTACACAGCGCAGAGCCATGCAGTACACAGCGCAAAGCCGCGCAGTATAAAGCGCAGAGCCGCGCAGTTTAAAGCGGAGAGCCGCGCAGTACACAGCGCAGAGCCGAGCAGTACACAGCGCAGAGCCGCGCAGTAGACAGCGCAGAGCCGTGCAGTACAGAGCGCAGAGCCGCACAGTATAAAGCGCAGAGCCGCGCAGTATACCGCGCAGAGCCGTGCAGTACACAGCGCAGAGCCGCGCAGTACACAGCGCAGAGCCGCGCAGTACACAGCGCAGAGCCGCGCAGTACACAGCGCAGAGCCGCGCAGTACACAGCGCAGAGCCGAGCAGTACACAGCGCAGAGCCGCGCAGTACACAGCGCAGAGCCGCGCAGTACACAGCGCAGAGCCGCGCAGTATACAGCGCAGAGCTGCGCAGTACACAGCGCAGAGCCGCGCAGTACAGAGCGCAGAGCCGCACAGTATAAAGCGCAGAGCCGCGCAGTACACAGCGCAGAGCCGCGCAGTACACAGCGCAGAGCCGCGCAGTACACAGTGCAGAGCCGCGCAGTACACAGCACAGAGCCGCGCAGTACACAGCACAGAGCCACCCAGTATACAGCGCAGAGCCGCGCAGTACGCAGCGTAGAGCCACGCAGTATGCAGCACAGAGCCGCGCAGTATACAGCGCTGAGCCGCGTAGTATACAGCGCAGAGCCCCGCAGTATACAGTGCAGAGCCCCGCAGTATACAGCGCAGACACGCGCAGTACACAGCACGGACACGCGCAGTACACAGCGCAGAGCCGCGCAGTACACAGCGCAGAGCCGCGTAGTATACAGCGAAGAGCCACGCAGTATATAGCGCAGAGCCGCGCAGTACAAAGCGCAGAGCTGCGCAGAGCTGCGCAGTATACAGCGCAGAGCCGCGCAGTATACAGCGCAGAACGCGCAGTACACAGTGCAGAGCCGCGCAGTACACAGCGCAGAGCCGTGCAGTACACAGCGCAGAGCCGCGCAGTACACAGCGCAGAGCCACGCAGTATACAGCGCAGAGCCGCGTAGTATACAGCGCAGAGCCGCGTAGTATACAGCGCAGAGCCACGCAGTATACAGCACAGAGCCACGCAGTATACAGCGCAGAGCCACGTAGTTATACTGCCCAGTCACGTAGTATATTGTCCAGTCACATAGTATACTGCATATCCCTGTTAAAAAAAAAAGAATTAAAATAAAAAAGTTACATACTCACCTCCTGGAGCGGCCGGTATCTGATGGTTGTTGCACCTCCTAGAGCGGCCGGTACACGATGCTTGTTGCACCTGGAGTGGCCGGTACCCGATGCTTGTTGCGCGCTCCGGTCCCAAGAGTGCATTGCGGTCTCACGAGATGATGACGTAGCGGTGTTGTGAGACAGAAAGACGGAAGTGCCCTTAGATAATTAGATAGTAGATTACCCCGCTCACCAATTCGGAACCCGAGAGGCCCGGCCCACCAAATCGGACCCCGAGGGGCCCGGCCCACCAAATCGGACCCAGAGTGACCCCGCCCCCTAAATCAGACCCAGAGTGACCCCGCCCACCAAATCGGACCCAGAGTGGCTCCGCCCACCAAATCGGACCCAGAGTGACCCCTTCCACCAAATCAGACCCAGAGTGACCCCTTCCACCAAATCGGACCCAGAGTGACCCCTTCCACCAAATCGGGCCCAGAGTGACCCCGCCCACCAAATCGGACCCAGAGTGACCCCACCCACCAAATCGGACCCTGAGGTGCCCAGCCCACCAAATCAGACCCTGAGGTGCCCAGCCCACCAAATCGGACCGAGTGACCCCACCCACCAAATTGGTCCCTAAGGTGCCCCGCCCACCAAATCGGACCCAGACTGGCTCCGCCCACCGAATCAGACCCAGAGTGGCCGCGCCCACAGAATCGGACCAAAAGTGACCCCGCCCACCGAATCGGACCTAGATTTACCCCGCCCACAAAATCAGACCCAGATTGACCCAACCCACCAAATCGGACCGCCTGAGGGGCACCCAAGTGTGAAAGTCTTGCAGGGGCAGCCCGGGCACCATTCCAAAGCACTATCTGTAGTTCCTTCAGGAAATACCCATCTAGTTCTTCTTGTTCTTTCAGGAAGAGTTGTCAGCAAGGCAACATCAGGGGCAGGATTACAATGACATGTAACACCTTTCTACAGAGCTGATAACACAAAATCCACCAATTCTCCTTCCATCACAATGACCATTGCACAGGCTCATTCCACACTTCAGTACAAAAGATAAAGTCCATTAGACCATTGTGGATATCTACATGTGTTGCTTCCTGAGATAATAGGAAATGTCTAAAAACACTGCATTGGCACAAATGACAAAGTTATAGGTAGGTGGAAGGTTCTTAAAAACGATTTCAGGGAATTAGGCTGCAAGCTGAAAGCAAGGACCTCCAAGGTGGTATTTTCTGAAATACTGCCTGTACCATGTGCCACGCCAGAGAGGCAATGGGAGATTAGGGAGGTTAATAAGTGGCTCAAGAATTGGTGTAGAAAGGAGGGGTTTGGGTTACTGGGGAACTGAGCTGACTTCTCAGTTGGCCACAGGTTCTACGCTAGGGATGGGTTGCACCTCAATGGGGAAGATGGAGCTGTGCTGGGGGAGAAAATGGCTAGAAGGTTGGAGGAGTGTTTAAGCTAGGGATTGGGGCAGGGTATTCATTTTATAGCAGAGGAAGATAGTGCATATAGATACCTGGGTACAAATAATGAAATTTGGGGTGGCATGGGGAATAGGGTTAGAACAGTTAATAATTTAAGAAAGAATAGAGGTACAGAGAGCTATCTGGGGATATCTCAGACATGGCTGGATGAGAGCCATGACTGGGCTGTTAACTTGCAGGGCTATAGTCTGTTCAGAAATGAACGTACAGAAAAGTGAGGGGGAGGTGTCTGTCTGTATGTAAAATCATCCTGAAAACCCATCCTGCGTGATAATATAGGTGAATCTAATGAAAATGTAGAGTCCCTGTGGGTGGAGATAAGGGGAGGGGGAAAAATAATAAATTACTGATAGGGGTTTGTTATAAGTCCCCAAAAATAATGGAAGCAACAGAGAACATCCTCGTAAAGCAAATAGATGAAGCTGCGACTCAAGGAGAAGTCATTATTATGGGGGACTTCAACTACCCTGAAATACATTGAGGAACAGAAACCTGCACTTCCAGCAAAGATAATAGATTTTTGACAACTATGAAAGACAAATACCTTTCACAACTGGTTCAGGACTCGACAAGGAGGGGGGCACTGCTAGACCTAATATTAACCAACAGGCCAGACCACATATCAAATTTAAGGGTTGGGGGTCACTTGGGGAATAGTCATCACAAAATAATAAGCTTTCATATATCCTTTAATAAGATGTGTAGTAGAGGGGTTACAAGGACATTTAACTTATTAATTAAGGCAAGTAGGTAGTGATGAGGCATTAAATAAATATAGAAAATTAAATAAATTCTGTAAAGAGCAAATCAAGGCAGCAAAGATTGAGACAGAGAGACTGATTGCCAGAGAGAGTAAAAATAATCCCAAAATATTCTTTAACTACATAAATAGTAAGAAACTAAAAAATGATAGTGTTGGCCCCTTTAAAAATAGCCTGGGTTAAAAGGTGGATGAGGATGAGAAAAAAGCAAATATGCTAATTAACTTTTTTTCAACAGCATTTACACAAGAAAATTCCATAGCAGACAATATGATCAGTGATAAAAAAAATTCCCCATTAAATGTCACCTGCTTAACCCAGCAGGAAGTACGGCGGTGTCTAAAAATCACTAAAACTGACAAATCTCCAGGCCCGGATTGGATACACCCCCGAGTACTGCAGGAATTAAGTACTGTCATTGATAGACCATTATTTTTAATCTTTAAAGATTCGATAATAGCAGGGATTGTACCACAGGACTGGCGTATAGCAAATGTGGTGCCAATATTCAAAAAGGAGACAAAAACTGAACTTGGAAATTATAGGCCAGTAAGCTTAACCTCTACTGTGGGTAAAATCCTGGAGGGTATTCTAAGAGATACTATGCTGGAGTATCTGAAGAAGAATAACCTCATGACTAGTGTTGAGCGATACTTTCCGATATCGGAAAGTATCGGTATCGGAAAGTATCGGCCGATACCGTCACAGTATCGGAATCCAATCCGATACGATACCCGATACCAATACAAGTCAATGGGACTCAAGTATCGGACGGTATTCCTGATGGTTCCCAGGGTCTGAAGGAGAGGAAACTCTCCTTCAGGCCCTGGGAACCATATAAATGTGTAAAAGAAAGAATTAAAATAAAAAATATCGCTATACTCACCTGTCCGACGCAGCCGGGACTTCAGCGAGGGAACCGGCAGCGTTGTTTGTTTAAAATTCGCGCTATTACTTGGTTACGTGAATTCCCGGCTTGTGATTGGTCAGGTCGGCCATGTTGCCGGGACGCGGACCAATCACAGCAAGCCGTGACGAAATTACGTCACGGCTTGCTGTGATTGGTCCGCGTCCCGGCAATATGGCCGCCCTGACCAATCACAAGCCGTGACGTCACGGGAGGCTGGACACGCGCTCATTTTAAAATGGGCGCGTGTCCAGCCTCCCGTGACGTCACGGCTTGTGATTGGTTGTGCCGCGATCAACCAATCACAAGCCGGGAGGCTGGACGCGCTCATTTTGAAATGGGCGCGTGTCCAGCCTCCCGTGACGTCACGGCTTGTGATTGGTTGCGCCGCGATCAACCAATCACAAGCCGGGAGGCTGGACGCGCTCATTTTGAAATGGGCGCGTGTCCAGCCTCCCGGCTTGTGATTGGTTGACCGCGACGCAACCAATCACAAGCCGTGACGTCACGGGAGGCTGGACACGCGCCCTTTTTAAAATGAGCGCGTTTCCAGCCTCCCGTGACGTCACGGCTTGTGATTGGTTAATGGCGGCCATGTTGCCGGGACGCGGACCAATCACAGCAAGCCGTGACGTATTTTCGTCACGGCTTGCTGTGATTGGTCCGCGGCCCGGCAACATGGCCGCCCTGACCAATCACAAGCCGGGACTTCGCGTAACCATGTAAAAGCGGGAATTTTAAACAAACAACGCTGCCGGTTCCTGCGCTGAGGTCCCGGCTGCGTCGGACAGGTGAGTATAGCGATATTTTTTATTTTAATTCTCTATTTTACACATTTTAACATTAATGTTGTTCCGATACCCGATACCCGATACCACAAGAGTATCGGAATCCCGGTATCGGAATTCCGATACAGCAAGTATCGGCCGATACCCGATACTTGCAGCATCGGAATGCTCAACACTACTCATGACCCAATATCAACATGGGTTTACTAGGGACCGTTCATGTCAGACTAATCTGATCAGTTTCTGTGAAGCGGTAAGTTCTGGACTGGACCAAGGACACGCAGTGGACATGGTGTATATGGACTTTTCAAAAGCCTTTGATACGGTGCCACACAAAAGGTTGATACATAAAATAAGAACAATGGGGATAGGGGAAAAGATGTGTAAGTGGGTTAAAAGCTGACTCAGGGATAGGAAACAAAGGGTGGTTATTAATGGAACACACTCACACTGGGTCGCGGTTAACAGTGGGGTACCACAGGGGTCAGTATTGGGCCCTCTTCTTTTTAACATATTTATTAATGACCTTGTAGGGGGCATACAGGGTAGTATTTCAATATTTGCAGATGACATTAAACTCTGCAGGGTAATCGATACAGAGGAGGACAATTTTATATTACAGGAGGATTTATGTAATCTAGAAGCTTAGGCTGATAAATGGCAAATGAGTTTCAATGGGGATAAATGTAAGGTCATGCACTTGGGCAGAAGAAATCAGATGTATAATTATGTGCTTAATTGGAAAACACTAGGAAAAATCGTCAATGAAAAAGACCTGGGTATATGGGTGGACGACAAATTCACATTTAGTGGCCAGTGTCAGGCAGCTGCTACAAAGGCAAATAAAATAATGGGATGCATTAAAAGACGCATAGATGCTTATGAGGAGAACATAATTTTACCTCTATACAAGTCACTTGTGTGACCACACTTAGAATGCTGTGTACAGTTCTGGTCTCTTGTGTATAGGAAAGACATAGCTGAACTAGAGTGGGTGCAGAGAAGAGCAACCAAGGTTATCAGAGGACTGGGGGGTCTGCAATACCAAGATAGGTTATTACACTTGGGGTTATTTAGTTTGGAAAAACAAAGGCTAAGGCGGATCTTATTTTAATGTATAAATATATGAGGGGACAGTACAGAGACCTTTCTAATGACCTTTTTACTCGTAGACCTGAGACAGGGACAAGGGGGCATACATCTGGAGGAAAGAAGGTTTAAGCATAATCACAGACGCGGATTCTTTACTGTAAGAGCAGCGAGACTATGGAACTCTCTGCCGTATGATGTTGTAATGAGTGATTCATTACTAAAATTTAAAAGGGGACTGAATGCCTTACTTGAAAAGCATAATGTTACAGGTTATATACACTAGTTTCCTTGATAGACGTTGATTCAGTGAACTAGTCTGATTGCCGTATGTGGAGTTGGGAAGGAATTTTTTTCCCCAATGTGGAGCTTACTCTTTGGCACATGTTTTTTTTTTGCCTTCCTCTGGATCAACATGTTAGGGCATGTTAGGTTAGGCTATGGGCTGAACTAGATGGACTTAAAGTCTTCCTTCAACCTTAATCACTATGTTACTATGTTACAGTGTGCTGTATCCATGCATGTTAATGGAAAGTTGAGTAGAAGGAAAAGGTGTGGTAGAAAGAGGTGTACAAGCAAAAGCCTTGAAAGGATTGTTAAGAAAAGGCCATTCAGAAATTTGGGGGAGATTCACAAAGAGTTTACAGAAAGGAAAAAAAAAGCCAGCTCACCAATTAGTAAAAGAAGCCCGGAACTCCGTCCTGATGAGATGTAGTGGAAATCCACAAAAAGGAAAAGAAGTGTTCCAGCTTCTGATAAAATGTCAAACTTTAATCCAACATGGTTAAAATAGAAAGATTGCTCCAGGGACAACACCATAACACTTGTGAGGGAATGCTTTCCTCACAAGTGTTATGGTGCTGTCCCTGGAGCAATCTTTCTATTTTAACCATGTTGGATTAAAGTTTGAAATTTTATCAGAAGCTGGAACACTTCTTTTCTTTTTTGCGGATTCACAAAGAGTTGACTGCTGCTGAAGTCATTGCTTCAAGAGCCACCACACACAGACATTTCCAGGACATGAGCTACAAGTGTCGCATTCCTTGTGTCAAGCCACTCATGACAAATAGACAATGCCAGAAGCATCTCATCAGGGCCAAGGAGAAAAAGAACTGGACTGTTGCTCAGTGGTCCAAGGTGTTGTTTTCAGATGAAAGTAAATTTTGCATTTCATTTTGAAATCAAAGTCCCAGAGTCTAGATGAAGAGATGTGAGGCCACAATCCAAGCTGCTTGAGGTCTAGTGTGAAGTTTCCACAATCAGTGATGGTTTGGGGAGCCATGTCATCTGCTGGTGTAGGTTCACTGTTTTTTCTCAAGAACAAAGTCAGTGCAGCAGTTTCCCAGGAAATTTTAGAGCACTTCATGCTTCCCTCTGCCGACAAGCTTTTTGGAGATGGAATTTTCATTCTCCAGCAGGACTTGGCACCTGTCCACACAGCAAAAAGTACCAATACCTGGTTTAAAAACAACTGGATCACTGTGCTTGATTGGCCATCAAACTCGACTGACCTTAACCCCATAAAGAATCTATGGGGTATAGTCAAGAGAGAGATGAGGAACACCAGAACTATCATGATCTCTGCAGGCAGAGATCATAGCAAGCCTATAGAAGGACAAGCTCTCGGAAGATGGAACTATACTGACCATGAACTAAGCCTGCCGCGCAACTAGAAATAGCCAGGTAGCATTTCCTATTTATCGCTAGATGCCCAGCTCTGGCCTAAGACCTAAATAGCTAGCAGAGGGAAATATAAGACCTGGCTCACCTCTAGAGAAATATTCCAAAGAAGACAGTAGCCCCCCACATATAATGACGGTGAGTTCAGATGAAACAACAAACGCAGCAGGAAAATAGTCTTAGCAAATTTGAGGTCCGCTTACTAGATAGCAGAAGACAGATAGTATACTTTCATGGTCAGCAAAAAAACACTAACAAAACACCATCCAGAGATTACCTTAAACTCTGGCATTAACTCATAACGCCAGAGTAGCAATCCCTGATCAACGAGAGCTTTCCAGACACAGTAACAAAACTTCAGCTGTGAACTGGAACAAATAGGCAAAAACAAAACATGGACAAAAGTCCAACTTATCTAGTGGTTGTCTAGAAGCAGGAACAAGCACTGAGAGGCATCAGATAACATTGTTGACCGGCAAGAAACCACCAGAGAAATGAGCTTAAATAGCGACACCCACTACTGATGGAATCAGGTGAAACAGGAAAGAGGATGACAAGTCCAATTCCACAAGCGGCCACCGGGGGAGCCCAGAATCCAAATTCACAACAGTACCCCCCCCTCAAGGAGGGGGCACCGAACCCTCACCAGATCCACCAGGGCGACCAGGATGAGCCCTATGGAAGGCACGAACAAGATCAGAAGCATGAACATCAGATGCATTGACCCAAGAATTATCCTCCTGGCCGTAACCCTTCCAGTTGACCAGATACTGGAGTTTCCGTCTGGAAACACGAGAGTCCAAAATTTTCTCCACAACGTACTCCAACTCACCCTCAACCAACACCGGAGCAGGAGGCTCAACTGAAGGTACAACAGGTACCTCATACCTGCGCAATAACGACCGATGAAAAACGTTATGAATGGAAAAGGACGCAGGGAGGTCCAAACGGAAAGAAACAGGATTAAGAATCTCCAATATTCTATAAGGGCCGATGAACCGAGGTTTAAACTTAGGAGAAGAGACCCTCATAGGGACAAAACGAGAAGACAACCACACTAAATCTCCAACACAAAGCCGAGAACCAACACGACGATGACGGTTGGCAAAACGCTGAGTCTTCTCCTGGGACAACTTCAAATTGTCCATAACCTGCCCCCAGATGTGATGCAATCTCTCCACCACCGCATCCACTCCAGGACAATCCGAGGATTCCACCTGACCGGAGGAAAATCGAGGGTGAAACCCCGAATTACAGAAAAACGGGGACACCAAGGTGGAAGAACTGGCCCGATTATTGAGGGCGAACTCTGCCAATGGCAAAAAAGCAACCCAATCATCCTGGTCAGCAGAGACAAAACACCTCAGATATGTCTCAAGGGTCTGATTAGTCCGCTCGGTCTGGCCATTAGTCTGAGGGTGAAAAGCAGATGAAAAAGACAAATCTATGCCCATCCTAGCACAGAATGCCCGCCAAAATCTAGACACAAATTGGGTACCTCTGTCAGAAACAATATTCTCAGGAATACCGTGCAATCGGACAACATTCTGAAAAAACAGAGGAACCAACTCAGAAGAAGAAGGCAACTTGGGCAGAGGAACCAAATGGACCATTTTAGAGAAACGGTCACAGACCACCCAGATGACAGACATCTTCTGGGAAACAGGCAGATCTGAAATAAAATCCATCGAGATGTGTGTCCAAGGCCTCTTAGGAATAGGCAAGGGCAACAGCAGTCCGCTAGCCCGAGAACTACAAGACTTGGCCCGAGCACAAACGTCACATGACTGCACAAAGACTCGCACATCTCGTGACAGAGAAGGCCACCAGAAGGATCTTGCCACCAAATCCCTGGTACCAAAAATTCCGGGATGACCTGCCAATGCAGAAGAATGTACCTCAGAGATGACTCTGCTGGTCCAATCATCCGGAACAAACAGTCTATCAGGCGGACAACGATCCGGTCTATCCGCCTGAAACTCTTGCAAGAACCGCCGCAGATCAGGAGAAACGGCCGACAAAATTACTCCCTCCCTAAGGATACCTGTGGGTTCAGAATTACCAGGAGAGTCCGGGTCAAAACTCCTAGAAAGGGCATCTGCCTTAACATTCTTAGAACCCGGTAGGTATGACACCACAAAATTAAAGCGAGAAAAAAATAAAGACCAGCGCGCCTGTCTAGGATTCAGGCGTCTGGCAGTCTCAAGATAAATCAAATTTTTGTGGTCAGTCAATACCACCACCTGATGCCTAGCCCCCTCGAGCCAATGGCGCCACTCCTCAAACGCCCACTTCATGGCCAAAAGCTCCCGATTCCCAACATCATAATTCCGCTCTGCGGGCGAAAATTTGCGAGAAAAGAAGGCACAAGGCCTAATGACGGAGCAGTCGGAACCTTTCTGCGACAACACTGCCCCAGCTCCGATCTCCGAAGCGTCAACCTCAACCTGAAAAGGCAGATTCACATCAGGCTGACGCAACACAGGGGCAGAGGCAAAACGGCGCTTAAGCTCCTGAAAGGCCTCTACAGCATGAGGGGACCAATTAGCAACATCAGCGCCTTGTCTGGTCAAATCAGTCAGTGGTTTAACGACATCCGAAAAACCAGCAATAAATCGGCGGTAAAAGTTGGCAAAGCCCAAAAATCTCTGAAGACCCTTAAGAGAGGAGGGCTGAGTCCAGTCACAAATAGCTTGCACCTTGACGGGATCCATCTCAATGGAAGAGGGAGAAAAAATATACCCCAAAAAGGAAATTTTCTGGACCCCAAAAACGCACTTAGACCCCTTCACACATAAAGAATTAGACCGCAGAACCTGAAAAACTCTCCTGACCTGCTGGACATGAGAGTCCCAGTCATCAGAAAAAATCAGAATATCATCCAGATATATTATCATAAATTTATCCAGAAAATCGCGGAAAATATCATGCATAAAAGACTGGAAAACTGAAGGGGCATTAGAAAGACCAAAAGGCATGACCAAATACTCAAAGTGGCCCTCGGGCGTATTAAATGCGGTCTTCCACTCATCCCCCTGCCTGATCCGCACCAAATTATACGCCCCACGAAGATCAATTTTAGAGAACCACTTAGCACCCTCTATACGAGCAAACAAATCAGTAAGCAATGGCAATGGGTATTGATACTTAACAGTGATCTTATTCAGAAGCCGATAATCAATACATGGTCTCAAAGAGCCGTCTTTTTTTGAGACAAAGAAAAACCCAGCTCCCAAGGGAGAAGAAGATGGACGAATATGTCCCTTTTCCAAAGACTCCTTTATATATTCCCGCATAGCAGCATGTTCCGGCACAGACAAATTAAACAAACGACCCTTTGGATATTTACAACCCGGTATCAAATCTATGGCACAATCGCACTCACGGTGCGGAGGTAACGACCCAAGCTTGGGTTCGTCAAAGACGTCTTGATAATCAGAGAGGAACTCAGGGACTTCAGAGGGAATGGACGACGAAATAGAAACCAAAGGTACGTCCCCATGAATACCCTTACATCCCCAGCTCAACACAGACATTGCTCTCCAGTCCAAGACTGGGTTGTGAGACTGCAACCATGGCAATCCCAGTACCAAATCGTCATGTAAATTATACAGCACCAGGAAACGAATAATCTCCTGGTGATCCGGATTGATACGCATGGTTACTTGTGTCCAGTATTGTGGTTTATTATTAGCCAATGGGGTGGAGTCAATCCCCTTCAGAGGAATAAGAGTCTCCAAAGGCTCTAAATCAAAACCACAACGATTGGCAAAGGACCAATCCATAAGACTCAGAGCGGCGCCAGAGTCAACATAGGCGTCCGTGGCAATGGATGACAAAGAGCAAATCAGGGTTACAGACAAAATAAACTTAGACTGAATGGTGCCAATGGAAACAGATTTATCAAGCTTCTTTGTACGCCTAGAGCATGCCGATATAACATGAGTAGAATCCCCACAATAGAAACACAATCCATTCTTCCGTCTAAAATTCTGTCGCTCGCTCCTGGACAGAATTCTATCACACTGCATACTTTCTGGCGTCTTTTCCATAGACACCGCCAGATGGTGCACCGGTTTGCGCTCCCGCAGACGCCTATCAATCTGAATAGCCATTGTCATGGACTCATTCAGACCTGCAGGCAAAGGGAACCCCACCATAACATCCTTAACGGCATCAGAGAGACCTTCTCTGAAAGTTGCCGCCAAGGCGCACTCATTCCACTGAGTAAGCACAGACCATTTACGGAATTTTTGGCAGAAAACTTCAGCTTCGTCTTGCCCCTGAGATAGTGCCATCAAAGTTTTTTCTGCCTGAAGTTCCAAATGAGGTTCCTCATAAAGCAAGCCCAAGGCCAGAAAAAACGCATCCACATCGCGTAACGCAGGATCCCCTGCTGGCAATGAGAAGGCCCAATCTTGAGGGTCACCCCTGAGCAAGGAAATCACAATCCTAACCTGCTGAGCAGGGTCTCCAGCTGAACGAGACTTCAGGGACAAATAAAGCTTACAATTATTTCGGAAATTCTGGAAGCTAGCTCTATTCCCTGTGAAGAACTCCGGCAAAGAAATTCTCGGCTCAGATACCGGAGCATGTACCACAAAATCTTGTAAATTTTGTACTTTCGTGATGAGATTATTCAAACCCGCAGTTACACTCTGGAGATCCATTATTGTCAGGTGCACACAGAGCATACAGAGATTAGGAGGAGAGAGAGAGAAAAGACTGCAGCAAGGCAGACTGGAGAAAAAAAAAAAAAAAAAAAAAAAAAAAAATTCCAGCAGACTTCTTATAACTCTCCTTTCTCAACCTGGGTCTTTAACACTTTATTGGCCGGTCAAACTATCATGATCTCTGCAGGCAGAGATCATAGCAAGCCTATAGAAGGACAAGCTCTCGGAAGATGGAACTATACTGACCATGAACTAAGCCTGCCGCGCAACTAGAAATAGCCAGGTAGCATTTCCTATTTATCGCTAGATGCCCAGCTCTGGCCTAAGACCTAAATAGCTAGCAGAGGGAAATATAAGACCTGGCTCACCTCTAGAGAAATATTCCAAAGAAGACAGTAGCCCCCCACATATAATGACGGTGAGTTCAGATGAAACAACAAACGCAGCAGGAAAATAGTCTTAGCAAATTTGAGGTCCGCTTACTAGATAGCAGAAGACAGATAGTATACTTTCATGGTCAGCAAAAAAACACTAACAAAACACCATCCAGAGATTACCTTAAACTCTGGCATTAACTCATAACGCCAGAGTAGCAATCCCTGATCAACGAGAGCTTTCCAGACACAGTAACAAAACTTCAGCTGTGAACTGGAACAAATAGGCAAAAACAAAACATGGACAAAAGTCCAACTTATCTAGTGGTTGTCTAGAAGCAGGAACAAGCACTGAGAGGCATCAGATAACATTGTTGACCGGCAAGAAACCACCAGAGAAATGAGCTTAAATAGCGACACCCACTACTGATGGAATCAGGTGAAACAGGAAAGAGGATGACAAGTCCAATTCCACAAGCGGCCACCGGGGGAGCCCAGAATCCAAATTCACAACACAGAACCAACAATGCACATGAGCTGAAGACTGCTTTCAAAGCAACCTGGGCTTCCATAACACCTCAGCAGTGTCACAGGCTGATCGCATCCATACTACACCACATTAATGCAGTAATTGATGCAAAAGGAGCCCCAATCAAGTATTGAGTGCATTTACTGAACATATTTCAATAGGCCAACATTTCAGATTTTAAAATTATTTTTCAAGCTGAAGTTATAAATAGTGTTGAGCGATACCTTCCGATATTTGAAAGTATCGGTATCGGATTGTATCGGCCGACATCTGAAAAATATCGGATATCGCCGATACCGATACCCGATACCCAATACCAATACAAGTCAACGGGACACAAATATCGGAAGTGATCCTGGATGGCTCCCAGGGTCTGAAGGAGAGGAAACTCTCCTTCAGGCCCTGGGATCCATATTCATGTGTAAAATAAAGAATAAAAATAAAAAATAGGGATATACTCACCCTCGGACGGGCCCTGGTTGTAACCGCTGCAACTGGCAGCCTCCATTCCTAAGAATGAACGAAAAGGACCTTCGATGACGTCGCGGTCACGTAAGCGGTCACGTGAGCGGTTACGTGACCAATCACAAGACCAGGTCCTTCACTCGCTCATTCTTAGGAACGGAGGCTGCCGGTTGCAGCGGTTACAACCAGGGCGCGTCCGAGGGTGAGTATATCCCTATTTTTTATTTTTATTCTTTATTTTACACATGAATATGCATCCCGATCCCGATTCCCGATATCACAAAAATATCGGAACTTGGTATACTTGGTATTGGAATTCCAATACCGCAAATATCGGCCGATACCCGATACTTGCGGTATCGGAATGCTCAACACTAGTTATAAAGTATTCTAATTTACTGAGATAATGACTTTTGGGTTTTTCATTGGCTACAAGCCATAATCATCAACTTTAACAGAAATAAACACTTGAAATAGATCACTCTGTTTGTAATGACTGTCTCCAATATATGAGATTCACTTTTTGTATTGAAGAACTAAAGTAAATGAACTCTTTGATGATTTTTTAATTTTGTGAGAAGCACCTGTATGTAAAATAGAGTGGCAAACAAAATTATTCAACCTCCAGTGCCAACAGGTTTATTGCAAATAGCAGAAAGTTTGTAAGTTTGGCTAATAAACATAATCAACCCACAACAATTTTATGTAGCACAACAAAAATAAAATAATGGGCGATTTCTCCAAATTCAACACAAATGCACTTTTAATGACTACTTCAGTCTCACATGCATTCCACCTCTTCCTGAGCCTTTAATATTTACAGTGCTTTGAAAAAGTATTAATGCCCTGTGTAGCTTTCCACATTTTTTCACAATATACCCACAAATTTAAATATATTTCATTGGGATTTTATGTCATATAGCAAACACTAAGTAGCAGGCATTTGTGAAGGGTAAGTGAAATGATGCACAGTTTTCAAAATATTTTATAAATATAAATGTGAAAATTCTGACATGAATTTGTATTCCACCTCCATGAGTAAATACTTTATAGGGCCAGCTTTTGCTGCAATTACTGCTCCGAGTCTTTTGGGGTATTTTCTACCAGCATTGCACATTTAGAGGCTCCTTGTGGAGCTCTGGCATATCAAGGTAAGGAGGCTTATTCGCTCTGCAATGCTCCTCTGGGAAATTTAATTTGCAAATTGCCTCTTCAGAGTAAAAGAGGACTTGTACTCTATTACACCACCCGTTCCTAAGTCATATTGCAAGACTCGTTAAAGGGTTGATTGTGACTTGTAAGATCGCTGCTTCCAACAGGTGGTCTTATAGAGTTCAAGTCCTCTTTCTCTCAGAAGAGGCAATTTGCACATTTAGAGGCTTACATTTTTTATCCATTCTTCTTTGCAAACTAGCTGTAGCTCAGTGAGATTGGAAAGAAAGCATCCATAAACAGCAATTTTCAAGTCTTGCTAAAGATTCTGAATGGGATTTAGGTCTGGACTGTAACTGGGCCATTCACACACATGAATATGCTTTGATCTAAACCATTCCATTGCAGTTCTAGCAGTAGGTTTATGGTCGTTGTCCTGATGGACTGTAAACATACACTCCAGTCTCAAGTCTTTTGCATCTTCTAACGGGTTTCCTTCATGATTGCACCGTATTTAACTCCATCCCTCTTCCCATCAACTCTGAGCAGCTTATGATGCAAACAGGACATTTTATGATTTGCTTTCAAAAATTGCTTTCTTCTTGCCTCTCTTCTGTAAAGGCCAGATTTTTGGAATATTCTACTAATTGCTGTCATGTTGACAGATTCTCCAACCTGAGCTGTGGATGTCTGCACCTCCTCCAGAGTGACCATTGGCCTCTTAGCTGCTTTTCTAATTAGTGATCTCCTTGCTTGGGATGTCAGCTTAACTGGATGGCCATGTCTTGGTAGGTTTGCAGTTGTGCCATACTCCTTCCATTTTTGCATGATGGATTGAGCATTGCTTCGTGAGATGTTGAGAGCTTGGGCTATTTTTTTATGACTTAACCCTGCTTTACTCCTCTCCACAACTTTATCTCTGACCACTCTGGTGCATTTCTTGTTTTTCATGATGCTCTTTGATCCCTAATGTTCTCAAACAAACCCTAAAGCCTTCACAGAACAGCTGTAGTTATACTGAGAATAAATTACATACAGATGAATTCATTTTGCTAATTATGTGACTTCTGGAGGTAATTGGTCAGCATGATTTTATTTAGTGAAGTCAGACTACAGAGGGATGCATACAAATGCACATCGCTATTTTCAGATTTATATTCTTAAATTAAAACCCCTTGTATTATCTGTTTTACACTTCACAAATACTTGCTACTTTGTTTTGGTAAATCCCAATAAAATACATATAGGTCTCCATACATGAACCCAATAGAAAATCCTTGGAGGGAGCTGAAACTTAATGTTGCTCAGTTACAGCCCTAAAACCTGAAAGATCTGGAGAAGATCTGTATGGAGGAGTGGGCCAAAATCTCTGCTGCAGTGTGTGCAAAGTTTGTCAAGAACTACAGGAAACGTCACGTCTGAACTCTGTAATTGCAAACAAAGGTCTCTGTACCAAATATTAAGTTCTGTTTTCCTACTGTATCAAATACTTATTTCATTCAATAGAATGCACTTTAACCCCTTTCTGACTTTGGGCATAATAATACGCTCACATCGGAATCCCTCCCTTTGATGTGGGCTCCAGTGCTGAGCCCACATCTTTCCTGACAAGTCAGCTGTTTAAAACAGCTGACATGTGCCTCTAACAGCCGTGGGTGGAATCGCAATTCACCCACGGATGTTAACCCCTTAAATATCGCTGTCAATCTCTGATCGCAGCATTAAACTCGTGTTTCCGGCAAGCGCACTGGAAATCACACCTATTGGTAACCCTGTCACATGATCGCTGGTCACCAATGAGTTGGCATGACAACCAGAGGTCTCCAGCAGACCTCTATCGTTGTCAAAGCCAGATTGCTATGAGCGCCACTCCGGGATCTGATCATCGCCTGTATGTAGCAGAGCCGATCGGACAACTGCAGCTTTTAGTCTCCCATGGAGACTATTGAAGCATGCAAAAAGTAAAAAAAAAAATGTTTTTAAAAATATTAAAAAATATATAAAAGTTCAAATCACCCCCTTTTGCCCCATTCAAAATAAAACAATAAAAAAATGGAGACGCTATGGGTCTCAGAAAATGGCACCATTTTTTTTTCTTTACCAAAGTTTGAATTTTTTTTCACCACTTAAATAAAAAAGAACCTAGACATGTTTGGTGTTTATGAACTCATAATAACCTGGACAATCATAATGGAAGAATGGAAGATCAGTTTTAGCATTTAGCAAACAAGGTAAAAAAAAAACAAGTGTGGAAGTTTTGTGCAATTTCACCGCATTTGGAATTTTTTTTCCCATTTTCCAGTACACGATATGTTAAAACCAGTCATAGTGTTCAAAAGTACAACTTGTCCCACAAAAAACAAGCCATCACACTGCCATATTGACTGAAAAATAAAAAAGTTATGGCTCTGGGAAGAAGGGGAGAAAATAAACGAAAGCGCACAAACAAGAATACCTCTGGTCGTTAAGGAGTTAACTATGTAAAAATGGTACAATGTGATTTTCTGTTTTTTAAATTTTGTTTTTAGATTTTGTTTCTCACAGTTGAAATGTACCGACAATAAAAATGACAGACCTCTCATTCCTTGTAGGCGAGAAAACTTGCAAGATTGCCAGTGTGTCAAATACTTTTTCCCCCCAGTGTAAATATACATATTTTTTATTTTATTATACACTGTATAATCTTTACTCTATGGGTCAATACAATTATGATTAGACTAATTTTACATAGTTTTTTTTATGTTTTCTGTTTTACTTCATACACTTTAAAAATAACAAAAACGTATTTTTTTGTTTAACCCTATATTCTTTCTGTAGACAGATCTGCTTTACTGCTTTTTTCTGTTTGGAAACTGTAGTTTTCACTCAAATAATTTTGGTACATACTTTTTTATCACATTTGTTCCAGCTTTTTGTAATAAGGGTAAAAAACAATAAATATAGGATTTTTTTTGTATATTTTTACAGTGGTCACCATGCAGTTAAATTAACGTTACTTTTATTCTGCAGTTTTAAATGATTCTACAATATGGGAGCATCATACTGTGTGGGAGATACTGTGGGGGCATCATACTGAGTGAGAGGAAGTTTGGAGACATCATATTATGGGGCAAGTCACTGTGGGCACTTCACCAATGTGTGTAGGGAAACTTTGGGGGCATTACACTTTTGGGGTTGTGGGGCCATCATACTGTGTTGGGGGCACTGTGGGAGTATCATACTATTTTGAAGAAACAGTGAGGTCATCATACAATACATATGGGTGGTTTTGTGGGGTAAAATTGTAAGGGGAAATTCACTGTGTAGATATCATACTGTGTGGGGGATATTTTGAGAAGCATCATACTCTAAGAGGCCAAGAAAGTGGTTTTGTATTGGGTGATAACCCTAAGGGGCTTCAAAAAGAGCACAATTGCTACGTATGTGCTGCAATACACGCGCCCCTCTATGCTATGGGGATCCATAACATAATTTCTTTGTACACTCCCTTACAGCATGGTGTGATAAATAAAACTTTGCTATGATGTACATGTATGGCAGGGTCCATGGAAGGGTTAACAAAGTAGCAGTCATCAGGCTCTGACTGGTCTACAGGGAATTAATTTATAAAGCCTATCCAGTTTTATCTAATATATACTTACCTTGTAATGTCTTTACATCCTGTTCCGTCCAGATGTGTCCGGATCCCAGAATTACAAGTGGAGGAAGTTCACCGACCTCCATATTGGGACACCCAAGTGATGGGTGTCTCAATATGGAAACTGCTGGTGGTACCAGCCTCTTGTGCGGTACAACAAGTGGAACACAGTTGCACCACACACACACACACACAAACTGTATACGCCTTACGCACCACACACACACACAAACACACTATATATGCCGTACACACCACACATACACTGTATATGCCATACGCACCACACACACACATACATTGTATATGCCATATGCAGCCTCTTGCACAGTACCACCAGCGGAACACCATTGCAAACACGCCACTGCCGGGATCAGCCGAATGATTCACTGACCGCCGCCATCTTTGTACTGGTTGAGGGCATGCGCAGTTTTAATGTAACCGCCGCTTTCTGTATGTACAAAGATGGCAGCGGTCTGATTCATTGCACCTCCGCAAATTACGCGCATATGCAGTAAATCATTCGGCTGATCCCGGAGGTTGATGCGCGACGTGTCTACAGGCAGAGGAAGCCGGTCACATTAAAGGGGTTTTCCCACAAACAAAAGTTCATTTTAAAAATTGCCTGTGTCTGACCATGTATGGAGCATACCACATCTTCTGGGCAGGGGAGGAAGCAAAAGACAATACTGACATTACAGAAGGGGTTCACAGAGGATTTCTTTTGTCAGGTAAAATATTTCACTGACTGCTTTTAAACAATATTTTACTTCACAAAATGTATCCTCTGCGATCTCCTGCTGTAATGTCAGTATTGTCTTTTGCTTCCTCCCCTGCCCAGGAGCTGTGGTATGGCACAGTGGTGGAGAGAGATTGCAGACAAGGGGGAGAGCACATGGGGTGCACAGGTCAAAGAAGAGATGACATGAGAGGAGAAGACAGCAGATGTAGGAGAGAGAAAGCACACAGGGGTGAGAGAGACAGAGCACAGGGGGGAGACAGCTGAAACGGGACAGCACATGAGGGGGGAACACAGCACAGGAAGGAGAGAGACAGCAGACAAGGAGAATAGAACATGGGGTAGAAAGGTCAAAGAGGCGAGCACAAACGGGAGAAGTCAGCACATGGGGAAGAGAGAGTGTATAGGTGGGTGAGCACATGGAAGGGAGAGATTCTCAATGCTGCAAAGCCTGCCCCCTTCATGACATTACCGCCCTCCCGGTGCAATAGCATCAGGCTTCCATCTAGTATTATATAAAAGCATAAATACATTTGTGTACTATGCATTTTGTGTTGAATTCGAAGAATCCATGTGTTATATTGTGTTAATTTATATGCATTTTTCTTGCTTGAAAAAAACTGAGATGAAACGTAGCGCATGCATAGGGTTTTATCAAGTTGATAAATATCAGAAACTGTATCGCTATATGCTGACGTGATCCTGGGTTGAAAGGCTGCTGCAGCTCCACAGGTGATTTCACCAAAAGAGCAAGTAAAACATGGAAAGTTTGCGGTCCATATCCACACTGCTTTTTAGTTCCTGAAGAAAAACTGGGTTACACTTTGAAACGCATAAAAAAAATTAAAGAAACTGTTATTTTAGAATACTTCTGCCGTTTATTTCTTCACAATCTGGCAGTTTGGATGTGGACCACAAACTTTCCACGTATTATTGATTTTTCTTGCTTAGCTATAAAAAAACAGAAACTGTAGTTATGTTTGCAACTGTAAATGAATAATGTTTTATGGATATTATATAGTATTAATATTTAGAAATTGTACAGACTTTTTTAATGAACTGTGTGCTGCTATTACATTAACAAAACTGTAGAAGAATTACGTGACATTATATTGCAAGATTTCGGTACAAACTATCTAGCAAAAGTAATTTCTGTATTGCAAAACTTAAATGGTAAAACTTTACTTGTGCAAAATATAGCAGATTGGCAGCAGGTGAAATGTCAAAAAAAATACTTTCTTCTCTTATAAATTACTGTTCTTTTTCCTTTTTTTGCATCTTTGGATCTTGTTGCTGTTGTCGCAGGTCTCGATCTACTCTCTGATGAGTCCACTGTAGAGATGACGTCACGGCACCGGAGAGATAAGACACAATACACCAGGGCTGTATCTGAAGTATCTCTAGTTTATTTAAGCTTACACACACTTTTTATGCATTCTTGTGTTGGAGGCGGATTCCCCATGTATTGGCTAAGCGTCGGAGTGTATTACTCCCTTGCCTCCCTACGGTTTCGCAAACACATTTTAACACAGTACATTATTCGTTATTTTACCAAGGACATTCACTGCTACAATTAGTTCTTAGGAATCAGCGATAACAGCACAATGAAGAATAGTGAATTATGTCTTATTTTTCTGACCTCTAATAACACTTATACAAAATGGAGGCAAACAAGATAAAATGGATCCTGCTCTAACATTCCCCCATTTTATTCACTATTCTGAATAAGCTGTACTGTTTCCTGGCCGGAGGATTTGTTAGAATATATCATCATCAGCTATGTGAGTGCAGAATTTCCCAGCGCATACTACACCAAGGACAGAAAATACAGAGAAAACTGGAACGCAGCTACATGTCCCCTCCATAGCAGAAATACAGCAGAGATAAGAAAATCACAGCACTCCTCAACACAGAAGAAAGCAATAGCGCAGATATTTGACTCACCCCTTTCATCAGGTATTTTAGAAATTTTCACACAAACGGAATACAGCAGTTCTCAGACTCAATTAATGTCTATAAAACCGTCATCACAATTCACGTGAGAGGACACCTTAGAAAAACCAATGATTGAGAATATTGTTCCTGCATTCCTGACAGATTTCTTTCCCCGTCTTTGGGCTAACAATATCAGATTCATCACACAAATTCAAAGTCTTCTTCTTCTACTTAAACTGATTATCTAGCAGGGAGACCCTCTGTCCCAAATTTTTAACTGTTTGCTTTTCCGACACATTAATCTCAGTCACTTTCTCAGTTCCTTCTTGCACCACAAAACATCCAGTTTTTTGTCATAGTAATAGACAACTTTCCTTTTTTTTTTTTTTCCAACGTGACAAACAATCAGAATTCACTTCCTCTGTTAATCCTCAATTTGCTATATATCAAACACTCAACTTGAAGCAGGTAAATCTTTTACCAATCTTTCAATCACACTGATAACCAAACAATCACTTACAAGTTTCCTTCTAAAACTAGGCACCATATTTCACCTTCTACTTCCAACTTCAACTTACAATATTTCTTTCTACTGCAAAACAATATTGTTGCTTTAAACAAAACACAGATCTCCCAGTACATACAGAGATACACTTAAAAACTATTTTAAACACTATATATGCAATAAGGACAATCACAACTATATGCAATAAGCTTTGTAAAATCCCAGCTACCCAGCCCCCGATCTCCTTAAACCAATTGGCTGGGTTTAGGAAAGAGAAAGTATCTGACCACCAGCTGTCCGTCGGTAGTGTTCCACAACTGAACATTGTTTGTGGCATTGTTGGCAAATGTGTCAGAACAATCAGTCCAGGCAAGCAGTTCCTCAGGTGACACAGGGATAACTAGGAAGGGGATACTTGTGGCTGACGTTGGTGAATGCGTACAGATCCAACAGTCTGATAAGGGCTGGGAATTTCTCAACAAGTCATCTATCAGTTTTTGGTGTTGTTGCACAAACTTATTGTTCAAGGATGTTGGAGAATTTAGACTGTCCCATGCGATTACACATAATATCATGGAAATCAAAACCAGCCAAAACATTATGTTTCCTTTATCGATTGTCGAGTTCTTTAACTCGCTTGCAGTGTGATGCGTGGATCTAACTAGATTTTCCTTTGAGCTTGACAGCTGTGGCTGTGGTCAGGAGCACTTGGTATGGTCCGTCAAATCTTGGTACCAGGCTCTTCCGGACGTGCCGCTTTATCACTACCCAGTCTCCTGGCTCCAAGGGATGGTGTCCAAGATCCTTGTCTGGGTCTGGAAGAGAACTGAAGACAGTTAAATGCACTTTGGCAAGGTTTCCATGTAAGGCCTGCACATAGCTAGTCAAATCCTGGTACTTGAGCTGCAACTGTTGTGGAAAGAAACATCCAAGATTGGGGCCCCTGCCAAACAAAATCTCATACGGTGACAGTCCTGTCTTCCTGTTTGGGGTATATCTTACTGAAAACAAAGCTAGAGGAAGGCATTCTGTCCATGGTTTACCAGTCTCTGCCATTGCCTTCTGGATTTTAAGCTTAAGAGTTCCATTTAGTCTCTCCACTTTTCCACTGCTCTGTGGATGGTATGGAGTATGCAATGCTTGACTTACCCCCAGTGCTGCCATTACCTCTGACATGATCTCTCCAGTAAAATGGGAACCCCGATCGCTTTCAATGACTTCAGGAACTCCATACCTGCTTATGATCTCAGCCATCAGTTTCTTTGCCGTTATCTTAGCCGTAGCTTTGGCAACTGGGTAGGCTTCTGGCCAACCTGAAAATAAATCAATGCGGACCAACACATACTCATACGTCCCTACCCTAGGCAACTGAATATAATCAATCTGCAGTCTCTGGAATGGGTAAAGGGGCCGAGGAGTGTGTTTGGATGGAGTTTTCACTGTCCTACCCTGATTATGTGTGGCACATGTCATGCAGCTCTGTACCTGCCTTTCTGCGCAGGTGGAAAACCCGGGGGCAATCCATTGTTTCTGTAGAGTGTCACACATGGCCGTCTTCGAGTGGTACGCATTCCCATGCAGAACCTGTGCCATCATTGGGTACAGTACCCGTGGTAGGCAGACCTTTTCACCCCTCCCCCATAACCCAGTGACGGTATCAGAGCAAGCCCCTATCTTTTGCCACCTATTTTTCTCCTCCTTACTTGCCTGGTCTTGTAACCGGGCTAAGATGTCTTTTGACACAAGTGGAGATGGTGGGGTGTCTAGGTGATATACTTTAGAGGCTACAGGAGTGCTTGCTGCTTTCTTGGCAGCCTGGTCTGCCAGTGCGTTACCCTTTGCCTGTCCATCAGTGCCTTTGGTATGTGCCTTTACCTTTATGATGCCTGCTTGGGTGGGAAGCTGTAATGCATTCATAAGTTGCTGCACTGCCTCAGCATGTTTAATGGGGTGGCCATTTGCTGTCAGGAAAGCCCTGGCTCTCCAGATAGGCCCATAATCCTGTGCAATGCCAAAAGCATACCTGGAATCAGTGTAGATATTTACAGTCTTACCTTCTGCTAGTTTGCACGCTTCTGTGAGCGCCTTGAACTCTGCTTCTTGTGCAGACATATGAGCTGGCATTGACTCTGCCTTGATTACCTCATGTTCTGAGACCACAGCATATCCGGTACAGAAGCGTCCTTGGTCATCTTGGTGACGGGATCCATCTACAAAAAGCTCAAAATCAGCATTAGGTATTGGCACACTAGAGACAGCAGGGAGACCAGCCGTTTCCTGAGACATCAATTCTAGACAATCATGTGGTTTGGAAACCTGATCTTGTTCCTCTGGATCCATTCTAGAAAGAAAAAGAGTGTCCTTTTCCATGTCACCTCCCCCTCCCCCATATGGATCCATAGGAACTGGGAGAAGAGTAGCGGGGTTTAGGACAGTGCACCTTTTCAAAGTCACATTAGTAGGCATGAGAATAGCACACTGAAGTCGCAGCTGTCTGGCCATAGACAGGTGGCTAGGTTTTACTTGGTTAAGGATACTATGTACATCATGTGGGGTATGGACCGTCAGTGGGTGATCCAAAACAATCTCTGAAGACTTGTGTAGCAACAGCTGGACAGACAACACGGCCCGAACACAGGAGGGACTTCCTCTTGCCACTGTATCCAGGCGGCCACTGTAATAAGCAACAGGTCTCTGTTTGTCTCCATGAAGCTGAGTCAGCACATCCGTAGCATGTCCTGCATTTTCATGAAGAAAAAGGTTAAAAGGAAGGGCATAATTGGGGATGCCCAAAGCTGGGGAAGAAACAATGCATAATTTCAGAGAGTAAAAACAGTCAAGTGCCTCTGGTGTAAGACAGAAGGGGACAGGTTGCATACGGTCATATAGAGGCTGCATTAAGATGGAGGCAGAACGAATCCATGGACGACAATAGGAAGTTAGTCCTAGAAACACACGGAGGCCCTGCACATTCCGCAGGGGCTGCATGTCCATGATAGCCTGTTTTCGCTCAGGGGTGAGGTGCTTTTTCCCTGGAGATAGACAATGTCCTAGAAACACAACAGTACTTAAGCAAAACTGTAATTTTTGTTTGGATACCTTGCACCCCTGTTGATGGAGAAAAAAAGAGTAAAGAGATTGTGGCCATTTTACACAGAGAACGAAAAGGAGCACACAGCAATAGGTCATCAACATACTGAATGAGAACTACTCCTTTAACATGCCAGCCTTGTAGGACTTGTGCCATGCACTGTGAGAAGATAGTAGGGGAATTCTGGGCTCCTTGTGGTAGGACAGTCCAAGTATACTGCTTGTTGCGGAAAGTAAAAGCAAAAAGATACTGACAATCTGGGTGCAATGGAACACTGAAAAAGGCATTTGCTAAGTCAATCACTGAAAAACAAATACTGTTAACAGGAATATGTGCTAACAAGGTGTGTGGGTTAGGAACCAAAGGAGCAAGCAGTTCTGTTGCGGCATTGACTGCTCTGAGGTCATGGACCATTCTATAATTCACCGGCTCCCCAGGCCTAACCTTCTTCTTTACTGGATACAGGGGAGTGTTGCAAATGGACTGTGTAGGCACAACAACCCCTGATTCCAGCAATTTTTGTAACTGTGCGTCTATTGCAGCCTCCTGAGCAGCACTCAGAGGGTACTGACGCAATAGGGGTGGTGCTGCCCCTGGTTTCAATTTGACTATTATGGGAGGAACTTTTAGTTTTCCCACATCAGTTTTGCCTTTTGCCCACAGATCAGTGGGGAGTTGATCCAGGGCAGGTGCAGTGGGCGGATCACTTTCTGCAGTACCTGCAGCTGCATCCAGGGCCATAATCTTGCAGAGGGTGCTGGGGTTAAGTTGAGGGGTCATAGTCACTGTTCGTCATCATGGTAATAACCGCCTGTAGTTTCTGTAAAATGTCAGCACCTAGCAAATTACATTGTCCCCTAGGGGCTACCATTAACTGAGTCAGAATGGTCTTCCCACAAATGGAGAGGGGAATGGTTTCCGTCATTCCCAAGGTCCGGGTTGGCGCATTGAAAGGTGTGGCCATGACAAAGTCGGTGGTGTCACGGAAGGATAATGGACAGTCTGAAAGCATAATAACTGAGTTGTCAGCTCCCGTGTCAACCTGAAAGTCAGCTGTAGTTCCTCCTGGCAGGCTCACCTGTACTATACAGTCGGGGGTGGGGGGTAAAGTGACTAGAGGACACAGTTGCAGGCTGCCAGTTATCTATTCGTCGGTCTGGGGGGTAGCAGGGGTGGGAACCTTATCTGGGTATGGGTTTGTGCGACAATCTTTCCTAAAATGTCCTGGTTTCTTACATCCGTAACACAATCTAGGACCCATAGTGGGTTGTCCACATCCTCCACCTCTCTGTGAGGGTCCACTCCTCTGAAAGTGAACCTTAGTCTTTTGCTTCTGTGAGTCCAAACTGACTCCATGTGCAATCTTAGCAAGATCGCCTGGGGGCAGGATCTCCAATCTGGTCTACTTGCCATCACCTTCTCTCTCACATACTTATCAATCCCTTGCATATATGCATGACTTAACAAACGTGTTGCAGTTCTATCATCTTCACCATAACCCATATCAGACCACCGTTGTTGCAACCTGTAGAAATAATCAATGGGGAGCTCCTTCGGGTCCTGTATACAGTCTTCTAAATGCACCAATACTTCCTCCTGTCTAATCTTACAGGCTTTTTCTAGTGCCTCAACTAAGTCAGACCCTGACCTGGCATTGTTAGGTTCTCCGTCTTGGGGACCATTTCCCCCTAAGTACATTTTAAATGTCTCAGCTGTCAGTCGGGTGGAAGGTGCTTCCCCCAGGGCTGAACGCACTAACTGTTGCACGTCCTGTCTGGTTTCCTGGTAAGTGTGCTGTATCAACCCACACTGTATAGCAAAAATCACAGGTCGTTGGTTAATGTCTGGCAGCTGGGCAGTCAAAGACATCTGTTCTGTGGGAGACCATGGCTGATACCTACTAGCAACATGGTAAGTCGGAGGTCCACTGTCAGTTGCACCCTGTGGGTTTTCATGAAGTCATGCCATTTACCTGAATCTAATTCCCCTGAGGGGTGGAAGCCTCCTGCCTTCAAGAGCACACTAACCTGCTTCTGGGATTCCTTCCCTTCTGGACTATTCTCTAGCACTATGGAACCCTGTACTTAGTTCCCAATTCTATTGCTAGTATACTGGACTCTGGACTAATTCTCTAGCACTATGGAACCCTGTACTTAGTTCCCAATTCTATTGCTAGTATACGTGCAGGCTGAAAACTTATCAGACGGACCTTTCCTCCTCACCTAGAGTAGGCTATGTCATCCTGCGTTAGTCCTATACATGCAGGCTGAAAACTTATCAGACAGACCTTTCTTCCTCACCTAGAGTAGGCTATGTCATCCTGCCTTAGTCCTAAACCTAAACTATAGGTTTACTGTGCTTACAGGTTACTGTATTAGCTTGCTTCCAAGATTGATAACACAGGTATATGAACAGACAAACAACAAACACTCCACAAGCACAACATACAAAGAGTCAATCATTTTAGTCTAACAGTGGAGTCATCAGTAACCACACAATGAGGGTCAATATCTGGGTTCAAGGGTACCTGAGCCGGGCAAAGCCAGTGATCTTACCTGGTCCCAGTCGACTAGAAGCAGGGGAAAACCCGTCCACAAGTGGAATGATGTAGGCAGAATATAATCAGTATTCTCACCCCAGCGCTGTGTGATGCCACTAGTCCCGAGAAGTCCCCTGGTCCATTACTGGAGTCGGCCGGGTCTCAGATGAAGCACTCAGGTGCCTGTTCGGGCACCAGAATTGTTGTCGCAGGTCTCGACCTACTCTCTGATGAGTCCACTGTAGAGATGACGTCACGGCACCAGAGAGATAAGTCACAATACACCAGGGCTGTATCTGAAGTATCTCTAGTTTATTTAAGCTTACACACACTTTTTATGCATTCTTGTGTTGGAGGCGGATTCCCCATGTATTGGCTAAGCGTCGGAGTGTATTACTCCCTTGCCTCCCTACGGTTTCGCAAACACATTTTAACACAGTACATTATTCGTTATTTTACCAAGGACATTCACTGCTACAATTAGTTCTTAGGAATCAGCGATAACAGCACAATGAAGAATAGTGAATTATGTCTTATTTTTCTGACCTCTAATAACACTTATACAAAATGGAGGCAAACAAGATAAAATGGACCCTGCTCTAACATTGCCAAACAATACTGAAATGAAATTATAATCACCCTTTAAAGCATACAATATAATTAGATGTACTTAAAGTTTTCATGTTGAACATGTAATTTAGTTGAAGTACACACAACTGCATCTAGAATAAGAATAAATTATACCAAACTAGTGTGATCACATTTAGAGAGTGTATCAGTTCTGAAAAACGCACAGTCCACACAATTGGACACTCTTGACACTGCATAAATTAATGAATGCCATTTTAATGGGGACAAATCAATTATCAGAAAGTATTCAGCCCCCTTTAAATCTTTCATTCTTTTTTTCATTGCAGGCATTATTCATTACTATATACTCTGCACCCCATCTTGACTGAAAAAAATATAAATGTAGAAATTTTTACAAATCTATTTACCTCTTAAGCCCCAAGGGTGGTTTCCACATTAATGACCGGGCCAATTTTTGCAATTCTGACCACTGTTCCTTTATGAGGTTATAACTCTGGAACGCTTCAAGGGATCTTGGCGATTCTGACACTGTTTTCTCGTGACATATTGTACTTCATGATAGTGGTAAAATTTCTTCGATATAACTTGTGTTTATTTGTAAAAAAAAAAAAAACGGAAATTTGGCGAACATTTTGAAAATTTTGCAATTTTCCAACTTTGAATTTTTATGCCCTTAAATCACAGACATATGTCACACAAAATAATTAATAAGTAACATTTCCCACATGTCTACTTTACATCAGCACAATTTTGGAACCAACATTTTTTTTTTGTTAGGGATTTATGAGGGTTAAAAGTTGACCAGCAATTTCTCATTTTTACAACACCAATATTTTTTAGGGACCACATCACATTTGAAGTCATTTTGAGGGGTCTATATGATAGACAATAACTGCACCCCTCAAGGTGCTCAAAACCAAATTCAAGAAGTTGATTAACCCTTCAGGTGTTTTACAGGAATTTTGGAATGTTTAAAAGAAAATGAACATTTAAATTTTTTTCACAAAATTTGTTTTATTTTACCAAGGGTAACAGGAGAATAGGGACATCAAACGTTGTTGTGCCATTTGCTCTGAGTATGCCGATACCCCATATGTGGGGGGAAAACCACTGTTTGGGTGCATGGCAGAGCTTGGAAGGGAAGGAGCGCCATTTGACTTTTCAATGCAAAATTGACTGGAATTGAGATGGGAATCCATGTCGCATTTGGAGAGCCCGTGATGTGCCTAAACATTGAAACCCCCCACAAGTGACACCATTTTGGAAAGTAGACCCCCAAAGGAACTTATCTAGATGTGTTTTGACAGCTTTGAACCCCCAAGTGTTTCACTACAGTTTATAACGCAGAGCCGTGAAAATAGTTTTTTTTTTCACAAAAATTATTTTTTAGCCCCCAGTTTTGTATTTTCCCAAGGGTAACAGAAGAAATTTGACCCCAAAATTTGTCCTGAGTATGCTGATACCACATATATGTGGGGGGGATCACCGTTTGGGCGCATGGCAGAGCTTGGAAAGGGAAGAAGCGCCATTTGGAATGCAGACTTAGATGGATTGGTCAGCAGGTGTCACATTGCATTTGCAGAGCCCCTGATGCACCTAGACAGTAAATCCCCCACACAAGTGGCACTATTTTGGAAACTAGACCCCCAAAGGAACTTATCTGGATGTGTTGTGAGAACTTTGAACCCCTAAGTGTTTCACTACAGTTTATAACGCAGAGCCATGAAAATAAAAAATCGTTTTTTCCACAAAAAATATTTTTTAGCCCCCTGTTTTGTATTTTTCCAAGGGTAACAGGAGAAATTGGACCTCAAATGTTGTCCAATTTGTCTTGAGTACGCCGATACCCCATATGTGGGGGGAACCACTGTTTGGGCGCATGGCAGAGCTCGGAAGGGAAGGAGTGCCATTTGGAATGCAGACCTAGATGGATTGGTCTGCAGGCATCATGTTGCATTTGCAGAGCCCCTGATGCACCTAAACAGTAGAAATCCCCCACAAGTGACCACATGTTGGAAACTAGACCCCCCAAGGAACTGATCTAGATGTGTTGTGAGAACTTTGAACCCCCCAAGTGTTTCACTACAGTTTATAACGCAGAGTCGTGAAACTAAAAAAAAAATGTTTTCCCACAAAAATGTTTTTTAGCCCCCCCAAATTTTTATTTTCTCAAGGGTAACAAGAGAAATTGGACCCCAATAGTTGTTGTCCAATTTATCCTGAGTATGCTGATACCCCATGTGTTGGGGTAAATCCCTGTTTTGGTGCACGGGAGAGCTCGGAAGGGAAGGAGCACTGTTTTAGTTTTTCAACGCAGAATTGGCTGGAATTGAGATCGGAAGCCTTGTCGCGTTTGGAGAGCCCTGATGTGCCTAAACAGTGGAAATCCCCAATTCTAACTGAAACTCTATCCCAAACATACCCATAACCCTAATCCCAACCATAACCCTAACCACACTCCTAACCCTGACACACCCCTAACCCTAATCCCAACCATAAATGCAATCCAAACCCTAACCCTAACTTTAGCCCCAACCCTAACCCTAACTTTAGCCCCAACCCTAACCCAAACTTTAGCCCCAGCCCTAACTGAAGCCCTAACCTTAACTTTAGACCCAACCCTAATCCTAACTTTAGCCCCAGCCCTAACTGTAGCCCTAACCCTAACTGTAGCCCTAACCTTAGCCCCAACCCTAACCCTAGCCCCACACCTAACCCCAACCCTAACCCCAACCCTAACCCCAACCCTAGCCCCAACAATAGCCCTAGCCCTAGCCCTAACCCTAGCCCTAACCCTAGCCGTAACCCTAACCCTAGCCCTAACCCTAGCCCTAACCCTAACCCTAGCCCTAACCCTAGCCCTAACCCTAACCCTAGCTCTAACCCTAGCCCTAACCCTAGCCCTAACCCTAACCATAGCCCTAATGGGAAAATGGAAATAAATACATTTTTTTATTTTTTTATGCTTCCCTAACTAAAGGAGTGATGAAGGGGGGTTTGATTTACTTTTATAGCGGGTTTTTTAGCGGATTTTTATGATTGACAGCTGTCACACACTAAAAGACGCTTTTTATTGCAAAAAATATTTTTTTGCGTTACCACATTTTGAGACCTATAATTTTTCCATATTTTGGTCCACAGAGTCATGTGAGGTCTGTTTTTTTGCGGGACAAGTTGACGTTGTTTATGGTACCATATTTGTGCATGTGACTTTTTTTATCGCTTTTTATTCCGATTTTTGTGAGGCAGAATGACCAAAAAACAGCTATTCATGAATTTCTTTTTTTGGGGGGGGCATTTATACCGTTCCACGTTTGGTAAAATGGATAAAGCAGTTTTATTCTTCGGGTCAGTACAATTACAGCGATACCTCATTTACATAATTTTTATTATGTTTTGGTGCTTTTATACGATAAAAACTATTTTATAGAAAAAATAATTATTTTTGCATCGCTTTATTCTGAGGACTGTAACTTTTTTATTTTTTTGCTGATGATGCTGTATTGCAGCTCGTTTTTTGCAGGACAAGATGATGTTTTCAGCAGTACCATGGTTACTTATATCCGTCTTTTTGATTGCATGTTATTCCACTTTTTGTTCGCAGTATGATAATAAAGCATTGTTTTTTGCCTTATTTTTTTGTTTGTTTTTTACGGTGTTCACTGAAGGGGTTAACTAGTGGGACAGTTTTATAGGTCGGGTCGTTACAGATGCAGCGATACTAAATATGTGTACTTTTATAGTTTTTTTTATTATTTAGATAAAGAAATGTATTTATGGGAACAATATATATATATTTTTTTATTTAGGATTTAATTAAATTTTTTTTTTTTTTACTTTCTTACTTTGTCCCAGGGGGGACATCACTGTATAGTGACAGATCACTGATCTGACACTTTGCAGAGCACTGTGTCAGATCAGCGATCTGGCGTGCCCTGCTCCTGGCTTACCAGCGCCTGCTCTGAGCATTCACTTGGTAAGCAACTGCAGGACCGGAAGTAGCCCTGCGGCCATTTTGCATCCAGGGCCTGCAGGGAGGAGATGCTCGGTACAAGATGAGCATATCGCCTTGTACCGATCGTCCCAGGGAAGCATGCAGGGAGCCCCCTCCCTGCGCGATGCTTCCCTGTACCGCCGGAACACTGCGATCATGTTTCATCACAGTGTGCCTGGGGTTAATGTGCCGGGAGCGGTCCATGACCGCTCCTGGCACATAGTGCCGGATGTCAGCTGTGATAGTTAGCCCGTGAGCGCGGCCGATTGCATATGACGTAATATCCCATCACTGGGAATTAAGTCCCAGTTCACCTTGACTGAATAGTACGTCATATAGGATTAAGAGGTTAATAGTAGTTTTACAACAATAAATGGCTTCACCCAACCACTAACCATGAATGGATATAAAGTTTTGGTGTTATCATTCATATTCCCTGAAAAAAGGCCAAGAAAGCAGAAATTCTGCCGGGGTGTGTTAACTTTTGAGTACGACTATAATATATATATATATATATATATATATATATATATATATATAAAAGAAAACAAAAAGCAGCACCAAAAGAAAACGAAGGGTGCAAAAAATCCTTCCAGGTATATACCAAACCTCATGCTATAATCCAGAAAAATGAAGGCAGCACTCCAATAGAAAAAATAAAGGTGGTTTATTGACCCATGCACATGGGCCAATAAACCACCTTTATTTTTTCTATCGGAGTGCTGCCTTCATTTTTCTGGATTATATATATATATATATATATATATATATATATATATATATATAAAGCAAAATTGGAACAGCACAATGCTCACCGATGGGTGCCTGGCCTCCTGGGTAGAGTGGTCCACTCCTCCACCCAATATGTATTCAAAAAGAGCAAAGGAAGGCAGCACTCCAAAGTGAAAGAACTTGGAGTGTTGCTTTCTTTTGCTCTTTTTGTATATATATATATATATATATATATATATATATATACACACACACACAGTACAGACCAAAAGTTTGGACACGTCTCCTCATTTAAAGATTTTTCTGTATTTTCATGACTATGAAAATTGTATATTCACACTGAAGGCATCAAAACTATGAATTAACACATGTGGAATTATATACTTAACGAAAAAAGTGTGAAACAACTGAAATTGTGTCTTATATTCTAGGTTCTTCAAAGTAGCCACCTTTTGCTTTGATGACTGCTCTTCACACTCTTGGCATTTACTTGATGAGCTTCAAGAGGTAGTCACCAAAAAGGTCTATCTTCGTCTCACCAGACCAGAGAATCTGATTTCTCATAGTCTGGGAGTCCTTCATGTGTTTTTTAGCAAACTCTGTGCAGGCTTTCATATGTCTTGCACAAGAGGAAAAGCTTCCGTTCGGATCACTCTGCCATAAAGGCCCAACTGGTGGAGGGCTGCAGTGATAGTTGACTTTATGGAACTTTCTCCCATCTCCCTACTGCATCTCTGGAGCTCAGCCACAGTGAACTTGGGGTTCTTGTTTTCCTCTCTCACCAAGGTTCTTCACCCACTATTGCTTAGTTTGGCTGGACGGCCGGGGCTAGGAAGACTTCTGGCGGTCCCAAGCTTCTTCCAATTAAGAATTATGGAGACCACTGTGCTCCTAGGAACCTTGAGTATTTGCAGAAATTCTTTTGCAACCTTGGCCAGATCTGTGCCTTGCCACAATTATGTCTCTGAGCTCCTTAGCCAGTTCCTTTGTCCTCATGATTCTCGTTTGGCCGGACATGTACTGTGAGCTGTGAGGTCTTAAATAAACAGGTGTGTGCCTTTCCAAATCAAGTCCTATCAGTTTAATTAAACACAGCTGGACTCCAATAAAGGAATAGAACCATTTCAAAGAGGATCACAAGGAAATGGACAGCATGTGACTTAAATATGAGTGTCTGAGCAAAGGGTCTGAATACTTATGACCATGTGATATTTCAGTTTTTCGTTTAAAAAAGACATGCAATATGTGATGCGGCTGCAGTGCATTCTAGAGAAACCTCCATCAGGGGCTACTGGTGAGGAAAGAGAGACCTCTCACTAACAGTGCAGCAACACTGAGCAGCCACACAGTTGTCATAGGTAACAAAAAGTGGTCAAATGAGCGGAAACAGAACCTGTCAGGAGCAGAAGTATCAGAAGTTACAACAATGCATGTAGTCAGAGACAAGCCAGAAGTCAGAGCCTAATGGGAGCACAGTATCCAAAACGTGAGACTTAAGACAAAGTCCGGGTGCAAGCCAGAGAGTCAAAGCGGGTCGGGAACATGGTATCATAGACGGAAAACAAGAAGCGAGGTTCAGAGATCAGGCTGAGTCATACACTGTAGGGAAACAACTAGACAAACACTAAATCAGGGATAGGAAATGGGTCTAATACAAATAAGGGAAGTCAGAGGCAGAAGGATCACCAGGGTATATGGGTCAGCTGCTCTAGCCTGGAAGCATGAACTATCACTGACACTGGCCAGCAGACTACAGAGGACTTTAAAAGCCCAGCCAGCTCCAAAATGAGGCCGAGGGGATTATCCTCCACATGACCAGTCCAGAGAGATTATAGCAGAAAACAAACCCCGAACTGGATCATGACAGTACCCCCTCTCAATGGGGGGCCACAGGGCTCCCAGGCTTTCCTGGCCAACAATCATGAAAGTCCCGGACCAGCCAATCCACATGGACCGAATTCGCCGGAACCCATGACCGGTTCTCAGGACCATAACCTTTCCAATGGATCAAGTACTGAAGTGAACAGCGGAGCATATGAAAATCCACCACCCGTTCCACCTCATACTCAGTCTGGCCAACCACCACAACAGGTGATGGGCGCGAGAGAGACTCACCAGAGGAAGGCACTGGCAGTTTCAAAAGCGCCTTATGGAACACATTGGGGATCTGCAACAATGGAGGTAAGCGCAGGCGAAAGGCCACAGGATTAACCACCTATGAAATTTCATAAGGGCCAATAAACTTGGGACCCAACTTAGCAGAGGGAATCCTCAATCTTATATTCTTGGTGGATAACCATACCTTATCCCCCACCTGGTAAGCCGGCCCCACAGAACGTTGTTTATCATCAAAAAATGTATATTTGCCCTTAGCCTCCCCAATGTTTCTCTGAACCTCCCTCCAGACCTCCCTCAACCGCAGAAAGGCCGAATTAGCCCCTGGACACCCCGAATCCAGACAGGAAAACTCACCAAAGTGAAGATGAAATCCAAATTTGCAGAAGAACGGGAAAATACCAGTGGATTGATTGACATGATTATTGAAAGCAAATTCCGCCATGGGTACCGCAGAGCACCAATCATCCTGTCCAGATGTGGCAAGACACCGTAATATCTGTTCCAAAGACTGATTGGTCCTTTCAGTTTGACCGTTGGTCTCAGGATGGTAGGCCAATGAAAAGGTCAGACTGATACCCAGCTTTTTACAAAAAGCCCTCCAGAAGTTTGCCACAAATTGCACCCCTCTATCAGACACCACACTGACAGGCAAACCATGCAATCGGACCACATGCTTAATGAATAGTTTTGATAGAGGCTCAGCATTCTGGAGGTCCGCCAATGGTACAAAATCTGCAAGTTTACTGATCCCATCAACAACTACCCAAATCACGGTTTTGCCATTAAAGGAGGGGTAATCAGTGATAAAAATCCATGGACAGATGAATCCATGGTCTATCTGGAATTGGCAGTGACACCATTTCCTTCCCCGGCCGAATGGTTACAGGGGATTTTTGTGCGGGCACAAGTTTAACAGGACACAAACCCAGTGACGTCAGAAGCCAACAAGGGCCACCAAAACAGCCTAGTGATGGCTTTAAGCGTGGCCAAGGTTCCATGATGCCCACTAAGAGCCGAGTCATGGAACTCTCTAAGCACCCTTCAACGATACTTAACAGGCATAAAGAGCTTATTATCAGGTATTGAAAAAGGAGCAAGAGATTGGGCCTCACAAATCTCTTGTTCCAATGCCAAGGTCACCGCAGCCACCACCACTCTGCACTGAAGAATGGAGGAAGGAGGTTCAGGAGGTGATATAGGATCTAGGCTATGAGACAAAGCATCAGCCTTCACATTCTTGGACCCCGGTCTGAAAGTAATGAAAAACTGAAATCAGGAAAAATAAAGTGACCACTAGGGTTGAGCGAAACGGGTTGTTCATTTTCAAAAGTCGCCGAAAAAAAAAGTTGCCTGTGCGGGGTCGGCCATGCGGTACGCGACTTTCGCGCCAAAGTCGCGTTTCAATGACGCGAAAAGCGCCATTTCTCAGCCAATGAAGGTGAACGCAGAGTGTGGGCAGCGTGATGACATAGGTCCTGGTCCCCACCATCTTAGAGAAGGGCATTGCAGTGATTGGCTTGCTGTCTGCGGCGTCACAGGGGCTATAAAGGGGCATTCCCGCCGACCGCCATCTCACTGCTGCTGATCTGAGCTTAGGGAGAGGTTGCTGCCGCTTCGTCAGAAGCAGGGATAGCGTTAGGCAGGGTCCATTAACCACCAAACCGCTTGTGCTGTAGCGATTTCCACTGTCCAACACCACCTTCGGTGTGCAGGGACAGTGGAAGCTACATTTTTTTTTTTTCCTCAGCGCTGTAGCTCATTGGGCTGCCCTAGAAGGCTCCCTGATAGTTGCATTGCTGTGTGTACGCCACTGTGCAAACCAACTGCTTTTTTCAAAGCACAAATCCTCTTGTTCCTTCCTTTCTGCACAGCTGTCTTTTTTGTTTGTCCACACTTTTTATTTAATTTGTGCATCAGTCCACTCCCTATTGCTGCCTGCCATACCTGGCTGAGATTACTGCAGGGAGATAGTAAGGCTGGGGTCACACTTGGCGTAAGACAATACGCCACGTATTATACGTCCGTACTACGGCCGTAATACGGAGAAATGTTCCCAAAATATTGATCCGTAGTCGGGGGTGTCAGCGTATTTTGCGCATGGCATCCTCCGTATGTAATCCGTATGGCATCCGTACTGCGAGATTTTCGCGCAGGCTTGCAAAACCAACATCTAATGGATTTATGTGCTCAAATGTTCGGGAAAACATATATACAGTATATATATATATATATATATATATATATATATATATATGTCATTGAGACATATATATATATATTCTGTATTTAGATTTCATTCAGCGCGATATCTGTGAAAAGCCAGTAATTCAATTGCCGGCTTTCCATTTCTCCTACACAAACCCGACATGATATGAGACATGGTTTACATACAGTAAACCATCTCATATCCCCATTTTTTTTGCATATTCCACACTACTAATGTTAGTAGTGTGTATGTGCAAAATTTCAGCGCTGTAGCTGTTAAAATAAAGGGTTAAATGGCGGAAAAAATTGGCGTGGGCTCCCGCGCAATTTTCTCCGCCAGAGTGGTAAAGCCAGTGACTGAGGGCAGATATTAATAGCCAGGAGAGGGTCCATGGTTATTGGCCCCCCTGGCTACAAACATCTGCCCCCAGCCACCCCAGAAAAGGCACATCTGGAAGATGCGCCTATTCTGGCACTTGGCCACTCTCTTCCCACTCCCGTGTAGCGGTGGGATATGGGGTAATGAAGGGTTAATGCCACCTTGCTATTGTAAGGTGACATTAAGCCAGATTAATAATGGAGAGGCGTCAATTCTGACACCTATCCATTATTAATCCAATTGTTTGAAAGGGTTAAAAAAAACACACACACATGATTTAAAAGTATTTTAATGAAATAAACACAGCAGTTGTTTTAATAATTTATTGCTCTCGCAATCCATTTGCAGGCCCTCACTTGGCAAAATAATAAACGCACAAGATACATACCTTCTGCTGAAACGTCACGTCCCACGAAGTAATCCATCTGAAGGGGTTAATTAATATTACAGGCACGAGCTGCGATAAACCACTCGCTCGTGCCTGTAATCCCCGGGTGCTGAAAGGAAAGCTGGATCTGTACTTACATTGAGTCGCGGTGATGCGCCCCTGCTGGATGTTCTCATGAACTGCAGCCTGGGAACTTTTTCCCACGCTCCAGGTCATATGAGGACATCCACCAGGGGGCGCATCACCGCGACTGAAGGAAATGTAGGTCAATGACCTACATTTCATTCATTCGCCGGGGAATTACAAGCACGAGCACACCGCTGCATTAGCAGGGCTCCTGCTTGTAAATTATTTTAACCCCTTCAGATGGATTTCTTCGTGGGACGTGACGGTTCAGCTGAGGGTATGTATCTTGTGCGTTTATTATTTTGCCAAGCGAGGGCCTGCAAATGGATTGCGAGAGCAATAAATTATTAAAACAACCGCTGTGTTTATTTCATTAAAATACTTTTAAATCATGTGTGTGTGTGTTTTTTAACCCTTTCAAACAATTGGATTACTAATGGATAGGTGTCAGAATTGACGCCTCTCCATAATTAATCTGGCTTAATGTCACCTTACAATAGCAAGGTGGCATTAACCCTTCATTACCCCATATCCCACCGCTACAGGGAGTGGGAAGAGAGTGGCCAAGTGCCAGAATAGGCGCATCTTCCAGATGTGCCTTTTCTGGGGTGGCTGGGGGCAGATGTTTTTAGCCACGGGGGGGCCAATAACCATGGACCCTCTCCTGGCTATTAATATCTGCCCTCAGTCACTGGCTTTACCATTCTGGCGGAGAAAATTGCGCGGGAGCCCACGCCAATTTTTTCCGCCATTTAACCCTTTATTTTAGCAGCTACAGCGCTGAAATTTTGCACATACACACTACTAACATTAGTAGTGTGGAATATGCAAAAAAAATGGGGATATGAGATGGTTTACTATATGTAAACCATGTCTCATATCCTGTCGGGTTTGTGCAGGAGAAATTAAAAGCCGGCAATTGAATTACCGACTTTTCACTAACACCGCTGCGTATTTCTCGCAAGTCACACTGCTGGTCCGTGTGGAATCCGTATTTTTCTCGCCCCCATAGACTTTCATTGGCGATTTTTTTGCGCAATACGCTGACAAACGCAGCATGCTGCGATTTTGTACGGCCGTAGAAAGCCGTATATTATGGATCCGTAATATACGGCTGATAGGAGCAGCCCCATTGAGAATAATTGTGCCGTATGTTATGCGAGTTTTACGGACGTAGTTTCTGCGCTCTTACGTCCGTAAAACTCGCATGTGTGACGCCGGCCTAATTGTAGGACAGTCCCTGTTTTTTTGTTTTTTTTTGTGGGAGATTAAGATTGGCATTTCTGCTAGAGTGCCATCCCTGTGTGTGCCATCTCTCACTCAGTGGGCCATAGAAAGCCTATTAATTTCTTTGCTTGATTTGGGTTCTAAAATCTACCTGAAAAAAAATCACTACATCAATCAGTGGGAGAAAAATATTGGCCTCAGGGCTTGTGTGCCACTCCTGACTCCTGTGTGTGCCATCTCTCACTCAGTGGGCCATAGAAAGCCTATTAATTTTTTTGCTTGATTTGGGTTCTAAAATCTACCTGAAAAAAAATCACTACATCAATCAGTGGGAGAAAAATATTGGCCTCAGGGCTTGTGTGCCACTCCTGACTCCTGTGTGTGCCATCTCTCACTCAGTGGGCCATAGAAAGCCTATTAATTTTTTTGCTTGATTTGGGTTCTAAAATCTACCTGAAAAAAAATCACTACATCAATCAGTGGGAGAAAAATATTGGCCTCAGGGCTTGTGTGCCACTCCTGACTCCTGTGTGTGCCATCTCTCACTCAGTGGGCCATAGAAAGCCTATTAATTTTTTTGCTTGATTTGGGTTCTAAAATCTACCTGAAAAAAAATCACTACATCAATCAGTGGGAGAAAAATATTGGCCTCAGGGCTTGTGTGCCACTCCTGACTCCTGTGTGTGCCATCTCTCACTCAGTGGGCCATAGAAAGCCTTTTTTTTTATTATTTGGTTTCTAAATTGTCCCTGAAAAAATCATTTTATCTTATTTGGTTTCTAAAGTCTCCCTGAAAAAAAAAAAAATTAAAACAGTGGGAGATTAATATTGCCCTTTCTGCTTGTGTGCCAGTCTTGACTCCTGGGTGTGCCATCTCTCACTCAGTGGGCCATGGAAAGCCTATTAATTTTTTTGCTTGATTTGGGTTCTAAAATCTACCTGAAAAAAAATCACTACATCAATCAGTGGGAGAAAAATATTGGCCTCAGGGCTTGTGTGCCACTCCTGACTCCTGTGTGTGCCATCTCTCACTCAGTGGGCCATAGAAAGCCTTTTTTTTTATTATTTGGTTTCTAAATTGTCCCTGAAAAAATCATTTTATCTTATTTGGTTTCTAAAGTCTCCCTGAAAAAAAAAAAAAATTAAAACAGTGGGAGATTAATATTGCCCTTTCTGCTTGTGTGCCAGTCTTGACTCCTGGGTGTGCCATCTCTCTCTCTCAAATTGTGGGCCATAGAAAGCCTATTAATTTTTTTGCTTGATTTGGGTTCTAAAATCTACCTGAAAAAAAATCACTACATCAATCAGTGGGAGAAAAATATTGGCCTCAGGGCTTGTGTGCCACTCCTGACTCCTGTGTGTGCCATCTCTCACTCAGTGGGCCATAGAAAACCTATTCATTTTTTTGCTTGATTTGGGTTCTAAAATCTACCTGAAAAAAAATCACTACATCAATCAGTGGGAGAAAAATATTGGCCTCAGGGCTTGTGTGCCACTCCTGACTCCTGTGTGTGCCATCTCTCACTCAGTGGGCCATAGAAAGCCTTTTTTTTATTATTTGGTTTCTAAATTGTCCCTGAAAAAATCATTTTATCTTATTTGGTTTCTAAAGTCTCCCTGAAAAAAAATAAAAAATAAAATAGGTGGGAGATTAATATTGACATTTGTGCTTGAGTGACAGTCCTGCGTGTGTGGCATCTCTGTGATTTGGTGCCACAGAAAACAGAGTGTGTAACATTGGGCCTGATTTTCCTTGTGGTCTCACCAACCTGTAAAGGGATACTGAAATCATACTGAAGTTATAGCTCACCGTGTAAGTTGTTTGACAGCAACAAATAAAGTTACTTTGGTTAAGTTTTTAAAACAATGAGGAAGTCTTGTGCAAGAGGTCGTGGCCGTGGGCGTTCATTGTCAGCTGGTAATGATGGTAGTGGTAGTGGAGCATCAGGTGGTCGTGGGGATAAAAATATTCCACCTAAGTCTGGAGCTGTGGAGCCAGGTTCGTTGTCTGGCTACACAAGGCCTCGAACGCTCTCTTTTCTGGGAGTAGGAAAACCGCTTTTAAAGCCGGAGCAGCAACAGCAAGTTTTGGCTTACCTTGCAGACTCAGCCTCTAGCTCTTTTGCCTCCTCTTCTGAAACTGGTAAATGTAAAAACAGCGCGTCGCTTGTGGATGTTCACGGTCAGGGACAAGTCGCTTCCTTGTCCTCTTCAGCAAAAACAACAACAAGAGAGAAGGATGCAGCAGGCGACACAACGGGTTACTCCATGGAGCTCTTTACACATACCGTCCCTGGCTTAGAAAGTGAAACACTTAACAGGCCATGCCCATTACAAGTAGATTCTGACATGGAGTGCACTGATGCACAGCCACAGCCAGAGTACTATGCTGCTCCTTTGACTCAGACCACAACATTGCCCTCTCAGGGTACTGATCCACAATCAGACCCTGATGAGACTAAGTTGCCCCGCCACGAACGCTATACCACCAACCGACACGGTGACACAGACGAAGTTGCACACGAGCTCGAAGAGGAGGTAATAGATGACCCAGTTGTTGACCCCGATTGGCAGCCATTGGGGGAACAGGGTGCAGGCGGCAGTAGTTCAGAAGCGGAGGTGGAGGAGGGGCCGCAGCAGGCATCAACATCGCAACAGGTTCCATCTGCCGGTCCCGTATCTGGGCCAAAACGCGTGTCAAAGCCAAAACCTGTTGGAGGACAGCGTGGCCATCCGGTTAAAGCTCAGTCTGCAATCCCTGAAAAGGGATCCGATGCTAGGAAGAGTGCAGTCTGGCATTTTTTTAAACAACATCCAATTGATCAGTGCAAAGTCATCTGTCAAAAATGTTCAACTAGCTTAAGCAGAGGTCAGAATCTGAAAAGTCTCAATACTAGTTGCATGCATAGAAACTTAACCACCATGCATTTTCAAGCCTGGACTAACTACCAAACGTCCCTTAAGGTTGTAGCACCCTCGGCCAATGAAGCTAGTCAGCAACGCAACATCCCTTCCGTCACTGTAAGGCCGCCATTTTCCGCACCACCGGCAGTATCTGTGCAGGTTTCTTTGCCAGCCAAAAGCAGTCAGGGTCAGGGAATCACCAGTTTTGTAGGAGGAAATATTGCATCTAGGGCACCGGCGGAAACAATACCGTCTCCAACCGTCTCTCAGACTGCCATGTCCACAGGCACACCCGAAAGTTCCACGATCTCAAGCTCTCCAGTCCAGCTCACCCTACATGAGACTCTGGTTAGAAAAAGGAAGTACTTATCCTCGCATCCGTGTACACAGGGTTTTAACGCCCACATAGCTAGACTAATCTCGTTAGAGATGATGCCCTACCGTTTATTTGAAAGCGAAGCTTTCAAAGCCCTGATGGAGTACGCTGAACCACGATACGAGCTACCCAGTTGACACTTTTTTTCCAGAAAAGCCATCCCAGCCCTGCACCAGCATGTTAAACAGCGCATCGTCCATGCACTCAGGCAATCTGTGAGTACAAAGGTGCACCTGACTACAGATGCATGGACCAGTAGGCATGGCCAGGGACGTTATGTGTCCATCATGGCACACTGGGTGAATGTGGTGGATGCAGGGTCCACAGGGGACATCAATTTCGGGACAGTTGTGCCTAGCCCACGGTCTAGGAAACAGTTGGCTGTAGGCGTTCGCACCCCCTCCTCCTCCTCCTCATCCTCCTGCAGAAGTGACAGCTCTTCCACAGACCGCAGTCGGCCAACCACTCCATCGGCAGATGACACTGTTGCACACCAGTTGTCCCATTATGGGCCAGCTACTGGCAAGCGTCAGTAGGCTGTATTGGCTATGAAGTGTTTGGGCAACAACAGACACACCGCGGAAGTTCTGTCCGAGTTCTTGCAACAAGAAACGCAGTCGTGGCTGGGCACAGTAGATCTTGAGGCAGGCAAGGTAGTGAGTGATAACGGAAGGAATTTCATGGCTGCCATCTCCCTTTCCCAACTGAAACACATTCCTTGCCTGGCTCACACCTTAAACCTGGTGGTGCAGTGCTTATTGAAAACTTATCCTGGGTTCTCCGACCTGCTCCTCAAAGTGCGTGGACTTTGCTCACATATCCGACGTTCGCCTGTACACTCCAGCCGTATGCAGACCTATCAGCGGTCTTTGAACCTTCCCCAGCATCGCCTAATCATAGACGTTGCAACAAGGTGGAACTCAACACTGCACATGCTTCAGAGACTGTGCCAACAGAGGCGGGCTGTTATGTTTTTGTGGGAGGATACACATACACGGGCAGGCAGTAGGATGGCAGACATGGAGTTGTCTGGTGTGCAGTGGTCGAAGATACAAGACATGTGTCAAGTCCTTCAGTGTTTTGAGGAATGCACACGGCTGGTTAGTGCAGACAACGCCATAATAAGCATGAGCATCCCCCTAATGTGTCTGCTGATGCAAAGTTTGACGCACATAAAGGATCAGGCGTCTGCACCAGAGGAAGAGGAAAGCCTTGATGACAGTCAGCCATTGTCTGGTCAGGGCAGTGTACAGGACGAGGTAGCGGGCGAAGAGGAGGTGGAGGACGAGGAGGATGATGGGGATGAGTTTATTTTTAATGAGGAAGCTTTCCCGGGGGCACTGGAAATTGGTTGCGTGGCAAGGCCGGGTTCTGGTTTTTTGAGGGACACAAGGGACGTAGATTTGCCTGAAACTGCCCCTCAACCAATCACAACCGGAGATTTGTCAACTGGAACTTTGGCCCACATGGCGGATTATGCCTTACGTATCCTAAAAAGGGACACACGCATTACGAAAATGATGAACGATGACGATTACTGGTTGGCCTGCCTCCTTGATCCACGCTATAAAGGCAAATTGCAAAATATTATGCCACATGAGAACTTGGAACTAATATTAGCAACCAAACAATCAACTCTTGTTGACCGTTTGCTTCAGGCATTCCCAGCACACAGCGCACGTGATCGTTCTCACACGAGCTCCAGGGGCCAGCAGACTAGGAGTGTTAGGGGTGCACACATCAGAACTGGCGTTGGACAGAGGGGTTTTCTGACCAGGTTGTGGACTGATTTTGCTATGACCGCAGACAGGACAGGTACTGCTGCATCAATTGAAAGTGACAGGAGACAACATTTGTCCAGTATGGTTACTAACTATTTTTCATCCCTTATTGATGTTCTCCCTCAACCGTCATTCCCATTTGATTACTGGGCATCAAAATTAGACACCTGGCCAGAATTGGCAGAATATGCATTGCAGGAGCTTGCTTGCCCGGCAGCTAGTGTCCTATCAGAAAGAGTATTCAGTGCTGCAGGTTCAATATTAACCGAAAAAAGGACTCGTCTGGCTACCCAAAATGTTGATGATCTAACATTCATTAAAATGAACCACAACTGGATTTCGAAATCTTTTGCCCCACCTTGCCCGGCCGACACCTAGCTTTCCTATGAAAAGCTCTTGCCTGTGGACTACTGTGAATTACTTTTCTAATGTCTAATTTGCTGCAGCTGATTGTCCAGCATACGACATGTTTACACCTCCCTAAATGGCCAAACTCCCCACACGGGGCCGTGGTATCGCGACTTGGCGCAAGCACCCGTGAGACTGCTGTTTGTCTGAAGAGGTGGGTGTGCTCGCTTTTGGTCGACGGCATTGCTACTGGGTCCCTCATAGTACAATAAAGTGTCTCTGGCGGTGGTGGTGCGCACCCAACATCAGACACACTGTTGTAACATGAGGGGCCCTGGGCCTGTACCGCCGGCCACAAGAGAGTTCACCCACCCCCAGGTCAAACATTGCTCTACTACTTCCACAGTTATCTCTCACACTTCCACCAATGTTTAGTCTATGCGCTGACATCCTTCCATACCTGCCACTGACAATACCATTGTGTTGACATGTATGATGGTACTTAACATAGTCAGGGGCAGTGTCCTCTATTTACCACAGTAAATACTTTGCTCTAAATTAGTAGGTCTGAAACAACGCAGAGGATCCCACCCCTGAACCTAATGATTGCACCCTTTAGTGTTTTTGTTTTGTTTTAATGCGAGACATTCACATTTATTTTTTGTTTTGGACTACTAACTGGCAGACACTCATTACAATCGGCCTCCGTTGACCAGACCACTGCTGCCCGTGTACTCCTGGAACCAATTATAAAGTGCCTACAGCCAGCCCATTTTATTATGTTAGGCCTTGGAAGCCTGTCTGCGGTCCCTCCTTCCACTAGGCCTCCACTGACCTGACCACTGCTGCCCGTGTACCCCTGGAACCAATTATAAAGTGCCTACAGCCAGCCCATTTTATTATGTTAGGCCTTCGAAGCCTGTCTGCGGTCCCTCCTTCCACTAGGCCTCCAATGACCAGACCACTGCTGCCCGTGTACCCCTGGAACCAATTATAAAGTGCCTACAGCCAGCCCATTTTATTATGTTAGGCCTTGGAAGCCTGTCTGCGGTCCCTCCTTCCACTAGGCCTCCAATGACCAGACCACTGCTGCCCGTGTACCCCTGGAACCAATTATAAAGTGCCTACAGCCAGCCCATTTTATTATGTTAGGCCTTGGAAGCCTGTCTGCGGTCCCTCCTTCCACTAGGCCTCCAATGACCAGACCATTGCTGCCCGTGTCCCCCTGGAACCAATTATAAAGTGCCTACAGCCAGCCCATTTTATTATGTTAGGCCTTGGAAGCCTGTCTGCGGTCCCTCCTTCCACTAGGCCTCCACTGACCTGACCACTGCTGCCCGTGTACCCCTGGAACCTATTTTACAGTGCATAGAGCCTATTTTTTTATTTTATTTAATATTAATAAAGCCATGATGGACTACGCTGTACCACGCTATGAGCTACTCAGTTGACAATTCTTTTGCGAGAAAAGCCATCCCACCCCTCCACCAGCATGTTAAAGACCACATTGTCCTTTCATTCTGTCAATCTGTGAGTCCAAAGGTACACCTGACAACAGACACATGGAGCGGTAGGCATGGCCACGGAAGGTTACGTGTCCTTTGTGGCGCAATGGGTTAATGTATTGGATGCATGGTCCACACAGGGGACAGCCTGGTAAGTCTGTCTGCAGTCCCTAATTCAAGTTGTCCTCAAATGAATAAATCTGAGCTTCCACCTTCTGGCTCTCATTAAGTGCTGTTTTTTAAAAGATTGGTGGTTCCGGCCTACTAACGGTGTCTGCCCCTGCCTGGTGTTGTCCTCAACTGAATAAAGCTGAGCTTCTACCTTCTGGCTCTCATTAAGTGCTGTTTTTTAAAAGATTGTTGGTTCCGGCCTACTAACGGTGTCTGCCCCTGCCTGGTGTTGTCCTCAACTGAATAAAGCTGAGCTTCTACCTTCTGGTTTTTGGCCTACAGTAGCAAATATTAAACTGCATTTGGCCTATTAGTGTGTTTGGGCCCTTAAAACAGTGTCTGCTGCTCCTGGGTTTGCTACTCCACTCAACAAAGCAATGCCGCCTGTTTAGTCCTGTTACCAATTTTGAACTGCATTTAGCCTACTTTATTCTTTGGCCCTATATCTGTTTCCTCCTCATCCTGCCCATTCCCCAGCCACTGCTAGATGAGTCTGCTGGTACATTGACCTAGACCACTACATTTCCCCTTGCACTCTACACAGCCAGAATCTGACCCTGCTGAAAGTAAGGTTCCCCTTCCCGCATGTTATACCACCTTACACAGGGACAAAGAGGAAGGTGCAGATGAAAGTGCAGGTTCCTTCATCAGGTGGGGGGGGCATACTCGTTGGCGACGTCACTGGCACAGGGCCCCTCAGAGTACGCAAAAGTGTTGCTGCTGGTGGGAGGCGCCCCCGCCGTGCAAACACACCGCTGTACTTTGAGGGGTCCTGTGCCAGTGCCAATGCCAACGAGGGGGCCTCCCTGCTTGCTTAGGATCACAGCACTTGCAAACTTGACATACTTACCTCTCACTGCTCCACCGCCGTGACGTAGTCCACGTTTCCTGGGCCCACTAAAAGCTTGAACCAGCCCTACCCTCCACAACTTTTGCAAAATGACCCCCAAGTTCCAATGTCCAACTATTATTATAAAGTTAATTAAGATTGACAAGCTTCAGAAACAAGAGTGGATGTTTTTGGCATTAAAATGGGCACTGTAGGTGTTTTCCTGGCCTCCACTCACTGCCGACTATGCTTCCCCATTGACTTGCATTGGGTTTCGTGTTTCGGTCGATCCCCGAATTTTAGCGATAATCGGCCGACTGCACTCGACTCGACTCTGGACAAAGTCGGGTTTCACAAAACCCGACTCGACCTTAAAAAAATGAAAGTCGCTCAACCCTAGTGACCACCTTGCCTGTATCAGAGTTAAACATTTGGCAGACTCGATGAAAGACAGGTTCTTATGATCAGTATTGACAGTTATACGATGGACAGCCCCCTCCAAAAACATGCCTCCATTCTTCAAACACCAATTTAATAGCCAATAGCTCCTGGTTACCCACATCATAATTCCTCTCAGCAGAGGAAAATTTTCTTGAAAAGAAGGCACAGGGTCTTAAGTTAGTCAATGTGGTGGACCCCTGAGACAACACAGCCCCCACTCCCACCTCTGAGGCATCCACCTATATGATAAATGGTTTAGACAAATCAGGTTGAACCAATACAGGGGCAGTCATGAGACATTTCTTCAAGGAATAAAACACCGCCACAGCTGGAGCTGACCACTTCTTTGGATTAGCCCCTTGCAAGTTAAATCAGTGGGGGGTTTGACCACCTGAGGAAGCCACTTAATGAATTTTCTATAATAATTAGCGAAACCCAGAAAACGCTGAAGACCCTTGAGATCTCTGGGTTGCACCCAATCCACAATAGCCTGATCCTTCCTAGGGTCCATGCGACACCCCTTTGCAGACAAAATGACCCCCAAGGAAGGACAATTCTTGAACAAAAAATGAACACTTATCCGGATTAGCAAATAGTGAGTTCTCCCTAAGCCTCAGAAGAACCGCCCGGAGTTGGCTCATGTGACTCTGTTTGTCAGAAGAATATATGAGGATGTCATCCAAATAAAGTACCATGAAATGCCCAATAAAATCTGAGAAAACATGATTCATGAAATTCTGGAACCCTGCTGGTGTGTTAGGCTGGTTTCACATTTGCGGTTGTGTACGCAGCGTTTCTTCCACAATTATCCGCATGCGTCTTGTATTCCTATATTTAACATTAGCGACGCATGTGTCAGCGATCGGTTGTGTTTTGCCGCGTTTGACGACGCATACGTTGTTTCGTCGTCTGTGGTTTGGCGTGGTAAACGCTACATGTAGTAATTTTAGAGGCGTCAATTTGCCGCCTAGAAACGTATGCGGTTGTTAGCAAAAGGAATGCGGCAAAAAAACGCAATACAGTCTATGTGAACGCATGTGTTCGCAAGCACATGCGTTTGCTTGCGTTTGTGAATGCATGCGTTGCATCACTGGAAAGCATGTCTAGACACTGATTAGCCACCCCCCACACACAAACTGATAAAAGGAAAGAGTGGGCATTTGCAGGTCACTATACAGCAGACTGGGAAGCAGACCAGACAGAGGAAAGCACTTTGGAGGAAACAAGACTGAACAATGTGAGTATATCAAAGCCAATGCCTTTCTATGTTCTGTTTCTATATGTCCTAATTTCTGTCCTTTTTTTCTTTATGCATGCATCAGAATGTCATCTTCTTCTGAGGAGGAGCAGCATCCTGGGCCTGCACAAGCCGAACATGTCAGTGGAGTGAGTACTCACCTCCTCAGATTGGTAAGTATTCACTGTCACATCTACACATGTGACAATTTTTTTTTCCTTTTTTTAGAGCATTTCTTCCACTGCGGCAGAGGCTGAGCAGGAGCAGCGGGTTCATGGTCGGGTGGCAAGGTGGCAGCGTGTAAGTATACCTGGCTGACTGTTTATTGTATCCTCTCTTTACTATTCTTGAATGTTCATTTCGTTACTTTCCTCTTTCTTTACCTTTTTCTTCATGACTCCTTTTTTTTCTTGACTTTCAATATTCATGCCAGTTTTCTGTCTCTGTTTTCTATCTTTTTCTTATGTTAATCTCTCCAACATTAATTTCTTTTTTATTTTTTAGGTTTCAGAATGGGATGAGGACCTCATTGAAAATGACCTCCTAATCTCCCTGGTCCATGAGCGAGTCCCGTTGTGGGACACCTGGGTTCCGCAGCACTCAGACAACGTGACGATCCGGCGGCTATGGAATGATGTGGCCAAAGCGATGTGGGATGGCTGGGACAACGCCCCGACTTGGGTCCAAAATGCATTTTGTAAGTATTGCAATGCGGTGTGCTGCAGTAGAGACATTGGCCGGGATCACACAACTGTGTGTGATGAGAGAAACTCTCAGGAGCTTCTCTCATCACACACAGTTGTGTGATCATGGCCAAAAGACCATTGTCTAACCATTCTTTTTTGTTTTTTCAACAGTGCTCAAAGTCAAAACACTTTGGTGTTCGATGAAGGATCGCTTCAACAAGGACCTTCGTAGTGGTTCGGGAGCAAGGATTCGAAAATATAAATACCACTGCATTCTGGCATTTTTGAGACTGGTCCTTGCCCAGAGAACGTATTTTTTTGGTGTATTAGGTTGTGTTGTATTGCCATAATCTGTATGTTTCTATTCCACAGGAGTTGGCGTTTTGATAATGTTTGGTATTAATTTTTTTTTCTTCTTTTTTCACAGCACATGGAGCAGCACTCTTGACCCTGGTTCTGGAGCGGTGCTTCATCAGACAGCCACGGACCCATCCCAGCCATCCAGCAGCGCTACCGCAAGTGGGCCTGCCACACAAACTGGAGACCAGGAAGCTGGTCCATCAGGTGTTCCCCTTTCCCAGTCCTCTGCCTCTGACCCTTTTTTGGGAGGCTCTTCCCGGCAGCGGCTGAGGGCCTCGGACAGGTCACTCATGCCTGAGTTTTTGCACTTGAGCTCGGTCTTTCATGATGGACTCAAGGCGATGGGTGACCGACTGGATACTTCCATTAGCCATATGAATACACGTATCCAGGAGGTCACCAAAAGCCTTGACCAAGTGAAAGCCGACCTCCAGAGGCCAGCACATCATTTTTTCAATCAAATTGAACAGGGCATGTCGGAACACCTTATTCCTGATCTCCAGCTTAGTGTAAAGCAGGCCTGCAATGCTGCTTTCATGCAGGCTATGCAACAGAGTCGGTATTTTAAGCAGACAGTGGCGGCATATCCACCTGTGCCAACACTGTCACGCTTGACATCAATGCCGAGCTCTGCTGCATACCACTGCACGGCCACCTCCATTCCAAGCACTGCTGGACACCAGTACAGCACCTCCACCAAGCCGAGTGCTGTTGGACCACTCACCGCCACCACCATGACAACTGCTGTTCCTGCTTGGACCTCCTCCACTGACACCACCATGCAGCAGCAGGACCCAGGCATGGCGTTCCGCTCCACCATGCAGCAGCAGGACTCTGGCATGGCCTTTCGCTCCACCATGCAGCAGAAGGACCCTGGCATGGCCTTTCACTCCACAACCATGCCACAGAAGCAAGACCCTGGCATGGCCTTCCAACCTCCAACCGCAACCATGCAGCAGCAGCAGCGGCACAAAGACCCTGACAGTTCGGCCACTATGACCAGGCCGCAAGAAATGAGCCCGCCGAGGCTCCCCAGACCGCAGCGCTGATCCCAAAAAGGGAAAAAGAAACAGCGGACTATCTCTATTCCTCCCCCCTCACCTACCAATGTGTCTGTAATGTCAGGTTTGTCTCACCCTTCCAGTGTGTCTCAACCCTCTCATGCGTCAAGTGTTATGATCTGGTGGCCTAAGAGCAGCATGGGACGTACTCTGGAGAAGGTGGAACCTGTACTGACCGCAGACCCTGAACCTAACACCGCAACTAGAAGTAGCCGTGGAATGTACCTAGCGCTCCCTAGACATCTCGACACAGCCGGAGGACTAATTACCCCTAGAGATAGAAAAGGGAAAACTATCTTACCTCAGAGAAAATCCCCAGAGAACAGGCAGCCCCCCACAAATATTGACTGTGAGAGGAGAGGGAAAAAACATACACAGACTGAAATGAGAATTTAGCAAAGGAGGCCACTTCTAGCTAAATAGAAAGGACAGGACAGAGTACTATGCGGTCAGTATTAAAACACTAGAAAATATCCACCACAGAAAATACAAAAACTCCACAGCTAACTAAAGACATGGAGGGTATATCTGCATCTCCAGAGATACCAGCTTGGCTAAACAAATCCTTATACAGACCAAGCTGGACAAGACAAAACATGGAAAATAACTGAACAATAAGACCACAGCATGTGGACAGCAAAATCAAGGCCAGAACTTATCTTTGTTGAAAAGAACTGCAAAGCAGGAGAGACCAGGCAGGGATGTGAATCCTCCAGGAACAATGGACAACTGGCACTGACTAAAGGGTGAAGCAAGACTAAATAGCCCTGTCCAAATTGCAAAAAGTGAAAATACCTGATAAATGCTGTGATTCAGAGACAGCAGCGCTACCACTTACAACCACCGGAGGGAGCCCAAGAGCAGAATTCACAACAGTACCCCCCCCTTGAGGAGGGGTCACCGAACCCTCACCAGAGCCCCCAGGCCAATCCGGATGAGCCAAATGAAAGGCACGAACCAAATCATCAGCATGAACATCGGAGGCAACAACCCAAGAATTATCCTCCTGGCCATAACCCTTCCATTTGACAAGATACTGAAGCCTCCGCCTCGAAAAACGAGAATCAAAAATCTTCTCAACCACATACTCCAACTCCCCATCAATCAACACCGGGGCAGGAGGATCAACAGAGGGAACAACGGGCACCACATATTTCCGCAACAAAGATCTATGAAAAACATTATGGATGGAAAAAGAGGCTGGAAGGGCCAAACGAAAAGACACTGGATTGATAATCTCAGAAATCCTATAAGGGCCAATAAACCGAGGCTTAAACTTAGGGGAAGAAACCTTCATAGGGACATGACGGGAAGACAACCAGACCAAATCCCCAACCCGAAGCCGGGAACCAACACAGCGACGACGGTTAGCAAAATGCTGAGCCCCTTCCTGAGACAACACCAAATTGTCAACAACATGAGCCCAAATTTGCTGCAACCTGTCAACCACAGAGTCCACCCCAGGACAATCAGAAGGCTCAACCTGCCCTGAAGAAAAACGAGGATGAAAACCAGAGTTACAAAAGAAGGGTGAAACCAAGGTAGCAGAACTAGCCCGATTATTAAGGGCAAACTTGGCAGATGGCAAGAAAGCCACCCAATCATCCTGATCAGCAGACACAAAGCATCTCAAATAAGTTTCCAAAGTCTGATTAGTTCGCTCGGTTTGGCCATTTGTCTGAGGATGAAATGCGGAAGAAAAAGACAAATCAATGCCCAGCCTAGCACAAAAGGCCCGCCAAAACCTAGAAACAAACTGGGAACCTCTATCGGACACAATGTTCTCCGGAATGCCATGCAAACGAACCACATGCTGAAAAAACAACGGAACCAAATCAGAAGAGGAAGGCAACTTAGGCAAAGGTACCAAATGAACCATCTTAGAAAACCTTTCACAAACCACCCAGATAACTGACATCCTCTGGGAAACCGGAAGATCCGAAATAAAACCCATAGAAATATGCGTCCAAGGCCTCTCAGGGACCGGCAAAGGCAAAAGCAACCCACTAGCGCGGGAACAGCAAGGCTTGGCCCGCGCACAAATCCCACAGGACTGCACAAAAGAACGCACATCCCGTGACAAAGAAGGCCACCAAAAGGACCTACCCACCAAATCTCTGGTACCAAAAATCCCAGGATGACCGGCCAACACAGAACAATGAACCTCCGAAATCACTTAACTAGTCCATCTGTCAGGAACAAACAATTTCCCCACTGGACAGCGGTCAGGTTTATCAGCCTGAAATTTCTGAAGAACCCGTCGTAAATCAGGGGAGATGGCAGAAAGAATCACCCCTTCCTTCAGAATACCGACCGGCTCAAGGACCCCAGGAGAATCAGGCAAAAAGCTCCTAGAGAGGGCATCAGCCTTATCATTCTTAGAACCCGGAAGATATGAGACCACAAAATCAAACTGGGAGAAAAACAGGGACCATCGGGCCTGTCTAGGATTCAGCCATTTGGCAGACTCGAGATAAATCAGATTCTTATGATCGGTCAAGACCACAATACGGTGCTTGGCCCCCTCAAGCCAATGTCGCCACTCCTCAAATGTCCACTTCATAGCCAACAACTCACGATTGCCGACATCATAATTGCGTTCCGCAGGTGAAAACTTTCGAGAAAAGAAAGCACACGGTTTCATCAAGGAACCATCAGAATTCCTCTGAGACAAAACGGCCCCTGCCCCAATCTCAGAAGCGTCAACCTCAACCTGAAAAGTAAGAGAAACATCCGGCTGATGCAACACAGGGGCAGAAGTAAATCGGCGTTTAAGCTCCTGAAAGGCAGAAACAGCCGCAGAGGACCAATTCGTCACATCAGCGCCTTTCTTCATCAAATCGGTCAGAGGTTTAACCACACTAGAGAAGTTGGCAATGAAACGGCGATAAAAATTAGCAAAGCCCAAAAATTTCTGATGGCTCTTCACGGATGTGGGCTGGATCCAATCATGAATGGCCTGAACCTTAACCGGATCCATTTCTATAGATGAGGGAGAAAAAATGAAGCCCAAAAAAGAAATCTTCTGTACTCCAAAGAGGCACTTAGACCCCTTCACAAACAAGGCATTATTATGAAGGATCTGAAATACCATTCTGACTTGTTTCACATGAGACTCCCAATCATCTGAAAAAATCAAAATATCATCCAAATATACAATCATGAATTTATCAAGATAATTCCGAAATATATCATGCATGAAGGACTGAAACACAGATGGAGCATTAGAGAGTCCGAATGGCATCACAAGGTATTCAAAATGGCCTTTGGGCGTATTAAACGCAGTTTTCCATTCGTCCCCCTGCTTAATACGAACCAGATTATATGCCCCTCAAAGGTCAATCTTAGTAAACCAATTAGCCCCCTTAATCCTAGCAAACAGATCAGAAAGCAAAGGCAAAGGGTATTGGAATTTGACCATGATCTTATTCAAGAGGCGATAATCAATACAGGGTCTCAAGGAGCCATCTTTTTTAGCAACAAAGAAAAAACCTGCTCCCAATGGTGAAGAAGATGGCCGAATATGCCCCTTCTCCAAGGACTCCTTCATATAGCTCTGCATGGTGGTATGTTCTGGCACAGACAGGTTGAAAAGTCGGCCTTTAGGGAACTTACAGCCTGGAATCAAGTCAATAGCACAATCACAGTCCCTATGCGGTGGAAGGGAACTGGACTTGGGCTCATTGAATACATCCTGGAAATCTGACAAAAACTCAGGAATTTCAGAAGAGGGGGAGGAGGCAATTGACATCACAGGAACGTCACCATGAACCCCCTGACAACCCCAACTGGTCACAGACATAGATTTCCAATCTAATACCGGATTATGCACCTGTAACCATGGGAAACCCAGCACAATAGCATCATGCAAATTATGCAACACCAGAAAACGACAATCTTCCTCATGGGCTGGCGCCATGCACATGGTCAGCTGTGTCCAAAACTGAGGTTTATTTTTAGCCAACGGTGTAGCATCAATTCCCCTCAAAGAAATAGGACTCTGCAAAAGCTGCAAGGGGAAACCACAACATCTGGCAAATTCTAAGTCCTTTAAATTTAGAGCGGCGCCTGAATCCACAAATGCCATGACAGAAAATGACGATAATGAGCAGATCAGGGTCACAGATAACAGAAATTTAGGTTGTACAGTACTGATGGTAACAGAACCAGCGATTCTCTTGGTACGCTTAGGGCAATCAGAAATAACATGAGCAGAATCGCCGCAGTAAAAACACAACCTATTCTGACGTCTGAATCCTTGTCGTTCAACTCTAGACTCAATCCTATCACACTGCCTAGGCTCAGGACTCCGCTCGGAAGACAATGCCATAGTGTGCACAACTCTGCACTCGCGCAAGCGCCGATCAATCTGAATGGCCAGAGACATAGAATCACTCAGACCAACAGGCGTGGGGAACCCCACCATAACATTTTTAACGGATTCAGAAAGACCCTTTCTGAAGATTGCCGCCAAGGCATCCTCATTACATTTAGTCAGTACAGACCATTTTCTAAACTTCTGGCAATATGATTCTGCCGCTTCTTGACCCTGAGACAGGGCCAACAAGGTCTTCTCAGCATGATCCACTGAATTAGGTTCGTCATACAATAACCCAAGCGCCTGAAAAAAGGTGTCTACATTAAGCAACGCCGGATTCCCAGGTTCCAGGGCTAATGCCCAATCCTGGGGGTCACCACGCAGCAGAGATATAATAATTTTAACCTGCTGGATGGGATCACCAGAGGAACGGGGTTTCAGAGAAAAAAACAGTTTACAGTTATTTATAAAGCTCAGAAATTTAGACCTATCCCCAAAAACCAAATCAGTAGTTGGAATTCTAGGCTCTAAAACTGGAGTCTGAATGATATAATCGGAAATACCCTGTACTCTAGCAGCAAGTTGATCCACACGAGAAGCCAATCCGTGAACATCCATACCAGCGCCGAACTCCTGAGCCACCCAGAGGCAAAGAGGGAAGAGGAAAAAAAAACACAACAGACTACAGAAAAAAAAATGGCTCAGCACTTTCCTTCCCTTCTTCTGAGATGCGGTTAACTCATTGTTGGCCAGTTGTACTGTTATGATCTGGTGGCCTAAGAACCTGGAGAAGGTGGAACCTGTACTGACCGCAGACCCTGAACCTAGCACCGCAACTAGAAGTAGCCGTGGAATGTACCTAGCGCTCCCTAGACATCTCGACACAGCCGGAGGACTAATTACCCCTAGAGATAGAAAAGGGAAAACTATCTTGCCTCAGAGAAAATCCCCAAAGAACAGGCAGCTCCCCACAAATATTGACTGTGATAGGAGAGGGAAAAAACATACACAGACTGAAATGAGAATTTAGCAAAGGAGGCCACTTCTAGCTAAATAGAAAGGACAGGACAGAGTACTATGCGGTCAGTATTAAAACACTAGAAAATATCCACCACAGAAAATACAAAAACTCCACAGCTAACTAAAGACATGGAGGGTATATCTGCATCTCCAGAGATACCAGCTTGGCTAAACAAATCCTTATACAGACCAAGCTGGACAAGACAAAACATGGAAAATAACTGAACAATAAGACCACAGCATGTGGACAGCAAAATCAAGGTCAAAACTTATCTTTGTTGAAAAGAACTGCAAAGCAGAAGAGACCAGGCAGGGATGTGAATCCTCCAGGAACAATGGACAACTGGCACTGACTAAAGGGTGAAGCAAGACTAAATAGCCCTGTCCAAATTGCAAAAAGTGAAAACACCTGATAAATGCTGTGATTCAGAGACAGCAGCGCTACCACTTACAACCACCGGAGGGAGCCCAAGAGCAGAATTCACAGCAGTCAAGCCCCATCCCTGAACTCCCAGATGCCATTATGTTGATTGCCCCTTCTCCTGCCACCCCTGCGTTGTCCACACTTAGCCAGGCCTCACAGCTACATACCCCCCAGCTCCGTCACTCTACCCCAAGCAGGCGCAGTTAATTTTTTTTTTTGCTAAAAAATAAATAATAATGTTTTTTGCCCCAAATAATGTTTGATTATTTTTGTATTTCGCCACCGGCAACACACACCATGCGCCTAATAAAACACTGCGTCACACACTATATTTTTTTGCCAACTCATAGCTCCAATAGTTATTAAGTACAACACTGCAGATTTGTGTGTTTGGTATAGAGCTAAAAGGTGGCAAAAAAATATATAATTTGTATTTTCTCCATAATCTCTTCAGTCTGATTAATCTGTGTCGCAGACTGAAGAGAAAATGGCGGTAATACAAAGCAGATCTATACTCAACAGGTCATATGTCATAAATAGTGAGTTCATGATGCACAAAACTCTGCATCATGAACTCATTATATATGACACCTGACCTGGTGAGTAGTGTTGTGAAATTGGATTTTGGGCTCCCCCGGTGGCCACTGGTGGAATTGAACTGGTGTGCATCATCCCCTCTGTTCACCTGTTTCCATCAGGATGTGGGAGTCGCTATTTAACCTTGCTCCTCTGTCACTTCCATGCCGGTCAACATTGTAATCAGAAGCCTTTCTGTGCATGTTCCTGCTGCTAGACAACTCCCAGCTAAGTTGGACTTTAGTCCTCGTTTGTTTTTGCATTTTGTTCCAGTTCACAGCTGTAGTTTCGTTTCTGTGTCTGGAAAGCTCTTGTGATCTGAAATTGCCACTCTGATGTTATGAGTTAATACTAGAGTCTTAAAGTAATTTCAGGATGGTATTTTGATAGGGTTTTCAGCTGACCATGAAAGTGCCCTTTCTGTCTTCCTGCTATCTAGTAAGCGGACCTCAATTTTGCTAAACCTATTTTCATACTACGTTTGTCATTTCTTCTAAAATCACCGCCAATATATGTGGGGGCCTCTGTCTGCCTATCGGGGAAATTTCTCTAGAGGTGGGCCAGGACTATATTTTCCTCTGCCAGGATTAGTTAGTCCTCCGGCCGGCGCTGGGCATCTAGGGATAAAAACGTAGGCAACGCTACCCGGCTACTGTTAGTTGTGCGGCAGGTTTAGTTCATGGTCAGTTTAGTTTCCATCCTTCCAAGAGCTAGTACTTATGTTTGCTGGGCTATGTTCTCTTGCCATTGAGAACCATAACAGTTTGACCGGCCCAAAAAGGGTTAAATTAATTAACAGAGAAAGGAGAGAAAAGAGAAGTCTGCTGAAGATTTTTTTTTTTTTTTTTTTCCCTTCCCTTCAGTTCTGAGTGTGCTTGTAATTGAATCTCTTGCAAGTCTGCCTATATTGCAGCCTTTCTCTCTCTCTCTCTCCTTCTAATCCTGGAATGGCTCTGTGTTCACCTGTTTAAAATGGATATTCAGAGTTTAGCTGCAGGTTTGAATAATCTCACCACGAAAGTTCAAAATTTACAAGATTTTGTTGTTCATGTTCCTATATCTGAACCTAGAATTCCTTTGCCTGAATTTTTCTCGGGGAATAGATCTTGCTTTCAAAATTTCAAAAATAATTGCAAGTTGTTTTTGTCCCTGAAATCTCGCTCTGCTGGAGATCCTGCTCAGCAGGTCAGGATTGTGATTTCCTTGCTCCGGGGCGACCCTCAGGATTGGGCTTTTGCATTGGCTCCAGGGGATCCTGCGTTGCTCAATGTGGATGCGTTTTTTCTGGCCTTGGGGTTGCTTTATGAGGAACCTCAGTTAGAGCTTCAGGCGGAAAAGGCCTTGATGTCCCTATCTCAGGGGCAAGACGAAGCTGAAATATACTGCCAGAAATTCCGTAAATGGGCTGTGCTTACCCAGTGGAATGAGTGCGCCCTGGCGGCGAATTTCAGAGAGGGTCTCTCTGATGCCATTAAGGATGTTATGGTGGGGTTCCCTGTGCCTGCGGGTCTGAATGAGTCCATGACAATGGCTATCCAGATCGATAGGCGTCTGCGGGAGCGCAAACCTGTGCACCATTTGGCGGTGTCTACTGAGAAGACGCCAGAGAATATGCAATGTGATAGAATTCTGTCCAGAAGTGAACGGCAGAATTTAAGACGAAAAAATGGGTTGTGCTTCTATTGCGGTGATTCAACTCATGTTATATCAGCATGCTCTAAGCGTACTAAGAAGCTTGATAAGTCTGTTTCAATTGGCACTTTACAGTCTAAGTTTATTCTATCTGTGACCCTGATTTGTTCTTTATCATCTATTACCGCGGATGCCTATGTCGACTCTGGCGCCGCTTTGAGTCTTATGGATTGGTCCTTTGCCAAACGCTGTGGGTATGATTTGGAGCCTCTTGAAACTCCTATACCCCTGAAGGGGATTGACTCCACCCCATTGGCTAGTAATAAACCACAATACTGGACACAAGTAACTATGCGGATTAATCCGGATCATCAGGAGATTATTCGCTTTCTTGTGCTGTATAACCTACATGATGTGTTGGTGCTTGGATTGCCATGGCTGCAATCTCATAACCCAGTCCTTGACTGGAAAGCTATGTCTGTGTTAAGCTGGGGATGTAAGGGGACGCATGGGGACGTACCTCTGGTTTCCATTTCATCATCTATTCCCTCTGAGATTCCTGAATTCTTGACTGAATATCGTGACGTTTTTGAAGAACCTAAGCTTGGTTCATTACCTCCGCACCGGGAGTGCGATTGTGCCATAGATTTGATTCCGGGTAGTAAATACCCTAAGAGTCGTTTATTTAATCTGTCTGTGCCTGAACATGCTGCTATGCGAGAATATATAAAGGAGTCCTTGGAAAAGGGACATATTCGTCCTTCGTCATCTCCCTTAGGAGCCGGTTTTTTCTTTGTGGCTAAGAAAGATGGCTCTTTGAGACCGTGTATTGATTATCGGCTTTTGAATAAAATCACGGTTAAATATCAATATCCGTTGCCACTGCTGACTGATTTGTTTGCTCGCATAAAGGGGGCCAAGTGGTTCTCTAAGATAGATCTCCGTGGGGCGTATAATTTGGTGCGAATTAAGCAGGGGGATGAGTAGAAGACCGCATTTAATACGCCCGAGGGCCACTTTGAGTATTTGGTGATGCCTTTTGGTCTTTCAAATGCCCCTTCAGTCTTTCAGTCCTTTATGCATGACATTTTCCGTGATTATTTGGATAAATTTATGATTGTGTATCTGGATGATATTTTGATTTTTTCGGATGACTGGGACTCTCATGTCCAGCAGGTCAGGAGGGTTTTTCAGGTTTTGCGGTCTAATTCCTTGTGTGTGAAGGGTTCTAAGTGCGTTTTTGGGGTTCAAAAGATTTCCTTTTTGGGATATATTTTTTCCCCCTCTTCCATCGAGATGGATCCTGTTAAGGTTCAGGCTATTTGTGATTGGACGCAACCCTCTTCTCTTAAGAGTCTTCAGAAATTTTTGGGCTTTGCTAACTTTTATCGTCGATTTATTGCTGGTTTTTCTGATGTTGTTAAACCATTGACTGATTTGACTAAGAAGGGTGCTGATGTTGCTGATTGGTCCCCTGCTGCTGTGGAGGCCTTTCGGGAGCTTAAGCGCCGCTTTTCTTCTGCCCCTGTGTTGCGTCAGCCTGATGTTGCTCTTCCTTTTCAGGTTGAGGTCGACGCTTCTGAAATCGGAGCTGGGGCAGTTTTGTCGCAGAGAAGTTCCGATTGTTCCGTGATGAGACCTTGTGCCTTTTTCTCGCGTAAATTTTCGCCCGCCGAGCGGAATTATGATGTTGGGAATCGGGAGCTTTTGGCCATGAAGTGGGCTTTTGAGGAGTGGCGTCATTGGCTTGAGGGGGCTAGACATCAGGTGGTGGTATTGACTGACCACAAAAATCTAATTTATCTTGAGTCCGCCAGACGCCTGAATCCTAGACAGGCGCGCTGGTCGTTGTTTTTCTCTCGGTTTAATTTTGTGGTGTCCTACCTGCCAGGTTCTAAGAATGTTAAGGCGGATGCCCTTTCTAGGAGTTTTGAGCCTGACTCCCCTGGTAACTCTGAACCTACAGGTATCCTTAAGGATGGAGTGATATTGTCTGCCGTTTCTCCAGACCTGCGGCGGGCCTTGCAGGAGTTTCATGCGGATAGACCTGATCGTTGCCCACCTGGTAGACTGTTTGTTCCTGATGATTGGACCAGTAAAGTCATTTCTGAGGTTCATTCTTCTGCGTTGACAGGTCATCCTGGAATCTTTGGTACCAGGGATTTGGTGGCAAGGTCTTTCTGGTGGCCTTCCCTGTCTCGAGATGTGCGAGGCTTTGTGCAGTCTTGTGACGTTTGTGCTCGGGCCAAGCCTTGTTGTTCTCGGGCTAGTGGATTGTTGTTGCCCTTGCCTATCCCGAAGAGGCCCTGGACGCACATCTCGATGGATTTTATTTCGGATCTTCCTGTTTCTCAGAAGATGTCTGTCATCTGGGTGGTGTGTGACCGTTTCTCTAAGATGGTCCATTTGGTTCCCCTGCCTAAGTTGCCTTCTTCTTCCGAGTTGGTTCCTCTGTTTTTTCAAAATGTGGTCCGTTTGCATGGTATTCCGGAGAATATCGTTTCTGACAGAGGAACCCAATTCGTGTCTAGATTTTGGCGAGCATTCTGTGCTAGGATGGGCATAGATTTGTCTTTCTCGTCTGCTTTCCATCCTCAGACAAATGGCCAGACCGAGCGGACTAATCAGACCTTGGAGACATATTTGAGGTGTTTTGTGTCTGCAGATCAGGATGATTGGGTTGCTTTTTTGCCTTTAGCGGAGTTTGCCCTCAATAATCGGGCCAGCTCTGCCACCTTGGTGTCTCCTTTTTTCTGTAATTCGGGGTTTCATCCTCGATTTTCTTCTGGTCAGGTGGAATCTTCGGATTGTCCTGGAGTGGATGCTGTGGTGGAGAGGTTGCATCAGATTTGGGGGCAGGTAGTGGACAATTTGAAGTTGTCCCAGGAGAAGACTCAGCTTTTTGCCAACCGCCGGCGTCGGGTTGGTCCTCGGCTTTGTGTTGGGGACTTGGTGTGGTTGTCTTCTCGTTTTGTCCCTATGAGGGTTTCTTCTCCTAAGTTTAAGCCTCGGTTCATCGGCCCGTACAAGATATTGGAGATTCTTAACCCTGTGTCCTTCCGTTTGGACCTCCCTGCATCTTTTTCTATTCATAATGTTTTTCATCGGTCATTGTTGCGCAGGTATGAGGTACCGGTTGTGCCTTCCGTTGAGCCTCCTGCTCCGGTGTTGGTTGAGGGCGAGTTGGAGTACGTTGTGGAAAAAATCTTGGACTCCCGTGTTTCCAGACGGAAACTCCAGTATCTGGTCAAATGGAAGGGATACGGTCAGGAGGATAATTCTTGGGTGACTGCCTCTGATGTTCATGCCTCCGATCTGGTCCGTGCCTTTCATAGGGCTCATCCTGATCGCCCTGGTGGTTCTGGTGAGGGTTCGGTGCCCCCTCCTTGAGGGGGGGTACTGTTGTGAAATTGGATTTTGGGCTCCCCCGGTGGCCACTGGTGGAATTGAACTGGTGTGCATCATCCCCTCTGTTCACCTGTTTCCATCAGGATGTGGGAGTCGCTATTTAACCTTGCTCCTCTGTCACTTCCATGCCGGTCAACATTGTAATCAGAAGCCTTTCTGTGCATGTTCCTGCTGCTAGACAACTCCCAGCTAAGTTGGACTTTAGTCCTCGTTTGTTTTTGCATTTTGTTCCAGTTCACAGCTGTAGTTTCGTTTCTGTGTCTGGAAAGCTCTTGTGATCTGAAATTGCCACTCTGATGTTATGAGTTAATACTAGAGTCTTAAAGTAATTTCAGGATGGTATTTTGATAGGGTTTTCAGCTGACCATGAAAGTGCCCTTTCTGTCTTCCTGCTATCTAGTAAGCGGACCTCAATTTTGCTAAACCTATTTTCATACTACGTTTGTCATTTCTTCTAAAATCACCGCCAATATATGTGGGGGCCTCTGTCTGCCTATCGGGGAAATTTCTCTAGAGGTGAGCCAGGACTATATTTTCCTCTGCCAGGATTAGTTAGTCCTCCGGCCGGCGCTGGGCGTCTAGGGATAAAAATGTAGGCAACGCTACCCGGCTACTGTTAGTTGTGCGGCAGGTTTAGTTCATGGTCAGTTTAGTTTCCATCCTTCCAAGAGCTAGTACTTATGTTTGCTGGGCTATGTTCTCTTGCCATTGAGAACCATAACAGAGTAGAGAACTGCCGTGCATAACCTCCATTTTTTCTTCAGTGTACATAATCTATTTCACACAAACTGAAGAGACGATGGAGGTCATACAAGGCATATCTATACTCACTTGGACAGTTGTCAGAAATATTGAATTCATGAGGCTGTTTGTGCATCATGAATTCATTATTTCTGACACATGACTTGATGAGTGTAGATCTGCTTTTTATTATACTTCCATCTTCTCTTCAGTCTGCGTCCAATAGATACTGCAGAACAGAATCTGGACGTAATGACATCAACTACCTTTCCATTATCAACGTAAGTGGTTTTTAGAGGAAATACATAGGAGACTCGGTCAAGATAGCAAAACACAAATTTTATTAACAAAAAATATTATTAACATTTAAAACATAACTGGTATAGGCCAAAACCCAACAGGAAATTTTACACAATATTGTCTTGCCATGCCACACATCCAATATCAGAATCAAAATAGGCAGCAAATTGGTCCCACATGTGGCCAACTTCAACTGTTGACTGCAGTGGGTGATGCTGGTAATCTGGCAATGGGTTTGCAACTGGTTCATCCAGTTCAATATTTGGTCGCTCCTTAGCGATTATGTAATTGTGGAGAACACACAGGCTTTTACCACCACATCGACTGTCTCCATTTTTAGATTAATGGCTGTCGCAAGAATGCGCCATTTTGAGACAAGAATCCCAAAGGTACACTCCACTGTTCTTCGGGCCCTGGTCAGTCTGTAGTTATAAATCCTTTTAGTGTGGTTCAAGTCCCGACTGGAATATGGCTTCAGTAGGTTTTCGCATATCTGTAAAGCCTCATCCCCAACCATAACAAATGGCATCGGTGGGCCTTGAGTATTGGGGAGAGGTCGTGACAGTGGAAAATTAAAATTTCTTTCATAAACATGTCGGCCCATATCCGAGTTCTTGAAAGTCTGTAAGTCATTCCCACGGCCAAAAGCTCCAATGTCCACAGCGATGAAGCGACAGTCCGCATCTGCTATTGCCATGAGCACAACTGAAAAATATTTTTTGTAGTTGAAGTACTCCGATCCAGTTCTGGCAGGTTTGATAATGCGTATGTGCTTTCCATCCACTGCTCCCAAACAGTTGGGGAAATCACACACACTCCAGAATTTTCCAGCAATTTCAATCCACATGTCCTCCGTGGGTAGGGGTATAAACTCATCCTGGAGAACATTCCACAAAGCCCCGCAGGTGTCTGCAACTATTCCAGACAGGGTGGAAATTCCAAGCCGGTACTGAAAGTGGAGGGATGATAAGCTCTCTCTGGTTGCCAGAAATCTGAAATAAGAATAAAAAAGTAAATTTACAATCAATTCAATTTATGGTGGTGTTTAGCTAAAGACCTAAAGGAAAATACAAATAATACATGGCAGACCAATACTTATTATGACTGGCATTTGTTTAGAATTATTACGTACCTTAATGTAACCAGGGGACGTTCCTCTGCTGGAATCGCTCTACGGAGCTGGGTGTCCTGTCTCCGGATGGCTCCTTGGACACGGACAAGCAATTCCTGGAAAGAGTCTTGAGTAGTGTTGAGCATTCCAATACTGCAAATATAGGGTATCGGCCGATATTCTCTGTATCGGAGTTCCGATACTGAGTTCCGATACTTTTAAGATATCGGATACCGGAATCGGAAGTTCCTATAGAGCAATGATGCACTATAATGGAGTGTGGGCGATGCGTGGGTGGAGAATGCATGTCTGTGTGCGTGGGTGGGGTTTGTGCGTGACCGTAGGAGGTCTGTGCGGGTCTGCCGGGGGTCTGTACGGGCCTGCCGGGGGTCTGTGTGGGCCTGCCGGGGGTCTGTATGGGCCTGTGGAGGGGTCTGTGTGGGCTGCTGGGGGTCTGTGCGGGCCTGCCGGGGGTCTGTGCAGGCCTGTCAGGGTCTGTGCAGGCTGCCGGGGGTCTGTGTGGGCCTGCCGGGGGTATGTATGGGCCTGTCGGGGGTCTGTGCGGGCCTGCGGGGGGTCTGTGCGGGCCTGCTGGGGGTCTTTGTGTTTGTGTGCAGGCATTGTCCGAAGGGACTACAAGTCCCCACAGGATATGCCTGCTACAAAGACAGTGATAGACAAAATAGCCAATGATGAGACAGTAGTAGTCTCATCCTCCGGCTAATGTGTTGAATGCAAAAAAAACCACAAACATACAAACTACATACAACATACTACATTCATACAAGATACATACAATATACACACTACATACATACATACTACATATATTCTACATACATACTACATACATACTACATGCATACAACATACATACTACATACATACTACATACATACAACATACATACTACATACATACAGCATACATACTGCATACATACTACATACATACTACATACTACATACATACTACATACATACATACTACATACATACTACATACAACATACATACTACATACATACAACATACATACAACATACATACTACATACATACTACATACATACTACATACATACAACATACATACTAAATACATACTACATACATACTACATATATACAACATACATAGTACATACATACTACATACATACTACATACAGCAGACCTGAACATAATCAAAATGGTTTGGGGTGAGCTGGACCGCAGAGTGAAGGCAAAAAAGCCAACAAGTGCGAAGCATCTCTGGGAACTCCTTCAAGATTGCTGGAAGACCATTCCCGTTGACTACCACTTGAAGCTCATCAAGAGAATGCCAAGAGTGAGCAAAGCAGTCATCAAAGCAAAAGGTGGCTACTTTGAAGAACCTAGAATATAAGACATATTTTTAGTTGTTTCACATTTTTTTGTTACGTATATAATTCCACATGTGTTAATTCATAGTTTTGATGCCTTCAGTGTAAATGTACAATTTTCATAGTCATGAAAATACAGAAAAATCTTTAAATGAGAAGGTGTGTCCAAACTTTTGGTCTGTATTGTACATACATACTACATGCAACATACTACATACATACTACATACAATACATTCATACATTACATACAATACATACATATAGACACACAGTACATATAACATAGATTACATACTCACCATTACTTGTCATTTTGATCCCCGAAGCCAGTGTCATCTGTAAAAAATATGAAATTAACAAACAAACACTATACTCACTGATCCACAGAAATCCACGAGTGTCCCACGACGATCTCCCGTGGAGAACGGCAGCATCAGCTGATGCGACGGCTCTCTAGGGGCTCCAGGAATACAATGACGGGAGGAAGGTATCCTTCTGTATTTTTGCCGGATCCGTCGTTGTGCGTTTTTTCACCAGACAGAAAAAACGTTCCTCTGTATGTGTTTTCCGTCCGGCAGAAACAGCTTTTTTGACGGATCCGGCAAAAAATGGATGAAACGTGTGGCCATCAGGCGCAATCCGGCGCTACAACTCTATGAGAAAAGAACGGATCCGGCGTAAAAACACGGATCCGTTTTTTTCAAAACTCGCCAGATTGTGCCTGACGGCAAAAACATGATGTGTGAAACCAGCCAGATATATGGATAGATACATTTATATATCTATAGATATATCTATAGATAGATATATCCATAGATATATAATAGAAAGGCTATGTTTCTAAGGCTACTTTCACACTTGCGTTGTTAGCAATCCGTCGCAATTAGAGTTGAGCGACTTTTACTTTTTTAGGACCGAGTCGGGTTTCGCGAAACCCGACTTTCTTAAAAGTCGGGTCGGGTGAAATCGGCCGATTATTGCGAAAAGTCGGGGGCTGACTGAAACACGAAACCCAATGCAAGTCAATGGGGAATCAAAGTCGGCAGTGAGTGGAGGACAGGAAAACACCTACAGTGCCCATTTTAATGCCAAAAACATCAATTCTTATTACTTAAGCTTGTCAATCTTAATTTACTTTATAATAATAGTTACGCATTGAAAACTGGGGGTCATTTGGCTAAAGTTGTGGGGGGGTAGGGCTGGCTCAAGATTTTCTTGGGCCCAGGAAACGCAGAATACATCACGGCGGTGGAGCAGGGAGAGGTAAGTATTTCAACTTTGCAAGTGCTGTGATACTGAGCAAGCAGGGGGGGCCCACTAGTTGGCACTGGAACAGGGCAACTCATAGTATGGCGGTGTGTTTGACGGCGGGCGGCGCCTCCCACTGCCAGAGACACTTTTGTGCACTATGAGGGGCCCTGTGCCAGTGCCAACGAGTATGCCCCCCCACCTGATGAAGGAACCTGCACTTTCATCTGCATCTTCCTCTTTGTCCCCGTGTAAGGTAATATAGTATGCGGGAAGGGAAACCTGACTTTCAGCAGTGTCAGATTCTGGCTGTGTAGAGTGCAAGGGGAATGTAGTGGTCTGGGTCAATGTACAAGCAGACTCATCTAGCAGTGGCTGGGCAATGGGCAGGATGAGGAGGAAACACAGATATAGGCCCAAAATAAAAAAGTAGGCTAAAAGCAGTTAAAAATTGGTAACAGGAGTACACAGGCAGCATAGCTTTGTTCAGTGGAGGACAACTGTAAGGAGTGGTGCAGACAGACACAGGTAGTAGGCCTAAAATAAAAAAGTAGGCTAAATGCAGTTCAAAATTTGTAACAGGAGTACACAGGCGGCATAGATTTGTTCAGTGGAGGACAACTGTAAGGACTGGCTGACACAGTTACTAGGCCCAAATAAGTAAGTAGGCTAAATGCAGTTCAAAAATGGTAACAAAAGTACACAGGCGGCATTGCTTTGTTCAGTGGAGGACAACTGTAAGGAGTGGTGCAGACAGACACATGTAGTAGGCCTAAAATAAAAAAGTAGGCTAAATGCAGTTCAAAATTTGTAACAGGAGTACACAGGCGGCATAGATTTGTTCAGTGGAGGACAACTGTAAGGACTGGCTGACACAGTTCCTAGGCCCAAATAAGTAAGTAGGCTAAAAGCAGTTCAAAATTGGTAACAGGAATACACAGGCAGCATTGCTAGTTCAGTGGAGGACAACTGTAAGGAGTGGTGCAGACAGACACAGGTAGTAGGCCTTAAAATAAAAAAGTAGGCTAAATGCAGTTCAAAATTTGTAACAGAAGTACACAGGCGGCATTGCTTTGTTCAGTGGAGGACAACTGTAATGAGTGGCGCAGACACAGGTAGTAGGCCTAAAATAAAAAAGTAGGCTAAATGCAGTTCAAAATTTGTAACAGGAGTACACAGGCGGCATAGCTTTGTTCAGTGGAGGACAACTGTAAGGACTGGCTGACACAGTTACTAGGCCCAAATAAGTAAGTAGGCTAAATGCATTTCAAAATTGGTAACAGGAGTGCACAGGCGGCATAGCTTTTTTCAGTGGAGGACAACTGTAAGGACTGGCTGACACAGTTACTAGGCCCAAATAAGTAAGGAGGCTAAATGTCTGCCAAAAAAAGTTCATAAATAAACAGGTGGCATAGCTAGGTACAAGGGTGGGCTCCTCTTCTGAGTAGCAGACAGTGGTAGTTGGCGCAAAGCATTAACTGGTCTAAATGGAGGCCAGGGCCCCTGTATATTTTTACTATCATCTATCATTTCAACAAATTTGTATTGGCAGTGCCACTGAAGGATTTAACTGCACAGACTACACACTGGTGGAGCAGGGAGGGGTAAGTTTTGCAAGTGGTAGAGCACTGTTCGAACTGGGGGGAACACTCTGTCGTGGGCGGCGATACTGGCACAGGGCCCCTCATATTACGACGGTGTGTCTGACATTGGATGTGCACCACCACTGTCAGAGACAATTCATTGTACTATGAGGGACCCTGTGCCAGTGCCGTCGCCCAAGAGTGGGCACACCCACCTGTCCAGGCAAACGGCACTCGCACGGGTGCTTGTGCCAAGTGGTGACCACGGCCCTGTGGGGGGAGTCAGCCCATTTAGGGAGGTATAAAAATGGCCTATGGTGGACATTCAGCAGCTGCAAATGGAGGAATTGGAGCAGTCAGTAAGAGGAGGCCAAAAGCAAGACATTTTCAGGCAAGCTACGTGTCAGCAGGGGAAGGTGGGGCAAAATAATTTGAAATCCATGATTGGTTCATTTTAGTGAAGGTTAGATAATTAACATTTCGGGTAGCCAGACGTGTCCTTTTTTCAGTCAGTATTGAACCAGCAGCACTGAAGACTAGGGTTGAGCGAAACGGGTCGGCCATTTTCAGAAGTCGCCGACTTTTGGCAAAGTCGGGTTTCATGAAGCCCGACCCGACCCCTGTGTGGGGTCGGCCATGAGGTCGGCGATCTTCTGAATCTGGTATCGGAATTCCGATACCGAGTTCCGATATGTTTGCGATATCGGGAATCAGTATCGGAATCCATATTTAAGTGTTAAATAAAGAATCAAAATAAAAAAATATTGATATACTCACCCTCGGACGTGCCCTGGTACTAACCGGCAGGCTTCCTTCCTAAGAATGAGCGCGTGAATGACCTGCGGTGACGTCGCGGCTTGTGATTGGTCGCGAGCGGTCACATGGACAATCCGCGACGTCATGTAAGGTCCTTCACGCGCTCATTCTGAGGAAGGAAGGCTGCCAGAAAGAAGCAGGGAGCGTCCGAGGGTGAGTATATACCTAATAGGAAGGGTGAGGGTGAGTATATCAATATTTTTTATTTTGATTATTTATTTTACACATTAATATGGATCCCAGGGCCTGAAGGAGAGTTTCCTCTCCTTCACACCCTGGGAACCATAGTATCCCATTGCACTGCATTGGGTTTCGTGTTTCGGCCGACCCCGACTTTTTTATAGGATCGGCTGATTTCACTCGACCCGACTTTTGAGAAAGTCGGGTTTCGTGAAACCCGACCCGATCCTATAAAAATAAAAGTCGCTCAACCCTACTGAAGACTCTTTCTGATAGCACACTAGCAGCTGGGCAAGCGAGCTCCTGGAATGCATATTCTGCCAATTCAGGCCAGTTGTCTATTTTAGAAGCCCAATAATCAAAAGGGAATGACCTGTGAGGGAGAACATCAATAAGGGCAGAAAAGTAGTTCGTAACCATACTGGACAAATGCTGTCTCCTGTCACTTTGAATCGATGCAGCAGTACCTGTCGTGGCTGCGGTCATTGCAAAATCACTCCACAACCTTGTCATAAAATCCCTCTGTCCAACGCCACTTCATATTTGTGCACCTCTAACACCTCTGCCATATTTCCCCCTACAGCTCGTGTGAGAACCATCACTGCTGCTGTGTGCTGGGAATGCCTGAACCAAACGGTCTACAAGAGTTGCTTGTTTGGTAGCCAATATTTGCTCAAGGTTCTCATGTGGCATGATATTTTGTAATTTTCCTTTATATCGTGGATCCAGGAGGCAGGCCAACCAGTAATCATCATCGGTCATCATTTTGATAATGCGTCATCATCGGTTATCATTTTGATAATGCGGGGGTCCTCTTTTAGGATACTCAAGGCATACTCAGCCATGTGGGCCAATGTTCCCAGTGTCAATTCACTGCTTGTGCTGGGTTGAGGAGCACTTTCTTGCAAATCAACATCACTTGTGTCCCGCAAAAACCCTGTACCTGACCTTGCAACGCCACCAGTTTCTATTGCCCCCTGAGAAGCATCCTCCTTCCATAAATATTCATCTCCATCATCCTTCTCCTCCTCCTCTTCATCCGCTACCTCGTCCAGGAGAGTTCCCTGAGCAGACAATGGCTGACTGTCATCAAGGCTTCCCTCCTCCTCGGCTGCAGACGCCTGCTCCTTAATGAGCATCAAACTTTTCATCAGCAGATGCATTATTGGGATGCTCATGCTTACGATGGCGTCATCTGCACTTACCAGCCGTGTGCATTCCTCAAAACACTGAAGGACTTGACAGAGGTCTTGTAGCTTCGACCACTGCACACCAGACAACTCCATGTCTGCCATGCAACTGCCTGCCCGTGTATGTGTATCCTCCCACAAATAAATTACAGCACGCCTCTGTTCGCACAGCCTCTGAAGCATGTGCAGTGTGAAGTTCCACCTTGTTGCAACGTTGATTATTAGGTGGTGCTGGGGAAGATTTAGCGATCGCTGATGGTTCAGCATACGGCTGGAGTGTACGGGCGACCGGCGGATGTGCTAGCAAAGTCTTCGCACCTTCAGGAGCAGGGCTGGAAACCCCGAATAATTTTTCAGGAAGCACTGCACCACCAGGTTCAAGGTGTGAGCCAGGCAAGGTATGTGTTTCAGTTCTGAAAGGGCTATGGCAGCCATAAAATTCCTTCTGTTATCACTGACTACCTTGCCTGCCTCAAAATGTACACTGCCCAGCCATGACTGAGTTTCTTGCTGCAAGTACTCGGCCAGTACTTCTGTGGTGTGCCTGTTGTCGCCCAAACACTTCATTTCCAACACAGCCTGCTGACGCTTACCACTAGCTGTTCCATAATAGGACACCTCGTGTACAACACTGGCAGCTGCGGATGGAGTGGTCGTATGACTGCACTCTGTGGATAAGCTTTCGCTTCTGAAGGAGGAGGAGGAGGAGGAGGAGGGGTGGCAAAAGCTTACAGCCAACTGTTTCCTAGACCGTGGGCTAGGCAGAACTGTCCCACTATGGCTGTCCCCTGTGGACCCTGCATCCACCACATTAACCCAGTGTGCCGTGATGGACACATAACATCCCTGGCCATGCCTACTGGTCCATGCATCTGTTGTGAGGTGTACCTTTCTACTGACTGATTGCCTGAGTGCATGGACAATGCGGTTTTTGACATGCTGGTGGAGGGCTGGGACGGCTTTTCTCACAAAGAGGTGTCGACTGGGTAGGTCATAGCGTGGTACTGCATAGGCCATCAGGGCACTGAAAGCTTCACTTTCAACCAACCAGTAGGGCATTATCTCTAGCGAGATTAGTCTAGCAATGTGGGCGTTCAAACCCTGTGTACGCAGATGAGAGGATGAGTACTTCCTTTTCCTAATGAGAGTCTCTTGTAGGGTGAGCTGGACTGGAGAGCTGCATATGGTGGAACTAGCGGGGGTGGTGGTGGACATGGCAGATTGAGAGAGCGTTGGTGATGGTATTCCTGATGGTGGCCTACATACAGTGTTTCCTACCAAGAACCTTGTGATTCCCTGACTGCTTTGGCCTTGTGACTATACCTCCACATTTGCTGCTGGTGGTGTCCTAACCGGTGGGCTTTCAGTGAGGGAAGCAATGTAGCGTTGCTGACTACCTTCATTCTGAGCGAGTGCACCAACGGTACAGGATGTTTGGTAGTTAGTCTAGGCTTGCAAGTGCATGCTGGTTAAATGTCTACGCATGCACGTTGTATTTAAATTTTGGAGATTCTTCCCTGTGCTAAAGGTCTTTGAGCATTTTTTACAGATAACTTTTGACTGATCATTCGGATCTTGGTTAAAAAATTGCCACACTGCACTCTTCCTACTATGGATAACATTTTCAGGCATTGCACGCTGTGCTACTTTCACCGGATGGCCACGCTGTCCTAAAACTGTTTTTGTTTTTGACAAACGTGTTTGGCTTGATACGGGCCTGCCAGATGACAGCTGTTGCGATGTAGATGGCTGCTGCGGATCATCCTCCTCCGTTTCTGAGCAACTGGCAGCGGCACCCTCTTCCCCCAATGGCTGCCAATCTGCGTCAACGATTGGGTCATCTATCACCTCCTCTTCAATGTCCTGTGCACCTTCCTCTGTGTCACCGTGTAAGGTGCTATAGCTTTCGGGATGGGGCACCATAGTCTCATCAGGGTCAGATTCTGGCTGAGTACACTGCGAGGGCAATGTTGTGATCTGAGTCAATGGAACAGCATAATAATCTATAAATAGATGAACAGATGTCCAGGAGGCGCTGCTCAAAAACTGAATCAATATGCAGCAAATATAATGATGAAAACCACCCTATTCATCCAAAAATAAACACTATAAAAAATCTAAAATGCATATTTGCGCTAAGATATCAGTATAAAAATGTAAATAAATATTTACGCTAGGATAAAAATATATAAATAGAAAAATGACACCTCATTGAATAAACCAAATGTTAATTAGGTGCGATTTCATGTGACATACCTCAGTCCTTATATGCTGTGTATAAACGTTTTCCCCTTTAAGGTCCTTTTAGTGATGTCCATTTGATGCCAATGTATATAAATGATGGCAGGTGCCCCCCAAAAAAATATATATGTGCCAATGCTTAGGGGATCGCCGTCCCGGCTGGTGACAGGCGTAACTCCCCGCACAGGACTAGACAAAGAGTGCCGTGCACAGGCACACACACACACAAAAAAAAAAAACTCTATCCAAGAAACAGAGCCAGCAAGGTGTTTCTAGGTGTCATTTTTCTATTTATATATTTTTATCCTAGCGTAAATATTTATTTACATTTTTATACTGATATCTTAGCGCAAATATACATTTTAGATTTTTATAGCATAATAATCTAGCTGTGGCTGTGCATCTGTGCACTCCATGTCCGATTCATCTTGTAATGGGCTGTTAACAATTTCCCTTTCTAACCCAGGCACGGTATGTGTAAAGAGCTCCATGGAGTAAACTGTAGTGTTGCCTGCCGCATCCTTCACTTTTGGTTTGGGTGAAGGACACAAGGAAGCGACTTGTTCCTGACCGGGAGCATCCACTGACGACTCGCTGCTTTTATATTTCGAACTTTCGGAAGAGGAGATGAAAGAGCTAGAGGCTGAGTCAGCAAGGAAAGCCAAAACTTTTTCCTGCTGCTTCGGCTTTAAAAGCGGTTTTCCTACTACCAGATAAGGGAGCCTTCGAGGCATTGTGTAGCCCGACGATGACGCTGGCTCAACACCTCGAGCTTTAGCTGCTATTTTGCTTTTCCCACTACCACCAGATGCTCCACCACCACAACCATCATTACCAGCTGGCAACGACCGCCCACGGCCTCTTCCACCAGACTTCCTCATTTTTGGGAAAATGTAACCAAAATAACAACCATTATATGGTACTATAAAACAAGGTAGAAGGTGTATATAAACTTGTTGAGAATTTAAATCTCCTTTTTTTGGGGTGGAGACTGCACCAAAACTCAGGCCCAGTGTATTACACTACAAAATGTACGTGGCAGAAAGTGGCTGGCTGATATACAAATTTGAATCTCCCTTTTTTGGGGGGAGAGACTGCACCAAAAAAAGGCCCTGTGCATAAAACACCACAATGTACGTGGCAGAAAGTGGCTGGCTGATATACCACAAACTAACAGGACTAGTATATCCACTTTGTGAGAATTTGAATCTCACTTTTTTTGGGGGGAGACTGAACCCAAACTCAGGCCCAGTGTATTTTACAACACAATGTGAGTGGCAGCAAGTGGCTGGCTGATAAACGACAAACTAAGAGGACTGAGGTATATCCACTTTGTGAGAATTTGAATCTCCCTTTTTTGGGGGGGAGACAGCACCACAACTCAGGCCCAGTGTGTAACACAACACAATGTAAGTGGCAGAAAGTGGCTGGAAGATATCTGAAAAAATCCAAGGACTGTAGTACAATTTCAATCTCCTTACAATAATCTCAGGACAAGTATGGCAGCAACAAAAAGGACTGCTGCACACAAAAGTGTGGACAAATAAACAAGATAACTGCAGAAAGGATCAACAGGATTTTTGCTTTTAAAAAAGCAGTTGGTTTGCACAGCAGCAGTGCAAACAGCAATGCAGCTATCAGGGAGCCTTATAAGGCAGCCTAATAAGCTACAGAGCTGATGCACAAAGATATAGCCTCCACTGTCCCTGCAAAACAAAGGTGGTGTTGGACAGTGGAAATCGCTACAGCACAAGCGGTTTGGGGGTTAATCTTCCCTCCCTAACTATAGCCCTTCTTCTGACGAAGCTGCCGCAATCTCTCCCTATACTAAGATCGGCAGAAGTAAGATGGACGTGCACGCCCCTTTATACCCCCTGTAACACCGAAGAAAGCAAGCCAATCACTGTCATGCCCTTCTCTAAGATGGTGGGGACCGAGACCTATGTCATCACGCTGCCCACACTCTGCATCCTCCTTCATTGGCTGAGAAATGGCACTGAACGCGTCATACGAAATGCGACTTTGGCGTGAAGATCGCCGACCGCATGGCCGATCCCACACTAGGATCTAATCGGGTTTCATGAAACCCAACTTTGCCAAAAGTCGGCGATTTTTGAATTTGTCCGATCCGTTTTGCTCAACCCTAGTCGCAATCTGTCATTTTGGGAAAAAACAGATCCTGCAAATGTGCTCGCAGGATGCATTTTTTATCCATAGACTTGTATTAGCAACAGATAGCGACGGGTGGCCACACGTCGCGTCCGTCGTGCAATGGATCTGTCATGTTTTCATGGACCGTCAGCATGAAAAACATTCAAGTGAACATTTTTTTGTCCGTCGCGTCCGCCATTTTCTACTGCGCATGCGAGGCCGAAACTCCGCCCCCTCCTTCCCGGACTTCAGAATGGGCAGCGGATGCGTTGAAAAATTGCATCCACTGCCCACGTCATGCACAAATTTCATAACGTGCGTCGGTACGTCGGGCCGACGCATAGTGACGAACCCATACCGACACAAGTATGAAAGAGGCCTTAATGAGCGTTTAATTTTTTTTAAAAACGGAGTTGGCTCCCATGCAATTTTCTGCACCAGAGGGGGAAGGCTGACGGCCAGGGGCCAATATTTGTAGCCTGCTATGAATATCAGCCCGCAGCTGTTTGCGTAGCCTTTACTGGCTATTAAAATAGGGGGACCCCAAAAAGAATGACGTGAGGTCCCCCTATATTTTACAGTATAGCCAGAAAGGCTACATAGACAGCTGCGGGCTGATATTCATAGCCTAGAGAGGGGCCATAGATATTGGCCCCCCGACCACAAATACCAGTCCGCAGCCGCCCCAGAAATGGCGCATCTGTAAGATGCGCCAATTCCGGCACTTAGCCCCTCTCATCCCACTCCCGTGTAGCGGTGGGATATGGGGTAATAAGGAGTTAATGTCACCTTACTATTGTAAGGTGACAGTAAGCCGGGTTAATAATGGAGAGGCGTCAATAAGACGCCTATCCTTATTAATCCAATACTAGTAAATGGTTAATAAAACACAAACACATTAGGAAAAAAGTATTTTAATATTCTTCATTTAACCACACTTACCATACTTCAGCGCCTGCAAACAACGTAAAATAATAAACCGTATACTACCTGTCCGCTGTAGTCCAATTAATAACGCGTGTCCCATGACGATCTCCCCTATAGAACAGTGACATCGGGTGATGTCACTGCTCTATAGGACCCTCAGTGACACACTGACAGGAGGCAAGGCTCCTGCAGTGTATCACTGAGAGGTTACTCGAGTTCAGAGTCTCACTTTATGTCAATTGCTGCGTGGGAAAATTTCTCCCACAGCAATGCCAAAAGTGAGACTAGGGACAATTTTTTTACAGAGGCGGAGGAATACCGTGCGGAAGGATACCTTCCTCCCGTCATTGTATTCCTGGAGCTCCTAGAGAGCGGTCGCCTCAGCTGATGCTGCCGTTCTCCATGGAAGATCGTCGTGGGACACTCGTGGTTTTCTGCGGATCAGGGAGTATAGTGTTTGTTTGTTATTTTCATATTTTTTACAGATGACACTGGTTTCGGGGATCAAAATGACAAGTGATGGTGAGTATGTAATCTATGTTATATGCACTGTATGTCTATATGTATGTATTGTATGAAATGTATGAATGTATTGTATGTAGTATGTATGTGGTATATATGTAGTATGTATGTACTGTATGTATGTAGTATGCATGTAGTATGTATGTAGTATGTATGTATGTATGTAGTATGTATGTAGTATGTATGTAGCATGTTGCATGTAGTATGTATGTAGTATGTATGTACAGTACAGACCAAAAGTTTGGACACACCTTCTCATTTATAGATTTTTCAGTATTTTCATGACTATGAAAATTGTACATTCACACTGAAGGCATCAAAACTATGAAATAACACATGTGGAATTATATACTTAACAAAAAAGTGTGAAACAACTGAAAATATGTCTTATATTCTAGGTTCTTCAAAGTAGCCACCTTTTGCTTTGATGACTGCTTTGCACACTATTGGCATTCTCTTGATGAGCTTCAAGTGGTAGTCACCGGAAATGGTCTTCCAACAATCTTGAAGGAGTTCCCAGAGATGCTTAGCACTTGTTGGCCCTTTTGCCTTCACTCTGCGATCCAGCTCACCCCAAACCATTTCAATTATATTCAGGTCTGCTGACTGTGGAGGTTAGGTCATCTGGTGTAGTACCCCATCACTCTCCTTCTTGGTCAAATAGCCCTTACACAGCCTGGAGGTGTGTTTGGGGTCATTGTCCTGTTGAAAAATAAATGATGGTCCAACTAAACGCAAACCGGATGGAATAGCATGCAGCTGCAAGATGCTGTGGTAGCCATGCTGGTTCAGTATGCCTTCAACTTTCAACAAATCACCAACAGTGTCACCATCAAAGCACCCCCGCACCATCACACCTCCTCCTCCATGCTTCACGGGGGGGAACTAGGCACGTAGAGTCTATCCATTCACCTTTTCTGCATCGCAAAGACACGGTGGTTGGAACCAAGGATCTCAAATTTGGACTCATCAGACCAAAGCACAAATTTCCACTGGTCTAATGTCCATTCCTTGTGTTCTTTAGCCCAAACAAGTCTCTTCTGCTTGTTGCCTGCCCAATGGTTTCCTAGCAGCTATTTTTACTATGAAGGCGTGCTGCACAAAGTCTCCTCTTAACAGTTGTTGTAGAGATGTGTCTGCTGCTAGAACTCTGTGTGACATTGACCTGGTTTCTAATCTGAGCTGCTGTTAACCTGCGATTTCTGAGGCTGGTGACTCAGATAAACATCCTCAGAAGCAGAGGTGACTCTTGGTCTTCCTTTCCTGGGGCAGTCCTCATGTGAGCCAGTTTCTTTGTAGCACTTGATTGTTTTTACCACTGCACTTGGGGACACTTTAAAAGTTTTTCAGACTGACTGACCATCATTTCTTAAAGTAATGATGGCCACTCGTTTTTCTTTACTTAGCTGCTTTTTCCTTGCCATAATACAAATTCTAACAGTCTATTCAGTAGGACAAAAGGTGGCTACTTTGAAGAACCTAGAATATAAGACATATTTTCAGTTGTTTCACACTTTTTTGTTAAGTACTGTGGTGCAGTGACCAATGTTACAGCCAGGGGGCACTGCATCTGCACTTCAAGATGCGCTTGGAAGCATAATTGTGATGATGTGACAAAGTCCGGCATTGTGGTGAATGGCCGATATGTGTGTCGCAGAGGAGGAGACTCTGCGCTGCCAGCCGGAAGCGATGTGGTGTTCTGGGACCTATAGTCCCAAAAGTATTTTGCATGGTTATAATGGGAGGTTGGCAGGGCTAGTTATGTGAGATGGGTTTGACAAACTAGACACATACACACACACTCCCATCTAGGGGAGTGGTTACAACCATATAATGTGACTGAGGTCTGTCACATGGGTCAGAGTGTATGGATCTTTTTGCTCCATGTGCAAGGTCCTGGATGGTCAGTGTTGGAGTCTCCTGTGAGTGGAGACGTCCTGGAAGCACCTAGAGACCGTGGACCTGGACGGTCAGTGTTGGAGGCTCCAGGGAGTGGAGTCGTCCTGGAAGCACACAGAGACCGTAGAGCAGGACGGTCTGTGTTGAGGACCTGGGACTGACGTGAAGTCAGCGTGAGGAGTGGAACTCCTGAAAGGTAACCCCAGACAAGGGGATTGTAATATATGGCAGAGAAGTTTATCTGCTGCATGAACAGACTGGTGGTCGTGATAAGTTCATGGATACAATGAAATATACTGTATGTCATGTGGTTTATGTAGTTAATACACAGGATTAGGCTTCTTTCACACTTCAGTCGTTTGGCGTCAGTCACTTCCGACAAAGTGACGGATCGACGGATCCGTCACAATTGTTGAAAAAACGGATGTAACGGATCCGTTTTTTTGACGGATCCGTTACTCGGGGGTTGTATATACTTTTTGGAGCATGCGCAATTGAAAAAAATTGAAAAAACGGATTGGGGCGATGGATCCGTCGAAATAACGGTTGCGACGGATCCGTCGTAGGGCCTCAAACTACCGATATCTGTTCAGGAGCAGTAGGAGGCAGCGAGAAAGCCGAAGATTGGGGACCCTCCCTAAGTAAGGAGATAATAATCCCTACTCGCTGAGTCTCATTCCCAGATGATCAGGGTCTAAGGGAAAACAATAATTTACAACCCTGAACATGCAAAATGTATCTTTTTCACCAGAAAAGGTGTCAGGAAGCTTAACCGAGGGTTCAGGAAAGTGCAAAACAACATCTACTGAATCACCAGGTCGACTAACAGCATGAAGGGTGATTCCCTGCACGGTCTTAACAGTCTCTGTCAGCTTTTTTCTTAAGTGAATATGAGACGTGGCAAGGGTCTGATGTTCCACCGAAAAATCGTGCATTATCTGTGTCAAACTGGACAATTGATCCGCAAAGTTACAAAGCGGATCCATGACTAGAGAAAAAAATGCAAAATCACCTTTAAATGTGTGGTCAGTGATAATGTGATGCAGCTGCAGTGTAGTGTAGTGCAACCTCCACCTGGGGGTGCTGGCGAGGGAAGAGAGACCTCACACTAATAGGGCAGCAACACTGCGTGTCACAGGTAACAAAAAAGTGGCCAAATGAGCTGAGTCAGAACCTGTCAGGAGCAGAAGTACCAGAAATAACAACAATGCATGTAGTCAGAGACAAGCCAGAAGTCAGAGTGCAGTATCCAAAGCGTGAGACGTAAGACAAAGTCGGGATACAAGCCAGAGAGTCAAAGCCGGTCGGGGAACATGGTATCAGAGATGGAAAACAAGAAGCGGGGTTCAGAGATCAGGCCGAGTCATACACTGTAGGGAAACAACCAAATGAACACTAAATAAGGGATAGGGAACGGGTCTAATACAAATACGGGAAGTCAGAGGCATAAGGATCACCAGGGTATACGGGTCAGCTGCTCTAGCCTGGAAGCATGAACTATCATTGACGCTGGCCAGCAGACTGCAAAGGACTTAAAAAGCTCAGCCAGCTCCAAAACTAGGCCAAAGTGATTAACCCTCTCATGACCAGTCCAGAGAGATGATAGCAGAAAACAAACCCCAAACTGGATCATGACACAAAAATGTCAACATTTCTGGGTTTTTTCAGTCAAGATGGGGTACAGAGTGTACATTAATGAGAAAAGAAAATTAACTTTTTTTAATTTACCAAATGGCTGCAATGAAACAAAGAGTGAAAAATTTAAAAGGGTCTGAATACTTTCTGCACCCATTGCATACAGTGGTGTGAAAAACTATTTGCCCCCCTTCCTGATATTCAATTCTTTTGCTTGTTTATCGCACTTAATTGCTTCAGATCATCAAATAAATTTAATATCAGACAAAGATAACACACGTAAACACAAAATACAGTTTTTAAATGAAGGTCTTTATTCCTAAGGGAAACAGAAATCCAAACATACAGTGTCCTGTGTAAAAAAGTGATTGACCCCTCCCTCAAAACAAAAATTAACTGTGGTATATCACATCTTTCAATTTCCCTACTTACACCCAGGCGTCATTACTGCCACATCAGTTCTCAATTAAGCAATCACTTATATAGGACCTGCCTGACAATGTGAAGTAGACCAAAATATCCTCAAAAGCTAGACATCATGCCACGATCCACAGAAATTCGGGAACAAATGAGAAACAAAGCAATTGAAATCCATCAGCCTGGAAAAGACTATAAAGCCATTTCTAAAGCTTTGGGACTCTACTTATCCACAAATTATGAAAACATGTAACAGTGTTGAACCCTCCCATGAGTGGCTGACTGACTAAAATTACCCAGCGATGACTCATCCAAGTGGTCACAAAAGACCACACAACAACATCCAAAAAACTGCAGGCCTCACTTGCCTCTGTTAAGGTCAGTGTTAATCTCCACCATAATGAAGAGACTAGGCAAAAATTATCTGAGCATTGCCTCTATGCAGCAGAGCCAATCAAGTTGTCACAGCTTCTAGCCTCCCATGGAGGCTATTGAAGCATGCCAAAACTTAAAGAAAAATAGATTTAAAAGAATAAAGAAATCTAAAAGTTTAAATCACTCCCCTTTTCGCCCCATTCAAAATTAAAACAATAAAAAAAAAATAACATACACATATATGGTATCGCCGTTTTCAGAATCACCCGATCTATCAATAGAAAAGGAATAACCTGATCGCTAAATGGCGTAGCGAGAAAAAAATCAAAATGTCAGAATTACGTTTTTTTGGTCGACGCGACGTTGCATTAAAATGCAATAACGGGCGATCAAAAGAACTTACCTGCACAAAAGTAGTATCATTAAAAATGTCAGCTTGGTGCGCAAAAATAATCCCTCACCAAACCCCAGATCACGAAAAATGGAGTCGCTACGGGTATTGGAAAATTGCACAAATTATTTTATTTTATTTTTTTAGAAAACTTTGGCATTTTTTTTTACCACTTAAATAAAAAAGAACCTAGACATGTTTGGTGTCTATAAACTTACAATGACCTGGAGAATCATAATGACAGGTGAGTTTTAGCATTTAGTGAAACTAGCAAAAAAGCCAAGTGTGGGATTGCACTTTTCTTGCAATTTCACAGCACTTGGATTTTTTTTCCTGTTTTCTTGTACATGGCATGGTAAAACTAATGGTGTCATTCAAAAGTACAACTCATCCCACAAAAAATAAGCCCTAAGGTCATATTGACGGAAAAATAAAAACGTTATGGCTCTGTGAAGAAGAGAAGTGAAAAGCAAAAACAAAAAAAGCTCTGGGAGTTAAGGGGTTAAACCGCATTTCAGAAAAGGAACATTAACCACCAGTAAAATATGGTGGTGGTAGTGTGATGGTCTTGGGCTGTTTTCTGCTTCAGGACCTGGAAGACTTGCTGTGGTAAATGGAAACCATAAATTCTGCTGCATGCCAAAAAATCTGTCTGGCCATCTGTTCCTGATCTAAAGCAGAAGCGCACTTGAGTGATGCAGCAGGACAATGATCAAAAACACACCAGCAAGTCCACCTCTGAATGGCTTAAGAAAAACAAAATTAAGACTTTGGAGTGGCCCAGTTAAAATCCTGATCTTAATCTGATTGAGATGCTGTGGCATGACCTTAAAAAGGCAATTATTGCTCGTAAACTCTCCAATATGGCTGAATTACAACAATTCTGCAAAGATGAGTGGGCCAAAATTAGAGAGCATTGCAAAAGACTCATTGCCAGTTTTCACAAACACTTGATTGCATTTGTTGCAGCTAAGGGTGACCCAACCAGTTATTAAGTCTAGGGAGCAATCACTTTTTCACACAGGACTCTGTAGGTTTGGATTTCTTTTTCCCTTAATAATAAAGACCTTCATTTCAAAACTGCACCTTGCATTTACTTGTGTTATCTTTGACTAATATTTAATTTTGTTCAGTGATCTGAAACATTTAAGTGTGACAAACATGTAAAAGAATAGGAAACCATGAAGGGGGCAAACACTGTTTCACACAACTGTATATATATATATATATATATATATATATATATATATATATATATATATATATATATATATATATATATATATATATACATATATTTTGGATTTCTAAGCAGGTGATGCACTATGAGTTTCCTGGCGAACAGTATTTAATGGTCCAAGAAATGACTGTCAATGACTCCCTACACACTGTGTCATTGTGACTTAAAACTCATTATAAGACAAAGAGCATGATAGCACAGAAGAAGATTCATCCCTAGGTTGCTCTTCTGTATTATATACATTGTCTCACAATATGGTGTAGAGGATTCTCCTGGGTTTACACTTGTTGAGGAAGAGACCATTTTTCACAAAATAATATTATTAGGCAGAATATCATCTGGCAAAGGCTGCACTGTCACGTCAAAAAAATCATAACTCAGAGTGACCAAGCGGAGCAAACCTCCGTGGAATTGTTACCGTAAATTGCAGCGCTGACCAGGGGCTGCTCTCAAGAGCCACACTAGCAGTAAATAAGAAAGCAATATTCTCTCGCCTGACCTTTTGTGCATACACCAAGCTATGTCTGCTACTTAAAGCTGTCCCTTGCTATGCATCATGCTATTATTAGCTGATGCTCTTGGGGGAGCATCAACATGGCATTTTTAGGTCCAACAGTGGTCTGCATCCTTAACATAATGTGAAAAAAAGGAAGATAGTGATTTTCTTAAGAATGGACTCTTCTCCATAGACCACCGAGTAAACAATAATCATCCTTATTCTAGAAAGTATAATTCCTACAGAGAAAACGCATCCAGTGTTAGCAAACAAGCCTATTTTCCAATGGTAATGCCTTTGAAGTAAGTAAAATACAGTATTCATTATCCTAGAGCATTGTCAACAAACTTGGTTTATAGTTCGCATGCTATGATTGAATGCCAGACAGCGGCAAGACAATTTTCATAATCACGGAGAAAACTGACTGTGCCGCAATGAAATCTCTTACAAGGCAGGTTTGGATGCCGGGGATGAAGGATCTTTTTCACTTATGTTTTGCATTGTAAGCTTACACTTGTTTTTTCTCAAATGGCTAAGAGCAAAAAAAGAAAAAAATATATTTTCCAACAGAACACTATGCAGCCAAGTACAGTCACAATCTCAAGTTCATATTTAACATAGAAAAAACAGTACAAGAATGAAAGCAAAATAAGCAATTAAGATGCCTATGTTTTGTGTTATATGGTCTATGACCAAATATTGACATTGAAAACGTCAAAACCTAAAACTGTAAAATTGGTAAATGGGATCATGTCATGTAAATTGATAATAAAGCAGTCAAGTTCTCCATCTAAAAGAGTGCAAAGAATATACTTTGACCTAAAGTATATCTTACATGTAAACTAAGTACTGTAGTTTGCAGTACTCTTAGAAACTGTTACTTTTGGATAATTTTAGACTCATTTGGATTAAAGAAGCAAGATGGTATCTAAAATAAAGTATTTTTCAAAAACATGACCTCTTGTTTGTCAGGTTTTTGTGTTGCATGTATTTTTTAAAAATCTTTGGCAATTTTTTATTTTATATCATAAAAAAATAAACTGTAATCTTGCAATTTTCACACTGGCCACAGGGGAATTAAAAATAGACTTATACTTCCTGCCCTTTCAGGAAGAGATACAGCAAGGCTACATATTATACAAATGAGCTATCCGCATATAAATGTCTATTGAATAGCACAAATGGTAACTAATAGATTACGTATAACATTTAGTAGCTCAAACATCCATATTCATATGTTAGTGTAAGCCCTATAAATATTAAAGCATCTGCAGCAGTAGCAGGTCTAGCAAAACGTATTCAAATATATAAATGTCCATAAAATTGAGCCATTCACATTTCAAACATTTCAGTCATGGATTTATGTCAGTCAACAGATAAATATCAGCCATCACTACCCTGGTGTGCTGAATATAAGGCCGGAGTCACACTACCGTAGAATACAGACGAGTGCTATGCGAGAAAACATCGCATAGCACTCGGACCAGTGGTAATCTATGAAGCAGCTCACATCACTTTATTTTTTCTCCAGCATGTAAAATCGCAGCATGCTGCCATTGTCACCAAGACTCGGCTGAGACTCGCCAATGCAAGCCTATGGGTACGATAAAAAAATCGCACTGCACTCGGACCATGCGAATGCTGTCCGATACGCACCAGTGTCCTTTGAAAAGCCAGCAATAAATCTGCCGCATACAGTAAAATCAGAGTGATGGGATAGAATAGAATAGATAGAATAGATACAGTATATACACATAGAGAACATAGATATGTAGATGTCAGTGACACACACATATATATATATATATATTTCATAGAAAGATAGAAGAAAACCAGTAAATCATCTGCCGTTTTCTGTAAAATCACTGCTGGAATCGACAGGATAGAAGAGATGGATTACATATATTAAATACAAATGGAATAGGTAGATAAATAGATGTCTATGACAAATATAATTAGTACAGTGTGTGTGTAAATTACTAAACATGTATTTAATTAATAAAAGATTTTTTTTCAGAAAAAAATGGCGTGGGCTCCGCACAAATTTTGTAACCAGCAGAGAGAAAGCTGATGGCAGGGGGCAGATGTTTATGTCACAATCCAAACTGGGTTTTGGGTCTTTTCTCTCCTTTCCCAGTCTAGTCATGTCGGGGTTAACTTTCACAGCCTCGTTCCCGTGTCAGGTCTGCTTTATATCTATGCTGCTCCCTGTATTCAGTGCGACTTATATTTTCTGCCTACGGCATGTGTTGCTGACTCTGGTAAGACCCTGATTTGCCCTTCTGCGTTTAACTTCCTTTGCCCGTGTCTGTTCATTCCTCTCTTCCCACCCCTAGTCTGTGTTTCCCCGTGTCTTTGGATTCCCCGGTACTCGACTCGACTGCTTTGACTCTGACCTGATTCTGTCTCTTCCCTCCGGTACTTCTGGTGCGAACCATTACTGACCTTTGGTGCTCCTCTAACTCTGTGTTTGGGATATCCCTTTGTACTACGCTATTCTCTGGTATCAACCCAGCTTGTCTGACTTTTCTGCTGCCACCAGGTGGTAGACTCTCTAAAGTTCTGCTGGTCTGCTCTGAGCAGGTTTTCAGCCCTCTTTCCACTCTGCTGCCATCTAGTAGAGTTTGCATTTTCCTTCAGTGCTGCAGCATGACATTATAACAGGCCCTAGACAGATTTTTTTTTTCTCTTGTTCCTCACTTTATGTATCTGCTTTGTTCCCTGGCAGATCAGATGTCTAATCTGACTCAAATGATGCAGGAATTGTCTGTGGAACATAGAGCCCTTGCCACTTCCCATAATCAACTCCAGGGGAAACTTACTGAGACGATTAAGTCTTTTCAGGGTTCTATGACACAATCAGCCTGTAGGTACTTGGACCCCATGGATGTCTTTTTACACTCTCCTGAACCTATGGTCAGGCTCCCAGATACTTTCTTTGGAGAAAAGGAGAGGTTCCATACATTCAGGGAGAGTTGTAAACTGCTTTTCTCCCTTAGACCCTGATCCTCAGGTGATGAGAGTCAACGGGTGGGGATAATTATTTCTTTACACCGAGAGGGCCCTCAAACTTGTGCTTTTTCTTTACCTGCTACTGCCCCTGAACGTCTGAAGACAGGTTCTTTGAGGCTTTAGGACAGGTTTTTGCTGAACCAGACTGGGTCAGGGTGGCAGAGGACACGATCATGGGTCTCTCCCATGGTAAACTCACTGCTGAATTATATTGTTCAGAGTTCAGACTGCGGTCCACCGAGTTGTCCTGGAATGACTCTGGCTAAGATGTCCGTTCAAGAGAGGACTGACGGATCATCATAAGGATACTCTGGCTCTCTATCTGCCACCCAGCTCCTTGGAGGAGGCCATGATTCAGGCCATAAGTATGGATCGGAGGTTGTGGGAGAGAGGTTTAATTCAGCAAGAGGTTCCTTTACATCCTGCTAATTCTGATGTGATGCCATATACGAAACCTATGGAGGTTGTGGCCATTAAACTCAAGGAGAAGGAGAGGAAACAATGACGTGAGGGGAGATTATGTTTTTATTGTGAAGATCCTGGACATTGGAAAAAGGATTGCCCCTCTTCGCCACCGACTAAAAAGTTGACAGGAAAACGCCAAAGTCTGGGTGATTGCCGAGGAGGTCATCCAGACTCTCAAGTACATTTTTCCTCATTTCAAAATATTTTGTTGGAGGTGGAACTTTTTATGTGGGGATGGTTACACATCTACTTCAGCTTTTGTGGACTGTGGGTCATCCATGAACTTCACTGACTCAAGCTTGGTGTCCAAGAGTAAGATAGGGACACTTAGGGCTCCTTCTCGCTTGCGAGAAATAGTTCCGAGTCTCGCAGGTTAACCCCTTCCCAACCTTTGACGCAGAGTATGCGTCATTAAAACCTCTGCCAATCCAACCTGTGATGCAGCATATGTGTCATGGTTGGATCGCGTCCCTGCAGGCCGGGTGAAAGGGTTAACTCCAATTTCACCCAACATGCAGGGACAGGGGGAGTGGTACTACAGCCCAGGGGGGGTGGCTTCACCCCCCCGTGGCTACGATCGCTCTGATTGGCTGTTGAAAGAGAAACAGCCAATCATAGCAATCTGTAATATTTCACCTATGAAAATTGGTGAAATATTACAATCCAGCCATGGCCAATGCTGCAATAGCATTGGCCATGGCTGGAGACCCCGATCTGGCCCCCCCACCGACTGATGGCGGCGATCTGCAGCCGCCGTCAGTGTTCCATACCCCTCCGTCCTGTCCTAAGCGCCTTCCTCTCACCTCCGCCCCTCCCCCATCCTCCCCTCCGCCCCCCGCTGTCCGATCGCCCCCCATACTTACCTAGTCCCGGTGTACCTCCCGGTGTCCTTGGTCTTCTTGCATGGGTGCCGCTATCTTGGAAAATGCCAGTCGGCAAATTCATTCCCTCTACATTTTGGTTGCTGTGATAGAACCTATCACAGCGATTAAAATAAAAAAAATAGTAAATAACCCCCCCTTTATCACCCCCATAGGTAGGGACAATAATAAAATACAGAAAATATATTTATTTGAGTTTTTCCATTAGGGTTAGGGTTAGGGATAGGATTAGGGTTAAGGGTAGGGTTAGGGGTAGGGTTAGGGTTAGGGGTAGGGTTAGGGTTGCACTTAGGGTTAGGGTTGCACTTAGGGTTGCACTTAGGGTTAGGGTTGCACTTAGGGTTGCACTTAGGGTTAGTGTTGCATTTAGGGTTAGGGTTGCACTTAGGGATAGGGTTGCACTTAGGGATAGGGTTGCACTTAGGGTTGCACTTAGGGTTAGGGTTGCACTTAGGGTTAGGGTTGCACTTAGGGTTGCACTTAGGGTTAGGGTTGCACTTAGGGTTAGGGTTGCACTTAGGGTTGCACTTAGGAATAGGGTTGCACTTAGGGATAGGGTTGCACTTAGGGTTGCACTTAGGGTTGCACTTAGAGCTAGGGTTGCACTTAGGGCTAGGGTTGCACTTAGGGTTGCACTTAGGGTTAGGGCTGCACTTAGGGTTAGCGTTGCACTTAGGGTTGCACTTAGGGTTAGGGTTGCACTTAGGGTTAGGGTTGCACTTAGAATTAGGGTTGCACTTAGAGCTAAGGTTAGAATTATGGTTAGGGTTAGAATTAGGGTTAGAATTAGGGTTAGAATTAGGGTTAGGGTTGCAATTAGGGTTAGAGTTACAATTAGGGTTAGGGTTAGAATTAGGGCTAGGGTTGGAATTAGGGTTAGAATTAGGCTATGTGCACATGGTGCGTATTTGGCTGCGGATCCGCAGCAGATTGGTCGCTGCGGATTCGTAGCAGTTTTCCATCACGTTTACAGTACCATGTAAACCTATGGAAAACCAAATCCGCTGTGCCCATGGTGCGGAAAATACAGCGCGGAAACGCTGCGTTGTATTTTCTGCAGCATGTCAATTCTTTGTGCAGATTCCGCAGCATTTTACACCTGCTCCATAATAGGAATCTGCAGGTGAAATCCACACAAAAACACTGGAAATCCACGGTAAATCTGCAGGTAAAGCACAGTGCGTTTTACCTGCAGACTTTTCAGAAAATGGTGCGGAAAAATCTGCACACAAATCCACAACGTGGGCACATAGCCTTAGGGTTAGGGTTGGAATTAGAGTTAGGGTTGGAATTAGGGTTAAGACTAGGGTTAGGGGTGTGTTGGGGTTAGGGTTGTGGTTAGGGTTGGGATTAGGGTTAGGGGTGTGTTGGGGTTAGTGTTGGAGTTAGAATTGAGGGGTTTCCACTGTTTAGGCACATCAGGGGGTCTCCAAATGCGACATTCCAGCCAATGTTGCGTTGAAAAAGTCAAATGGTGCTCTCTCCATTCCAAGCCCCAACGTGTGCCCAAACAGTGGTTTACCCCCACATATGGGGTACCAGCGTACAACTGGAAACTGGACAACAACTTTTGGGGTCAAATTTCTCCTGTAACCCTTGGGAAAATAAAAAATTGTGGGCTAAAAATATATTTTTGAGGAAAGAAAAATAATTTTTTATTTTCATGGCTCTGCATTATAAACTTCTGTGAAGCACTTGGGGGTTCAAAGTGCTCACCACACATCTAGATAAGTTTCTTTGGGGGTCTAGTTTCCAAAATGGGGTCACTTGTGGGGAGTTTCTACTGTTTAGGCATATCAGGGGCTCTGCAAACGCAACGTGACGCCCGCAGAGCATTCCATCAAAGTCTGCATTTTAAAATGTCACTACTTCCCTTCCGAACCCCGACGTGTGCCAAAACAGTGGTTTACCCCCACATATGGGGTATCAGCGTACTCAGGAGAAACTCATCAACAACTTTTGGGGTCAAATTTCTCTGGTTACCCATGGGAAAATAAAAAATTGTGGGCTAAAATATTATGTTTGAGAAAAGAAAAATTATTTTTTATTTTCATGGCTCTGCGTTATAAACTTCTGTGAAGCACTTGGGGGTTCAAAGTGCTCACCACACATCTAGATAAGTTCCTTTGGGGGTCTAGTTTCCAAAATGGGGTCACTTGTGGGGGGTTTCTTCTGTTTAGGCACATCAGGGGCTCTGCAAACGCAACGTGACGCCCGCAGAGCATTCCATCAAAGTCTGCATTTCAAAACCTCACTACTTCACTTCCGAGCCCCGGCATGTGCCCAAACAGTGGTTTACCCCCACATATGGGGTATCAACGTACTCAGGAATAACTGGACAACAACTCCTGTGGTCAAATTTTTCTTGTTACCCTTGGGAAAATTAAAAATTCTGGACTAAAAAATTATTTTTGAGGAAAGAAAACTTATTTACTATTTTCACGGCTCTGCGTTATAAACTTCTGTGAAGCACTTGGGGGTTCAAAGTGCTCACCACACATCGAGATAAGTTCCTTTGGGGGTCTAGTTTTCAAAATGGGGTCACTTGTGGGGAGTTTCTACTGTTTAGGCATATCAGGGGCTCTGCAAACGCAACGTGACGCCCGCAGAGCATTCCATCAAAGTCTGCATTTTAAAATGTCACTACTTCCCTTCCGAACCCCGACGTGTGCCCAAACAGTGGTTTACCCCCACATATGGGGTATCAGCGTACTCAGGAGAAACTCGACAACAACGTTTGGGGTCAAATTTCTCCGGTTACCAATGGGAAAATAAAAAATTGTGGGCTAAGATATTATGTTTGAGAAAAGAAAAATTATTTTTTATTTTCATGGCTCTGCGTTATAAACTTCTGTGAAGTACGTGGGGGTTCAAAGTGCTCACCACACATCTAGATTAGTTCCTTGGGAGGTCTAGTTTCCAAAATGGAGTCACTTGTGGGGGAGCTCAAATGTTTAGGCACACAGGGGCTCTCCAAACGCGACATGGTGTCCGCTAACGATTGGAGCTAATTTTCCATTCAAAAAGTCAAATGACGCGCCTTCCCTTCCGAGCCTTGCCGTGCGCCCAAACAGTGGTTTACCCCCACATATTAGGTATCAGCTTACTCAGGACAAATTGCACAACAACTTTTGTGGTCCAGTTTCTCCTTTTACTCTTGGGAAAATAAAAAATTGTTGCTAAAAGTTCATTTTTGTGACTAAAAAGTTAAATGTTCATTTTATCCTGTTGCCTATGTGAAAATGAAAAAATTGAGGCTAAAAGAAATTTTTCGTGAAAAAAAAGTACTTTTTCATTTTTACGGATCAATTTGTGAAGCATCTGAGGGTTTAAAGTGCTCACTATGCATCTAGGTAAGTTCCTTGGGGGGTCTAGTTTCCAAAATGGGGTCACTTGTGGGGGAGCTCCAATGTTTAGGCACACAGGGGCTCTCCAAACGCGACATGGTGTCCGCTAACGATGGAGATAATTTTTCATTCAAAAAGTCAAATGGTGCTCCTTTCCTTCTGAGCCTTACCATGTGCCCAATCAGTGGTTTACCCCCACATGTGAGGTATCGGTGTACTCAGGAGAAATTGCCCAACAAATTTTAGGATCCATTTTATCCTGATACCTATGTGAAAATGAAAAAATTGAGGCTAAAAGATTTTTTTGTGAAAAAAAAGTGCTTCTTCATTTTTACGGATCAATTTGTGAAGCACCTGGGAGTTTAAAGTGCTCACTATACATAGTTACATAGTTATTAAGGTTGAAGGAAGACTGTAAGTCCATCTAGTTCAACCCATAGCCTAACCTAACATGCCCTAACATGTTGATCCAGAGGAAGGCAAAAAAAAACCATGTGGCAAAGAGTAACTCCACCATGGGGAAAAAAATTCCTTCCCGACTCCACATACGGCAATCAGACTAGTTCCCTGGATCAACGCCTTATCAAGGAATCTAGTGTATATACCCTGTAACATTATACTTTTCCAGAAAGGTATCCAGTCCCCTCTTAAATTTAATTAATGAATCACTCATTACAACATCATACGGCAGAGAGTTCCATACAGAGAGTTCTATGCATCTAGATAAGTTCCATGGGGCATCTAGTTTCCAAATTTGGGTCATTTGTTGGGGAGCTCCAATGCTTAGGCACACGGGGGCTCTCCAAACATGACATGGTGTCCCCTAAATATTGGAGCCAATTTTTAATTCAAAAAGTCAAATGATGCTCCTTCCCTTCCGAGCCCTGCCGTGTGCCCAAACAGTGGTTTACCCCCAAATATTAGGTATCAGCTTACTCAGGACAAATTGCACAACAACTTTCGTGGTCCAGTTTCTCCTTTTACCCTTGGGAAAATAAAAAAATTGTTGCTAAAAGATCATTTTTGTGACTAAAAAGCTAAATGTTCATTTTTTCCTTCCATGTTGCTTCTGCTGCTGTGAAACACCTGAAGGGTTAATAAACTTCTTGAATGTGATTTTGAGCACCTTGAGGGGTGAAGTTTTTAGAATGGTGTCACTTTTGGGTATTTTCAGCCATATAGAACCCTCAAACTGACTTCAAATGTGAGGTGGTCCCTAAAAACCTAAAAAAAATGGTTTTGTAAATTTTGTTGTAAAAATGAGAAATCACTGATCAAATTTTAACCCTTATAACTTCCTAGCAAAAAAAAATTTTGTTTCCAAAATTGTGCTGATGTAAAGTAGACATGTGGGAAATGTTATTTATTAACTATTTTGTGTCACATAACTATCTGGTTTAACAGAATAAATATTCAAAATGTGAAAATTGCGAAATTTTCGCCAAATTATCAACCTAAATTTACCACTAACATGAAGCCCAATATGTCACAAAAAAAGATCTCAGAATTGCTAGGATCCGTTGAAGCGTTCCTGAGTTATTACCTCATAAAGGGACACTGGTCAGAATTGCAAAAAATGGCCAGGTCATTAAGGTCAAAATAGGCTGAGTCATGAAGGGGTTAAAACCCTGCTCTGGCACCGGCACTCCAGAGTGGAACGTGCAGCCACACAGCAATACATGGAGCTGCCGGCGCCAGAGCAGGGTTTTAACCTGCGAGACTCGGAACTATTACTCGCAAGTGAGAAGGAGCCCTTAGGCTTGAACCCGCAATCCATGTCACTGCCATTGATAAGACACCGCTGGTTAAGAACATTGTTAAGCTTGTCTCTGAGGAGTTTCTCCTCAAGGTGGGTTCCTTGCATCAGGAACTCATTTCATGTTATGTTCTAGATAATCTTCCAGCGAGACTGGTGTTGAGATTCCCTTGGTTACAGTTGCATAATCCTGTTATTGACTGGGAATCTCAGGATATTGTGAAATGGGGTCCTAATTGTTCTAATGGTTGTCTTCCTGCTGTTATGGTGTCATCCGCTAATCTTCAGGGTATTCTGGAGCACCTGAAAGATTGTAAGGGCGTGCTTTCCGAAAAAGAGGCTGAGGATTTGCCACCACATCGCCCCTCTGATTGCACTATTGATCTCATTCCGGGTTCTAAATTGCCCAAGGCCCGTTTGTACAATCTGCCCGGCCCAGAACATACTGCTATGAAAGATTATATCTCTGAAAGTTTACGTAAGGGTCACATCTGTCCCTCTGCCTCTTCTGTGGCTGCTGGATTTATTTTGTCAAAAAGAAAGATGGTGGATTAAGCCCTTGCCTCGATTTTCGGGAACTAAATGAAATTATGGTGAGAAATACCTACCCCCTCCCGCTTATTCCAATTATCTGGGGCTAAGTGGTTTTCCAAGTTGGACCTCAGGGGTGCATATAATCTTATCCGTATTCGGGAGGGGGTTGAGTGGAAAACAGCGTTTCTCACAACTGAGGATTTGTTTGAAAATTTGGTCATGCCCTTTGGTCTCACAAATGCGCCAGCAGCTTTTCCAAATTTCATTAATGATATTTTTCTGACTTCATTGGGTGCTTTATGATGGTTTATCTAGATGACATTCTTGTATTTTCATCTGACAAAGAATCTCACATTGGTCATATACGTGCGGCTCTTCAGAGGTTACGGGATAATTCTCTGTTCGCTTAACTTGGGAAATGTTCATTTTGTGTCCAAGAGCTGTCCTTTCTGGGATTCATCCTTTCTATCAATGGGTTTCATATAGACTAGTGATGAGCGAACGTGCTCGCCACTACTCGGTACTCGCTCAAGTATCAATCACTATGCTCGGTGTACTTGGCAAGCACCAAGTATTTCCCAGATTATTCGGTGGGAGCTTGGGTTTCCGCCCCACAATTTTGGCGCCCTTTAGAATGCCAATGACCATGCAGGGATTGTCTGCCATGCACTGTAATGCCGAAGCCATCTTTGTTGTGGTATTAGAGTGATTGGCTGGCCACACAGCGTCATCAGGTCTATAAGAGACCTGGCGCCTGGCGCCGCCCTGCTCGCCACATTCTGCTCCGGACTCAGCTAGTGTAGGGATAGCTGCTGTTGAGATAGGGTCAGATTCTTACTTTTAAAAGTTAATGTGGGTCTCCTAGTGTTCAGTCCACAAATCCTGATAAACCAACAGTCCTTTTTAGGGCACATATCCACATCAGTGCAAGGCCTGCAGGCACTGTATGTGAATACATAGATCTCTCTGTATACATATAAAGGCTCCACTACTGTCTGCTGCTGTTGCTTATTTTATATATACCTAGCTGCAGTTATCCGTGGCAATTTTTCTTTTTTTTTGCAGCTTATACCTGCTCATTTTATTAGAAAGCAATCCATAGCCCCCTTTTTTACATTTATTTGCTTAGTCACACTGCAGACTACAGCCAGGTCATTGCAATACAAGAGCATGAAAATCTAACAATTTAAAAAATGTGTTTTTGTCCCAGTCATCAGATGTGAGTGCGCAGAAAAATATGTCTTTTTTTGGTACTATATAATTTTTTGTAGTGTCTTACAATTTTGCTGCCCCGAAAACCTGTAGCTGGCCAAAAAATATTTAGCTACAGTTCTTATGTTTATCACTGTGATTTGCACGCCACACGCATCGCATATCATTGTGCTAAATATCTTACAATTTTAGTACTCCAATTTTTTTTAATGTCATAGCCAACTTATTGACACAATTTTGGTGGGCCCAAAAAATCAAGGCAACATTTTGATCAGTCTGTTATCTCTGGCTGATGCCTGGTGTATCTGTGGTGTCAAAATCCTTGCTTTGCAGGCATACATTGCATTGTTTTGTCTGCTAGCCTTGGGCTACTCAGCATTGAGTGTTTTGAAAAATTAAATAAAAAAAAAAAAGTATACAGTCTGTTATCTCCATCAGAGACACCTGGTGTATCTGTGGTGTCAAAATCTTAGCTTTACAGGCATACGTTGCATTGCTTTGTCTGATAGCCTTCAGCTAATCATTAGTGTTTTAAAAAAATGTTCTTTAAAAAAAGCCACACATTTAAGTGGTCTGTTATCTCCGTCAGACGCCTGGTGTATCTGTGGTGTCAAAATCTTTGCTTTGCAGGTATACGTTGCATTATTTTGTCTGCCAGCCTTGGTCTACTCAGTATTTAGTGTTTTCCAAAATAAAAAATTAAAATTAAAAAAATGTATAGTCTGTTATCTCCATCAGATACCTGGTGTATCTGTGGTGTCAAAATCATTGCATTGCCGGCATATCATTATTCAGTGTTTTAATTAAAACATTTCTTTAAAAAAAGGCCACACATTTAAACTGTCTGTTATCTCCATCAGAAACCTGGTGTATCTGTGGTGTTCAAATCTTCACTTTGCAGGCATACGTTGCATTGTTTTGTCTGCTAGCTTTGGTCTACTCAGTATTTAGTGTTTTCAAAAATGTAAAAAATAAAAAGTAAAAATGTATACAGTCTGCTATCTCCGTCAGGCACCTGGTGTATCTGTAGTGTCCAAATCTTCGCTTTGCAAGTATGCGTTGTATTTTTTTGTCAGCTAGCCTTGGTCTATTCATTATTTTGTAGTTTAAAAAGACAACATATTTTGGCTGTCTGTTATATCTGTTAGACGCTCCAAATGGTCTCAAAATACTTGCATTTCAGGCATACTAATCACATGTAAATCTTCTCCAAATTAATCCATTTGTATTGAGCTTTTCAAATATTTAAGTAGTCCATTTAAAATGGGCAAGGCAAGGGATGGGGAAGTGGACGTGATGCTGATGGTGCATGCAGAGGATGAGGCCGTGCCAAGCTGAAAGCCACAAAAAAGACCCACTTCATGCTCAACCTTCCTGTACCAGTTTACAGGGGACCACAGCACACCACTACTGAAGCCAGAGCAGTGTGAAACAGTTGTTGGTTGAATAGCAGATAATGCTTCCAGTCACTTAGCCACCACCACGTCTTCCACACGGTCAAGTCTGAGTAGCCGTGAGTGTTGACCGGATATTACTCACCCTGATCCTGCTTCCTCCCACCATGCCGAGTGCCGTGAGAAAACTGAGCCCACACTTGGACACTCCAAAGAACTGTTCAGTTTTCCCTTTAAAGATTCCAGACTCTCTTCCGGTCAACTTGAAGTGGGGCCAGATGAGATCGTATGCAGTGATGCCCAAAGAATTGAACAGCCATGGACACACGAAGGCAATGGTGGGAAAGAGTCACAAGAGATGGACGATGATGAAACACAATTGCCAGAAAGTCAGGAGGAGAGCAGGGTGCAGATGTGGAAGACGAGGTGGTGGATGACATAGTGACTGACCCAACCTGGCAGGAGGACATGCAGAGCAAGGACAGAAGCAGACATGGGAAGAAGGCATGTCACCTAAACAGGCAGGAAAAAGCAGTGTGGTGGCCACAGACAGAAGGCGTGCATCCGTTCCCTGTAACACCAACATGACAGAAGTTGCCATTCCAACTGTTAGATCTTCCCGAGTCTGGTTATTTTTTAACAACTCCAACGATAACCCCAAACCGGCCATTTGCAGCACCTGCCAGGCCCGCATCAGCAGGGGTAGCAAACCAGCCTGACCACCACCAGCATGATTAGGCACATGGCAGCAAAGCACCCGACTTTGTGTGCTGAACCCCAGGCTCCAGGAACACTGTCTGCAGGTGACACCACTGCTTCTTCCACTATTTTGCATATAAGCCAATCCCCAGTTCACTGTGCTTGTGAAGATGCCTCAGACCCTGCACCTATTGTTGCCCACAGTCAACCAGCACCATCAATCTCGTCCATGTCCTTGTCCCAGCACAGCCTTCAGTTGTCTTTACCCCAGTCATTGGAACGCAAGTGGAAATACCCAGCCAGCGCCCCACAGACCACATTACTAAATTCTAAAATTTCTTCTATGCTTGTGCTCGAAATGTTGCCTTTTCGGCTTGTTGAGATGGAAGCTTTCCGCAACCTGATGGCAGCAGCCATCCCAAGGTAATCGGTCCCCAGTTGCCACTATTTCTCCCTATGTGCCTTACCGGCATTACACCAGCACATGTCCCACAACAATACCTGTGAACCTCAACAATGCTGCTAGTGGGAAAGTCCACCTAACCACGGACATGTGAACAAGTGCTTGTATGCAGGGATGGTACATCTCACTGACGACACACTGGGTTAACATAGTGGAAGCTGGGACCCAGTCGGACCTTGGGAACACATCCTCCCCACGCCCTACATCAATCAGGCTTGCCCCCACAGTCTACAGCTCTTGCACCTCCTCCTCCTCTTCAGCCTCCATCTCTAAAGTCAAAACATCAGTCAGAAGCTGGAGGCACTGCAGCACTGCCTCAGCCTAGCGGCAACAGTCTGTGCTGAAGCTAATCTGCTTTGGTGACAAACTGCACAATGCTGAAGAGTTGTGGACAGCGCTGAAAGAGCAGTCAAAAATTTGGATGACATCCTGAGCCTACAGACAGGCATGGTCATGTGTGACAATGGCTGGAACCTGGTGGCGGCTCTGAGGCAAGGTGAACTCGCACACGTACCTTGCATGGCCCATGTGCTTAACTTCATCGTTCAACATTTTCTCAAAAGCTACCCGGAACTGACGGATCTGCTAGTGAAAGTTTGCCGCTTGTCAGCCCATTTTAGAAAGTCAGCTACAGCCTCAGCCTCCCTTGCTGTGCTTCAGCAGCGTTTGCAGCTTCCAGCTCACCGACTCGTGTGTGATGTCCAAATGCATTGGAACTCTACGCTGAATATGTTGGAAAAGATTTGTGAGCAGAAGAGGGCAGTTGTTGACTGTCAGCATTAACAAGGCTGTGGATATTCAGTTCAGACTCCACACATAAGACCTCAGGAGTGGACAAGGATATCAGACATATGTACCATCCTCCAAAACTTTTAGGACTGCACCAAGGTGGTAAGCGGCGATGACGCCATAATTAGCATCACCATCCCGCTTCTCAGCATTCTGAAAACCTCTCTGCTCATAATTAAAGAGGATGCATTGTAGGCAGAGCACAAGGACATGGAGCAAGGAACCATACAGGGTGATTACACTCAGCCCAGCTTATGTCATCCCAACGTGGATTCATAGACAATGAGGAGGAGAAAGAACAGGAGCTACTTTCATGCGCTATAGATTCTAATGCAAGCACAGTTGTCATACCATCTGTTCAGCGTGGATGGCCTGAGGACAGGGAGAAGGAGGACAGCTTGGTCAGTCATCCTGTTGGTGAGGACATGGAAGTCTTGCCTGTTAGCAGTCAGGCACGCATGGCTGACTTTATGTTGCTCTGCGTTTCCCGTGACCCTCGCATTATTAAATTTTCGGTGACACTCACTACTGGTTGGTGACACTTCTAGACCCAAGCTACAAGGAGAACTTTCAATCTCTTCTTCCAGGGGCAGACAGGTGTGCTAAAATGTTGCAGTGCCAGAGGGCCCTTGTAGCGGAATTACTTAAAAAATTCCCATCTGAGAACGCTGGCAACAGACATCAGAGTTTGTGGTACAACCAAGGAGTCCAAGCGAGAGAGACAGAAGCACAATCCAGCTCATGCAGGGGAACAATGGCAAAGTTCTGGGACAGTTTTCCCACACCCTCCCATCGTGGTGGCATAGAGGCAAGGGGTGCTGTCAAAAGAAGTGCAATGTTTGGCAAGATGCTGAGGCAGTACCTTGCAGATTGTATAAACATTCTCTGGGATTCCTTTGTGCCTTTTAATTATTGGGAGATCTGGACACATGGCATGAACTGGTTCTCTATGCCTTGGAGTTCCTGGCCTGCCCTGATGCTAGCATTCTGTCAGAGTGGGTTTTTAGTGGCGCTGGTGGAATTATGTCAGATAAGCGTATCCGCCTGTCAACTGAAAATGCTGACAGGCTGACTCTTATAAAAATGTGATGTACGTATATTCTTCCCATTTATTCTTACATTTTCCATTTTTCCTATCTCTGGACCAACCTCTTATGTCCTAGTATATACCTCTCTAATATAAAAATATTGAAATACTATTATATTATATTTTTATTTATATCCCTGTCTCTGAACTGTTGCTAGGGACCAACATATCTTGTTGGACACATTCTGGTTTCATATCTATGAACCTGTGTTCGCCCCTCCCTTTTGTTATTTTCTTTCATAGGTGAATTCACATCCTTTATTCATTTGTTTGATTTCAGTCTGATTGATCATTATGTTGTATATTACAGGATATATAAGTTATATAAATGTTTGTCAGCCCATGCACTTCGTGTATGGGCATTACAAGTCTAGGAGACCCGTTCCTTTACATACGGCCTAATTTTTAGAGGTGTCATCATTCTCCGCCACTAGATTACCAGGGTTTAATGCCCATAAAATATTTTTTACAAATGTTCCCCCCACGTGGAAATGTTTGTCAGCCCATGCTCTTCGTTTGTGGGCATTACAAGTCTAGGAGACCTGCTCCTTTACATTGGGCCTAGTTTTTAATGAGGCCTTCCTCCGCATCATCCACCGCTAGTGATCATCGATGAGCGAACATGCTCACGGCTACTCTGTACCTGCCCGAGTACTACCGTGCTCGGCTTACTCGGCGAGCACCGAGCATTTCCGGAATTATTAGGCAGAAGCTTGAGTCTCCACCCTGCAATTTTGCCATTCTTTACAGTGCCAATGAACATGCAGGGATTGTCTGCCATGCACTGTAATACCGCAGCCATCTTTGTTGTGGTATTACAGTGATTGGCTGGCCTCACAGCAGCATCAGGCCTATATAAGACCTGACGCTGCCCTGCTCGGCGCATTCTTCTCTGGACTCAGTGTAGGAAGAGCCACTGCTGAGATAGGGTCAGATTTGTTCTCTTATTAGTCCACTAGTGTTCAATCCTCAAATCCTGATAAACCAGCAGTGCTTTTTAGGGCTATTTTGGGAGTATATAGATTATTGTGCTAGGTAAGCAGGGGAGTCTATGTGCACATATCCACATCACTGCAAGGCATGCAGGCACTGTATGTGAGTCTATAAATCACCCTGCATACATCAAAAGGCTCCATTACTGTCTGCAGCTGGTGTCTGTGGCCATGATATTTTTGGGGGGGGCACCTTCTACCTGCAAATTTTAGCACAAAGCAATCCAGAGCCCCATTTTTTTTCAACATTTATTTGCTTGGTCACACTGCAGACTAAAGCCAGGTAATTTTAATACAAAAGCATTAAAATTGAACAATTTAAAATGGTTGTTTTTGTCCCAGGCATCAGATGTGAGTGGGCATAAAATTCTGGCCTTTTTTGGGGGGTACTATAGTTTTTTTTTTTAGTGTCTTACAACATTTTTGGAAAACATTTTGGTAACCCAAAAAATTTTTTAGCTGGCAAAAAAATATTTAGCTAGAGTTCTTATATTTACCACTGTAATTTGTACGCCACACGCATCACGCATATCATTGCGCTAAATAATGTACAATTTTATTACTTTATTACTTAGTGTATACAGTATTTTGTTGTTTTTAAAATTTTAAAAAATACAGGACACATATTGAAATAGTCTGTTATCTCCATCCGATGCCTGTTCTATGTGTGGTCTAAAAATAACTGTTTTTCATGCATACAATCCAATTTTTAGTCTGTCTAATACCCTAGGTCTATACACTATTTTGGTAAAGCAAACAAACAAAAAAAAATATATTACAGTGTGGTAGTTCTGTGACATGCCTCATCTCTCTGTGGTCTACAAAGTGTGGTTTTGAGGCTTCCATTCTCCTTTTTCTGCCGTGTGCTACCCTAGCTCTAAACACTATTTAGCAGTAAAAAATAAATATACAGGCCACATATTGAAAAGTCTTGTATCTCAGTGAAACGCCAGATGTATCTGTGGCCTACAAATTGAGGCATTTCAGGGCTACATTCCACTATATTTGCAGTCTTTGACCTGATTTCTATACACTATTTTTGGGGCCAAAATAAAAACACAGGACACATATTTTACAGTGTGGTATCTCTGTGACACGCCTCATGTATCTTTGATCTACAAAGTGTGCTTTTCAGGCTTCCATTCACCTTTTTTGCTGTGTGTTGCCCTAGCTCTAAACAGTAAACACTATTTTGGGCTGATTTTTTTTTTATTTAATCCTCATGGGGAAATGTTTGTCAGCCCATACACTTAGTGTATGGGCATTTCAAGTGTAGGAGACCCGCTCCTCTAAATTAGGCCTAGTTTTTAATGAGGCCTTCTTCCACATCTTTCCATCCACTGCCACTAGATCACCAGGGTTAACATGTTCCGTGCTGCTACAGTCAGTCAATTTTTTGGCAAGGGTGTCTATGATCCCCATAAAAAATTGTTTAAAAAATGTACCCCCCATGGGGAAATGTTTGTCAGCCCATACTCTTAAGGTACTGTCTCACAGTAGCACTTTGATCGCTACGACGGCACGATCCGTGACGTTCCAGCGATATACATACGATATCGCTGTGTCTGACACGCTACTGCAATCAGGGACCCCGCTGAGAATCGTACGTCGTAGCAGATCGTTTGAAACTTTCTTTCGTCGCTGGATCTCCCGCTGTCATCGCTGGATCAGTGTGTGTGACACCGATCCAGCGATGCGTTCGCTTGTAACCAGGGTAAACATCGGGTTACTAAGCGCAGGGCCGCGCTTAGTAACCCGATGTTTACCCTGGTTACCATTGTAAATGTAAAAAAAAAAAACACTACATACTCACATTCCAGTGCCTGTCACGTCCCTCGCTGATGGCTTCCCGCACTGACTGTGAGCGCCGGCCGTAAAGTAAAAGCAGAGCACAGCGGTGACATCACCGCTGTGCTGTACTTTACAGCCGGCACTGACACAGTCAGTGCGGGAAGCAGACGGCGCTGGATGTGACGGACATCAGAAGGTGAGTATGTAGTGGTTTTTTTTTTACATTTACATGGTAACCAGGGTAAACATCGGGTTACTAAGCGCAGCCCTGCGCTTAGTAACCCGATGTTTACCCTGGTTACCCGGGGACTTCGGCATCGTTGGTCGCTGGAGAGCTGTCTGTGTGACAGCTCCCCAGCGACCACACAACGACTTACCAACAATCACGGCCAGGTCGTATCACTGGTCGTGATCGTTGGTAAATCGTTTAGTGTAACGGTACCCTTAGTGAATGGGCATTAAGAGTCTAGGAGACCTGCTCCTTTGTAATGGGACATTTTTTTATGAGGCCCTCCTCTATGTTTCTTCCAAGGGGGATAGGGGTGCGTGCAAATTTGGGTCAAGGCGGCCCTTGCATTCAATGCATAAGGAAACTGTATGGCAGGACCAACTGAAACTGTGAAGTGGGTTTTCTTGTGGCCCTCCAGTACCTTGTGACTTGATAGCAGGGCAGGCCTTGCATTCAATTCAACTTTTTTCAGGAAGCCCTACTGTAACTCTCGTAAAAGGGGTATTGGGGAGCATTGTAATTCTTGGCAGCCCAGCCACTAACTGCATAGGCAATAACAGCATAGGAGACCCACTGTTTAATAAAAATATTAATGCCACCTGATGCCCCTCTAAAAATAGTCCCTCCTTTGTAAATGAAACAAGATGTGTCTCCTTATGTGTCACACACCACATTTCCCAGTGAATGCATTTGTATTGGTTGAAAGCAATGTGAAAGTTGAAAAACACATCAAAAACGCTCCGTGTGAACATACCCCAAGTGGTGGAGGAAAATTTCGGTCTGGGGTAAATTATTTTGCCTTATATACAAGTCATTACTCTGGAAAGGATGTACCTTAAGATATTTCCCAGCAAAATCCATTTTGGTTTTGTTTTTGTATGGTTTTTTTTTTGTACCTGTAAAAATGGAGTGAAACTCTGACAACATTGCTTACAGCTGTGACCTAGGAATCCAAAATGCTTCCAGGGGCGATCCCCATGATGTTCCTGTGTCATTTGAGTAGTGTTTCTATCATTTTCAGACATTTTTTAGACCTTAAAAGGACCCCCGGGGGGTCACGGTAAAAATACTCGGGTTTCCCATAGACTTACATTGGGCTCGTTGCTCGGGTCGAGTACCCGAGTATTCCAATTTGCTCAACCTGAGCACCCGAGCATTTTAGTGCTCGCTCATCACTAATATGAACCCTAGAAAGGTACAAGCCATTGTTGATTGGGTGCAACCCAAAGACCTCAAGTGTCTTCAGCTTTTTTGGGGTTTTGCCAATTATTATCACAAATTTATTAACCCCTTAGTGACAGAGCCAATTTGGTACTTAATGACCGAGCCAATTTTTACAATTCTGACCACTGTCACTTTATGAGGTTATCACTCTGGAACGCTTTATCGGATCCCGCTGATTCTGAGACTGTTTTTTCGTGACATATGGTACTTCAAGTTAGTGGTAACATTTCTTCGATATTACTTGCGATTATTTATGAAAAAAACGGAAATATGGTGAAAATTTTTAAAATTTTGCAATTTTCAAACTTTGTATTTTTATGCCCTTAAATCAGAGAGATATGTCACGAAAAATAGTTAATAAATAACATTTTCCACATGTCCACTTTACATCAGCACAATTTTGGAAACAAATTTTTTTTTTGTTAGGGAGTTATAAGGGTTAAAAGTTGACCAGCAATTTCTCATTTTTACAACACCATGTTTTTTTTAGGGACCACATCACCTTTGAAGTCATTTTGAGGGGTCTATATGATAGAAAATAACCAAGTGTGACACCATTCTAAAAACTGCACCCCTCAAGCTGCTCAAAACCACATTCAAGAAGTTTATTAACCCTTTACGTACTTCACAGGAACTGAAACAATGTGGAAGAAAAAAATTAACATTTAACTTTTTTTTGCAAACATTTTAATTCAGAACCATTTTTTTTAATTTTCACAAGTGTAAAAACAGAAATTTAACCACAAATTTTGTTGCGCAATTTCTCCTGAGTACGCCGATACCCAATATGTGGAGGTAAACCACTGTTTGGGCGCACCGCAGAGCTTGGAAGTGAAGGAGCGCCGTTTGACTGTTTCAATGCAGAATTGGCTGGAATTGAGATCGGAAGCCATGTCGCTTTTGGAGAGCCCCTAATGTGCCTAAACAGTGGAAACCCCCCACAAGTGACACCATTTTGGAAACTAAACCCCTTAACCCCTTAAGCCCCGAGGGTGGTTTGCACGTTAATGACCAGGCCAATTTTTACAATTCTGACCACTGTCCCTTTATGAGGTTATAACTCTTGAACGCTTCAACGGATCTTGGCGATTCTGACATTGTTTTCTCGTGACATATTGTACTTCATGTTAGTGGTAAAATTTCTTCGATATAACTTGCGTTTATTTGTGAAAAAAATGAATATTTGGCGAAAATTTTGAAAATTTCGCAATTTTCCAACTTTGAATTTTTATGCCCTTAAATCACAGACATATGTCACACAAAATACTTAATAAATAACATTTCCCACATGTCTACTTTACATCAGCACAATTTTGGAACCAAAATTTTTTTTTGTGACGGAGTTATAAGGGTTAAAATTTGACCAGCAATTTCTCATTTTTACAACACCATTTTTTTTTAGGGACCACATCTCATTTGAAGTCATTTTGACAGGTCTATATGATAGAAAATACCCAAGTGTGACACCATTCTAAAAACTGCACCCCTCAAGGTACTCAAAACCACTTTCAAGACGTTTATTAACCCTTCAGGTGTTTCACAGGAATTTTTGGAATGTTTAAATAAAAATGAACATTTAACTTTTTTTCACACAAAATTTATTTCAGCTCCAATTTGTTTTATTTTACCAAGGGTAACAGGAGAAAATAGACCGCAAAAGTTGTTGTACAATTTGTCCTGAGTACGCTGATACCCCATATGTGGGGGTAAACCACAGTTTGGGCGCATGGCAGAGCTTGGAAGCAAAGGAGCGCCATTTGACTTTTCAATGCAAAATTGACTGGAATTGAGATGGGACGCCATGTTGCATTTGGAGAGCCCCTGATGTGCCTAAACATTGAAACCCCTAACAAGTGACACCATTTTGGAAAGTAGACCCCCTAAGGAACTTATCTAGATGTGTGGTGAGCACTTTGACCCAACAAGTGCTTTACAGAAGTTTATAATGCAGAGCCGTAAAAATAAAAAATCATATTTTTTCACAAAAATGATCTTTTCACCCCCAATTTTTTATTTTCCCAAGGGTAAGAGAAGAAATTGGACCCCAAAAATTGTTGTGCAATTTGTCTTGAGTACACTGATACCCCATATGTGGGTGTAAACCATTGTTTGGGCGCAGGGCAGAGCTCAGAAGGGAAGGAGCGCCATTTGACTTTTCAATGCAAAATTGACTGGAATTGAGATGGGACGCCATGTTGCGTTTGGAGAGCCCCTAATGTGCCTAAACATTGAAACCCCCCACGAGTGACACCATTTTGGAAAGTAGACCCCTTAAGGAACTTATCTAGATGTGTGTTGAGCACTTTGACCCAACAAGTGCTTCACAGAAGTTTATAATGCAGAGCCGTAAAAATAAAAAATCATATTTTTTCACAAAAATGATCTTTTCACCCCCATTTTTTTATTTCCCCAAGGGTAAGAGAAGAAATTAGACCACAAAAGTTGTTGTGCAATTTGTCCTGAGTACGACGATACCCCATATGTGGGTGTAAACCATTGTTTGGGCGCATAGCAGAGCTCAGAAGGGAAGAAGCGCTATTTTACTTTTCAATGCAAAATTGACTGGAATTAAGATGGGATGCCATGTTGCGTTTGGAGAGCCCCTGATGTGCCTAAACATTAAACCCCCCCACAAGTGACACCATTTTGGAAAGTAGACCCCCTAAGGAACTTATCTAGATGTGTTTTGAGAGCTTTGAACCCCCAAGTGTTTCACTACAGTTTATAACGCAGAGCCGTGAAAATAAAAATTATTTTTTTTTTCACAAAAATGATTTTTTTAGCCCCCAGTTTTGTATTTTCACAAGGGTATCAGGATAAATTGGACCCCAAAAGTTGTTGTCCAAGTTGTCTGGAGTACGCTGATACCCCATTTGTGGGGGGGGACCACTGTTTGGGCGCATGACAGAGCTCGGAAGGGAAGGAGCGCCATTTGGAATGCAGACTTAAATGGATTGGTCTGCAGGCGTCACGTTGCGTTTGCAGAGCCCCTGATGTACCCAAACAGTACAAACCCCCCACAAGTGACCCCATATTGGAAACTAGACCCCCCAAGGAACTTATCTAGATGTGTTGTGAGAACTTTGAACCCCCAAGTGTTTCACTACAGTTTATAACGCAGAGCCGTGAAAATAAAAATTATTTTTTTTTTTCACAAAAATGATTTTTTAGCCCCCAGTTTTGTATTTTCACAAGGGTATCAGGATAAATTGGACCCTAAAAGTTGTTGTCCAATTTGTCCTGAGTACGCTGATACCCCCTATGTGGGGGGGAACCACTGTTTGGGCGCATGACAGAGCTCGGAAGGGAAGGAGCGCCATTTGGAATGCAGACTTAAATGGATTGGTCTGCAGGCGTCACGTTGCATTTGCAGAGCCCCTGATGTACCCAAATAGTACAAACCCCCCACAAGTGACCCCATATTGGAAACTAGACCTCCCAAGGAACTTATCTAGATGTGTTGTGAGAACTTTGAACCCCCAAGTGTTTCACTACAGTTTACAACGCAGAGCCGTGAAAATAAAACATATTTTTTTTTCCCACAAAAATGATTTTTAGCCCCCCAAATTTTTATTTTCCCAAGGATAACAAGAGAACTTGGACCCCAGAAGTTGTTGTTCAATTTGTCCCTAGTACGCTGATACCCCATATGTTGGGGTAAACCCCTTTTTGGACGCACGGGAGAGCTCGGAAGGGAAGGAGCACTGTTTTACTTTTTCAACGCAGAATTGGCTGGAATTGAGATTGGACGCCATGTCGCGTTTGGAGAGCCCCTGATGTGCCTGAACAGTGGAAACTCCCCAATTCTACCTGAAACCCTACCCCTAACCTCACCCCTAACCGTTTACTGAACATTTTCTGACAGTCATAAGTGCCACGTATATAAGTGCCACGTATATAAGTGCCACGTATTTAAGAGCCACCTATTTAAGAGCCACGTATTTAAGAGCCACGTATTTAAGTGCCACGATATTTCAGTGCCACGTATTTCAGTGCCACATATTTCAGTGCCACGTATTTCAGGCACTGAAAAATACGTGGCACGTAAATACTTCAGTGCCACGATATTTCAGTGCCACGATATTTCAGTGCCACGATATTTCAGTGCCACGTATTTCAGTGCCACGTATTTCAGGCACTGAAAAATACGTGGCACGTAAATACGTGGCACGTAAATACGTGGCACTGAAATACGTGGCACTTAAATACGTGGCACTTAAATACGTGGCACTTACATACGTGGCACTTATATACGTGGCCACTGAAATATCGTGGCACTTATATACGTATATACGTATATAAACGTATATTTCAGTGCCACGTATTTCAGTGCCACGTATTTCAGGTTAGGGGTAGGGTTAGGGGTAGGGTTAGGGTTTTTTGTTTTTTTCTTGTTTTCTTGTGTTTTTCTATAAAAAATGCATGCGTTTTACCGCGTTTACATGCATTTTTTCACACATGCGGTTTTTTAAAAAAACGCCTGCAGATAAAAACGCAAGTGTGAAACCAGACTAAAAGACACTTTTTATAGCAAAAAAGTTTTTGCGTCTCCACATTTTGAGACCTATAATTTTTCCACATTTTGGTCCACAGAGTCATGTGAGGTCTTGTTTTTTGCGGGACGAGTTGACATTTTTATTGGTAACATTTTCGGACACGTGACCATTTTTTATCACTTTTTATTCCGATTTTTGTGAGGCAGAATGACCAAAAACCAGCTATTCATGAATTTCTTTTGGGAGAGGCGTTTATACCGTTCTGCGCTTGGTAAAATTGATAAAGCAGTTTTATTCGTCGGGTCAGTACGATTACAGCGATACCTCATTTATATCATTTTTTTATGTTTTGACGCTTTTATACGATAAAAACTATTTTATAGAAAAAATAATTATTTTGTCATCGCTTTATTCTGAGGACTATAACTTTTTTATTTTTTTGCTGATGATGCTGTATGGCGGCTCGTTTTTTGCGGGACAAGATGACGTTTTCAGCGGTAACATGGTTATTTATATCCGTCTTTTTGATCGCGTGTTATTCCACTTTTTGTTCGGCGGTATGGTAATAAAGCGTTGTTTTTTGCCTCGTTTTTTTTTTTTTTTTCTTACGGTGTTTACTGAAGGGGTTAACTAGTGGGCCAGTTTTATAGGTTGGGTCGTTACGGACGCGGCGATACTAAATATGTGTACTTTTATTGTTTTTGTTTGTTTTTTTTAGATAAAGAAATGTATTTATGGGAATAATATATTTTTTTTTATTATTATTTATTTAGGAATTTTTTTTATTTTTTTTTACACATGTGGAAATTTTTTTTTTTACTTTTTTACTTTGTCCCAGGGGGGGACATCACAGATCGCAGATCTGATAGTGTGCACAGCACTCTATCAGATCGGCGATCATACTTTCATCGGAGCAGGCTGCAGCTTTCATCTGCAGCCTGCTCCGACCCGGAAGTGCTCCCTGCAGGACCCGGATACAGCCCCTTGGCCATTTTGGATCTGGGGCCTGCAGGGAGAAGACATTCGGTACGAGGTGAGTACATCACCTTGTACCGATCGTCTCAGGGAAGCACGCAGGGAGCCCCCTCCCTGCGCGATGCTTCCCTGTACCGCCGGTACACCGCGATCATGTTTGATCGCGGTGTGCCGGGGGTTAATGTGCCGGGGGCGGTCCGTGACCGCTCCTGGCACATAGTGCCGGATGTCAGCTGCGATATGCGTATGACGTACTATCCCGTCACCGGGAATTAAGGCCCACCCCACCTCGACGGTATAGTACGTCATATGGGCTTAAGGGGTTAAGGAACTTATCTAGATGTGTGGTGAGCACTTTGAACCCCCAATGCTTCACAGAAGTTTATAACTTAGAGCCATGAAAATAAAAAATTGCATTTGTTTTCACAAAAATGATTTTTTCGCCCACAAATTCTTATTTTCACAAGGGTAACAGGAGAAATTAGACCAAAAAAGTTGTTGTGCAATTTCTCCTGAGTACGTCTATACCCCAAATGTGGGGGTAAACCACTGTTTGGGCGCACCGCAGAGCTTGGAAGTGAAGGAGCACCGTTTGACTTTTTCAATGCAGAATTGGCTGGAATTGAGATCGGATGCCATGTCGCGTTTGGAGAGCCCCTGATGTGCCTAAACAGTGGAAACCCCCCACAAGTGATACCATTTTGGAAACTAGACCCATTAAGGAACTTATCTAGATGTGTGGTGAGCACTTTAAACCCCCAAGTGCTTCACAGAAGTTTTTAACGTAGAGCCGTGAAAATAAAAAATCGCATTTTTTCTACAAAAATGATTTTTTGCCCCCAAGTTTTTATTTTCACAAGGGTAACAGGAGAAATTGGACCCCAAAAGTTGTTGTCCAATTTATCCCGAGTACGCTGATGCCCCATATGTGGGAGTAAACCACTGTTTGGGCGCACGGCAGAGCTCAGAAGGGAGGGAGCACCATTTGACTTTTTTAGCGCAAAATTGTCTGTCGTGTTTGGAGACCCCCTGATGTACCTAAACAGTGGAAACCCCCCAATTCTAACTCCAACCCTAACTCCAACACACCCCTAACCCTAATCTCAACCCGATCCATAATCCTAATCACAACCCTAACGATAATCACAACCCTAACCCCAAAACAGCCCTAATCTCAACTGTTATGATCCGGTGGTAGGATCTCAAAACTGACCTGACACATATGACCAGAATATAGGACAAGTTCTGGGGATGTGGAAGCTATACTGACCGCAATCCTGATCCTATCCACAAACACTAAAGGCAGCTGTGGAGCGTTCCTAAAATCCTAGACGCCTCATTCACAGCCTGAGAAACTGACTACCCCTTGAGAGAAAGCAAAGACCTCACTTGCCTCAGAGAAATAACCCCAAAGTTATAGTCAGCCCCCCACAAATAATAACGGTGAGTTAAGGGGAAAAGACAAACGTAGAAATGAAACAGGTTCAGCAAATGAGGCCCGCTAACACTAGATAGACTGAAAATAGATAGGAGTCTGTGCGGTCAGTACAAAACTATCAAAAATAAACCATGCAGAGAATACAAGAACCCCCACACAGACTCACAATGTGAGGGGCGCACTCTGCACCCCAGAACTAACCAGCAAGCGAAAAATCACATATAAGCAAGCTGGACTGAACTCATCATATACAGAGAAACGTTTTCAAGGAAATAATGAGCAAAATGAACAAACAAACTTAACTTCTCCAGCAGGAGACTGGTCACAAGGAATATTCAGGAGCTCTCAGAAACAGGACTGAATACACCGACAGCAGGCAACAAATGAAGGTCCAGGTGAGTTAAATAGGCCCAGCATAGAAGGAAATGAAGCAGCTGAGCCCAGCCATATCGCTAAAGGCCACCAGAGGGAGCACAAGAACAAACTCACACAGTACCACTCATGACCACAGGAGGGAGCCCGAGAACGGAATTCACAACACTCAACTCTAACCATAACCCTAATCAAAACCCTAAATCCAACACACCCCTAACCCTAATCTCAACCCTAACCTCAAACCTAACCCTAATCCCAATACACCCCTAACCTTAATCCCAACCCTAACCTTAACCCTAGTCCCAACCCTAACCCTAATCCCAACCCTAATCCCAATCGTAACCCTAATCCCAACCGTAACCCTAATACCAACCCTAATCCAAACCCTAACCCTAATCCCAACTCTATCCCTAACTTTAGCCCCAACCCTAACCCTAACCCTAATTTTAGCCCCAACCCTAGCCCTAACCCTAACTTTAGCCCCAATCCTAACCCTAAATGTAACCCTAACCCTAGCCCTAACTTTAGCCCCAACCCTAACCCTAAGGCTACTTTCACACTTGCGTCGTGTGGCATCCGTCACAATCCGTCGTTTTGGACAAAAAACGGATCCTGCAAATGTGCCCACAGGATGCCTTTTTTGCCCATAGACTTGTATTACCGACGGATGGCCACACGTCGCGTCCATCGTGCACTGGATCCGTTGTGTTTTGGCGGACCGTCGTCACAAAAAAAGTTCGGCATGCGTGGCCGTAACTCTGCCCCCTCCTCCCCAAGACATAGACTGGGCAGCGGATGCGTTGAAAAACTGCATCCACTGCCCACGTTGTGCACAATTTTCACAATGTGCGTCGGTATGTCGGGCTGACGCATTGCGACCGCCCTGTACCGACGCAAGTGTGAAAGAAGCCTAAGGCTACTTTCACACTAGCGTCATACTCGGCCCATCGCAGTGTGTCGGGCCGACGTACCGACGCTAGCGTTGTAAGCGCTGCACAACGGGTGCAGAGGATGCTGTTTTTTCAACGCATCCGCTGCCCCATTGTGAGGTGCGGGGAGGCGGGGGCGGAGTTCCGGCCGCGCATGCGCGGTCGGAAATGGCGGACACGTCGCACAAAAAAAGTTACATATAGCGATTTTTTGTGCCGACGGTCCGCCAAAGCACAACGCATCCGTCGCACGATGGATGCGACGTGTGGCAATCCGTCGCAATGTGTCGCTAATGCAAGTCAATGGAGAAAAAACGCATCCTGCAAGCACTTTTGCAGGATGCGTTTTTTCTCCAACGACGCATTGCGACGGTAGCCTAACCCTAACCCTAACCCTAGCCCTAACCCTAAATTTAGCCCCAACCCTAGCCCCAACCCTAACCCTAACCCTAGCCCTAACCCTAACCCTAGCCCTAACCCTAACACTAACCCTAGCCCTAACCCTAACCCTAGCCCTAACCCTAACCCTAATTTTAGCCCCAACTCATCTCTCCTGCCGGCCGGCAGATGGCGGCAGATGGCAGCAGATGGCGGGCGCACTGCGCATGCGCCCGCCATTTTCTTTACAGAGGAAGAAGCCGGCCGACAAGAGGAGACGCAGGAGGACCCGGGGACACCGGGTGAGTATGATAGGGTCCCCGAATATTTCTCTGTCCTCTGATGTGCGATCACATCAGAGGATAGAGAATTACAGATCGCTTTTTTTTTTTTTTCGGTCGCCGGTAAACATTTAATTACCGGCGATCGCAAAACAGGGGTCGGTAAAAACCGACCCCGATCATGTTCTTTGGGGTCTCGGCTACCCCCGGCAGCCGAGACCCCAAAGATCTTCCGGGTGCCGGGCGGCGGGCGCACTGCGCATGCTCCCGCCATTTTTTCCCAGAAAAAAGATGGCGGCGCCCATCGGGAGCCACGAGGAGCACCGGGGGAGATAGGTGAGTATTGGGGGGCTATTGGGGGCCATCGGGGACACTATTTATCTGTCCTCCAATGTGCGATCACATCGGAGGACAGGGAAATTAAATGGCAAAACGCGTTGTTTTTTTTTGTTGCGACCGCCGGTAAACGGTTAATTACCGGCGATCGCAACTCGGGGGTCGGTAAAAAACCCCCGAATCATGTTCTCTGGGGTCTCGGCTACCCTCGGCAACTGAGACCCCAGAGAAAATCCGACTCTGGGGGGCGCTATTCACTTTTTCCACAGCACCGTTAATTAACGGCGCTGTGGTTTAAGTACCCTTAGCGGCCGCCGTTAAAAGGCGTATCGGCGGTCGTTAAGGGGTTAAAGGTATTTCTCAGGTTGTCAAGCCTCTCACTGATCTCACTAGTAAGGGGACTGATCTTAAAAACTGGTCATCTTTGGCAGTTGAAGCCTTTTCTATATTGAAAAAATGTTTCATGTCTGCTCCTGTGTTGGTCCAGCCTGATTCGTCTGAAACTTTCATTGTGGAGGTGGACTCATCGGAGGTGGGAGTTAGGGTGGTGCTGTCTCAGGGACCCGTCACTTTGACTAACTTAAGACCTTGTGCCTTTTTCTCCAAGAAATGTTCTCCTGCTGAGAGAAATTACGATGTCAGGAATTGGGAGTTATTAGTCATAAAATTGGCTTTTGAAGAATGGAGGCAATTTTTGGAGCGGGCTGTTCATTGGATCACAGTGATTATGGATCACAAGAATCTGTCTTACATTGAGTCCACCAAATGTTTGACAGGCGAAATGGTCACTTTTTATTTTGATCTTTACATTTTTCTATCACCTTTTGGCCTGGTTCCACGAATGTCAAGGCCGATGCCTTATCTCGCAGCTTGGATCTGATATCTCCTCTTGAACTTCCTTCCTCCATACTTCAGCATGGGGTGGTCATGGATGAAGTGTATTCTGAATTGGAACTTGAAATCCATGAGGGTCAGTCTCTTGCTCCTCCGTCATTGCCCAATAACAAGCTCTTTTTCCCAGTTCAGTATTTGTTGAGGGTTTTCTGGGAGTTCCATAAATCTGCTCTGAGTGGACACCCAGGAGTCATGGCCAACCAGAGAGCTATTGCTAGACTGTTTTGGTGGTCCTCCATGTTTTCTGATAGCACCATGTTTGTGTCTGCTTGTGATACATGTGCCCGTGCTAAAGTCTCCATTAGCAGGCCGGCTGGGGAATTGGTGCCTTTGCCAATTCCGGATAGATCTTGGACTCATTTGTCCATGGATTTTATAACTGATCTCCTTCCTTCCAATGGCAGAACTGTGGTCTAAGTAGTGATTGACAGATTTAACATTTTATTCCATTGGCAGGACTATCTAGCACTGAAACACTATCTAAGTTGTTTGAGTATGTTGTGAGTTGCATGGGGTGCTTCTGAATACGGTGTCTGATAGAGGGGTGCAATTTGTGTCTAAATTTTGGAGGGCGTTCTGTAAGAGATTGGGTATTAGTTTGACCTTCTCCTCTGCCTGCCATCCCGAGACCAATGGTCAGACGAAGAGGACCAATCAGTCACTTGAACACATTTTGTGGTGTCTTGCCACATCTCAGCAGGATGACTGGTGTTCCTCGTTGCCCATGGCTAAGTTTGCATTTAGTAATCGGGTTAACCAATCCACTGGCACTTCTCCATTTTTCTGTAACTATGGTTTTCACCCCCATTTGGGTGAATTTTCCAGGTTGGATTTGGGGTGTCCAGTGGCTGATTCGGCGGTTTAATGGTTGGGGGAGGTTTGGAGGGAGGTCCAGAAGAACATAGGGGTGGCTCAGGGCTAACAGAAACATTTTGCTGATTAGCAACGATCTGTAGGACCTAAATTTCTGGTAGAAGATAAAGTGTGGTTGCCTACCAAGAACATATGTCTGAAACTGCCTTCCGTTAAACTGGGTCCCAAGTTTATTGATCCTTACGAGATAATTGAGGTTGTCAATCCTGTTGCCTTTTGTCTGCACTTACCTCCGTCGCTTCGTATCCCCAATGTGTTCCATAAGTCCCTTGTTAAGTCATTTGTACCTTCCTCTGCTGGGTCTCCACCCCCTGCCTTGGTGGATGAAAAAAGTGAGTATGAAGTTGAATGGATAGTCGATTCTCAGATCGTCCGCAGTTTGCTTCAGTACTTGGTACATTGGAGGGGTTACGGTCCTGAGGATCGATCTTGGGTCCCGGCGTGATTAGTCCATGCTGATTGGTTGGTTTGGGCTTTTCATGCATGTTATCCTGGGAAAACTGGGGGGTCCAGTGGCCCCCCTTAAGAGGAGGGTACTGTCATCATCCAGACCAGGTTTTGTTTTTTTTCACTCCTTTCCTGGTCTGGTCATGTCAGGGGATAACTTTCACACCCTCGTTCCTGTGTCAGGTCTGCTTTATATTTGAGCTGCTCCCTGTATTCAATGGCAGTCATATTTCCTGCCTGCGGCATGTTTACATGGCTCTGGTGAGACCCTGATTTGCCCTGCTGCGTTTATCTTTCTTTGCCCGTGTCTGTTCATTCCTCTCTTCCCACACCGACTCTGTGTTTCCCTGTGAGTTTGGATTCCATGGTACTTGACTCTGCTTTGGCTCTGACCTGATTCTGTCTCTTCCCTACGGTACTTCTGCTATGGACCATTACTAACCTTTGGTGCTCCTCTGACTCTGTGTTTGGGATATCGCTTTGTACTATGCTACTCTCTGGTATCAACCTGGCTTGTCTGACATTTCTGCTGCCAAGAGGTGGTAGCCTTGCTGCAGTTCTGCTGGTCTGCTCTGAGCAGGTTTTTCAGTCCTCTTTCCACTCTGCTGCCATCTAGTGGAGTTTGCATTTACCTGCAATGCTGCAGCATGACAGTTTATAGCCTGGGAAAGAGGTAATACCCATGGAGCTTCCCAGGCTATTAATGTAAGCTTACAGCTGTAAAATTAGCCTTTACTGGCTATTAAACTGGGGGACCCTAAAAAAATGACGTACATTATATCCCCCTATAATTAATAACCAGCAAAGGCTATGCAGACAGCTGTGGGCTGATATTAATAGCCTATGAAGGGGCCATCGATACTGCCCCCCAGACTATAAACAAACCAATTCTGGCACTTAGCTTCACTCTTACCACTTGCCCTGTAGCAGTGGCAAGTGGGGTGACAGTTGTGGGGTTGATTACCTTTGTATTGACTGGTGACATCAAGCCTAGAGGTTAGTAATGGAGAGTAATCAGTAAAACGCCCCAATTACTAACCCCATGGTCACATTGTAAGAAAACACAGACACCCAGGAAAAATTCCTTTAATGAAAGAATGACACAGACTCCTATACTATTCTTAATTAAACCATACTTACAACCTCGCCTAATTCCACCGAAGCTCTCGTTCTCCTGTAATAAAACTAAAATAAAAAAGCAACAATATACCATACCTCTCTGTCTTTCTGTCCCACACCATAATCCATGTCTGGAGGGAGAAATAGTTTTCAGCCCGGATGGTGCCAAGATGCCACCGTCCAGGCCAAGAACCACTGGTGAATGAACTGCTGCGAGCACAGCCTCAGTGCCTAGCGGTGACCTCACTGAGGGTGCGTTCCCAGCTGGACTGAACTGCGGTGACCTCGGTGAGATCCCCGCTAGCACCGTGAGAAAGTCGCATGGTGCAGAGGCGAGTTCACCACAGTGAAATTCTCCTGGTGAACTCTCCTCTCAAAACACATGTTCCTGCAAACCGCGTCACGAGTTCTCATACTTGGAAGTCCCTACACTAAAATTAAAAGCAAAGAATTAAAATCCCACCAAAATTCATGAATTGGTAGGTTGTGAATGGTTTTCTCATCAGTATTTTTAACCTGTGTTGCCTTTATTTCTATTAACTGGGTTTGCTGCATCCTTTTACTGCGTTCGTTTCTGAGACTTGAGAAAGTAAATACTGTTGTAATAATAATAATAATAATAATAATAATAATAATAATAATCTTTATTACTATGGTGCTTGAACCCTCTAGGTTCAAGCAACATATTGTAATCCGATTTTTCGAAGCCCTCGGTGGGGACAGGTGTGCTATGTATTTTTGGAGTCGATCCGATTTGTAGTTTTTAAAAAAAATCACATTTAAAAAAAAAAAAAATTCCCATAGGAATTAATGGCGACCTTTCCATGACCCCCAACTGACATGAATTGAAGCCACAGCGCAGGTGCACTGACCTTACAAAGATGGCAGCTATGCAAATGTAGGGTGTCTGTATATAGGGGAATGTTTGTATATAAGGGGGATGTCTGTATATAAGGGGGATGTCTGTATATAAGTGGGATGACTGTATATAAGGGGGATGTCTGAATATAGGGGGATGTCTTTATATAAGGGGGATGTTTGTATATAAGGGGTATATCTGTATGTAAGGGGATGTCTGTATATAGGGGGATGTCTGTATATAGGGGATGTCTGTTTATAAGGGGGATGTCTGTATATAGGGGATGTCTGTATATAGGGGGCTGTCTGTATATAAGGGAGATGTCTGTATATAAGGGGGATGTCTGTATATAGGAGTATGTCTGTATATAGGGGATGTATGTATATTGGGGGATGTCTGTATATAAGGGGGATGTATGTCTGTATATAGGGCGATGTCTGTATATAAGGGGGATGTCTGTATATCAGGAAGATGTCTGTATATAAGGGGGATGTCTGTATATAGGAGTAAGTCTGTATATAAGGGGGATGTCTGTATATTGGGGGATGTCTGTATATAAGGAGGATGTCTGTATATAAGGGGGATGTCTGTATATAGGGGGATGTCTGTATATAAGGGGGATGTCTGTATATAGGGGGATGTCTGCATATAAGGAGGATGTCTGTATATAGGGGGATGTCTGTATATAATGGGGATGTCTGTATATAAGTGGGTTGTCTGTATATAGCGGGATGTCTGAATATAAGGGGGATATCTGTATATAGGGGATGTCTGTATATAAGGGGATGTCTGTATATAGGGGATGTCAGTATATAAGGGGGGTGTCTGTATATAGGGGATGTCTGTATATAAGGGGGATGTCTGTATACAGGGGGATGTCTGTATGTAAGGGGGATGTCTGTATATAGGGGGATGTCTGTATATAGGGGATGTCAGTATATAAGGGGGATGTCTGTATATAGGGGGATGTCTGTATATAAGGGGGATGTCTGTATATAGGGGATGTCTGTTTATAAGGGGGATGTCTGTATATAAGGGGGATGTCTGTATATAGGGGGATGTCTGTATGTAAGGGGGATGTCTGTATATAGGGGGATGTCTGTATGTAAGGGAGATGTCTCTATATAAGGGGGATGTCTGTATATAAGGGGGACGTCTGTATATAGGGGGATGTATGTATATAAGGGGGATGTCTGTATATAGGGGGATGTCTGTATATAAGGGGGATGTCTGTATACAAGGGGATGTCTTTATATAGGGCGATGTCTGTATATAAGGGGGTGTCTGTATATAGGGGATGTCTGTATATAAGGGGGGTGTCTGTATATAGGGGATATCTGTATATAAGGGGGATGTCTGTATATAGGGGGATGTCTGTATGTAAGGGGGATGTCTGTATATAGGGGGATGTCTGTATGTAAGGGAGATGTCGCTATATAAGGGGGATGTCTGTATATAAGGGGGATGTCTGTTTATAAGGGAGATGTCTGTATATAAGGGGGATGTCTGTATATTAGGGGGATGTTTGTATGTAAGGGGGATGTCTGTATATAGGGGATGTCTGTATATAAGGGGGACATCTGTATATAGGGGATGTATGTATATAAGCGGGATATCTTTATATAGGGGATGTCTGTATATAAGGGGGATGTCTGTATACAAGGGGATGTCTTTATATAAGGCAATGTCTGTATATAGGGGGATGTCTATATATAAGGGGGATATCTGTATATAGGGGCATGTCTGTATATAAGGGGGGTGTCTGTATATAGGGGATGTCTGTATATAAGGGGGATGTCTGTATATAGGGGATGTCTGTATATAAGGGGGATGTCTGTATATAGGGGATGTCTGTATATAAGGGGATGCCTGTTTATAAGGGGGATGTCTATATATAAGACTGTGGAGACCTGGGTGTCGTAAGCAGTGCCTTCCCCCTCCCATTAATCCCATAATGAAACACACAGTCCTAGATGGGTTGAATAGGTCAGTCACAGTTTATTAATTACATAAGGAGAGAAAGGCAATTACATGTCATAACAGGCAGCTCGCGCCGAGCTCCTGTTCCTGATTTACAGGTGAATTGGTCAAACAAGTGGTTACGACCTTTACCCTTCTCCGCTTCTTCCGCCATGGAGGATCCCATGTATTACCTACGCGGGACTCCGACCCCACCCATCACAATTAGGGCCTGTTCAAACCCATTCTGTAAACCAGACAGAAAGATATTGAGGCCAAAGTCCGTCAGGTGAACTCCGTCTGGTCTTAATAGTGGTGTGTTATCTCCTTGCAGTTGGGGATGACGAATCACGATACCGCCTTTTCCTCTCACAAATTTTCCAATCCGAGCATTGAATTTCCTTCTTGTTTGCTCTATGGCTCTTTTATCTCTTGTGCCTCGCCAGGCAGCCTGTGGTATTATATCCGACCACACTAGTATTATGTTCTTGAATAGACAGCTGAACCGTTCCATAACCGTTGTCATCCATTTGTACAGATCGGCCACCTTTTGTTTGCCTAGGTCATTGCCACCCACGTGCAGCACCATTATCACCAGGCGTTCCGCCCTCCTTGCTATGCCAACCATATCTTTGAACACCTGTTTCCACTGGAGGCCTCTGATACCCCTCCAGTTAATTTCTATGCCCGGGAGGCTGAGACTTGTTCCTCCCGGCTGCAGTCTGGCCCTCTTTTTGGCCCAGTATACATAGGAATGTCCTACAACCCAAACTTCAGCCCCTGTAAGAGACAACATATGTTAATTTAGCAAGTCAGGTCTTATGTATCTGGCGAAGCATGCAGATTTCCAACGACCCATTCTCTGCACCTTGGCCTCTGATACTCCCGCCTTAGCTGCCTCTGTGGCGCCCCAATCTGGAATGAATGTGTTCCGTACTCCTTTGGATTTGCCCCAGTTTTTTCCAAGCATAACTTGAACATTGCCTGGAATTGGTACTTGGTTAGAGGGGACCCGTCAAAATGGGCGAAGAAAAATCTACTTGCGTTTCTTATTACGGCGTATATTATTACGATTTTTAGCGGGCAAACTGGGCCATCTGTAGAGTTAACCAGGACCCATGTGCCCCTACCAGTGGGATTACATTTGGATTTTCTCACCCGAATGCGCAGAGCGTCACTGCATATGACTATGTCCTCATTGATTAGGCCTCCTTCCGACGCGTTTTTTGACTGTGGTAGTAAATCACTAATGCGCAATGCTCCGAAAAAGCCGATCGCAAAAGCTGCCAATATGAGAACCGCCTCATATTTTGATGAGCAGACTAATAGTGACATCGAAATCAGGTCATGCAATAGTCTTAGTGAAATGAGGCAGCGACATTCTTGGCTTGGTTGAAGCCTTTTCCAGCCTTTAATGGCTTATTTAATGAAGAAGAACTTAGTAACGTCTGCCCATCTCAATAGCTGAGAGAAAAATGCTCACCCCAATAATTTATGTTGTGCCGATGTCCCTGACGCCCTGCCTTCCCTCATCCGTATTAGAAAATCAGTCGTTACCGCCCTTCGAGCTCGGTCGCATTTATCAACTGGCCTAACCCAAATTTATGAGCACCACTCCTCCCAAGCCTTACCATAGACCTGTGAGGTAGCTGGCAAAATGGAGGCCCAGATTAATGGCATCAATGATTGGCCACTGTGTCCCAAAGGGACAGTGGGCACTGAATACCCTGGGGCTGTGCTTTGGGATGCTGGATTCTGAAAGCCTGCCAATTGGAAAATAACAGTGGGTTAACAATAATATCATCTGCTTCTTCCACCACTGTGGCTCTACACCAAATATTGTTTTCAAGGCATAGCAGTGCTAGCTGACATAAGAGAGCAAGTATAGGCAAGGATGAGGAAGACATGTGATTTATACTCCTTGCTGTTTTCGCATTTTTTGTTTGGAAACGAATGTTCATGTTTCTCAACAGATCGGCCCATATCTCGATCGCTGCCACCACAGCAAATATTTCCCATAGGGCCGGGTCCCGCCCCCAATTTGCTGTCCTCCATTGCTCCGGCCAATCGGATTTAACAAATTAACATACATACATACATACAAACTAACATACATACATACTAACATACATACATACATACATACAAACAAACTAACATACATACATACATACAAACAAACTAACATACATACATACAAACAAACTAACATACAAACAAACAAACATACATACAAACTAACATACATACATGCATACTAACAAACTAACATACATGCATACTAACAAACTAACATACATACATACTAACAAACTAACATACATACATACATACATACAAACAAACTAACATACAAACAAACTAAGATACATACATACAAACAAACTAGCATACATACAAACAAACTAACATACATACATACAAACAAACTAACATACATACATACATACATACAAACAAACTAACATACAAACAAACTAACATACATACATACAAACAAACTAACATACATACATACAAACAAACTAACATACATACAAACTAACATACATACATACAAACAAACTAACATACATACAAACAAACTAACATACATGCATACATAAAAACAATCTAACATACATACATACAAACTAACATACATACATACATACAAACTAACATACATACATACAAACTAACATACATGCATACAAACAAACTAACATACATACATACAAACTAACATACATACAAACTAACATACATACATACAAACAAACTAACATACATACATACAAACTAACATACATACATACAAACAAACTAACATACATACATACAAACTAACATACATACATACAAACAAACTAACATGCTAACATACATACATACATACAAACAAACTAACATACATACATACATACAAACTAACATACATACATACAAACTAACATACATACATACAAACAAACTAACATACATGCATACAAACAAACTAACATACATACATACAAACAAACTAACATACATACATACAAACTAACATACATACATACAAACAAACTAACATACATACATACAAACTAACATACATACATACAAACAAACTAACATACAAACAAACTAACATACATACATACAAACTAACATACATACATACAAACAAACTAACATACATACATACAAACTAACATACATACATACAAACAAACTAACATACAAACAAACTAACATACATACATACAAACTAACATACATACATACAAACAAACTAACATGCTAACATACATACATGCATACAAACTAACATACGTACATACTAACAAACTAACATGCATACATACAAACAAACTAACATACATACTAACAAACTGTCCTTTTGCTGAGCCCTCCTGCCGCAGTGTGCATGCGCCGACAGCACCACTGCGATTGGCGGCCGGTGGACATGTGACCGAGGTCAGGGGGGTTATAGGCACCTGCTCCATCATACATTATATCCCCTTGAGGAAGCAGCGTGTGAACGCTGCGAAACGCGCGTCAGGGGTTCATCCACCGGCGGGATCCCTTCCCCTCTCCCCCTCTGCATTAGTAAGCACATTTTGCACTTTTCAGCTGTTGTGGGTCACTCATTATAATTAGTTGGTGCACTTGCCTCAGACCCTTTGCTGAGTCCTTACACAGCAGCAACTCTTTCTTTTTCCATGTGATTACCTCTAGCTATATGGTGTCTATTGCCTGCCATTGTTCATATGATTACTCCCTATAGCGTTTGCTATATGGTGTTTACTGTCTACAACTGGTTACAGGATTATTCCCTATAGCGTTGGGGTGGTGAGGTCGAGGGTTTGCATTTTCCCCCTTTCTTATGTAATGTTGTGGAATACTTGTTATGATTACTGATGTCCTGATTTTAATTTTTTGTAAAAATAAAGATTCTCTTATATATATTTGCATTTCGTGCTCCTGGTTCTCCTCTTTTTTGGCATTTAGTGTTTGGAGCGATGATTTAAATAATCTGGGTTATTATTATATATATACTAGCACTCTTCCCCAGATCATTTTGCTATGTATTCGGATTTCTGGTTATTATTAATTGCTTCTGTGTGTTTCACAGTTCTTTCCGTTGTTACAATGGACTTTCGTGCACGTGACCGTACCTGGAGTGCACAGCTTAATGAGGTATTCCATGACAGCAATGAAGGGGGCAGTGATGGGCCCACCAGAGAGTTACAGGAGGTCATCACACGGTTTAAAGATCTGCTACGCAAAAGAACGCGTATTTGGTGGAATTATGAATTCCTCGATAAGTATATCCAAAAAGATCTTATCCCAAGGGGACTCCGTATTCAAGTCTTCCCCTCTTTTCCGATTGATGATGAGGAGTTCAGGGGTAAATGGGAAGATCTTACTAATACCTGTTCTAAGGGGTTTATGACTCTCCTCAAACAGATGAATCAAAAATCTTTGGACCTCATCGAGACTGAGATTGATGGTCTACAGGCCACTCTGCATAAAGATATGACAGATGATGCTTTGAAAAAAATTGAACGATGAGATTGATGTGGAGCTCCAGAGGTGGGCTAAAGAGATACAGTCCTCAAAAGCAAAAAATTTCAGCGAGATATCCAGGACAAACAACATTCTAGAGTGAACAGGTGGCAGAACCCATTTGGACGCTCTCGTAATAGGTCAAGAAATGGCTTACACTCTAGATCTAGGTCCACCTCTACTCGCTCCAACAAATCTACCTGTGATGAGGATTTCATTACCATCTCCCAACCCAGCGGCTCTGTTCCCTTGGGATCTAGTGATAGAAGAATGGCCACAAGACAAAACAGTAAAACTCAGACATCTGGAGGAAGGGCTGCCCAGGTTGGTACACAGGGATGTTTACAAGTGCTCAATCTTCTAGAGGATCAGGTGTATGTCCTCGGCAGGGGTCTCACTTTTTCTCACACTAACTCTTTTGATTATTTTGCAGCGTTAAAGGACCTTCATTTATTTTCCCGTAAACTCATCCTCAAGAAACTTCATACCAACAGAGATTTCACCGTGGGGATGAGTGAAATAGAGAGGGAGACCCTTCGTGATTTGGAGGATTTGCTTGAGGAACAACAGACACCAGATGTAAGTAAATTTCCTCCTTCTACCCGCCTCAGATCGACCAAGTTTCCCCCCTTGTCCCTGTCACCGGCAATAGAAGTTTTCACCAAATTTGTTGGTGAGGATTTTAAAAAGTTGTCAGCATGGCGGACACATGACAATTTGACCTTCAGGCATCGCCAGGCCATAAAACAACTTAAGTCCATGAAAGACATCGTCTTTAAACAAGCGGACAAAAGGGGGGGAACGTGGTGATCTGGCCGTGTATAAAGTATGAGCGGGAAGTTTTCCGGCAGCTCAAAGATTCTAACACCTACCTCAAGCTGTCCTCCAATCCTACGGCTCCCATTCTATGGGAACTGCAGAACATTTTAGTTGGGGCCCTCGATGATAATGTCATTACCAAGCAGGTATTTGATGGGCTGCTGGTAAAGTCACCGAGGGTCCCAACTTTCTATTTGCTGCCCAAGGTCCATAAGGATGCCCTCGACCCTCCGGGGTGTCCTATCATGTCGGGGATTGATGGTATATGCGACCCTTTGTGTCGATTCATTGATTACTACCTCAAACCATTGGTGGAGACTTTGCCGTCTTTTGTTAAAGACACGACGGACGTCCTGTCTAGGGTCGATGGCATCCTTGTGGATCAGGGCACTATATTTGTTACGGCTGATGTTGAGAGCCTATATGCGTGCATAGATCACTCTCATGGGCTGGCGGCTGTCCGCCGCTTCCTGGGGGCCTCCGACTTGGGCGGCCCTCTGTGTGAGCTGATCCTCGAGCTGGTAGGGTACATCCTCACCCACAATTTCTTTGTCTTCAAAGATAATTTTTACCTTCAGAAGCGCGGTGCGGCATGTGCGCCCTCGTACGCCAACCTCTTCCTTGGCGCCTGGTAGAGGGAGATTTTTGGTGATGGGGGCCCACCGCTTGCTGCCCATGTGCTGTGCTGGCATTGCTATATTAATGACATTTTGTTTTTGTGGAGGGGTCTGCCCGCCAGCTCGAGGATTTCATGATGAGTCTTAATAAAAACTTGTTTAACATATGGCTCACATATCATTCCAGTGAGGCTGCAGTCGACTTCTTGGATATTCGTCTGGAGGTCGATTCTGACCGGCGCATCCAGACGCATGTGTATAGGAAGCCGACCTCTGTTAACTCATTATTGCACGCCTCCTTTGCCCATTACCCAGCCACCATTAGGGCCGTCCCGGTCGGACAGTTCCTCAGGGTGCAGCGGATTTGCTCCACTGAGGCCAGTTTCGAGTCACAGGCTACTGATCTGAAGAACAGATTCGCGGCCCGTGGATACAGCCGCAGGTCCATAAAAGCCGGATATGATCGGGCACGTAATACACCACGAAGTGATCTATTGCACTCTTATGCCCGACGCCGTACTGTGGGTGGAGATGGACGTATCAGATTCATCTCCACCTACAATCACGAATGGGAGAGTATGAGGTCTATTCTGAAAAAATATTGGCCTGTTCTTCAGGTTGAGCCCTCCCTGTGTGCTGCCCTGAGTGCCTTTCCTCTTATGACTCCCAGAAGGGGCACTAATCTTAGTAATATGCTGGTGAGGAGCCACTATATTCCAGCTCCGGATAGAAATTTTCTTGGTACAGGTGGCCCTCGTGTGGGATGCACTCCATGCGGGCACTGTCTTGCCTGCGCCAATGTCCTGCGCTGTTCCGATTTCGCCTCTAGTGATGGCTCTAAAATATTTCAGATCAGACAGCATATATCCTGTGGGACCACTAATGTTATATATTATGCTACTTGTCCGTGCCCCAGGATATACGTTGGTCTTACTACTCGCGAACTTAGAGTTCGCGTACGCGAACATGTGCGGGACATTGGCGCGGCCAGGACGGTGTCCGCGGGGGTGGATCTCAAAACAATCCCCAGTCACTTTAGGTTACACCATAATTGTAACGAGAAACTGCTTAGGGTGAGGGGGATCTATGTGCTCCATTTGGGCATTAGAGGTGGGGACAATAAAAAGCGATTAGCACAGATCAAAACTAAGTGGATCGTTATGCTCGATACCGTGACCCCAAAAAATCTTAACGAGTCCCTTAGTTTCGCCCCCTACCTCTAGTCTGGTTTACTGTATTTGTGTCTCTCCTGGTGTCATGTCCCATCCTTAATTTCCATCAGTTTCCCTCTGGTCCCTCTGGTGGTTTGTTTGTTTTTAACCTGTTTTTAACTTTTGATTTTTTCTGTGTTTTTTATTACCAGTAATTATCTCTATGTGGGCCCTGCCTGGGTCCTCCTCCTCCTTTTTAACGTCATCCACTTTTTGGGAGCCGCCATCATCACTCAATCTGCTGCATTTATGGACTTCTGAAGTGCTTTTATCTTCAAACATCTGCCCTATATATGAAGATATCTGTATAACCCTTGTGTCAATTATGCCATATCTGTGATATTATATGCTTATGCAGAGACGGATTACATTTTGATTTGCTGCCACTATCATCTGTATGGGGATATGGTAGACACATAGGTCTGTATATACTATTTAGTGGGCTATTCCCTTATGTGGGCTTCAGCGTCTGATTCATTGCATCTTGGTTCTCTTACTACCTTTCCTTCATATTGTCCCATTGCAGCACGTGCCCCCGTGTGGTCGTGTGCATCAAACTGTGTGCGGGCGGCTGTAGCATATGGGCGGGTATCTCTTATGCCTTGTGCGCAGGTCCGGAATTTCTTTTCCCGGCCTCCGTTCTCGGCTTGACGCCAGATCCTTGTGCTGGGCCCTCCTGCCGCAGTGCGCATGTGCCGACAGCGCCACCGCGATTGGCGGCCGGTGGACATGTGACCGAGGTCAGGGGGGTTATAGGCAGGTCTTGCTTCACCATACATTATATCCCCTTGAGGAAGCGGCGTGTGAATGCTGCGAAACGCACGTCGGGGGTTCATCCACCGGCGGAATCCCTTCCCCTCTCCCCCCTCTGCATTGGTAAGCACATTTTGCACTTTTCTGCTGTTGTGGGTCACTCATTATAATTAGTTGGTGCACTTGCCTCAGACCCTTTGCTGAGTCCTTACACAGCAGCAACTCTTTCTTTTTCCATGCGATTACCTCTAGCTATATGGTGTCTATTGCCTACCATTGTTCATATGATTACTCCCTATAGCGTTTGCTATATGATGTTTACTGTCTACACCTGGTTACAGGATTATTCCCTATAGCGTTGGGGTGGTGAGGTCGAGGATTTGCATTTTCCCCCTTTCTTATGTAATGTTGTGGAATACTTGTTATGATTACTGATGTCCTGATTTTAATTTTTTGTAAAAATAAAGATTCTCTTATATATATTTGCATTTCGTGCTCCTGGTTCTCCTCTTTTTTAACAAACTAACATGCATACATACTAACAAACTAACATACAAACATGCAAACTAACATACATACATACAAACAAACTAACATACATACATACAAACTAACATACATACATACATACAAACAAACTAACATACATACATACAAACTATCATATATACAAACAAACTAACATACATACAAACAAACTGACATACATACATACAAACAAACTAACATACATACATACATACAAATAAACTAACATACATACATACAAACAAACTAACATACATACATACAAACAAACTAACATACATACATACAAACAAACTAACATACATACAAACAAACTAACATACAAACAAACTGACATACATACATACAAACAAACTAACATACATACATACAAACTACATGCAAAAAAGCTAACATACAAACAAACTAACATACATACAAACAAACTAACACACATACATACAAACAAACTAACATACAAACAAACTAACATACATACATACATACAAACTAACATACATACATATATACATACATACTAACAAACTAACTGTAATAATTATAGGGGATAACTCAGGAGACACTTTGCGTGGAACAAGACAACTACAGGAGACAGTTCTATAAGTGATAAAGTATATTATTACACGGTGATTCAAACAGGTGCAGAGAGAAACTCAAGTCCACAACACTTGGTGTAAATATTAAACGCACCTTAGCAGTCTATAGGAAAATTCAGAGGAAAATGCAATCACACAGAAAGTCTATGAGCAGAGCAGCAACAGCTTACATGTCCAGCAAATGCAGATGAAAGCAAACACGAGCAGCAGATGAAGGAGGATTACTGGAAACTGGTGTGTGCAGCAGGAACTTAGAGCAGAGTAGCAGGATCACCACACAGGTTCACAGGAGGAGGTATATAGCCAGGGAGTCACCAGAGTCAGGAGCTGGATGTAAGGCAGAATACTCTAGCACAGACTGAAGGCTGGGGTGGAGTTTTATAGCAGGAAGACACAGTGCACATGAGACCAAAGACGCCATCTTGGAAAAGGGCAGTAATGCACAAAAGGTAATAAAATAATGTTCAGAGTCCTGACACTAACATACATACTAGCAAACTAACATATATACTAACAAACTAACATGCAAACATACTAGCAAACTAACATACATACCAACAAACAAACATGCAAACATACTAGCAAACTAACATACATACAAGCAAACTAACATACATACATACTAACAAACTAACATACATACATGCAAACAAACTAACATACATACAAACAAACTAACATACATGCATACAAACTATCCTGCATACTAACAAACTAACACACACATACATACAAACAAACCAACATATATACATACATACTAATAAACTAACATACATAAATACAAACTAACATACATACATACATACATACAAACAAACTAACATACATACAAAGAAACTAACATACATACAAAGAAACTAACATACATACAAACTAACATACATACATACAAACAAACTAGCATACATACAAACAAACTAACATACGTACATACAAACAAACTAACATACATACATACAAACTCATATGCATACATACAAACATACATACATGCAAACAAACTAACATACATACAAACAAAATAACATACATACAAGCAAACTAACATACATACATACAAACAAACTAACATACAAACTAACAGACTAACATACATACATACAAACAAACTAACATACATACATACATAGTAACAAACTAACATACATACAAACAAACTAACATACATACAAAGAAACTAACATACATGCAAACAAACTAACATACACTTCATACACACAAACTAACATACATACAAACTAACATACATACACACATACAAACAAACTAACATACATACATACAAACCAACTGATATACATACAAACAAACTAACATACATACATACAAATAAACTAACATACATACATACATACAAACTAACATACATACAAACAAACTAACATACATACATACATACAAACAAACTAACATATATACATACAAACAAACTGATATAGATACATACAAACAAACTAACATACATACATACAAACAAACTAACATACATACATACAAACAAACTAACATACATACATACAAACAAGCTAACATACATACAAACAAACTAACATACATACAAACAAACTAACATATACAAACTACCATACATACATACAAACAAACATACGTACATAAATAATAACAAACTATCATACATACATACATACTAACAAACTAACATACATACTAACTAACATACATACATACATACATACAAATTAACATACATACATACAAACAAACTAACAAACATATATACAAAGAAACTGACATACATGCATACAAGCAAACTAACATACATACATACATACATATATACTGTTGTGAATTCTGCTCTTGGGTTCCCTCCGGTGGTTGTTGGTAGTAATGCAGTTGTCCCTGGGTTGCAATCCCAATCTGCTGATTTTAAAATGCGCGCGTCTCCTGCCTCCCGTGACGTCACGGCTTGTGATTGGTCGCGTCGCCCATGTGACCGCGACGCGACCAATCACAACGCCGGAACATAATTTTAAAATACTGAAGGACCTAAAATTACGTCACGGCTCGCTGTGATTGGTTGCGTCGCGGCCACATGGGCGGCACGCGACCAATCAGAAGCCGTGACGTCACGGAAGAAGGAAAAGCGCTAATTTTAAGCAAAGAACACTGCCGGTTCCCTCGGTAAGGTGCAGGCTGCGTCGGAGAGGTGAGTATAGCAATATTTTTTATTTTAATTCTTTCTTTTACACATTAATGTTGTTTCGATACCGATACCCGATACCACAAAAGTATCGGATCTCGGTATCGGAATTCCGATACCCGCAAGTATCGGCCGATACCCGATACTTGCGGTATCGGAATGCTCAACACTACTTAGCAGTCTATAGGAAAATTCAGAAGAAAATGCAATCATGCAGAAAGTCTATGAAGCACAATTATTCTTGAGGATACATGACACGAATAAGTCCGTGTTTTAGTCCAAACACAGATAGATATGCTTATAAGGCAGTTCAAATAATATCTTAGCTCAACCAGGGAGACCTGGGTAATAGTCTCAGGTTTTTGCAGAGCAGCAACAGCTTACATGTCCAGCAAATGCAGATGGAAGTAAACGCAAGCAGCAGATGAAGGAGGATTACTGGAAACTGGTGTATGCAACAGGAACTCAGAGCAGAGTAGCAGGATCACCACAAAGGTTCACAGGAGCAGGTATATAGCCAAGGAGTCACCAGAGTCAGGAGCTGGATGCAAGGCAGAATACTCTAGCACAGACTGAAGGCTGGGGTGGAGTTTTATAGCAGGAAGACACAGTGCACATGAGACCAAAGACGCCACCTTGGAAAAGGGCAGTAATGCACAAAAGGTAATAAAAGATGTTCAGAGTCCTGACACTAACATACATACAAACAAACTAACATACATACATACATACTAACAAACTAATATACATACATACAAACAAACAGATATACATACATACAAACAAACTAACATACATACTAACAAACTAACATACATACTAACAAACTAGCAAACATACTAACAAACTAACATACATACATACATACAAACAAACTAACATACATACAAACAAACTAACATACATGCAAACTAACATACATACATACATACAAACAAATTAACATACATACATACAAACAAACTAAAATACATACTAACAAACTAACATACATACTAACAAATTAACATACATACAAACAAAAAACACACACATACAAACTAACATACATACAAACAAACTAGCAAACATACATACAACAAACAAACTAACATACATACAAACAAACTAACATGCAACATGCATACAAACTAACATACATACATACATGCAAACAATTTAACATTCATACATACTAACAAACTAACGTACATACATACAAACTAACATACATACATACTAACAAACTAACACACATACATACAAACAAACTAACATGCATACATACAAACAACCTAAAATACATACTAACAAACTGACATACATACATACAAGCAAACTAACATACATACAAACAAACTAACATACATACAAACAAACTAACATACATACATAAAAACAAACTAACATACATACGTACATATATACTAACAAACTAACATACATACATACAAACAAACTAACATACATACATACAACAAACTGATATATATACATACAAACAAACTAACATACATACATACAAACAAACGAACATACATACATACAAACTAACATGCATACAAACAAACAAACATACATACAAAGAAACTAAGATACATACAAACAAACTAACATACATACATACAAACTAACATACAAACAAACAAACGAACATACATACAAACAAACAAACATACATACATACAAACTAACATACTTATATACAAACTAACATACATACAAACTAACATACACACATACAAAGAACTTAACATACATACAAACTAACATACATACATACAAACTAACATACAAACAAACAAACGAACATACATACAAACAAACTAACATACATACATAAAAAATAACATACTTATGTACAAACTAACATACATACAAACTAACACACACATACAAACAAACTAACATACATACAAGCAAACAAACAAACTAACATACATACATACATACTAACAAACTAACATAGACACATACAAACTAACATACATGCATACATACTAACAAACTAACATACATACATACTAACAAACTAACAAATATACATGCAAACAAATTAGCATACATACATACATACTAACAAACTAACATACATACATACATACTAACGAACTAACATACATACATACTAACAAACTAACATACATACATACAAACTAACATACATACATACAAACAAACTAACATACATACATACATACAAACTAACATACATACATACAAACAAACTAACATACATACGTACATATATACTAACAAACTAACATACATACATACAAACAAACTAACATACATACATACAACAAACTGATATATATACATTCAAACAAACTAACATACATACAAACAAACGAACATACATACATACAAACTAACATGCATACAAACAAACAAACATACATACAAAGAAACTAACATACATACAAACAAACTAACATACATACATACAAACTAACATACAAACAAACAAACAAACAAACATACATACATACAAACTAACATACTTATATACAAACTAACATACATACAAACAAACTAACATACATACAAACTAACATACACACATACAAAGAACTTAACATACATACAAACTAACATACATACATACAAACTAACATACAAACAAACAAACGAACATACATGCAAACAAACTAACATACTTATGTACAAACTAACATACATACAAACAAACTAACATACATACATACTAACAAACTAACATAGACACATACAAACTAACATACATGCATACATACTAACAAACTAACAAATATACATGCAAACAAATTAGCATACATACATACTAACAAACTAACATACATACATACATACTAACGAACTAACATACATACATACTAACAAACTAACATACATACATACAAATTAACATACATACATACATACAAACTAACATACATACATACAAACAAACTAACATACATACATACAAACAAACTAACGTACATACATACATACAAACAATCTAACATACATACACACAAACAAACTAACATACATACATACTAACAAACCAACATACATACATACATACTAGCAAACTAACATACATACATACTAGCAAACTAACATACATACATACATACTAACAAACTAACATACATACATACAAACAAACTAACATACATACATACATACTAACAAACTAACATACATAAATACAAACAAACTAACATACTTACATACATACATACATATATACTAACAAACTAAGATACATACATATAAGCAAACTAACATACATACTAACAAACTAACATACATATATACAAACAAACTAACATACATACATACAAACAAACTAACATACATACATACAAACAAACTAACATACATACATACAAACAAGCTAACACACATACATACAAACCAACTAACATACATACAAACTATCATATATACAAACAAACTAACATACATACATAAAAACAAACTAACATACATACATACTGTATATACTAACAAACTAACATACATACATACAAACAAACTAACAGGCATACATACACACTAACAAACTAACATACATACAAACAAACTGATATACATACAAACAAACTAACATACATATATACAAACAAACTAACATACATACATACAAACAAACTAACATAAATGGAAACAAACATACATACAAACAAACTAACATACATACATACAAACAAACTAACATACATACAAACAAACTAACATACATACATACATACAAACTAACATAAATACTAACAAACTAACATACATACATACAAACAAACTAACATACATACTAACAAACTAACATACATACAAACAAACTAACATACATACATACATACAAACAAACTAACATACATACAAACAAACTAACATACATACATACATACAAACTAACATAAATACTAACAAACTAACATACATACATACAAACAAACTAACATACATACAAACAAACTAACATACATACATACAAAGTAACATACATACTAAAAAACTTACATACTTCCTAACAAACTAGCATACATACATACAAACAAACTAGCATACATACATACAAACAAACTAACATACATACATACAAACAAACTAACATACATACATACAAACAAACAAACTAACATACAAACAAACTAACATACATACAAACTAACATACATACAAAGAAACTAACATACATACATACAAACAAACTAACATACATACAAACAAACTAACATACAAACAAACAAACTAACATACATGCAAAGAAACTAACACACATACATACTAACAAACTAACATACATACATACATACAAACAAACTAACATACATACATACAAACAAACTAACATACATACATACATACAAACTAACATACAAACAAACATACATGCAAACTAACATACATACAAGCAAACATACATACATACATACAAACAAAACTAACATACATGCAAACAAACTAACACACATACATACTAACAAACTAACATACATACATACATACAAACATACATACATACAAACATACTAACATACAAACATACATGCAAACAAACTAACACACGTACATACTAACAAACTAACATACATACAAACAAACATACATACATACAAACATACTAACATACAAACAAACAAACTAACATACATACATACATACTAGCAAACTAGCATAAACACATACAAACTAACATACATGCATACATACTAACAAACTAACATACATACATACTAACAAACTAGCATACATGCAAACAAACTAACATACATTCATGCAAACAAACTAACATACATATACAAACAAACTAACATACATACAAACAAACTAACATAAATAGAAACAAACTAACATACCAACAAACTAACATACATGCAAACAAACTAACACACATACATACTAATAAACTAAAATACATACATACATACAAACTAACAAACATACATACAAACAAACTAACATACATACATACAAACTAACATACATACATACATACAAACAAACTAACATACAAACAAACAAACATACATGCAAACATACATACAAACAAACATACATACATAAAAACAAACTAACATACAAACAAACAAACTAACATACATACATACATACTAACAAACTAGCATAAGCACATACAAACTAACATACATGCATACATACTAACAAACTAACATACATACATACTAACAAATTAACATACATGCAAACAAACTAACATACATACAAACAAACTAACATGCATATATACAAACAAACTAACATACATACATACATACAAACATACTAACATACATACATACAAACAAACTAACATACATACATTCAAACAAACTAACATACATAAATACAAACAAACTAACATACATACAAACTATCATACATACAAACAAATTAACATACATACATAAAAACAAACTAACTTACATACATACATACTGTATATACTAACAAACTAACATACATACATACAAACAAACTAACATACATACATACACACTAACAAACTAACATACATACAAACAAACTAACATACATACATACATACAAACAAACTAACATACATACATTCAAACAAACTAGCATACATAAGAACAAACTAACATACATGCATACAAACAAACTAACATACATACATACATACAAACAAACTAACATACATACAAACAAACAAACATACATACATACATACAAACTAACATACATACTAACAAACTAACATACACACAAACAAACTAACATACATACATATAAACTAACATACATACTAAAAAACTAACACATACATACATACAAGCTAACATTCATACATTCTAACAAACTAACATACATACTAACAAACTAACATACATACTGACAAACTAACATACATACATACATACTAACATACATACATACATACTAACGAACTATCATACACACATACAAACAAACTAACATACATACATACTAACAAACTAACATACATACATACAAACTAACATACATACATACAAACAAACTAACATACATACAAACAAACTAACATACATACAAACAAACTAACATAAATACATACATGCAAACAAACTAACATACATATATGCAAACAAACTAGCATACATAAAAACAAACTAACATACATACATACAAACAAACTAACATACATACATACATACATACAAACAAACATACATACAAACAAACTAACATGCATACATACATATAAACTAACATACATACTAACAAACTAACACACATACATACAAACAAACTAACATACATACATAAAATCTAACATACATACTAAAAACCTAACATACATACATACATACTAACAAACTAACATACATACATACTAACAAACTAACATACATACATACAAACAAACTTACATACATAAAATCTAACATACATACTAAAAAACTAACATACATACATACATACAAACAAACTAACATACATACATACAAACAAACTAACATACATACATACAAACAAACTAACATACATACTAACAAACTAACATACATACATACTAACAAACTAACATATATACATACAAAGTAACATCCATACTAAAAAACTAACATACATCCTAACAAACTAACATACATACATACATACAGACAAACATACATACATACAAACTAACATACATACATACAAACAAACTAACATACATACAAACTAATATACATACAAACAAACTAACATACATACATACATACATACAAACAAACTAACATACATACAAACAAACTAACAGAAACAAACTAACATACATGCAAACAAACTAACACACATACATACTAACAAACTAACATACATACATACAAACAAACTAACATACTTACAAACTAACATACATACATACAAACAAACTAACATACATACATACATTACAAACAAACTAACATACAAACAAACTAACATACATGCAAACTAACATACATACAATCAAACATACATACATACAAACAAACTAACATACATACAAACAAACTAACATACAAACAAACTAACATACATGCAAACAAACTAACATACATACATACTACCAAACTAACATACATACATACATACATACTAACAAACTAACATACATACATACATACTAACAAACTAACAGGAGTTCTTCAGGCACGCACAGGAGTGATCGTACCCATCCCCTGAAATGTATAGTTTTTGAGGTTCTACTCTGTTCTTTTCATAGTCATGAAGGAAGACGGACCACTCCCTCCATTTTTGGACCTCGAGCGGTTTACCTGTCACGTTGGGTTCTGTCTTTTCAGGACTGAGTCCCTACGTTCGGTTATCACTTCCATGGACTCGGGAGATTTCTTCACATTCCTAAGCTTAAACTAAAAGTGAAAAGTAAGTGCCCCCCGCTCCCGTGTGTGAAAAGTAAGTGCCCCCCGGTCCCGTGTGTGAAAAGTAAGTGCCCCCGGTCCCGTGTGTGAAAAGTAAGTGCCCCCCGGTCCCGTGTGTAAAAAGTAAGTGCCCCCCGGTCCCGTGTGTGAAAAGAAAGTGCCCCCGGTCCCGTGTTTGAAAAGTAAGTGCCCCCCGGTCCTGTGTGTGAAAAGTAAGTGCCCCCGGTCCCGTGTGTGCAAAGTAAGTGCCCCCGGTCCCGTGTGTGAAAAGAAAGTGCCCCCGGTCCCGTGTTTGAAAAGTAAGTGCCCCCCGGTCCTGTGTGTGAAAAGTAAGTGCCCCCGGTCCCGTGTGTGCAAAGTAAGTGCCCCCCCCTGGTCCCGTTTGTGAAAAGTAAGTGCCCCCCGGTCCCGTGTGTGAAAAGTAAGTGCCCCCCCGGTCCCGTGTGCGAAAAGTAAGTGCCCCCGGTCCCGTGTGTGAAAAGTTAGGGCCCCCCCGGTCCCATGTGTGAAAAGTAAGTGCCCCCCGGTCCCGTGTGTGAAATGTAAGTGCCCCCGGTCCCGTGTGTGAAAAGTAAGTGCCCCCCCATCCTGTGTGAAAAGTAAGTGCCCCCCCGTCCTGTGTGTGAAAAGTAAGGGCCCCCCGGTCCTGTGTGTGAAAAGTAAGTGCCCCTCCGGTCCTGTGTGTGAAAAGTAAGTGCCCCCCGGTCCTGTGTGTGAAAAATAAGTGCTGCTGTAAAGCTGGCAGCGCTGTTCAAGCACCATGTATTTCCTTCAGGAAATGCCAATATAGTTATTATTATTATTATTATTGCAACAGTATTTACTTTCCCAAAAAAAATACTGTTGCCATTTTTTGCTATGTTAATTTTTGAATTTTGGGGGAATTTTAATTCCTGTTTCTGTGGCTTTGCTTTTAATTTTACTCTCTCATGATCAAAATTCACTTAAAAATGTCTTCTGCATTCCCTGATTCGGCTTTAACGTGGATCATACAGTGGGAAAAAAAGTATTTAGTCAGCCACCAGTAGTGCAAGTTCTCCCACTTAAAAAGATGAGAAAGGCCTGCATGTGACATCATAGGTAGACCACATCTATGAGAATCAAAATGATAAAACAAATCCTGAAAATTACCTTATCTGACGTGGCAAGATTTATTTTGTAAATTATGGTGGAAAATATGTATTTGGTCACCTAAAAAAATGCAAGATTTCAGACTCTCACAGACCTGTAATTTCTTGTTTAAGAGGTTACTTTGTCCTCCACTCCTTATCTACAGTAATGGCACCTGTTTGAACTTGTTATCAGTATAAAAGACTCCTGTCCACAACCTCAAACAGTCAGGCCATGTGCATACGTTCAGGATTTTTCGCGTTTTTTTCGCGTTTTTTCGCTATAAAAACGTGATAAAAACGAAAAAAAAACGCTAACATATGCCTCCTATTATTTACCATGTATTTCGCATTTTTTGTGCAAATGTTGCGATTTTTTCCGCGAAAAAATCGCATCGCGGAAAAAAAAGCAACATGTTCATTAAAAATGAGGAATTGCGGGGATTCCGCACACCTAGGAGTGCATTGATCTGCTTACTTCCCGCACGGGGCTGTGCACACCATGCGGGAAGTAAGCAGATTATGTGCGGTTGGTACCCAGGGTGGAGGAGTGGAGACTCTCCTCCATGCACTGGGCACCATATAATTGGCCAAAAATAAAAGAATTAAAATAAAAAATAGTCCTATACTCACCTTCGATGTCCCCCGCAGTGTTCCCGCCTCACCGCTGCATGCTGCCGCTTCGGTTCTCATAGCTGGTGTGCGGTGAAGGACCTGTGATGACGTCACTGTCTTGTGATTGGTCGTGAGCGGTCATGTGACCGCTCACATGACCGCGACGTCATGGAAGGTCCTGCGTGCACACACCAGCTATAGGAAGAGGAACGGACGCCGCTGAGGAGATCGTCTGGGTGAGTATAAGCATTTTTTTATTTTTTTTATTATTTTAAAACATTCTATCTTTTACTATTGATGCTGCATAGGCTGCATCTATAGTAAAAAGTTGGTCACACTTGTCAAACAGTATGTTTGACAAGTGTGACCAACCTGTCAGTCAGTTTTCCAAGCGATGCTACAGATCGCTTGGAAAACTTTAGCATTCTGCAAGCTAATTACGCTTGCAGAATGCTAAAAAAAAAACGCGAAAAAAACGGAAAAAAACGCAAAAAAAAAAATGCGGATTTCTTGCAGAAAATTTCTGGTTTTCTTCAGGAAATCTCTGCAAGAAATCCGGACGTGTGCACATACCCTCACACTCCAAACTCCACTATGGTGAAGACCAGACACCAGAAACAAAATTGTATCCCTGCATCAGGCTGGGAAGACTGAATCTGCAATAGGCAAGCAGTTTGAAATCAACTGTGGGAGCAATAATAAGAAAATGGAAGAAATAAAAGACAACTGATAATCTTGATCTGGGGCTCCACGCAAGATCTCACCCCGTGGGGTCAAAATGATCACAAGAACGGTAAGCAAAAATCCAAGAACCACATGGAGAACCTAGTGATTGACCAGCATAGAGCTGGAACCACTGTAATAAAGGCTACCATCAGTAACAAACTATGCCACCAGGGACTCAGATCCTGCAGTGCCAGACGTGTCACCCTGCTTAAGCCAGTACATGTCTGGGCCCGTCTGAAGTTTACTAGAGAACATTTGGATTATCCAGAAGAGCATTGGGAGCATGTCATATGGTCTGATGAGTTGCATCCAAAGAACATCATACCTACTGTGAACCTTGGGGGTGGCAACATCATGCTTTGGGGCTATTTCTTTGCAATGGGACCAGGACGACTGATTCGTGTACATGAAAGAATGAGTGGGGCCAGGTATCGTGATATTTTGAGTGTACACTTCCTTCCATCAGCAAAAGCATTGAAGATGAAACGTGGATGGGTCTTTCCAAATGATAATGATCCCAAGCACACCACCAGGGCAATGAAGAAGTGGCTTCATAAGAAGCATGTGAAGGTCCTGGAGTGGCTTAGCCAGTCTCCAGATCTGAACCCCATAGAAAACCATTGGAGGGAATTGAAAGTCTGTATTGCCCAGCGACAGGCCCAAATCAACAAGGCTCTAGAGGAGATCTGCATGGAGGAATGGGCCAACATACCACCAACAGTGTGTGCTAACCTTGTGAAGACTTACAGAAAACGTTTGACCTCTGTCATTGCCAACAAAGGATATATAACAAAATATTTAGATGAACTTTTGCTAATGATCAAATACTTATTTTCCACCATAATTTGCAAACTAAATCTTGCCAAATCAGATAAGGTGATTTTTCTGGATTTGTTTTCTCATTTTGACTCTCATAGCAATGGTCTACTTACAGTGTCAATTACCGTATTTTCCGGCGTATAAGACGACTTTTTAACCCCTCAAAATCTTCTTAAAAGTCGGGGGTCTTAAAAGCCCTCAGCGGCAATTTTCACGGAGGCCACCGCATCGCAGCTTCTGGGAAAATGGCCGCTGCTCAGATTCAGATCTCATCTCCCGAGATCTCGGGAGACGAGATCTGAATCTGAGCAGCGGCCATTTTCCCGGAGGCCACCGCATCACAGCAATGGGGCTGCCGGACTGCCTCCGGGCCTGGAGGAGATGCCGGAGAAGCCCCGACGCTGCAAGAAGATGCGCTGCCACCGCCCCACAGCACCCACGGCACAGAGCACCCACGGCACAGAGCACCCACAGCACAGAGCACCCACGGCACGAAGAGGAGCTGCCGCTCCCAGCACAGAGACCCCCATGCTGCCGCATTGAGGTAATAGGGGGATATACTCCACTCACACTTTACTGTGAGACGCCCCCCTCTTAGTCATCGGGACCACTCCCCACGCCAAAAGGCACATATTCACCGGCCCTATAAGATGACATACGGCGTATAAGAAGACCCCCCGACTTTTAAGAAGATTTTATATTTTAACTGGAAAAGTTGGGGGGTCATCTTATACGCCCAGTCGTCTTATATGCCGGAAAATACGGTACAGGTCTCTCTCATCTTTATCTTTTTAAGTGGGAGAAATTGCACAATTGGTGGCTGACTAAATACATTTTTCCCCACTGTATATTTATTATTCTTACTCATATAGTTATTAATTAAGTTTGAAGGAAGACTTTAAGTCCATCTAGTTCAACCCATAGCCTAACCTTACATGCCCTTACATGTTAATCCAGAGGAAGTAAAAAAAAACCCATGTGGCAAAGAGTAAGCTCCACATTGAGGAAAAAAATTCCTTCCCAACTCTACATACGCAATGAGACTAGTTCCCTGGATCAACGCCCTATCAAGGAGTCTAGTATATATAAACTGTAACATTATAGTTTTCAAGAAATATATATAGGGCCATTATATTCTACAGCACCTTACTGATATTAATATCACTGTCCCCATTAGGGTTCACAATCTAAATTGTATATCAGTTTGTCTTTGGAGTTTGGGAGGAAATTCGAGTACCCAGAGAAAACCCACGCAAACAAGGGGAGAGCATACAAACTCCTTGCAGATGCTGGTAGTGGCATAAGAACATCATAACCAACCAAGGAACACCCTTTATGAGTAAGGTGAAGAGGGAATTGAGTAAAGCCCTGCACATGACACAACTGAATACATCAGTTTACCATCCCCAGATAGACAGCCTTGTAAAAAGGTTCAATAAAATATTGAAGAGTAAGAAGGTTATATAAAAAGACGGTCGTGACTGGGACTGTCTCCTTCCATATTTGCTGTTTTCAATCCAGAAGGTTCCACAAGACTCTACCGGATTCTCTCCATGTTAACTTACATATGAATGACATTCACAGGGTCTCCTTGATATGCATGTGACTTGTCAAGTTAATTGCTTGCATCAAAAAATTTTAGGGGCTTCATAGCAAAAAAAGCAAATACATATGCACATGCCAAATATTAGTTATTTGAGCCCATAAATGTATTTTATGCCTATATTTTCCTCACTTCACTTCACCAACTGAGACTATTTAGTGCTGATTAGTGATGAGCGAGTATACTCGGTACCCGAGATTTCCCGAGCATGCTCTGGTGTCCTCCGAGTATTTGTAAGTACTCGGAGATTTAGTTTTCAGCACCACAGCTGAATGATTTACATCTGTTAGCCAGCTTGATTACATGTGGGGATTCCCTAGCAACCAGGCAACCCCCACATGTACTTATGCTGGTTAACAGATGTAAATCATTCAGCTGCAGCACTGAAAACTAAATCTCCGAGTACTTACAAATACTCGGAGGACACCCAAGCATGCTCGGGAAATCTCGAGTACCAAGTATACACTGTGTGCAGAATTATTAGGCAAGTTGTATTTTGATCACATGATACTTTTTATACATGTTGTCCTACTCCAAGCTGTTCAGGCTTGCGAGCCAACTACCAATTAAGTAAATCAGGCGATGTACATCTCTGTAATGAGAAGGGTTGTTGTCTATTGACATCAAAACCCTATATAAGGTGTGCTTAATTATTAAGCAACTTCCTTTCCTTTGGCAAAATGGGTCAGAAGAGAGATTTGACGGGCTCTGAAAAGTCCAAAATTGTGAGGCGTCTTGCAGAGGGATGCAGTAGTCTTGAAATTGCCAAACTTTTGAAGCGTGATCACCAAACAATCAAGCGTTTCATGGCAAATAGCCAACAGGGTTGCAAGAAGCGTGTTGGGCAAAAAAGACGCAAAATATCTGCCCATGAATTGAGGAAAATCAAGCGTGAAGCTACCAAGATGCCATTTGCCCCCAGTTTTGCCATATTTCAGAGCTGCAACGTTGCTGGAGTAACAAAATGCACAAGGTGTGCGATACTCAGGGACATGGCCAAAGTATGGAAGGCTGAAAAACAACCACCTTTGAACAAGAAACATAAGATAAAATGTCAAGACTGGGCCAAGAAATATCTTAAGACTGACTTCAAAGGTTTTATGGACTGATGAAATGAGAGTGACTCTTGATGGGCCAGATGGATGGGCCAGAGGCTGGATCAGTAAAGGGCAGAGAGCTCCACTCCGACTCAGACGCCAGCAAGGTGGAGGTGGGGTACTTGGTATGGGCTGGTATCATCAAAGATGAACTTGTGGGACCTTTTCGGTTTGAGGATGGAGTGAAGCTCAACTCCCAGACCTACTGACAGTTTCTGGAAGACAACTTCTTCAAACAGTGGTACAGGAAAAAGTCGGTATCATTCAAGAAAAAACATGATTTTCATGCAGGACAATGCTCCATCACATGCCTCCAACTACTCCCCAGCGTGGCTGGCCAGTAAAGGTCTCAAAGAAGAAAAAATAATGACATGGCCCCCTTGTTCACCTGATCTGAACCCCATAGAGAACCTGTGGTCCCTCATAAAACGTGAGATCTACAGGGAGGGAAAACAATACACCTCTCGGAACAGTGTCTGGGAGGCTGTGGTGGCTGCTGCACGCAATGTTGATTGTAAACAGATCAAGCAACTGACAATCTATGGATGGAAGGCTGCTGAGTGTCATCATAAAGAAAGGTGGCTATATTGGTCACAAATTTTTTGGGGTTTTGTTTTTGCATGTCAGAAATGTTTATTTCTAAATTTTGTGCAGTTATATTGGTTTACCTGGTTAAAATAAACAAGTGAGATGGGAATATATTTGTTTTTTATTAAGTTGCCTAATAATTCTGCACAGTAATAGTTACCTGCACAAACAGATATCCTCCTAAGATAGTCAAACCTAAAAAAAAAACACTCCAACTTCCAAAAATATTAAGCTTTGATATTTATGAGTCTCTTGGGTTGATTGAGAGTTATTGAGATTATTGTTGATCAATAATAAAAGTAATCCTCTAAAATACAACTTGCCTAATAATTCTGCACACAGTGTATTTGCTCATCACCAGTGCTGATGTTTCACACACAAATCAGATTACAAAAATGTTTAAACACATATTGTAATGTAACAAAACAAGTAAAAAGCCAAGGGGGTAAATACTTCACAAGTCACTGTAAGTGTGCACTATATTTATTAGGATGCTTACGCCTCTTAATACATTTGATGCATCTTGTACCTGCAGAGTTTGTATCAGAACTGATTTGTGTTCCTCCGCAATATGTTATGCTTATCATGTTGATTTAATGTAACTGCTAATAGTGCTGCAGATAATATGTTACAGTTGAGTCTATATGTTTTCCTAGCTGTGGTCTTAGCAAGAAAGCAGTTGGAATAGAATGTACTGTCTGTAGACAAGACTGAACTGATTAGAGCCCTATTACTGCATCTGCTGGGCAGTATAGTTTTTAGCTATGTTCACAGGAATAAAATGTCACCTTTTTAACATTATTTCACAAAAGAATGAGTAGAAATGAAAAAAATGTAGGAAACGAGCTGGCCTTCTCTTGTGTCACTTCTTACATTTCTTCTTTGCATTGAGATATTTTTCATTGACTGTCAAGAGTATACTAGCTTTGAAGAAAAAAATAATATTGCATTATCACTAGCAAACGTTGTTAGTAATGTAATGGGTTTTTCTAAACCTGTACATCTCACTCCGGTCTTTGCTGACAGGTTGCAGTGGTGACATCGTGATTACACTTGACATCTGCAGCCAATCACTTGGGTGAATGGCTCGTGCCGTCTACATTAGCTTCAGATGTTAGCTGTGCTGTAGTCGTGATGCCAAAGCTACAGCCTGTCAAACTCAGTGGCATGAAAGCATTGTTGGAAATGGGAAAAAGTGAGTATTGCAACCCTATGAAGAAAATTATCCCCAATATTCCTTTTAAAATGGCATTACACAATACTAAAATAAACAAGCAACAAAAATGGTGATAGAACCTCCAATAAGCTAGAACCACTTTTCCATTTCCTCTCTAACCTCTGGCCTACAGTGCAAAGTCCTGAGCATCAGATGACATCAGAATGATGCTCATATTCTAGATTAAAAGCAACCCTTATAACAACCGGTGCAGATGACCATATTTTCAATCCAAGTGCGATTTAACAAAACATCGAATTGCACTCGGACTATTGTTATTTTATGAGATCGTGCAGATATCATATTTTTTCCTAGAACCAAGTCGATTAGAGGAAAAACTCTCCATGTCCGAGTTTGATCTACACTCAGCTTTGCAAGTCAATAAGTGCGTGGAAAACATTAGATTGCGCTCAGATGACATGTGAGCGTAGTCCGATTTCCACGGACTGACAGAACGGAGAAGATGGAAAAACTATTTTCTCCATCTTCTCCTCATCTGAGATAATTGGCTCACACTTTACTGACTCTCAGATCAGAGTTTGATCAGCATGTGACCACAGTGTGATTAGCATAATCGGCCCAATCTTTCAGATGCAAGGAAATGCGCTTGTCTGCACCGGCCGTAATAAAGAAAAATGTATTTTGACTTGTTACCCTGAAGAAAGAAAGCATGCAGTGTAGATTGCAGTAAGATCCCAGTGGTGTTAAATAAGGTTAGTTCAATTGTCATTATTACTCCTAAAAAGTATTTTATTATTTAAGCCGCAAAATCTTATGAAACTATAAAGTAGTGGCTTACTTGCCTGCTGTTCTATTACTGTTTTGACTGCACAAGCCACTGTGCATAGTATGATTGATATACATTTATAAATTAAAAGCTTAATCCTGTGTGTACAACTCCAACTGACGAAAACTCCCATTAGATATAACTCTTGCCTGCTAGCTGGAAGCTTTTACATTCACATACATAGACATTCACTTTAATGTTTAAAGTCTGAATATTTTTTTGCATTAGGCCTCATTCTTACATATGTATCGATGCATCAGTGGATTATTCTTTTTAATTGGCATATGAAAATTAAATATATAGCATTGCTTTTAAACAGGTGGCAAAATAAGATACTGCCAAGGCCTCCAAAATAACTGGGATCTGGAGGAATTGTCTGGTTTTGAAATCAAATTTTCATGAATATTCGTCAACATGACCATACGTGGTTTGCATGCACAGCCCATTAATTACAATAGAAACTATAGAAACTATGAAATGTTTCATCTTCTCTGTGGTGGTGCCACATAGATTGTAGTATCTAGCACTAGATTTCAGCTGACCACTGGAGGTCACAGACAGGGTATATCTTATCGGTTTTTCACTGGAGATCCATTCTTATAAAAAAGGATTTCTAAAGTGGACCAATAGTTGAAGGGGATGTCCACCTTTGGACACAATTTTTTCACCCAAAATCTAACTGTTATTTCACAAAGAAGCACAGAAATACAGCTCTCTTCATATAATTGTTATAAAGCCCAGTAAACTGAAAGTTTTCGGTAGAGCAGAAGTAGCTATCCTTCTCCTCAGTAACAGTGTGTTCGTCCTCTAGAAATGTTGCAGAATGAAGATGGAGAGAGACCTCTCACCTGTGATATTTGCCAGCACTCCTGTCTCCTGATGGCTTCCCTACCACCCTACAGCCCAGCTCACTGACACAAAGGGGCCAATTCATCAAGAGTGGAGCAGCATACAACTACGCTATGCCAGTCTTGCTGAAATCAAAGGGAACAAATTCATTAGGAGACGCACTCCATTGGGCACCTCTCTTAAGTGACACATACATACACCAGAAGAGCTAATGGAGACTGGACTGGACCAACAGTGACTGGAGAAGGAATTCTGGGTTACACAGGGCCATCTTTTTTCATGAGTTTGATGCAAGGTCATGGCTTCGTCCCTGTGCCGCCTAACCCCCCTCTCAGCCCAGTTTTGCATACCTTAGTCAAACTGGTGGGAAAAAAAATGAAAAAATCCTTAAATTTGTGCCCAACTCCCAGCTTTTATGTTTGGCATAACAGCTTTGATGGATTGGCCTCACAGAGTTTGTCTTAGCTGTGTGGGGCAGTTGCACTGAAGACACGACTAACCCTATATTCATATATCCGTGCTCAGCCTGCACTGAGCTGAGTATGAAGTAGCAGCACACATCTACTGGAGTAGCGGAAGGGACAGCAGCAACAATTATGGAGAAGCATAAGGCATGGAAGTAGAGGAAAACAATGAGCCTGTAAAAGACAAATGGATGCAACATTTTTTTAAGGAAACTCAAATGCAAAAATTACTTTTGGCCCCAAAACAAATGCACGTTAGTAAAAAAAATATTGTACCCAAAGGTAGACAACTCCTTTACGTTGATGAAGTCTTGTTGACCAAAAAAAATATGAATAATGTGACGCATACAATGTTCTTTGGGTCTTAGTGGACACCCCAGGAAGAGACAAGCTATTCCATGACATTTGCAAACTCTGAAAAAATAAAGATAAAGAATTTGTTATATATTAGGGTTACTGCAGAATTGTGTTGTATTGTCACTGTATTACATGATTACTTGTCAATCAGGTATTTCTCTGAGCTTTTTACCCAGAGAAATAAGCTTCAGCTCCATCCCCCTCCTTCATGACATCTAAGAAGGTAAGGACATTTCTGTAGATAGGTAAATTGGTGATATATGTATTTGCTTTTTCCCAAATCAGTCACAGACTGAAGAGAGCAATTATACAAGAAAATTATGTGGAACTCTTACATTCCAAAAGCAATGATAATGCACCCCTTATGTGTCTGTCATAAAAGATGCTTGCTGCTTTGGAGGCGGAAGTGGGCCCCAGTACCTCTTGGGCCCTTGTGAGGCTGCACAAATTGCACAAATAGTATGTCTACCCCTGGATTATTAATATAAAGGCATTCAATCAGAAATGTATGTGTCTCACAATTGGACCCTATAGGTGATGTCTGTCAGTATTACTATATGACCAGTGAAACGTGTATTCCGTATAATATGTACATATACGGAAAATACTCGATATGTGTACCTCTGCTCTAAGGCTCTGACTTGATGTGAATAGTGTCAAAGTTTAGTTTGTTTTTGTTTTTTTTAAAAGTGAGAACAGGTAAAAGCAAAAATGCACTTTTGTTATCTAATTTAATGATCTTTAGGAAGCAAATGATAAATAAAGTTCTTTTATATATACTTTTAGTCACTAAAATAAGCCCCAGGAAAGAATGGCAAAAGAAATATGTGATGGGTTTGGTTTTCATTTTAATGAAGGGTGAGTTTCCAGCAGCCTACAGTTCGCTACGCTCTCTTAGAGATAATTAAGTAATAACGTCTACAGAGGTAGGTAATGTCATCAGAGTCTTTTGGGAAAATTAACACCAAAGGCAAAGACAAGGGTGGTTAATGGACCCATTAGATTCAGTATGATCTGTCTTGTAATGGCAGAAAAGTCATAGGATATCAACAATACAGCTCTGATAGAGAATTAAATGTGACTTTTAAAATCCCTCGAATGCCCTACCAGTTTAAAACCTTATGACATTTCTCTGTGCTTGCTTAAAAAAAGTAACATATGTAGGATGCTACAGATGGTAATAGATGTAATAGACTTTTTCTACATATCCTTTGTGCTCTAGCAAGCGGATCTTGTTGATTAGATTTTTAAAGAATTTACTGGGAAACCTTGTAATCCTGCCTTATATACGAAGGTAGGTGTTTGTATTTCTCATGCACATGACCAATTTTCTCATACGAGCAATATCCATTGTTTTTACAGATACTGATAGCATTCGTACCTATGATAATCTATGGAATTCTGCATATGTCTGTTTTTTTCTCTTTGGACCAAGTGGTCCATGGATTCTCTTTACCTCCATGTGAATCTCTTTACGTACCGGCATTCCTGTCTGTCCTTCTGATTTTCTGGGCTGGCACAACTTAATAATTATAGCATGACACATACATTTTGCCTGTTAATCAGAAGAAGAAAAGCTGGGAATAGGTAAAAAGATTTTGGGGCCTCTCATCCAGCGGTTACAGATTACTGACTTGGTGAATGAACTGGGGTTTGGTGAATTGATTCTCCCATCTCTAGTCTTGAATGTGTAGTCTGTTGTAGTCAGACTAGGTTCACATCATGTTATAGTGGTACCATCGAGGTTTCCATCTGAATTCTTCAGATACGTGATTAAAGTGTATGCGCTGATGAAGCTATTGACATTAATTAAGCAAGGCATGTACCTCTTCATGAATCAGGACCATTAAACAAGATGGACAAGTGGCAAATGCCTCCATGTGCCCTGTGGTAATAATTAGTGATGAGCGAATATACTCGTTACTCGAGTAACGAGTATATTCGCTCATCACTAGTAATAATCTGACTACAAACACTTTTGGAATAATATTTGTGACATAGCAAACACTGCCGCTCAACAGGAATTTTGACTAGCTGTGGTTTCCATGCTCTACATATTTTGTCAGAGCAACCGAAAATGGTGTGAGAACACCAAAAGTTCCAAAATCTAACTTCAGCCTCCAGTTGCGCTAAGATATTGTGATACTTTGATAGTTTTTAAGCCAGAATATTGGTGTAAAAGCATTGATGAATAAGTCCCTTTGAACTTTGTTTGACCTCATGTTGACATTTTCAATGTATCAAATGTGTTTTTGTGCTCGTCTAAAAATGATAGATACTCCTGAGGTAAAATTGTGCACAAAGGGACTCTGTCTCCTTGATTAAAGTTTATGTACCACTTGTGCAATTTAATGGCAGGCGCGGTACTGAATAAGGTGCGTGCCTCTGACTGGGGAGCACACAGAAAGAGCAGCTTGAAAAGGTTGTCAGTGCCAGTTCCCCCCTGGCATCACTCCCCCTTAGTGATGCACTAATTTGAAGACCCCCAGCCGGCCAGTGGTCACTAGAGGGGAGGGGTCCTACACCACTCCTACAGGGGTTAAATCCAGGTGTTTGGCCGGGAACTTCCTCTTTTCCTCCCGGCGGACACCTGGAAGCTTTTGTCCCACCCTCCCTCCCTTTTAAGGGCTAATAGCGGACTAACCTGCAGGATAATGTAAATTGGTAAATTCTATTGTAATATATATTAAAAAAAATGTATATACGTATGTTGATACAACTAACCTTAGTAATCTTTATTAAGTCACAGCGGAAGAAGCAGAGGAGGGCAAAGGTCGTAACCGCTTGTTGGGCCAATTCCCCTGTCGATCACGGACAGGAGCTCGGCGCGAGCCGCCCGTTACGATATGTAATTGCCTTTCTCTGCTTATTTAATTAATAAACTGTGACCGACCTGTTCAACCCACCTAGGACTGTGTGTGTTTCATTACGGGATTGATGGGAGGGGGGAAGGCACTGGTTATTATGACACCCAGGTCTCCACAGTCAAGAATTTGGGGTGAAAATCTCAATGGCTACCATAAGACAGAAAAAAAGGAAAGTGACTTGAAAAAAAATGAAAATCATGAGTTGGGTCAAAGTCCCAAATTCAGATCAGCCCATATACTGATTTTTCATAACAGAATCCCACATCAACAGTTTTGTTCATCAAAATGGGATAGTTTCTGTTGTGTTTCAATATATCCTTAGGCAACCATAGAATGATATCAAATTGTCTCATTTGTAATTAGTCTATAAGAATATAAACCTGAAAGAATAACTGGGTAAGCTGGGCTAGACATTACAAATGTAGGTTTCTTACACCTCAGAAATGTATTGGGTTGGGATCATATGTTCCTGCCGCTCTGTCAGATAATTGGGTGCAGTCGCATAAAAATACACTATTATTATAAATGTCACTAAGAAGATAAAAGAACTGATAAAAGATTTTGCTCTGGAACTCAAGTCATTCCACTGGGTGTAAATTTAAGAAGCATGTCTCAAGCTATAAAGGTAAAAGGTTTTACACTATATTGATTTAAATTTGCTCACTGCAGTAAAAACCTATGAATTACTACATTGTAGTCTCCACGGATCTCAAGAATGCAACAATTAAAAAGAGTTTTTCAATTACTGTTGGTATCACCACTTATACAAAAAGATAGTAACTAGAGATAAGTGGATTGATCAACTGTGATTTGACTTTGAGTCAAATTTCTTGGAATTTGCAGGTCCCCGCATAAAAAAAAGGCTAGACTATTTCATACACTGTTGACAATGCCGTTTTCCCTATAATACTATACAGCTATCACCTCACATAGCTCAGATCAGCCAATTAGGGGGTATATCCCAAGGACTAATAAAAATGAGGGCTAGTTAAGCAGTGGTCATTTTAATATTTCAAAGCTTAAAGGGAACCTGTCAACCCCAATGGCCTATTAAGGTAAAAGAGCCACCTTCAGCAACACTAAGGCTGCATACTGTTAAGGTGGCTCTTATGTTTAGTAACCCTAGGCATGCTGAAATAATCACTTTTATAAATTTTGCACCATACCTGTCAAATTACATCAGGAAGGTATGATTTCTCCTTGACTCAAGCGCCTCGCAGCCGTCCATAATCCCACCGGGCGCCACCTCCTCTCTGTCTTGTGCCGTCACCGGCGCCTGCACACTGCAATTATTTCTCGGGCATGCGCAATGCTCACTGCCCTGGAACTTAAGTGATGTAAGTAGATCGCGCCTGCGCACAGTGGAGGCCCCAGATCCTGCACTGCAGTTTTTTATGATGTATTCACACTGCAGGGCTGGGAATCTGGTGCTGTGCTAAAGCACATTGAAAATTGGAGAGCTAATCTCAGTCTGTAAATAATAATCCAAAGATTCAAGTGATAGTGGGGTGCTGTATTTGCATAGTCAGTGTGAATGTGAATTAATTGATCTTTGATAAACTACAGTAACATCACTTTAATAAGAGCACATTATTTTATTCTTCACACATACTGTAAACAATAAAGACATTTTAATACTTCTCTGTTAGTGATGAGTGAGCACTAAAATGCTCGGGTGCTTATTACTCCAGTCGAGCAAATCGTAATGCTCAACCCGAGTAACATGTATAATAGAAGTCAATGGAAAACTCAAGCATTTTTCCGGCACCCCCCACCCCACCCTGGAGGCCTGGAAGGGGTCTACAAATTGCTGAAACTGATGAAAATAGCTCTGAAATCGCATGGGAACAGCTTTGTGAAGACCCCTGAAAGCATCTCTGAATCCCAGGTCTCTGCTGGGAACAATGTTATCAGAGTATTTTACGGACTGACAATAATACATACAGAACCAAAGCTGATATGGATTTTACTGTAAAAAAAAGTTAAGAAAAATTCTTTCCAGGATAAGGACTTGTATATAAGGCAAAATAAATAAGAGAAAAAAAATGCTCCTCCACACTTTGGGCTATGTTCACAAGTAGCCTTTTTTGCTGCATTTTTCACTTTTGCATTGCTTTCAATTGTAAAAAAACATTCACCAGGAATTGTAGTTTAAATATTTTACCTTATTTGGCCATGTAGTGTGTGTGACATGGTCAGACATATCCAGTTTTATTTAAGAATGAGAGACTCTGAAAGTCGCAAAGTTTTTTTTTTCAGGGCCATCAGATGGCCCTCACTATCGTTAGAGGACCAGCAGGCGTATTGTGAACAGATGAGACCAATATAGAGCTTTTTGGTAAAGCACATCATTCTACTGTTTACTGTAAATAGAATGAGACCTACAAATCAAAGAACACAGTAGTTACAGTCAAATATGGTGGAGGTTCAAATATATTTTGGAGTTGTTTTGCTGCCTCTGTAGTGTGCAGTTTCAGAAAGCTGAGTTTGCATCCTAGATCATGGCTCTTCCAGCTACATATTCAAGAAGCCTAGTTCACTATGTTGGCGACCAAAAGTGGAAAATGATTCCAAAAAAAGTGGTACTTTTGACATAAAATATTATTTTTATTGATATAAAACAAGAGGGGATTATAGGGAGAGAAATGGGAAGCGCAGACTTCTGAGTGTAGTAGTTAGTTTCCAAAGGTGTGTACTCAGTGTGAATCCACTCACCTTTGTGGTGTCTTGATATACTGTGTATAGATCCAAACCATGGATCACTCCATTCCTCTTTCCACTCAGTTTGCTGCAAAGATCTGGGAACTGATGAGCGCACTGAACAGTGCTTTCATAGGCGATAACACTTTGTGAATGTTTTTCCCAGCAATATGCGCTCCTGAAGGATGATGATGGAACTCGATATTCTGATTCAAGGATGATTTTTATTTCAAACTAATATACAACCGGTTTCGACTTCTTGGAGTCTTCCTCAGGTATAATGTCAGGCAAATAAACAGATCTATCTGAACACATTTTATAGCAGATATCCCTGCATGTCAATTTGGGTGGGGGCTGACAGATCTATTCGTCAGACACAAACAGATACTCAGATATGCAGGAATTTGCACTCTGAGGAATCTAACACAATTCATATACCAAATTAATTTTATACTCAAGTTTTTTTTCCTTTCTTTTTTTCCCCACACAAGGAAGAAAAAAAGTGTTAAAAAATTCCACACTAAAAAAAAAAAAAAATTACACACAAATTCTTCACTAAAATGATTTTTTCTTTTCTAAAAACACTATAAATATAATTATACTATATATAAAATTTCTTTTAAAATGTTATTAAACATACTAAAGTGTGATTTCATACTAAAATGTAAAATCCTACAAACATATAAGTTATAACAAAAAAAAAAAAAAGAAAGAAAAAACACTTCCTTTTTTCATATTGGGACTATTTCCAAATGCCAAATACAAATTTTAGAAATTTCATTCATATCAAAACTAAAAAAACTAATATGCAATTTTGTACCTGTCAATTTAGTTGCTTTGTACATGATATACCTTCTATAACATCATTTAATCCATCTGGGTATAATGTACCCAGACGGAAGATCCAATATGATTCTTTCCAGTTTAACTTTTGTACTCTATTAGTACAATTCACAGGTATTTGCTCCAACGGGGTTACAGAAATATTGAATGTTTTATTATGCTTCAAACATAAATGCCGGGATAAGCTCTGTTTTAAAAAGCCATTTTTAGTATTGTGTCTGTGGCCATTCATACGGGATCGTAAGGACTGAATAGTCCGACCCACGTATTGCAGGCCACAGGCACAGGTAATAGCATATATCACAAAATCACTATCACACGTTAGTTTTTGTGTGATCGCTATGGTTTCACCCGTACTATACGACGTGATGTGATGAGTCATATGGGTGATAATTTTGCAGGTACAACATTTTCAGGAACCACATCGATAAATACCCAGTTTGGAAGCATCTGTTTTGTTTATCCTAATTTTTTCTTTTCTCTTTATACATTCACGTTCCTCATCTTTGGTCATTCTGAGATTACTAGGGGCAATTATACCCTTCACTGTTTGGCCCCTACGAAAAGTAATATTGGGTTTGTCTGGTAAAAGTTTTTTCAAAAATGTATCTTTTTTCAATAAGTACCAATATTTATTTAAAATGTTTCTTATCTTTATTATTATTATTATTATTATTTATTGTTATAGCGCCATTTATTCCATGGCACTTTACATGTGAGGAGGGGTATACATAATAAAAACAAGTACAATAATCTTAAACAATACAAGTCATAACTGGTACAGGAGGAGAGAGGACCCTGCCCGCGAAGGCTCACAATCTACAAGGGATAGGTGAGAATACAGTAGGTGAGGATAGAGCTGGTCATGCAGCGGTTTGGTCGATCAGTGGTTGCTGCAGGTTGTAGGCTTGTTGGAAGAGGTGGGTCTTCAGGCTCTTTTTGAAGGTTTCGATGGTAGGCGAGAGTCTGATGTGTTGTGGTAGAGGGTTCCAGAGTAGAGGTGATACCCGAGAGAAATCTTGTATACGATTGTGGGAAGAGGAGATAAGAGGGAAGTAGAGAAGGAGATCTTGTGAGGATCGGAGGTTGCGTGTAGGTAAGTACCGGGAGACGAGGTCACAGATGTATGGAGGAGACAGGTTGTGGATGGCTTTGTACGTCATGGTTAGGGTTTTGTAGAAAAGAAGGTAATTTTCTAACTAGATCCTGCAGGTACAGATCAATGTAATGAGACAGCTGACTAGTTAGTGACCCTATCCCCGAAATGATCAGTCGTCCGGGATAGGGTCACTAACTAGTCAGCTGTCTCATTACATTGATTACCTTCTTTTCTCCTAGACTCCAGCCAATTAATAAAAGAATGTGAAAATTTTGTTTGGGAAGAAGATTACATGTTCATAACTTTAGACGTGCACGCTCTTTACTCCAGTATTGATCATAGATTGGGAAAAAATTCAGTTTCACATTATTTGAATGAGGTAATTGATATGCCAGAACATCAGAGACAATTTTTAATAATGGGTCTAAAATTCATATTGGAACACAACCTTTTTACTTTCCAGGGGCAATTGTATATACAGCGGCTTGGCACCGCGATAGGGACTCGGGTTGCCCCAAGTTTCGCAAATCTTTTCATGGGGTGCTTCAGGTCCTCATCCCCCTTATGTCAGCTACCTTACTGTAACAATATATTATATTACCGTCGCTTCATTGATGATTTAATTATATTCTGGAAAGGCACTGCAGTTGAAGCTCAATAATTTATTGTGGCATTAAACAGGAATGACTGGGGTATCACTTTTTCCGCAGAGGTTAATAAAGAAAAAATAAATTTTCTTGATCTAGAAATATCTCATAAAAACAAAAAAATTAGCACTAGAACTTACTTCAAGAAAACTGACACCAATGGTTTCCTCGATTATCGGAGCACACACCACCAAAAATGGAAGCAAAACATTCCTTATAGTCAGTTCCGTCAAATCAGGAGAAATAATACAAATAAGAAAGATTATGTGGAACAATCGAAAATTTTGATCGATAGGTTTACGGATAAGAAATATCCAAAGCGATTAATTATGGCAGCATATAGAACCAATCTAGAAAGAACTCAGTAGGAGTTCTTATCCAGAGAGAATAATAAAAATAAGGATGTGGAAGAGGGGATAACTAAGGAAGGAGGAGAAAAACCTGAGCAGACAACTAATAAAAACAAAAAGAATAAGGATAGAAAAAAAGATGGGTGGCAGTATAATTTTATCACTACTTTTAATAGTAGTAATACAGAGATAAGAAACATTTTTAATAAATATTGGTACTTATTGAAAAAAGATACATTTTTGAAAAAACTTTTACCAGACAAACCCAATATTACTTTTCGTAGGGGCCAAACAGTGAAGGGTATAATTGCCCCTAGTAATCTCAGAATGACCACAGATGAGGAACGTGAATGTATAAAGAGAAAAGAAAAAATTAGGATAAACAAAACGGATGCTTCCAAACCGGGTATTTATCGATGTGGTTCCCGAAAATGTTGTACCTGAAAAATTATCACCCATATGACTCATCACATCACATTGTATAGTATGGGTGAAACCATAGCGATCACACAAAAACTAACGTGTGATAGTGATTTTGTGATATATGTTATTACCTGTGCCTGTGGCCTGCAATACATGGGTCGGACTATTCAGTCCTTACGATCCCGTATGAATGGCCACAGACACAATACTAAAAATGGCTTTTTAAAACAGAGTTTATCCCGGCACTTATGTTTGAATCATAATAAAACATTCAATATTTCTGTAACCCCGTTGGAGCAAATACCTGTGAATTGTACTAATAGAGTACACAAGTTAAACTGGAAAGAATCATATTGGATCTTCCGTCTGGGTACATTATACCCAGATGGATTAAATGATGTTATAGAAGGTATATGATGTACAAAGCAACTAAACTGACAGGTACAAAATTGCATATTAGTTTTTTTAGTTTTGATGTGAATGAAATTTAGAAAATTTGTATTTGGCATTTGGAAACAGTCCCAATATGAAAAAAGCAAGTGTTTTTTTGTTAGTTTTTTGTTATAATTTATGTTTGTAGGATTTTACATTTTAGTATGAAATCACACTTTAGTATGTTTAATAACATTTTAAAAGAAATTTTATATATAGTATAATTATATTTATAGTGTTTTTAGAAAAGAAAAAATCATTTTAGTGAAGAATTTGTGTGTACATTTTTTTTTTTTTTAGTGTGGAATTTTTTAACACTTTTTTCTTCCTTGTGTGGGGAAAAAATGAAATGAAAATTTGTTTGGTATATGAATTTTGTTAGATTCCTCAGAGTGCAAATTCCTGCATATCTGAGTATCTGGGTGTGTCTGACGAATAGATCTTTCAGCCCCCACCCAAATTTACATGCATGGATATCTGCTATAAAATGTGTTCAGATAGATCTGTTTATATGCATGACATTGTACCTGAGGAAGACTCCAAGAAGTCGAAACCGGTTGTATTTCAGTTTGAAATAAAAATCATCCTTGAATCAGAATATCGAGTTCCATCATCATCCTTCAGGAGCGCATATTGCTGGGAAAAACATTCACAAATTATTTTTATTGATGCAATAGTTTAAAAACATACAAAATGAAAAGATACTAGATCCAATAAAAGAGGGACCTAAATGCCATGGGGTATTCCAAAACATTGACCATACATAAAGTAAAGGTAAGGCAGTTTAAAGATGGGACAATGTAACAATTAATATGAGGTGCCAAATGTATTATGAGGCAACTCACAGGTGTGTATAAACCATAAAATATGAATTTATTGGAAATAATTCCTAAAGTATTCATCAAATGTCTCATAAGATAATGGCTGTATTGGTGTGCTTGTACCTTAGGTACTTTACTTGCTCCCAGCTTTGTCCAATCTGACATGTCTAGATCTAGGGCTTGTTGGTTATCGATGAAAGGTTTTTTAAATGTGGTTCTTTTCCATGCAAAACTTGTTTACACTAAAAAAATGCAACTTTTGTGGGAGCAAATAATCAAAAAGAATATAACATTAAGGATTTTATTAATTTTAATTCAGACAACGTAATTTATATTATAGAATGCGTATCTTGTAGTCTATTATATGTTGGATCTACAATACGCAAACTTAAAGATAGATTTCGAGAACATCTATATGATGTTGCCCACCTTTAGACATGTTTCCAGTGCCTCCAATCATTTCATACAAGCCCACAATAGAAATACTACATCAATGAAGGTTTATGCAATCGAACACATTCATAGGAATACACGGGGCGGCAATAGAGAAAAAATTCTACGAGACAGGTAGGCTTTCTGGATTCTATACCTTAATACTCGACCACCTTCTGGTTTGAACCTTAGAAAAGAGATGATGTTGCATTATTAAAGTGGTTGGTTGTCGTATCGGAAAGAAAAATAATAGAGAAATTAAAGTATTACTGTCTCATGTAAAAAAAAGTCTCTCTATATATTTTTTTTATGTATTCATGCAATGTATTTCTTATTGTTGTCTTTTGCTTTTTATTTTATGTATATATTTTTTATATTTTGTCTTTATTTGTGCATATTCCTTTTTTTTTGTTTTTTTTCTCACTTTTTTTTTTTGGGGAGTGTTCCATTTGTTTTCACGTGTTAATTATTTCACCACCTGTTTCATCTCATTTATAGCAAGTATTTGCACCTCCCTCTGTATACTGAAGACTAAGAACACAATAGTGTTTGAAACGCATTCAGTGAGGGCTGTTATGTGATCCTCTTTACAGCCACTTGTTATCGGGATTTTTATCATGTTGTTCAAAATAAAATTTGGATTTTAACTAAACATATTTCTTTATCCTGGAGCTGGATTTTTTAAAGTTTTATCCTAGGATGACTACATTGTACCTAATACCAAAAATGCACAAGGACCCCATTGACCCCCCCTGGTAGACTCATTGTGTCAGGCAACGGGGGTTTGTGTGAGATTATTACAGGTCCTTTATTTCTATTTAAAGCCATTGGTTAGTCAACTTCCATCATTTATAAAAGACACTACAGCAGCTTTGTGCAGGTTGGATAATCTCCAACTGGGCCCCAAAAGTGTCATGGGTACCACAGATGTAGAGGCGCTTTATACCTCAATTAGGCATTCTGATGGGATTAAGGCTGTAGCTTGGTACTTGGAATCAAGTAATTTGGATAGAAAAATGATTTCACTGCTATTGGAATTGTTGGAATTTGCACTCTCACACAATGCATTTGTTTTTTGGGCGAGTCGCATATCTGCAGTTGCAGGGTACCGCAATGAGGCGTGTTGTGCCCCCTCCTGTGCAAACCTTTTTCTGGGGGCATGGAAGAGGGAGATCTTTATGAGTAACCCAATCCCCCATAGTCATCACATTCAGGAGTGGATGAGATATATTGACAATATTTGGTTTGTATGGGAGGGCAGCATTGACAATTTGAATATTCTGATGAATACCCTCAATCGGAACAGTCTAAACATCAAGCTCACCTTCAAATTTGGGAGGTCAGTTGATTTCCTGGGCATGCGGATACATGCCCTACCTGACCTACCTAGTTACTAATGTTTTCCTTAAAGCCACAGCTACAAATTTGTTGCTTCATGCCCACTCCGCACACCCGCAATCTACAATCAGAGGAATACCTATAGGTTAGGTTTTGCGGGTTAGGCGTATATGTTCAAGGGATACTGACTTTGAGGTTCAATCTAAAGAATTGGCAGAAAGATTCTCAGAACGGGGATATAATCAGAGGACAATACGGAGGGAATTTATAAGAGACAGAAATGTGTCAAGAGATGTCCTTCTATATAACAACAATACAAGGATGACCAAGATTAATGATAATCAGGTATGATTTATTACGGGGTACCACAACAAATGACATCAATTTAGACACATCTTAGGCTAGGTTCACATTGCGTTAGTGAGTGGTCGCTAACGGACAGCATTGCACAGCGAAAATGTCACAATTAACGCCGTGCAACGGGTTCGTTAGCGCACCCATTGACAGCAATGTTGTTTCAGCCTGAAGCGCATCGCTAGCGCGTGCCGTGTTCGGCTCGCGCTAGCGATGTGCCGTTCTTTTGTGACGTGCCTCGGACGCTGCTTGCAGCGTCCGCGGCGCGCCCGAGGTCCGTTCCCCGCTCTCGCAGATCAGGGATCTGCGAGAGCGGGGATGTTAGCGCGACCCCTAAACGCAGCCCCTACAAATACATTGCATTAGCGCAATCCACTAGCGCTAGCGCTAAATGGATTGCCCTAATGCAATGTGAACCTAGCCTTAGCTAAACTTTGGCCTATCCTACACACTGACCCAAACCATCTATAGTGGCAAAAAGATCGAGAAACCTTCGAGACATTTTGGTAGATAGCCACCATGAACCTGTAAAAAAGGCCATAAAATTGGATAAAGAATTGAGTTGCTTCTTCCCTTGTGGTCAGTGCAAAGCCTGTTCTAATTGCGTAAAATCCAAAAAATTCACCAATTTTGATGGATCTAAAAGGTATGACATCAGAAAATGTATTACCTGCATGTCAAAAGGAGCCATATACCATTTGACTTGTCTATGTGGCAAAGTGTATATAGGTCTCTCCACAAGAGAGCTAAAGGTATGTATCCGTGAACATTTTTTGGACATTGAGAAAGCCAAAACAGTGGATGATATTCTTAGCTTGAAGACAAACCCAAGACACTATAAGAGATTTCATAATTGCAATCCTCATCTCATGAAGATAAAGGGTATAGACATTGTGAATGTGGGCCCCAGGGGAGGGGATTTAGGAAAAGCTTTGGCTCAAGTTGAGAGCCGCTGGATTTACCAGCTAGGCACTCTGGCCCCTCAAGGCTTTAATGAAAACCTAGGTTTTGGAGCTTTTCTGCAATGTATTTGGGTCCTCTCATGCTTTTCATCTGCATTTGTTTCATCAGTTTTTAACGTGTCTTGTTTTTGGTGGGTTTTCCCTATGGGTCTTATTTTTGTTGTTTTTTTAGTTTTTAATTATTGTTTGTTTTTCATAGGATATCACATTGCTTGTAATTATACAGTCTTGCTCTCACTAAGAAGGATTCCTTCAGTGATCTGGATATCGGTGGGCGCCAGCTGGTTGGAATGGAAAGAGCTGGAGGTTTTGCTACAGGTCTTCCCTTCTGGGTTGGAAACCACAGGATCTTGGAACTTTTTGATGCCAATATTTGTAGGCATGGACTATGTGGCTATTGCCAACATTTTATAAATTATGGACTGTACTATCAGGGGCTGGTCTGCTAGTGGGAGTGAAGAACAAGACTGAATGTTTTGGGGGGTGCTTATTGTCCCAGGGTACTTTCCCCTAATGGCAACTATCTTGTCGGCAATATATCCGGGTATTTTAATGATAGAGGTTATATACATGGATATGATTAATGTTGGCTCACCAAGGTGTATATTACGAGCCGTTGTAGGGAGGTTCTTTTTGTATAATTATGATTGAGTATATTGGTATAGACACACTAGTGATTTATGTTTGCACGGTATATTTATATGTTGGTGAATCTCACTCACCTTCACTGGTATGCCTTGCAAACAAGTATATGGCATGATATTTATTGGTGGGAGCAGTGCTATATACATAACTGTCAACTATGAAGTCTCAGTAAAAAATTATCATGATATTTGCACATTTCAGGTGTCTTGGTGTCTGGGTCACTTTTTACTTTTCGCACATTGGATTTAAAACAGTAGCATAACCCTGGATCATACAAGGGATGATGGTAGCGGCCATTTGCCTCCATCCTGCAGGGGAGGTAGTAGTTGCTCCTCGCTATCAGTTTTTGATCAGGTGTTGGCAGTAACTTTCTATATTTTACACTATGTGTCTTTCTTCAAATTATAATATTAATAATATTATTACTATTTATTTATTCATTTATTCATTTATTCATTTTGTTTTATTCGTTTTTCTTTTATTCTTTATTTTTTATTTATTCATTACTCATTCACTCTATCTAGCTATTTATTCTTTCGTTACACATAATGCGATGCTCTTATAGTATATGCTTAGTTTCACTATTGGTTATAATGAGGGGGTTTATAAATATTCATAACAATAATGGCAAACTTGCTATGTGCACCTGGACATTTACTATATAGGCATTTACTACTCTTTTATTATGACCATATTAATGGTTAATGAAATGTTGCCTGTGGGTATGGATTAATATAGGAGTTTGATAGGGGTAGATTGATCCTTCTATCGTGATATCAAGACAGTTTTGTGCCCAGTTCTTCACTGGGCATTTGCATGATAAATCAGGTCTTCCAACATGGTTTCCTCCATCGGGGTTATATACAGTATGTTACTTATTTGCTAGACTGCAGCCATGTGCACTGTCACTATATGATGCACTGTTAGCAGCCCCACCTTGCTACCATCTTATTGGCCACTTTAGAGCATTTATCCAGACTGCAGCTATATGCGTGTTTTGCATATGATGCTCTATCAATTGCCCCACCTTGTTACAATCCTATTGGTGCTGCGCTGTCATGCTACAATCTTATTGGCCATCTTAGAGCATTTTTTCAGACGGCAGCTGTAAATGCGTTCTTCATATGACTTGCCGTTAATGGCTCCGCCCTGTTACAACCCTATTGGTGAATTTAGACCATAAAATCCTATGACGCCCAGCCATAGACCCGCCACCAGGAGGAAGCAGGTGGGAAACGCGCATCGGGGTTCTCGGAGGTATAGCGTGCCACCTGGCATTACATTTGGAAAGTGACATATAGATCCAGGTAATATGTGTTTATTAGGGGTTGTAAGTTTTGATTTATGCTAAGCATATGGCGTACACACTGTGGATACTGTTGAGGCAATTTGCCTTCTAATAGTGGCTTGGATCGTGTGGGCACTTCCCACATGGCTCAGTTGTCAGTTACTTAAACCAACACGACACGCACCTGTACTTTTGATACATGCTCCGTTAGTTGTTTCTGTGGATTACCCCTTATAATTAATGTGACTTGGACATTGAGGTATTGATGCATTTGGACTTTAAAATCACAATTTTCTACACCCGATAGGGAAATCCCCATATAAATTTTGAGGAATTGAGTGAGGATATTATGTGAATGTTACTTTGAATGTCCATAGTCAGCATTTCATGAAAGGGAGTTTGTAAATTATATTTTTTCTGGATATCTATATATGCCCTTGCTTACCTCTTTCATACAATTGTTCTTGGTTCAGAGGCACTAAATGGTGTATAATTTTTCATTGCTGAAAACAATTTGCAGGATTACTATTGCAGGAAAATGTGCCCATCTCAGATGGACTTCTTACACTACAGGTTCTATTGACAACCAAGTCTGGCTGTATGCTTTGATGCACAACTGGCATAGTTTAAATGGCATATAATATTTCCTTGGTGAAAAAATTTGCAGGATTAAGAGCAAAAAAATATTATTAGCCATGAGAACTTGAAGGGTTTTTGGTATGAGTTGCAGCAGAAAGGATGTGCAATTATCCCTATCCTGTCCTACACTATCCCTTCACCACAATCTCTCCTTATGTGCTGCTAAAAAGAGTATTAATTTAATTAATTAATTTAATGGTTGGTGAGGCATTCAGAAATACACATCACTTTTCAGAAATGTCTTAGGGGTACCTCTCTTATTACATAGTTATATTGGTTGAAAAAAGACACAGGTCCATTAAGTTCCACCTTT